>NC_041810.1:2362639-2962639 GCF_900964775.1 Scleropages formosus | reverse complement strand
GTCCGGATTCAAAGCAAAACTCATCATATTTCCACCCGAACACCGCGGTTTGTTTTGATTAGTGACGCGGTTACCTAACAGCGGTTGCCATGACAACGCTCGCGGACAGGATGACCCACGGCGGAGACCCTGGTATCCAAGTATGCGTTTGTCTGTGTGTCTATGATACAGCCAGAATTCACTGCTTCGTAGTCATTTAATACATACTTTTGATTTTAATTCACTTCATTCATTTAATAGAGTAGGGTTTCCACCCGCAGAGGTTTATTTATCTCCCATTTGTTTTGATTGGGAGTTTTTTTGTTTTCCTCTCCTCACTTGTCAGTTGGCTTTTCATGTCTTGAGTGCCAACAAACCGTTGTCTTTACCTGTCGCTGTCTTCCTTCACTTATCAGTATGTTCAGCACAAAAGTGCTCCATAAAAAGAACCTGAACTGAAATTGGATAATGAGTTAAGTGTAGTTGCCGCCATAAAATATTACAGTTTAAAAACCAAAAGCAATATTTAAGTTTAAAAACACAGTGGAAAAATAAATGGATGGACTGAGGGAGGGAGACAGGAAGCATCTGCCAGCGTTGTTCCCATGTTAAGTAGAAAATGTTTGAAACGGTTTTCAAACTGGTACATAACAGACTCCAAAACGAATCAAACTGTAGCACGTTAAAGGAGAAGTATACGCAACTAGTTTAGACATAGTTAACATTATTACTGCCTGCTTCCATGTTTTTGGAAACAGGTAATAATGTTAGCCACAAATACAACGAGTTCATTTTCTGTTCTGTGACAATTTTGGTATACTTTCTGGCATTCAGTATATTTGATTAAATGAATTCCTCGTAAGTGTGTATTGTAAGGGTTTAATGTTCTTTTTGGGTGAAAACTTTGTTCTCATAGTTATCAGTACATGTTGGAGTTGAGTGCTGTTCAGTTCATGTCTACTCTTGGTGACCACATAGAATGAATCCAGAATGCTTTCTCTTCCACGTTTGTCCTTAGGGTTGAGTGTCAGTAAACAGCATACAACTAATTTCCCTAATAATCCAATCTGCGTATTCACCAATTGAAGTTCATCAAAATTACTTCAGTTTATAAAGGTTTCAAAGGAACTGCCATTCATTTTCATTTAATGTGAAAATCACTTTAAGATTTTTATTTAATATGGATCATATTAAAAAAAACACATAATCCTTTTATGGTTTTAATGTTAAACTGAACCTTACAAATAAAACTACATTTTTGTCCACATTGGCCCAGCATAGACATTCACAATGTAATCCAAACGTGTAAAATTGCAGCACTGATTGAACCCAATTGGGCCGTCAGCCCTAGGGGTGCGGTGGTGCAGTGGGTTGGACCACAGTCCTGCTCTCTGGTGGGTCTGGGGTTCAAGTCCTGCTTGGGGTGCCTTGCGACGGACTGGCGTCCCGTCCTGGGTGTGTCCCCTTCCCCTCCGGCCTTACGCCCTGTGTTGCCGGGTAGGCTCTGGTTCCCCGTGACCCCGTATGGGACAAGCGGTTCTGAAAATGTATGTGTATGATGTGTGTGGGCCGTCAGCCTCTACTCTATCTATTTATGCAACCTTCTCAGACTCATACAAAATGATAATGTTTTTCAATATTCTGTTAGACTCTTTAGAGCTAAACATTTAACTTAAATCTAAACTTACACATGATACATTCCTGAAAGATAACTGTTAAAACACAGGACTTGACACTAAAAAGTCTAAGGAACGAGAGGTTGCAACTGTACGCCACGGTAGTCGACCAGGATACCGGAAGTAAGGAGACGACTCGGTCCACAGGCAAAGAAAGTCGAGTCGAGCACAATAGATTCTCGGGCTCGACGCTTCCGCGCATGTGCGATCGACACCATCTGCGATGGTCTGCCCGGCTAATCAAGATGGCGGCACGCGTTGTCGCGCCAACGGGTGTATCATTTTAAATGACATTAACAGAAAGTATCCCCGGACCCTGTTACGCATTCCGAGCGCCATGAGGACCGGGAGATCGGTCTGCCTCGGAAAGTGAGCGTTCTGCGAGCCCCGGGAGAGAGGAGGGAAGGAGATGTGCGAGAGCTACGCGCGCTCGCTCCTGCGTGTGTCCGTGGCGCAGATCTGCCAGGCGCTGGGCTGGGACGCCGTGCAGCTGAGCGCCTGCGAGCTGCTCTCCGACGTGCTGCACCGCTACCTGCAGCAGCTGGCCAGAGGCTGCCACCGCTACTCGGAGCTCTGTAAGCGCGGGCGCTTCTTGTGTGAGGCCGAGCGCCTTAATAAATAAGTTGGGGGACAGCTGAACAGCGCAGGGGAGAGAAGGAGAAGACAGCAGGACAGCACAGCCAGGGAGGCGAAGCAGCCCGCGCTCTGCTTCAAACTCACTCAGTGTTATGATGATGGGAAGAAAAACATCATTGTTGTGGGTCTGTGGTGTTCAGTTGTTAGACACACCTCCCAGTGGATGTCAACAACAGGGGCAGAGAGAGAGAGTGTGTGTGTGTGTGTGTGTGTGAGAGAGAGAGAGGTGGGAGCCTCAGCTTGTCTTAGAAACAGTACACCTGGAACAGGCACTTTTTTTCCATTATTCATGACCTGGACCGGACACATTTTCCAAACTAACGTAGAACACGGGAGTAAACAAAAGTTAATTTCTGCAGTTACAGACACGTGATTGTGGAGATGCAGTCAGTTTGTCCTGTGCCGCCGTTTTCGACGGTCACACGTTACATGAGTAGCTGCATCTAGAACTGGGAGGAAATACAGGAGTGATGGTGACAGGTGGTGTGATGCAAGATTATGGAGCGGTTAGGTGATCGGCGGGGAAGTGGGTCTGAAACGGATGTGTTTTGAGACCCTTGTTGAACCTTGAGTTGTTCAGTAGCTCGGGTCATGGCGCTTACCCTGTAGGGGTACAGAAAGAGTACCCTGCCCTAAGTGGTTATTGAGATAGGTGGATGAATGAAAATACATTTTAGTGATGCCAGTTGACAGTTCGTTAGATAGCTGGTAAGTAAGTGATAACCATCAGTCTCAGTTTTTCTCAATAAAAACTGGAGGACTGTGTGTAATTGCAAGTAAAGACACTTTTGCAGCGATGCACGCCGTCATGTCGTCCTCTTTGGTCATCATCAGCTTTATCGCTTTTGTAAGTGAAACTTTAGCGGTGCGGTCGGTTCGTTGCTGGGATTCAGTGTTTTGCAGTTTTCTATTGAAATACGTTTGTGAGCGGGACCTTTTTGCTCTGTGCTGCAGATGGACGGACGGACCCTATGCTGGACGATGTCGGCCAGGCCTTCAGACTGCTGGGGGTAAACCTGAACGAGCTAGAGGACTACATCCTTCATCTGGAGCCGGTGCCGTTTGCCCGCCAGACACCTCTTTTCCCCGTCAGCAAGAACAATGTGCTGCAGTTCCCACAGCCTGAAGCCTGGGATGCTGAAGAGAGGAAGGACTACATCCCCGACTACATGCCTCCCCTCGTCTCTTTGCAGGAAGGTAGGACTGGAATACATTCCGCCGGTGCGTGTTTGTGTGCATCTGTATGTTTTAGCCCTCTATTGATTGATTGTCATAATGAGGAAAAAAAAACATGTGCTGAACTTATAACGAAATAAAGAATAACATAATATTACCATCATTATAGTACCTGCCTCGTAGAACCAGAGGTTAAAAAAATAAGTGAAGCATCATTTGCAGTCACATCTAATCAGTCACAGTTAGTCACAGTTGCAGTCACAATAAAGTATATTCTGTTCTGTTCTATCTGTGACACTGATAACACCAGCATATTTTGTGGTATGTGTAACAAAAAATATTTGTAGCTCCACTTTTGACGTTTTATTTTCATCCATCCATCCATTCATGAATAACTGTTTGTCCAGTGCAGGGTTACAAACATCCAGAGTCTATCCAGGCAGCATACGGTGTGACATGGGATACACCAAGTAGAGAGACTTTGTGATCATTTGGCTCGTGGGTGTTTATAAGATGATATTGTAAGCTGTGTTTCAGAAAAAGTGTCAGATAAATTAATAGAAATATTAGTACTGTGTCTGCTTTTTCACTTCTCGCTACCAGCTAATTGCCTACTGTTCTCTAGCATCATGGCAGCTGTTACGTGTGTTATTATGACCATCTTTGCTCAGTTGTTCTGTACACTGTGTCACTCCGCTGGAAAGTACACTCTGAAAATAGAGTATTATATTTACCTCAGTTGAGGGTTGTGATCACTTGAGATTGTCAGTGTGCTGGGATGTAGAAAGTTTATAGAGTATTTGGGTTTTATTAGTGTCTGTGTCCTTTACAGAGTGAAAGACATCATAGGCAGCACATAAAATACCTGCTGCAGAAGAAAAATTATCCCGTAACTGGGGAAAAAAATGAATAATTAAAATGAATAATAAGCTCATTATTTTCATAAGCTGTTGTAATAGTGTTTTGTTGTATAGGGCCCCATTATATGCGAGCTGAGTGTAGTGCCCTGTGCTAAGAATAAAATCCTTTTTTAATTTGTTTTAATTTATTCTACAATAAAATGATTTTTTTTTTTTTCTTCCAAAGAGCCTTACAAAACAGCCCAAATGATCGAGTAATTTTTCTTTTTGTTGTGGTTACAGTGTTGTGCAGCCTGACCTCAGCTGACTTCAGCACAGCTGTAGTTTCAACAGTGCATCATAACTTCATAAGCAGTTGTACGCTCAGAATCATAACTGAGAACTTAAACTGCAACATACACGTTCAGTCTATCCATGACTAAGAACGTTGTTGTTCCCCACCAGACGAGGTCCGATGCGCCCACTCGGCTTAGCGCGGCCTCCAGGAGGAGAGGCACCCACTTAATCTCCTGTTTGAATTTGCCAGCTCTCACACACTTGCCTTTTTGTTTCAGCTCATAACTGTGCTGCTTGGCATCTTTAGTCTTTATTTCATTGAGACTAATGTGTTCTGCATTCCAGTTGGCTTCCGTTACCTTTCCACAGTTTGCATTATTACTTTGGTTGGAAAAAGCCCTTCTATTTTATGTAGGAATGTGATGCTGAAACCTTTTGTGTTAAATCTTTGCTGTTTGAAGTATCTTAACCTTCTCATTACAACATTACTTAACTGTCATTTGCATAATGATATAGTGTGTTTTTAGCCACTTCAGTTCACTTTTATTGTTGTATACTCGCACGATGCTCAATTTCTGCTACCCCCAGAGTGATGCAGCATACAAATACAGAAAATTTAGTGCTGCAGAATATAGAATATATAGTATTGCATACATAAAGAGTAAATAAAAAGTATATAAATTAAATGTATTTTGAATGTATGCAGTTCAACATAATACAATAAAATCAGAAGAATAAAGCAATTAGAGGAAAACAGTAAAAATAAGCAGTGTCAGATTAAAAATATTCAACATAATCATGTTGTTGGAGGAATGTTACACGTAATTAGAGCAGTTGAGGAGAACAAAGTCTAGTGTTTATGCTTATATGGGTGACAGCCTATAGGTAGTACATACTGTATGCATATAATTGCACACACATCACTGAGGTTTTGGCTTTTTGTCAGTTACTGAAAGCATTTTATGCATTAACTTTGCACATGTGACTGTACTGCCAAGGCGTCTCAGGAAAGCTCAGCCTTTTCCTCGAAGCAGCGCTGTGAAATACTCAGCTGTCTGGCGCTGAAGTGTTTACGTGGTGCTGTGATTGAAAGACTGCCTGTGTTAAGTCACTGGGGGATGTGGGGAGGTTAAGTTTCTCAATTTTTCCTAAAGATTGATGGCCACAGGCGTGAAGATGATGAAACACAGATACGGTAGTTCCTGCTGTACCTCACCCTGGTGTACTTTGTTCTGCTGACTACTTGCTCCTGATTTGTGACCATGTCTCACTATGAAACACTTTATCCCTGCATGTCCCTCTCTAGACCACCAGAGGGACTCACTTTAAAAGTTACACATTTAAAGTGTGTGTGTTTAAAAAAAATATTTTACTTTTGAAATCAAAAGTCACAAATCAAAAAAGAGATTTTCTACATAAAAATTCTTTGTTCATACAAGGTTTTTTTTTTCCCGGAAGAGAATACTACGCTAGTGTACAAATTATCAGATGTGATTCCTGCACTGATGGTGAAAGCATAACTCAGGTGAAGTGACAGTACACCTTTAATGTGAAATATAGTTGTAAAAAGGTAGCAGAATATGCATCATACTTTCCACAGAAAGTTTTTTGGGGGTTATAGCTGCGTATTGTTTATATGCCCTGCGTGGCATATAAACGTGCAAGTAGCGCTGCTGTCTCACGGTGCCTGGGTGGTGCGAGAGAACGTGGGTTCGATCCCTGCTCAGTCTGTGTGGAGTTTGCATGTTCTCGCCGTGTCTGCGTGGGTTTCCTCCACGTGCTCCGCTTTCCTCCCGCAGTCCAAAGACATGCTGTTCAGATTCCCCATAGTGTGTGAATGACACAGAGAGAGTGTGTTTCACTGATGTATGCATGAGTGACCCAGTGTAAGTCACCTTGGTGAATAAGGTGTGTGGGCTAGTAACACTACATAGTATCTGTTGTAAGTCGCTTTGGAGAAAAGTGTCTAAGTGAATAGATGTAAATATCACTGTGAGATGTACTTGTTGTTTCCTCCTGCTACTGCTGTGTTTCTTTCACTGTCCTACTGCAACGTACACACTGCACCCTAAAAACATTTACCCAAATAATGTAGCTGTTACTTGTTATTACATCAGTAAAATAACTCTGAATAAAGATGCAAAGTTATGAAATACAGGGATGTTAAGATAGAAGGGTGAGATAAATGTGAAAGAGAGTTTTTCTTTGCACTTTGCTTCCAGTGAAGTTGGTTTCTTTCTGTGTGTTTTGTGACCGACATGTGTTCTTCTTGTCTTGCTTTGTGTGTTTTTTGCACAGTGTCAATACCGTGCCACTTCCCCCCCTCTGTTTATTCATCCCAAAGTTGAGCAAATAGTATGTAAAGATTAGTAGGTCTGTGTGAAAAGTAGGTCAATCCATATTAATGCTATTTTTTTGCTGTTAAGGGGAAAAATATCCTCTCTGTATGCTGTGCTACACTCCACAGCTCATTTTCATTAGCGTTAGATAAAGAGGACCCTAATACAGGTGGTCCTCGACCTGCAACAACCCAGACTTACGAAAGCTGTCCTATTAACCTTTATTATATAATTTTTGAGTCCCAGCGTTTGTTTGTAA
The DNA here is from genome assembly GCF_900964775.1 of Scleropages formosus. NCBI lineage: Eukaryota > Metazoa > Chordata > Actinopteri > Osteoglossiformes > Osteoglossidae > Scleropages > Scleropages formosus. The sequence continues at coordinate 2,955,438 of NC_041810.1, read as the reverse complement.
CGACTAACTACGACTGCTCCATCTGCTGTATGATAACATCGGCTGGCTGCTTAGCTGTTCTTGTCTGGGTCTCACTTAGTGTTTGGGTGTCCAGCAATGATTGCTTTGTTTCCAAAATGTTTTGTTTATGTTTCCCAAAAAAGTATTTATTATTTAAAATGGCTATTGAGTGTTCATTATCCATTAATAAATGTACAATATTAACTACAGTAAGGGGGCGCGGTGGCGCAGTGGGTTGGGCCGCAGTCCTGCTCTCCGGTGGGTCTGGGGTTCGAGTCCCGCTTGGGGTGCCTTGTGGCGGACTGGCGTCCCGTCCTGGGTGTGTCCCCCTCCCCCTCCGGCCTTACGCCCTGCGTTGCCGGGTTAGGCTCCGGTTCCCCGTGACCCCATATGGGACAAGCGGTTCTGAAAATGTATGTGTGTGTGTGTGTATTAACTACAGTATTCATAAATACAGCACTGCCATTTTATATTTACTGTATTTATATTGTTATTCTTTATTACTGTTTTTTTAACGATTAGTGTTTGAAATTAAAGAACAGTAGCAGCCCTTTTATAAAGCGTAGTGTTCATGCCTAAAAATTGTTTATATATGATGATATAAGATGGTATCAGTTGATTTACAAATTAAAAAGGTTGTCTGATCAGAACCCTATCACAAGCCGAGAAGCACATGCACAAACCTTTTCGCACAAAGGTGAACTTGTGAGCTGGACTGTTAGACACTTATCCTTTGCAGTACCCTGAGTGTCCACCAGAGGGTGGAGCCATTAGCTGCAGTAGCCACAGCTAGGTGTTGGGATGCATTCACAGCAGCAGCTGGAATGCCCGATGGTCTGCTGTGTCTACTTGTTGTTTGCTTGCCGTGGAGCGGAGGCACGATTACATCGGAACGTTAAAATTACCGCAGATCAGAACTCTGATTAATGGCAGGACAGTGTCATTTGGGATTAGTTGTTTTGTTCCTTGAGCAGAATACAGTGATTATGAAAATCGCGGCGCTTGTGCTCATGCTTCACTGGGGGAACTCGTTTTCTAAAGGTTGGCGGGCAGGTTCTTCTTGTTTTCACAACAAAATACTGCTTATATAGTGCTTTCTTTGTATCTCCACTGGATCAACAACAATAATACAATGTATTGTATAATATAAATATTAAATTCAACCTTTTACGTGACACTTATTGAAAGAGCCTCCTCAAAGTGGCACAAAAAATTCACATCAAGAAGGAAATGTTGGTGACAAGTTGGGTCAGCATCCCTTTTTAAAATTTTTGGAGAACTCAAAATATAATCGTATACCGAAAATATGCGACAAATTATATACAGTAAATCACAAACATAAACAAAGGTAGGATGGGAAGTCAAAGTCATTCTGAACAGTTTTCATTTTTTTCAAAAACATCATTGCCAATACTTATTGACTTACCCTCCTCTCTGTTTTATAGTCCTTGTCAAACCGGGGATCAGCCCTGATCCCCTCACCTGGACGTGCAGCTCCTCCCATCTTCAGTCTGCCTGTGGCCCTGCATGGCATAACCACAGTTATCAAAATTTCAGATTCGGGATTATGCCCTGTAATTTGATTGTCATTCAGTTGTGTACTGTGTGTTCCAGAGTTATGTCACTGGGCAGGATATGATTTAGGAAGATGCGTATGATCAGCAGGTGACATCGTGGTTCAAGCTGCTGCCTGTGGGCTTGGAAGTCATAGGTTCAAATTCCGCCTCCTGCTGTAGTTCCCTCAAGGAAGGTACTGAGCCTGGACTGATACAGTGAAAATTACCAAGATGTATAAATGAGTACAATCAGTGTAAATCACTTTGAAGAAAATTAATACATTTTTTTTAAATCCATTTTATGACTGACTCAGGCCTTCAGCTGCCGTCGCTACGGTAACGATGTTTGTTATTGTTCGGAAAACCACCTTTTGAATACGAGCGCGGCACATTCTCCCACGCCCCGTGTTTGTCTCTCATGTGACACTGATGCTGATATAGTAACGCAGCATTATCGCACCCTTGACCCTTTATCTGAGCGCAGGAAAAGGCTTCCCGACTCAGTAGCCTGTTTATCGGCATCATTTAAAGTTGTATCTCTCGCTCAGATAAGACGGGGAAGGGGCACCGGGCTGGGATCGATGCCAGACACCGGATTTATTACGCCCCATTCGGAGCTACATGTGTGGCAGTGGACGCTTTCGGGCCTGTCCCGTCAGCCTGGTGCTGGCGAACGGGCCACTTGGCTTCCCCCTCCATGTCCCGAGATAGACAAGAGGGCAGCGGCCTGGTGAGTCCAGCATGTCCAGCTGTCACATTTGTCCATTTTACATTCACCCAGTTCATATGCTGTTGTTTCCTGTAGATTATTTAGCAGCTTTGAGCCTTCATCATGTTGAAGTGTTTGCAAGCTTTTAAAAATTTATTTCAACATTAAGATGTGTAATGGAGGAAAGAATGTGCTGTGCTCTAGTGTGTGTTTGGTGGACCCCAGCATTGGTTTTTGAGGCCTTTGTTCACGTGGGGGTGGTGGCCCCGTGTGGTGTTCGGCTTGGGAGCTATTCTCGTGCTTTGAGGCAGTGTGTGGTTTCAGCCCGGGGGTTGGGTTACCCTGTTCAGGCCCGTGATAGATGGGCAGAACCCAACACCGCCTGGCCCGGTCTGGGGCCCCCAGGGGGCATGTCAGAACCGCTTTCCTTCCCTTTACTGTGAAGGGGATGAGTGTGGCATTGCGTGTCGGGGAGTTGACGGAAGGCTGAGGGCTTCCCGCCGTCCCTAGCCGGGTGCCTCATGCTGTGTGGCGCCCGAGACGGCCCCCGGGTCAGCCGGTGGCCGGTGCGCGCTGTGGACCCCCGCGGACCCCTGACGGCAGGAGGTGACCGGAGCTCAGTGGGTGGGTGTGCGCTGCCTGCTTTCTGTCTGCGCTTTTCTCAATCTCTCTCTGTTTCTCCGCTCTGCTCCAGAGCACTTGATCACCAGAGTTCGCGAGACACATCCAGCACGTTTCCATGTCTGGGACGCCTGTGTGTCTCAGAGGCGGCAGAGGAAATGAAGTGTACAGTTCACTGGCATGGACATGTGTTTGTTATGTATGTAAGGCGGTTGCTGCTGCTTATATGTGTCTTTGTATGCATGTGGAGCTATAAATGGCCTTGTTCCTGAGCAGTCAGGCCTGCCAGTGAGATGTGCATAATTGGCCAAACAGGAAAGCCAAACGCAAATCAGAGAAAACAAAAATAATGTTAAATTAGTCACCTCTAGCCTGTTTTTCTTGTTCTGTGTGATGACACTTTCTGTTTCTGTCTTTTCCCAATAAATGCTGAAATGGGTATGGGCTTGGCTGAAAGGCTAATTTATATTCATAAAAGTTTATTCGTATCATTCATTTTCATAAAGTTTTTGACCGTTTGAGATGTAGTAAACAACTGGAAAGATGTACAATGATCGATACTAGTGCACCGTCAGCGTTGTTTACTTTTCCGTAGCTGATGTGTGGGTAAGATTAACCCATAGGTTGTTTTGCGATCAAATTTGCTTCATTCACAGCTATACAGTGTATTTAGTTTGCAACATGACATCCTGCACACCAGGTATCTGAATACATAAATTTAATGATCACCACTTTCACTGAATTTTGTGTCTTTTATTCACACATCTGTAGTGTGTGCGGTCAGATCTGGCTTTATGGGATGATTGGGTGAGGCTATAATAAAGAGTAAATAGTATCAAATGCACAAATCAGGACATAAAACATACATGCACACGCAAGAGTGATATTTCTATAGCCCACAAACTTTAAAAAGAAGTGCAGAACTTGTGATAAAAACTATAAATGAAGTTTACAGGTGAATGAAGTTTGGGACAGCTGGTAGAGTTACTGCCTTCAGATCCAAAGGTCACAGGTTTGATGGCTATATCCGGCTGTAGTACCCTTGAGCAAGGTACTTACCCTAAATTGCTCCAGTAAAATTACGCAGCTGTATAAGTGGGTAAATAATTGTAAGCTTGTAAGTGTAATAATTGCAACCTTAACATTGTAAGTTGCTTAAGAAAAGTTGTAAGAAAAGTGTCAGCTAAATTACTCAATGTAAAATGTATGTAATGCTAGTCGCTTAAAAGATGTAACACAGCATTAGGTGATCATTTATGTTTTGTAATTGCTTTATGGACAATTATACTGGGCTGTCCAATTTTGGACAGAAATGTCAACACTCGAAACTGTCTAAAACACAGCCAAGACTTGAAAAATTTAGAAAGGACTTGACCAGATTGGTAAGAAAATCAGTAAAACTGACTCCTTGAGTGATGCTCTGATGCCAGTGTGCTGCACTGCCTTTTGTCTCTGTCTAGGTGGCGCTGTTCTACCAGTTAACAGAGTGCTGATTTTCTGCTCATGTGTATCTGTGTGTGCTTCATATTCCAGGAAGGGTTTCTTTTTCTCCCCCATCTTTCACTTGTTTACAGCGTTGGCCTTCTGCTTCTTAAATTGTGTGGACAGTGAGCCGCCGTGCCCTTTATTTGTGTTTTGTAGCTCATAAGAGCATGTTGTTCAGTGTGCACCGTGCTCAGACGTGGGTCCGCCTCAATCCCGGCTCACAGTTTAATTTTCTCTCTGCTGTAGGTTCGGAGAGAAACACTCCGAAAGGTCTTCCTCCATTGAGGTGCGAGCAATGCGGAGACAGAGCAGCAGGGAGCGTCCGGCACCCATCGATGGCTTGCCTTGTTAAGCCACATAAAAACACGCCCATCTGTTTTTCCATAGATGCGGGACCGCTGGTAATTTCGTCCGCTCCAAAGGCTTGTATGCTGAAGGTGTGATGCGCCTGCTGGCTGCCTTTTTCACGCAAATTTCAGGTTGTGCGTCTCTTTAGGGGGATATGTCACTTTCTTCACAAATGGTCGTAACTTGGGATGTAGAATTACAAGCAATGTAAATGTTTGGTTTTCTGTGTGAGCTTTAAAGTCTAGGTTGTAAGGTCTTATTGTGTTCCCCAGAGTGCTTTATTACATTCCCCTTTCTGTCTTGGAAGAATGGGGAAAAAGGACTTGGTATGCATTTTGTTTAAATATGCTAACTTGTTTGCATGAAAGGCAGTGGTTGCTGTATCGAATCCCTCAGATGTAGTGGAAATGCCGATGCTCTGCAGTGCCCCCTCCTGGCTGGGAGTCTCTGATCAGCGCTTCCACAGGCAAACAAGCTCTCGGTCACGGTCCTGGTCTTTGGGGTCTCAGAGAGCCATTATCCTGCTTACAGTCATGTGCGACTTGGCCCCACCGTGGTGTGTTAGGGTCATGGTTCCCTCAGGCCACCCGGACCAGAATGGGTTGACTGTACCCGCTTCAGCAGCACCGCTTCTGTTGATTTGGTTGCGATCCAACGTGTGGTGGCGGGATGCCTTCGGGAGCACAATGGCATGGAGTGAAGCGATGGCAACACTGGGACTTAACCCTAGCCTAAGCAGGAGCCAGGCGCTTGGATCCATCAGCTGGGACGGGCTCCCGGCAGAAGGAACACGTTCCAGTGGTGTGAAATGTCAAACCAGGAACAGAAGGAGGGTTTGGCCTGAAACGAACCGCAGCGAATTCAGATTACAGCCATTTTACAGCGGGATTTAATCGATGGGGTTAAAACCGCGCACATTGGGTATGGGTTCATGACAACTTATCCAGGGAGAGAATGTTAAAAATATTCCTTGTTGCTCAGAGACAATGAATATTAATAGGCTTTGAGGTTACATTGTTAGTGGGAAATTTTCTGTTCAGGAAGAGTTTCAGTAAATGTTCGTTGGTGGTTTTTTACACGCTAATGACCTTCCTCTTTAATAGCACCCCCATTTCCCGTCCCATTGCTTATTTGTGCTGATGGCGTAATGGGGCCCATGTATAATGTGCAGCTACACCAGTACCGTACCTCTCTGGCTCAGTTTTCATATTATTAAATACTAGTATTTTGTCCACAGAGCATTGGGACGTGTTTTTTTTCTTTCTTTATTAAACTCACTCCAAAGCAAAACCTTGGGGGTGAATAATCAGGTCAGGAAAATGCTGCCTCAAAGGGCTTTTGGGAAAGGACTCCCTTGCCCTTTCTGTCCTGGAAGCAATTATAAGTCTGTGTGTGTGTGCGTGTGCGTGCGTGCGCGCGCTCGCATGCACATTTTGGACTGGCACGGAGCTTCGAATTCCTCTGCTACCTCCTTACCCGTGAAATGATTGACAGGCCGAGAGATGGCGCAGGCAAACTTATCGATGCTCACACTGCTTTGAAATGAGCTTGTGCCAGTAATTTACGGTGGGAAAATGGAATGCTGATCGTTTTAAGAATTGAGTTTCAAAACTGCGGGCACAATTTATAAGTGTGTGACGAGTCCTTTTTGTGCCGGATTGAATGTATGAAAAAATACAGCCCACAGACATGGCTAATATCTGAATGGTGCGCGCTTGTCATATCGGCGTAGGCGGAGCGTTTGCCGGCGCTGTTATCCTCTGTCCTTCACCGGGCAGAATTCCCTTCCAATTGCGGTGGAGTCTGCGGCACGGCCTCTCCTTCTGGCTGCTCGGAGCAGTTTCTCTGATTTAAGTGGACTGTGGAAATTGTCATTCACGGTGCCACGCGGACGAGCACAGCTCTCTGACACCATTTGTGGCGTCCTTTATTTAAAGTGTGCAATTAGGATTTTCAATTTCCACCTTTATCGTCTCACATTCTCCCCCCACCAGTAACTCTGCGGTGCAAACGTGGGGAAGCCCTGGCTTAGCCTCTCTAAGGATAAACTGTGAGTGACGTTTCGACGTTCCATCAAGTCTTGCCGCTTCAGCAGGAAACAGGCTTTCTGTCGTGTGTGTGTGTGCGTGTGTGTGTGTGTGTGTACGTGGGTTTTTCTCTTTCAAAAGCAAAATGTGGGATTCTCTTAAAATAGGCAATACCATAGTGTTGTTATGTGTACCGGCGAGGGATACAATTAGTTTTATAATTAAAAAATGTGACCAAAATGTGCACAGCAGAGAATGCCAAGTATGTTTGGTCCTTACGTCATAAACGTTCTGGTTACAAATGCTTGAGTTACAGACTTCCAGTCCCCATTGTGTTTGTAGGTTGAGGACCCTGAGTACATAAAGCAGATATAATTCACGATACTGGTACTCTGCTCAGACTCTCTCCCTGGGTTATACATGCGCCACAGTGTCTCTGAGCGTGTGAGCCCTCGACAAAACAGCACTCGCCCGCCTCTGGCCCTTGTTCTCATTGGCTGCTGCTTTGAACCATGTTTTATCCGCCCCAAATCCTCAAAGATGCCACAATGCCACAAAGCCAGGAAGAAGCACGGTGCCGCTTGGCCACTTCTACTCCGAACGGCTTTCAGCGACCAGCAAACCTTAAAGTATTTAGTGCCTGTGATTTAATGCTGTGTTTGACCATCGAACCATTTCAGACTTTGCTTTTAACTGGCCCCTGCAGGGCCCTCCACCTTCTGCGAGGTCAAAAGTGTGTGTGCACATGTGTGTCTGTTGAGAAACTTTTATTAAAGATGTCAACCTGACATCGTGACCATCTAATAACAAGCTTACATGGCTCTGCGTAACCCCCCCCCCCCCCCCCCCCTTTTTTTTAAAAAAAAATTTAGAAAAATATATTTTTCATGATCGCTTTCGGTACTGTTGTCAGACTGGTGTGTGAGGGGGGAAACTCTGAAACGGTGAAACAGTTTCACACGCTTAGCTTTGCGGCCGAGCCGTGATCCAATTACAAGATCATTTGGAGACTTGCCGTGGAGCAGTTTGCTCAGCCTGGTCATCTTCCCCATCCCTACTTCCACTCCTGCATTTGGCGCAAGGTTTTCCAGCTTTTGCCTTTTATTACTTGACGCTCTGGAAGTCACAGGGTGCTGCTGTGGTCTTTCCCGGTAGTCCCATTTTGTCAAAACCATAAAGAGGCACTTTGTTGGCAGATAGAAGGCCATGGTGTGACGATGGGGACAAAGGCCCAGCCAGCGGCGTCTGGAGCCAGAGCAGAGACGACACCTGTCATGTCTCAACAAGGGACCAGCATGTCCCCCCTTGAACGTGCTCATCCTGCAGCATGTGGTGTATGCGTACAGCCCAGGATGGTGGGTGGAACCTGATCTTGCCACAAAACTTCCTCTGTTCTCCAGGGACGCCTGGGTGTACCCTGGTATAATTTTGTAATTACAGTATGGCTGCTGTTATGTTTAGTGAATAATCACTCCTACTTCTTTTTCAGTGCATAACTTTTTCTTCAACTCTCCGGGAAGATTCAGCTGCAGTGAGGGTGAACGGAAATAGAAGTGGAAATGTACTATTTATTATTATTGATTTGTTGCTAAGCTGGCACTTTCATGCAAAGGGATTTATGGTTTTTGACATTTTCATGCAGCTTGGCAGTTTTATTAGAGCACTTCAGGGTAAAGGCTTTGCTAAAGGGTACCTTAACAGCAATGGTCCAGATAATCTTAAGTGCCTTTAATCGCTTGCTTAGCTGCTGCTAACTAGTCATTTACGTTAAATTCGCATTTATTTGCTGACGCTTTTCTACAAAGTGACTTGTACTGGTTTTACCCATTTATACAGGAGGATAATTTTTACTAAATCAAATCTGGGTAAGTACCTTGTTCAAGGGTAGGTCAGCAGGAAGGGGGATTTGAAATTGGGTCCTTAAGTGCAGTGTGGAAACGCCAACCACTGCGCTACCTTCTTCCCTCAGGAAAATTAAAGTCAAGATCATTTTATTACCTTTATTGCAAGTTCTGCATCGGATGCTTTTTAAATTAATATTTTGGAATAATGAGTTAATAGTAAGCAAAAATGAGTTTAAAGTCAAATAGGTTTAAAGGCATTTTTAATTGTTGCTATAAACTAATGCAGGTCTATCTGCTTCTTGTTTAGTGGTGTCTCCAGGGCGAAAGTAAAACAGAGCATTATGGGGGCATGCTAATACGGGCGTGATTGTACAGCCAGGGCATTCTGAGAGACTGCCTTGGTTCAGAACTCTATCACATGCATATTGTCAGCCCTCCTGCCTTAATAGAACCTAGGGAACTGATCTTATCCGCAGTTTTCTTCAGCGGGTGAAAACGTACCTCGTCACTTCCTCATACGAGGCAGGGAACCTTCTCTGAGCACACAGAAACCAGTTCATCACACAGTTGCTCAAATATCACATTTTCCCGCCCTCATCATTCAGCTTCCTTCTCCGTGCCCTTGTCAAATGTTTACATTTGCAGAGAAAAGTGTTTTGATATTAATAATCCAGTTTTTTTATATCAAATTGTTGACTTACACTTTTTAGATTAATGCTTTGTTATAGGTACCTGTGTAACAAATCTGCCCTTGTTTGCGATAGTCAGTTATGCGTTGTTCCTTCCCATAGCTGTTTGTGCTGTGAGACCACAAGCTGTAATTGTGTTTCACTGCGCACACACACCACTGTTTATGCTCTGCAGTTGTGTGTGGTCTGGTAGCAGCTTGTAGGTTTCTCCAGCAGCACCTTTCTGAACACAAAGACTCACACAGATTCTGGTGCAAGGCCTCTCCCGCAGGTCCTCGGCATAAACCCTGCCGTCTGATTTCACCCCGCGCTTGTGTCGACCGCATAAGACTGGTTAGGGGTTTTTATAAGTCATCTGTGTCTCACAAATAACAGGAATGCGAGGGAGTGATCCAGGTTGCACTTTGCATCAGAGCAGTGACATTTACATTTATTTGCTTAGCAGACGCTTTTCTCCAACGCAACTTACAATGGATACTATGTAGTGTTACTAACCCTCACACCTTATTCACCAAGGTGACTTACACTGCTAGGTACACTACTTACAATGGGTCACTCATCCATACATCAGTGGAACACACTCTCTCTGTGACACTCGCACACTATGGGTGAACCTGAACAGCATATCTTTGGATTGTGGGAGGAAACGCACAGAGACATGATGGGGAGAACATGCAAACTCCACACAGACTGAGCAGGGATCAAACCCACGTTCTTTCACACCACCCAGGCGCTGTGAGACAGCAGCGCTACGCGCAGTGCCACCGTGCCGCCCGACCTTGTTACCGAGGACTGAGAGAAACTTCCCACTGCAAGCAATGCATTGCTGGGAACACGGTGGACACCGGGTGTCTAATTCTGCTGAGGCTGAAATGATGGAAGACTGAGCCGAGCCAAGCCTCCCCCCCCCCCCGCCTTGGAACCCATTCACTGGTAGTTCATCTATGGTCTGAGATGATCGTCTCCCGTACACCCATTCCTCACATGATGGGGTTAATTCATTCCTTGAAATCATGCTGTTTGGAGAATTCCAGTTGTAAGGGGGTCCAATTACCATTATTTCTTATGGAAAACAAGTTCCACTTGGATGAAAAATATGTAGTTTAAAATTATATTTTATAATGCATGTAATTTTAAACTTTAAAAAAAAAAAAATCCACAGCTGTGTTGCATATTTTATAATATTTGAAACAAATTATTTTTTAGCATGTGTTTTAATATTTTTATTTGTTCATTATCAATAACTGCTTGTCCAGTGCAGGGTCACTGAGGTCTGGAGTCTGTCCAGGAAGCATAGGGTGTGAGACACAGTTTACCCTGGAGGGGAACATTGCAATAATTTGACTCAGATATATAATATATACTGTACATGTACGTGTATGTATGTACGCAGACGTGCACAATGGTGTACGCACACACAGAAATGTAGGAATTTCCTAACACTGAAATGCGTTGGCAGTTTCAGTTTGAGCAGAAGAGCTCTGGGAGGAGGTTGTTTTCATAGTCTGCGGTGGGGATGTGAAAGGGATATGTTTGCAAGGATCACTGTGCGTTGTGTGAGCAGGGAGTTTCGTGTGTGATGATAATGACTAAATGGGCAGCTTTTGCCGTGGGCAGGTGCGTTTTTGTTTCCTTCCCTCGGGGTACCTTGACCACCATCAGTCAGACATGATGCCCATTCAAAATTTCAGCCGCAATCATAAATTCTTCCATCATCTATAAAGATAATGAATTTAGATTTCATTTAATCCTTTCCAATACCGGAGGATATTTACTACAGCTGATTTGTGACGGAAGGATTAAGCACCGGTCTCTCTGGGATTATAGAGTACAGTGTTTCCCTGGTTGGTTTTCAAATTACTAAGAGGACGAGAACTTGCTGAGGCTCTGTAATGGTGACACAAGTGACAGTTTGCTTCATAAAAGGTGAGCGATATTAAGAGACCTGGTAGTGGTTACACCTCGAAGGACTCGGGTTCGAAACCTACCTTCGATAATAGCACCCTTGAGCAAGATACTTAGCTTAAAAAAACTGCTCTAGCTGGAGAGAAGTTTCAGACCAATGAAAGAGGTTTGGGAATGTGATTATCTTTTTTCATATACTCCCACCATGAGGAAAAATGTTGGCAAGATTGTTTTTAAAAAAATGAACGAAATTAGTCCAGTATTTTTATTTTGTCCAATATTGTTTTTGCCCTGAGATCCTTATAGGGAAGCCTCCTCGATTTTACTCAGTAGAGTACAGGGATGAGCGTGTTTTACTTTTACACCTCAGTTTCAGACCTAAGTTTTATACCTCAACAGCATGTTGGTCATACAGTATATGAGCTGTTCTCTGTCTTGGTCTTATTGAACCACAAAACCTTTTCCCACACATCACTGTGGGGTCACTCTCGGGCTTTCTGGCAAACTCCAGACGTTTCGATATTCTTTTTGAGTAATGGCTTCTTTTGTGCCGCCAACCCATACGCAAAATAACACTTACATCCACGCTATATAATAGTGTTTTTCTGGTTGGTGAGTCAACTCTTTGCCATTCAGCATGTAAGAGGATGTTGATGTGGTATAAGGAGGTTGAGGCAGGCCGTGGCATGGATTAACCCCATTCCTGTCGGGAAGGCACCTCTACGCAAATATTTACACTCAGGCTGGGAACTCAGCTTCATCACTTCCAGATGAGTGGAAGACTTTCCCGTCGCAAATGGGAAGAGGAACTTTTCCCTGAACCTCTGAGGGCCCACCCCCCCATTTCTCCCCTGTCCGACATTTTCCGGAAAGTTCCTTCCAGGTAATGCATTGAATGTGCCGTTTTGGCCTGTAGCCAGAAGGGCAGGCGGCTGTGGGGGGAGGGTGAGAATCCAGCACAGAAGGAATCCACGTCTGTGGCCCTGTAGCCGCTGGCCGTGGCCTAATGGCTTCCGATGTTCAGGGGAAACAAAATATTTGTAAATCTTGCAATTATGGTCCTAAGGAGAACAAATAACACTGATGCTGGATGGCTCAGCTCGCTACATTTTTAGCTCTTAACTTTTAAGTGGTGGCCGTTCATGTGCTACAGGGGAATGCGCTCAGTGTGCACCCAGTGCTTTATTTCACACGGATTGTCATCTCCGGCGAGTGAAATATTAAATGGGAGCTATTGACATGGTGAACGCTTCTCCGTTCATCCGTTGACCGCCGCTTACTGAAGAGCAGCTGGCTCTTCGTCACTGAATGCCGTCCCTGTGGAATGTGCGACTTGAAGAGGTTTATTTTCATGTCCTGAAACCAGATGACTTTCTGTCAGCGCAAATTTAGCAGCATCGAATAGTGCTCCGATGAATTGTTGTGCCTTTTTCTGGCGGCAGCAATTGTATGAAAGAGCAGAAAATATCCAGTGAGCTTCTATCCAGCTCAGTACATGTGATGGAAGCTCTGATTTCTGTTTATTAACTGTTGGAGGGCACAAATCCCTTAAAATGGCAAAAGATAATCCTATCTGCATATTTTTATTCAAGCACATGCTTGCAGCCTCCTGGTAACAATATAACTGAAGGTGAATATTTAGAGTGACAATTGGAATTACTGCAACATGACTCAATTGTGAAAATGTGTACACATGTATAACACATAAATATAGTTCATTTTATGCTGCCCACACTATAATTCAAATTTCTTTCAAATTAAATCCAAAAAATTTAACAAAATCAAGAGATACTAATTTGAGTTATTTCAGTGTACTGTGTCTTTCAGGTGACACAACAGAAAAGTTTTGTCAGAAATGTGAGAATTTATGCAACAAATGAAATACATTTCTGCGTAAGCGTATGCAGCTGTAGACGCGTTCCTCTCCGCATTAAGTGCAAAGGAAGGTGAATGTGTTGTGGAATGGGAAAGGTCATCCAGGTGGGTCTTTCTCACGTGTCACGGTGATTTCTTCTCGGGGAAGAAGAGGAGGTGGGCAGGTGAGGTGCATCCCAGGCGCCCTGCTTCTCAGCCGTTACTTTTTCTGAGGAGGGACAGCCGGTTGGCGCCGCGCTGTTTAGACTGGCGCTCTTATCATGTGCACGTACACACCTACGCTTGCACGTAACACACGGATGCCAGCCATGCATGTACCCGACGCCCGTGTGCACACACATGCACGCCTGTCTTCTGTTCGTGGTAAACCACATAGTTTTGGCTTGAAATGCTACTCCTTGATTCTCATAGTTAAAGCAGCATCAATAAGCATATTTCACGTTATTAATTTTAGACATCAAACTGAAAAAAGGGGCTAATGATTTAAGCAGATTTTAACCAATCAAGTTTAATCAGGAGGTAAAGAGCTAAACTGGTTAACCAGCTTTGATGATTTTTTTTTTTTTTTTTTTTTTTACTGCTAAGTTTGTCAAAAATGCACAAATGCAGTTTTAGGAAAGTAATACATGTGGGCTTCCTAAATGACTTCATCTGCTGTAGTGATCATTAAGGAAATTATTTAGCCTTTTCACTGCTTTCCCACGGGGGGTCTGTTGTAAGATATGCATCTGAATTCAAGTGAATGCTTCATGCTGGTTTGTAACTTGTTTTGCTATATTGCATGCTTATAAACTGCACGTCGTTTCAGTTTTCATGGTTTTTACATTATTGTTTACCAGAATTGGTGTGCTGTGTATTGCTGATTTTTCTACATTCGTTTCAAATGGCTACTTGTGTAAGGTCTTACAAATAATGATTTATTAAGCAGTGCTACGAATTGTTTTTGAAGGTAATGAGTCTTTGCAAGTTTTATTTACATTATTATGAAGTACGAACTAGAAGTTTGCACAAATGCTGAAATTCAAGCCCAGCATGCACACACGGACACGGTAACAGCGCATGAAAAGCACTCCAAGGTAGGTGTGTTGCTTTGTGGTATGTGTATCCCGCATGGGGGTGGCGGCTGCCCGGGTTACTGCTCCGCTCTGTGTGCGCCTGCCCAAAGGTGAGAAGTTCACAGGCTCTGTTCTCACAGCTTCCCAGCCCCAGCAAACTTACGAACCCTATGCTAATAATTAGCTTTTTAAATTCCGTTTTTAGGGTTGACTTTTTTTTTTGGCTTTTTCTGTCCAGAGACACCCTTAGACACTTACTTGAGGGTCACTGGCCACAGAGTTCTAACAGTAATATATGGCTGATAATAAGCATGTGTGGATAAGGCAGTTTTCTTCTTATTTGGAACTGAATGTGAAAAACAATAGCAAATAAAGGAGTTGCATTGCATTGCGCGTTACGTACAATGATTTACACGGACATACCGCTAGTTAATTTTTGCTGTATGAATTCAGGGAGAGTACTTTGCTGAAGGATGGTACAACGGTAGAAAGGGTTTGAACCCAGGTCCTTCAAGTTCAAGGAGGCACTACATCACCTGATGCCCCACATTTGTTGAGTTATATTGTGTACTTTCCAGATCAGCAGACCGACATAACCGAAACTCGGCCAGTGAAAGCAATTACTTGGGGGAAAAAAGTGTGGCTATTTCTCTCACATGAGCTTATAAATTATGCTCTTATTTCTGCTTAAATTTTAGAGGACTTAGAATATTATGATGTTGATGGCAACAAGTGGCTGAGCTTTAAATTCTAATCACAGCTCAGTTGGACAAGTAATGTGTTGGCACAAAAGAAATGATAACCACTTGTTTATATTGTACTACTCAATGTTAAAATAGTTTGTCCTTTGGAGCTGTAAGTTGAACCCCAGTTCATGAACATGTTGTAGTGAATAGTTCTGTTTGCGTTAGACATGTTCCTCTGGATTGGAAAGTACGTTAAGTTGTGGTTCAGCCGCAGGTTAGCAGTGCGTAGCAGCAGTCATGCTGAACTGCCAGGACTCTGAAATGCTGCATTACAGGATTTCTTTGTGCTACAGTTGCGTGACCGATCAGCACCACTTTATTTGTGGAGGAAAGTTGACCGTGGTGGCTGGCACAAGGAAGCAAATTGTGTCCTTGTTCCTTATATGTTACTTAGCACAGTATTTATACACATAAACTGTGAGTTTGCATAGGATAAGGGTGTTTCATTTATTATCTCAGTTCATGTTTTATGGGTAATGGTGTGTGTATTTATGTCTTTGTAACATAAAATAAAATCATGTTTTTTCATTACATTTTTTCATTGCAGTGTTGAAACAGGTTTTTGCTGTGTTGTATAAATAGATTGGTTGGCTGGGATACATCTTATTTAAAACCTGGCATAATAAGAATGAGTGGTTACAGATTTGTTCTTCAAGGAAATATCAAAATGCTTTTTGGGTTTCTTCCCTTTTTGTTTATAATAACCAGAATGCCTTTAAAACGCTTTTTAGGTTACTTCCTTTTTTGTTTATAATAACCAGAATGCCCTTTAAGGCTGTCTGTGCCCATCTCATTATTCTACATCACAGGCAGCCGCCTTTATCTGGTACCTCGATCTGCAGAAAGGGCCTTGCTGCGAAGCCTCGGACCCGGAGCGTCCGTGAGCCCAGGCCTGGGCCCCCGCAGCCCATCAGCTCAGGGTGAACGCCCCCCACACAGACCAAGAACTAAGCTTGGACCCTGAGAACCCATACCCCCACCTTATCTTGTTTGTTTGATGGAGTTTTCAAACGCAAACATTTTCTTTAGATGCACTGCGAAAATACGCACAGATAAAAATCAATTGCGACTAATTGCCGCGAGATAGGCGCCTTTTTTATTTCCACCAAAACACCACACGGGCCCCGGCTGCTGCTGCTGCTGCTGCTGCTTTGCTAGCGCCGCCTGGACGCTTTCTTCTTGGCTCCGTTTGAAGTGCAGATGAAACGATCTGCTTTCTTCAGGACAAAATAAAATGCGATTTTGGGCTTTAAACAAATACGAACCTGGTAACAATTGAAATACAGTACAGTAATTTTACCTTGATGCGATCGATTTAATGACTTCTCCCTCCCTTTTCGGCATTTCTGTGGATGGGGAGGGCCTCTGTGTCTTCGGTCCAGCTTGGGAAGCAGTCTCTGAACAGTTTGACCTCTTGGCTGAACACGTTCATGGACTGGCGGTTTCCCAGTGCAGAGTGAAGGTGGGCCAAAGATCCCTGGTGGCTCTGTGGGGGCCATGTTGCTTCGAAGCCCTAGAGACTCCCTGGCGAATCCCCTCGCTCAACTGTTTGAAGGGATCATTGGCAGCGCTCAAGCGCTTTCTTTTTAAAGAAACTGCTTAACGACATAATTACTGCAGACTTTGAAGTAAAACTTAATTTGGTGCAGGGAGTTTGAATCAACTTTTTGGAGGGAAGCCGTTTCATGGGTGTTTAAATTGCGCCAAGCAGCTTGTGTTCATTTTTTGGTGTTATTGTTGGTTAGGAATTCATAACGTGGTCACTGTGGGGTTAGGAAATAGTTGGGAGCAAGAGGGAATGTAAGGCTTGTTTCTTAAATCGTACCTGTTTTTGTTTATTGCAACAGTTTTAATTGATTAACGACGACAAAGCAGCACTAGGATACAGGAATGATACTTCAGGGGGTTGCGAATACATGCATACATACACACACGATGCAAAAAAAGGACACAGGTTACTTTTTATTTATTTCAGAGAGGTGATCAAGTAGTTAATAAAGTTCCACAAGTGTGTCTGGATGTTCCAGAAGTCATCTGAATTATGATTCATATCAAATCTTAATTTTTCTATCAGGCATTTTCTATGTAATACTTGGATCCGCTGCATATTTATAGAGGGATGTTGTGGTGTAGAGCTTGACAATAAAATACATTTTGTGGCCAGGTGTGTCAGATATATCTTTTGGGTCAATGTGTGGGTCTGCGATCACTTAACTTGCTGCTGGACATGTGGAATTATATACGGGTTTGACGCTTCCGTCGTTGATGGCCTGGGAACGTGCGGCCTGCGTTGTCCTGTCACTTGCTCAATGTACTTGTGAGCGCCTTTACAAAGTTTGGCATGAGCAGAAGATGTCTGTTAAGGCTCCTGGAGCTCAGTCATGCACCGCCAGAGGAATCGGGTGACCCTGGCACCAGAGTTCTTTGGGGAAAAATGTGTCACGAGCCGAGAAGTACAGCCATCGTAGCCCCGCCCACAAACCGAACCTCAGTCTTGCTGGGGCCTTCTTAACTGATGTTTGCTGGCTGCCTACACACACACACACACACACACACACAAACTCCTTGTGCCTCTAAATCCAAGCCCTATGTTATGTCTGTGAAATCATAACAAGGGGCTGGAGCAGTGCATGCAAAGGTGTGTAACCATAATGCCTAAGGTAAACACCTGGGGTAGACCTGAAGATGGAAGAGCAGAATGACAGAAACTTTTGTTTATACCCTGTGGCGTGCGTCTTTAACGTATTTTCACCCTAGGGAAACTGGATACAATGAACGTGTTATAGCTAAAGATAGCTACGCCCCCCTGAATAAGAAATAGTGAGTAAGAAATTTGGTAGCTTTTTTGAAGAGAAAAGGCAAAACCTAAAACTGCTGCTTGCATTTACGGGGAGTGAAAGATTTTTAGGCTGATGCGATGTTGAGAGGAAATTAGGCAGAATTTGAAAAGCGTTTGCGAAATGTAAAAATGTAACTAACTTTGTGAATTGTGAAGGAATTATTTACAGCTTAACCGTTAAAGTGTATTGGTGCTCTAAACTTTTGACTTGATACTCTTCGGAATAAAAAAGGCTTATTGGCAGGTTAATTCATTTGTTTCCTCAAACAGTACAGTGTGTCCAGATTAATTCGACTAGCGTCTGTAGCAGACCACTTCAAACCAGTCATCGGTAGTATTTCCAGCTCATGTCTGGTGTTCTGGAGAGTTGCTGAGCAATAAAAATATGACAAACGCTGCATATGGTTATCCGTTAAATCCCAGTAATTTGTATTGAATAGAAGTTTAGAGGCAATGTATTTTTCAGTCCTTTTAAATTAGTTTTAATGTACCTTGAAGTTAATAATGTTTGGTCTTGCAGGATATTTTATTTATTATAGCTATAAGAAAGATTTTATTAAAACTACTTTGAGAATAAATTGAGGTATATCTGTGATTATGCTTTTATTGTTCCTATGGTAATAAAACAAACTGAATGCGACCGGATTCTGACGCATGCTCGTATTGTTTCAAGTAGAGTAAACGATAATAAAAGTCCTGTGACCGACTGGCATCCAGTGTTACCTGCCTCACACGCTGTGTGTCCAGGACAGTCTTTGGAACACAGTGAGCCTTTCATAGTATGAGTAGGATAAAAAATAAATCGTACAGCTTCTTTTTAATTCATTATAGCTGTATGAGTTTTTGCAGAGCCTAGCTTGTGAATAAATCAAGACACGTTTCTGTAGTAATTGTGATGTTGTGTTTGGATTGACAAACATACAGAATTATGAACAGATTTCTGGCCCCAGTTGTGTTTGTTATCTGGGGACTAGGTGTATGTACACTGTCTCCATGGGAGTCTTCAATAGGTCGTACCTTTTTAGAAAAAGGTAATAATTGATTTATGTCTCAGATGCTTTCTGGTTTGCAGAGGGTGGAAGTTTTGGATGAGCTCATTTGATCCCTCATGTAGTGCTCAGGGCTTCTCCCATTCAGCTTATTTAATTTTTACAATTTTGGCTTTTTTTTGCTCGTTTCTTACATGCCTTGCAGTTTTCCCCTGACTCGTAGGATGCTGGGAGTTTTGTCTGCAGATCTACAGTTTGATTAAAAAAAAAAAAAAAAAAAAAGGAAAACTAGTCTTTATCGGACCGCTGGAGCGTGAAAGTCCATGTTTATTTTCTAAGATGGCCTGGCCGTTTTGAGAGCCGTAGCTCTCGCCTGGCTGCTGGATAATTCTGCCCCCACCCCCCCTCCTGGATAACATATTTACAGGGCAAAGGATAGGTGTTCATAAAGCACGCATGTAGACATAACTGTGAAGGGCTGCACTTGGGGGCTTCAGCTCCATGCTGGAGAGGGAGAGCTGAAGGGTTTCTGCCCATTCCCAATGAGTTCAAGAATTTAAATGAATCTGGAATAGAAGAAACATAAAGAATTTTACTGCGTTGAAGGAACTCAACTCTTGTTCACCTAAAGATTGTAGAATTGTGGGGTACAGCTAGTGTACCCTAATGGAAATGGTACTTAGCCTGATGTGTTACTGATGTTTGTCTCATTTGTAAATGTGTTACAAAAAAAAGAAAAACAGGTCAAAGCTGAGGGAATGGGTGAAGTGAACCTCTAGCAACTTAATTAAAAACATGTACAATAATAATAATAAACATTTTGGGGCAAGAATTTATTGATCCTTTGTTTTCATGTTGAATGTATTAGTGTTATATACATTTTACCTGAAATGAATTATCTTTCTATTTATATTTTTTCTATTTTAAGGACACTGTAGTAGCTTTCCTTCCCAAAACTTTTTTTCTTCTCAAAAAGTTTCTGTTAATGATGTGTGGTTTATATTTTGTATGTTCTTTTTTAATTTCTCTGAGGCAGCATAATGGGAAGGGAACTATACTAAAATAATCTGAAACAGAAAATCCTTCTGGAGTCTGATGTGAAGAGGAAGGAGCAGCCTGATGCGAATGGAGACGCTGATTCTGGCCACGTTGCCAGTTGTGCGATTTTTATCCAGTTGATTGATCGAAGCGCTCGGCAGGTCAGCGCAGCCCGCCTCACGATTTTTATCTCGTCTGAATGGCCATCCTAACAAGGCTATCCCACAGGTGTTTCATTCAAGGCGCTGCGGCCTGAAAAAGCAACAATATCCGTTCGCCGCCGTTTTGTGGCAGCCATAATTAATGCATATTATTTCTCTAGGCACATCCATTGTGCCTGTGAGGCGGGACTCTGTAGCATGTTCACACGTGCTCCGCGTAATTGGGTCAGGTGGATCTGTCATCGTGGTCTGGCTCTGTTTCGGCTCTCCAGGCAAGGTGTCCAGCTGCCACATTTGCAGTCAACAGAATGTATTAAACATCAGCCCTTATCACGTATATTACGGCTGACAAAATAGCCGAGACCGTCTGGTGTCGACACAGGTAGCGTGTGTGCCTGTGGGTGCGTTGTGGGGGGTCACCTGCTCTTATCACTGTTTGCACTGCAGTAAGACCTTTCTGTCAGTAGAGCGCACCCGTTAGTGATCAGCAGCATGGTGTCTGTGTACCTTCTTTTACCCTATTTCTGTCTACTTGTCCTCCCACCTGCTGGTAGCTCTCCCTCTCCAACAGTGGGTTAGAGGTACATTACATTTACCTGCCACTTTTCTTCAAAGCAACATGCAGACTTAAGCTGTCTGCAATTATTTACCCGTTTACACAGTTAGGTAACTTTTACTGGAGCAGTTCAGGGCAAGTACCTTGCTTAAGGGTACTACAGCAGGGGGTGGGATTCAAACCTGCAACCTGAGTCTGGAGGCAGCAGCTCTAATCACTCCACCACCTGCTGCTGTTATATAATAATTAAAAGCATGTGATGGTTTGGGGAATGATTGAGATCAAATCATATTCATAAGCAAACAGAAGCATGTGTGTATGAGCACTTATGAATGATTTGGTGGACTGATATCCAGTGACACTGACGTCTCTCGGACCAAATTGGGGTAGTTAGTGTAGCATCACCTTCCCCTATGTGAGACTTGACCTACTCGGGTTGATATACCGCCTCCTGCTGTAGTACTCCTGATGAAGGTACTTTCCCTGATTCACTATAGCGAAGAAAAAAAAAAAAAAAAAAAACCCTTGTGTGAAATTGGTGTGATCAGTGTAACTAGCTTACAGGAGAAAAATGGGTAGATAAATGTTATGCAAATGTGGATGGAAGAAAGAAAGGAGGAGAGGCTGACGAATACGCTGCTGAGGTCATGGGATGTTATGGGCGGGGATTCCTTGTGTGTTCCCAAAAAGAGTTTAATTCTGACTGTAGCAGACATAGAGCTTCCTCAAACTCCAGGCTACACATCATTAAGTAATTACAGAGGTCGTTATCGTTAATCAGCCGAGTGGGTTATCGACAGCCTCCTACCAGGGATTGGAATGGCTCTCGCAGCCACGATGGCGCCGCATACGCAGCTGCCCCACCGAAGGCCCCGGCGAGAGAACAGCGGTCCTTATCTCAGCCAATTAATCAGGCGGCTCATATTGCACGACAATTACTCCAGAGCTTGTTCCAGAATAACTTACAGCTCAAAGCTTGCAACCAACCCTTTCTTACCTTTTTCTGCATCCCTTCATTTGATTACATTTACTCCTTTAGCAGACACTTCTCCAAAACAACATGCATCTCGGAGTAAACAAAATACATCAGCAACAGATGAAGACCTTTAGGCACAGACACGTGTTTTTCAAAGTAGTCAGTTTGTCCAATACTACCTGTTTTTGTTGGTACACATAACATGAGTAGCTGCATGTAGAATTGGTAGGAAATACAAAGATGATTGTGAGAAAATGTGTGATGTAAATTTATGGAGCTATTAGGGTCTGAAAGAGATGGGTTTTGAGACCCTTCTTGAATGTTGGAAAGGGTTCAGCAGCTCTGAGGGACAGGTGGAATGAGCCTTAACCTTAAATCTGAAGTTTTTGTTATACACAGGTGGGAATTGCCCTCATTCTGCTCACAGTGTTAGATGGAATTACTAACCCACCCAGATTTGTCCAGCTGAGCTGCCGTATTTTCACACCAAGGCCATTGGACGTCGGGATATCACAACTCTTTAACTTGCTTCTGCTGGGGAACTTACTGGATTTGAGTTTAGACACTGACTGACCCCCACTCAAAACCATGTTCTAACAAAAAAACATGATTTTATTGGACACCGTTGCATTCTGTATACATACACACGAATGCATCTGATTTCCAAAAAGTAGTTGAACTTGTTTATATGGTCTCTGTGGAGTTGCTTAGGAGTTATAGAATATAGTACAATTGACTGGAGTTCAGTTTTCCAAATAATGGGGGGCCTTGTGGTCACAGCCGTTGCCTTTGGACCTGAAGGACCCTTTTTTTTTTTTTTTTTTTTTTTTTTTTTTCTTTTTTCTTTTTAACCCCCCCGCAGTAACATGCTTGATCGAGTTACTTAACCTGACTTGATACAGTAAGAATTACCCAGCTGTGTAAATAGGTGAATGGATATGTAAATAGCCATCTCTGTAAGTTGCTTTGAAGAAAAGTGTCAATTAAGCAAATAACTGTAAACAGAATAATCATTTTTAGTCTCTTGTAATGTCTGTACCTTTTCCAGTGTTGGTAATTATGCCATCTGCATAATCAGATCTGGGACACACAAATCCACCCCAACCTTACGTTTAAGGCACATGTTTCAAATGCCCGGCTGTGAACTTTTAATTGCACTAGTCCTTGTTGTGGATGAGCTATGAAATCCATTTAATAAAACCGAGAGAAAATGGCATAATGAACTCAGTAAATATTTGTTCTTTTGCAGGGATTTTGCCTCGGTTCTGGTTTATATCTTTGCGTTTCCGTGCGCCGGTGGCGGGATTTTCTGCTAGGGGCCCTGAAGAAGTACCGATCCATCACAGACCGGCGCGCTGCCATTACTGACACATCTCTGCCTTTCCCGTCGTCTCAGTGCTCAGAAATGTCATTCTTATCTTTCCATTTTAATTACTTCGCAATGTGTGCCTAAGCTCATTTTCTTTTTAAAACCCATTTAGTTTTTGTGTTTATCTTGTTCCGCTTTTTTCTTTTTCTCTTTTTTTATTTCTGTAATTGACACATTCAATTAGGACCTGTAAGCAAATCTGAACTGTCGTAGCTCTCACATGCAGGCTTTTTGGGCAGGGGAGCTGCTGGGGGTCTGTATTAAAGTAGAAAAATTATGAAAAAACCTTTCTGAGTAAATAAATGCATCTTTGGTATTTTTTTTCCTGCCTTTTCCCTTTGATTAGAGTATTCCATGTTTGTGAATAAACATGTCTGTAATCACCCACAGTGTAATATCTCTCTCCCCATGCAGAGGGATGTGGTGCCAGTTCGGTGGGGCCTCCTCTTGCTCTTGCACTCTGAAACGCGAATGTCACCTACACAATTCGTGTTTGACACGGAAGAAAAGAAAAGCCTGTAAAATGCAAACTCCCCTGATGGCCGCCGTACAAATTAAATGTCAGGATGTAAAACGTTGACAGTCTCATTTGCTCTTAGCAGGCGGCTGAACCCGTATCCTTAAATAAAATTCTTATTACGCCATGCAGTAATCATAACGGCACAAAGGCCCATGATTAACGACGGCAATTTATTGTATCAGAGTTGAAAGGGAGAGCGAAGACAACGCAAAGACATCGTAGTTATCATAATTCATATCATAAATAACACTACAGAGCCAATCACAAGGCTCCGCTGATGTCAACCCAAATAACCTTTGATAACAATTACCACAGAATGCAGTCACAGAGCCCTTAAGTCACAATGTTATCTTATAGCTTTTCTATAGTTATGGAATACAGCGGTATTACCATATAGATTAGACTATTTATAATGGGGAATGTCATTTTGGGTCTTCCTTGCTTTAAGAAGTGTTTTTAATGTTTCCATTGGTGAAGAGGTGGGGGAAGGTGGGGAGGGGTCGAGGGACAGACATTACTGGGTGGCCTTTATTGTGACTGGATCATGGGGTTCTGCTGTACCAAAGCACGTTTTTAGGTGCCTATGCTCCATCTTCAGATGGTACACTGATGGATATGGGTGTATGTATACTTCCATACTGTTTGAGGGCTATAAAGCATGGCCTTGGTGAAGGTAGTGGTCTCTGTTTTTGTCCCTTGATAATGGTCTTCATCTGTAATTCAACTCAGATGAAGCCTTTTAAAAATGGTCAACTTTCCATATATTTTTGTCAAATTGGACCTTTGGTTCATTTCTTTATACCAGCAGTTGGACAAGGTGTTAGATGTGTGTATGAACACTTAACTGCATTCCTCTGTTGTTCTTTTCAACAAACAAAGAAAGGGAATAGAAATGTATTTTTGGCTCCACAAGAATATTCTCTGTGTTTACGAGGAACTGACTGATTTATTTTTTCATTGCAAACATGGCTTAAAAAAGCAAAAATGGTTAGTAAACGCATCGGTTGTATTTATATAAACTCACTGGTAAGAAATTATAATGACAGTGACTATGATATGACTGAAGATTCTCCAGGAAGAATCTGATGGGTCTCACCAAGTCACGATTGTTACCATGTCATTCTGTGTTTATTTTACAACCTGTGCTCCATCTCAACTAAGGAGCTATTCAGACCCACTCTGTTGTACTACGAACTTGTACTTATTCCAGAGTGTGTTGCTTCTGTAATTTATTTGTAACTAACTTATTTTCTCTTTTATATTTGCAGAGGAAGAGGAGCAGGTTCTTGCAGATATGGGCACCTCAGCTGAGGCTATGCAAGTTGCCTTGGATGAAGCAGAAGCCAACATGGAGGAGGAAGAGGCAGTCAATGATGAGAATTACCTCGGTAAAAGGCACTTAGACAGCCCTGACTCCTTGGACCTCATGCCTGCCATGAAGAGGTCCCGTCTGCCTGGTTTCAAGTCAACAGACAGCCCAGAGTGGGGAATAGAGCCCCGTGAGCCACTTAGCTCTCTGAACCCTCAGCGCGTTCCCCAAACTGCGCTGCCTTATACCCATTCCCACGACAGCTCCAGCTCGCTGTCTTTCTCGCTCGAACCAGCAGGGCTTTCTCCAGCATCCAAGACACAGCCACCTGCTATGAGGCTGGCTGAATTCACGTCATCCTCCACACCACACCGGAAGCCCAAGGTTAACTCACCTGGTAAACCAAAATTGAAATGTCCCAAAGGGGCTAGTCCAGCTCCTGGTTCTGGAGGTCCCATATGTTCACCGAAAGCTCTGCAGAAAGAGAGAAAGAAGTCGCCAGTTCGGACCAAGAGCCCAAAGAGCCCTAAGAGTCCCAAGACGGGCTCCACAAAGGTGTTCAGCCCACCTGTGAAAGTGGAGACACAGCTGAGACCACCCACAACCATGCTAAGTGAGAAGATGGCAAAAGAGAATCCCCTCCAACATCAAAGCCCAACTCCAGCTCCAGAGCCAGACAAACCTCTCCCAGAAACGCCACATGAAACCCTGGAGCCCCATGACAACACCATTGATGACTCCATTGACGCGGTTATTGAAAGAGCACGTGCAGAGAATGGACCCGACCCATTTGCTTTTGCCTCAGGCTCCGAGTCCGAGAGCGACACGTTCTCGAGTCCGAGGAGACTGACCATTTCGGAACCGACAACACCCAAGCTGCTTGTCAACACAAACAACTTTTCCAAGGATGCATTGGTGCCTGTACCTCCGAGTACTGGCGTTGTTGCTGGCATCCCCAATTCTTGGACAATGGACGATTCCATCAATGAGGTCCTACGGAAAGTAAATCAAGGGGGTTCCTCAGGCACACCGCCAAATCCCACATACTTGTCCTCACCTTCAGCCTCACCACCGACCCCCCAACCTCTGCTCAAGGTGTATGAGGAGAGAAACAAGCTGGCTGCTTCAACAGATATCAGAAAGAAACTGAAAAAGGAACTCAAGGCCAAAATCAAGAAGAAAGAGAAAGATAAGATAAAAGAAAAGGATAAAGACCGTGACAAGGGTAAGAGCAAAGAGAAGAACAGGGAGAAGAACAGGCACAAGGACAAGGAGTTTGGTAAGGAATCCAAGTTGCCTTGGAAGGACCTTCCCATCAAGGAGGATGAGCAGCGGGATCTCTTTAAGCCCCATGAGTTCAATGAGCTTGTCCCTGCCAAGGTGAAACCCAAAGAGAGCGGCGGCTCAAGGAAGGAGAAGGACAAGCACAAGGACAAAAAGAAAGATAAAGAGAAGAGCAGGAAGGATAAGGAGAAGAGAGACAAGTCTAAAGACAAGGCCAAGGAGGACCGGCAGAAGTCGTCTGCAGCCTCGCTTCTACTTGACCTGAAGGAGGCACCACTGTTCAGCCCTGCAGCATGTCTGCGCCTCCCGCCCATGCTTCCCATCGCTATCCCTGACATGCAGTTCCTTGACAAGGACAAGGGCAAGGAGAAAGAGAAGAAGAAAGACAAAAAAGAGAAAAAGAAAAAGAAAGAGAAGGAGAAGTCGAAGGAGAAGGAGAAAGAGGAAAAGAAGAAAGAGCGGGACAAGGAGAAGGACAAGAGGGAGAAGGAGAAACAACCAAAGCAGGAGAAAGTAAGTGTGTGTTGGTGCATAATGTCCAAACTGTCCAAAATGTATTTCAGAAGAAATGAGAGATATATAGAATGTGCGGTCCCAAAAAGTATACATACCGAAACAGTAAAACTGATCCTGTTTGTGCAATGTGTTCTATGGTGGCATTTTAAAAAATGTTAAATTTTGTGCACATCTACAGAAGCATAAAAGTCATTTGGATGTCTCAGAAAGGCATGTGGTTTACATATTATTTATATTCCTTTCAAAGGAGTATATATATATACACACACACACACATACAACACACACACACACACACATACACACATATATACACATATATTTATGGGCAGTCACAGAAAGTTGATGTCAGACTGATCAGTGGAGGGAAGCCCTTCTCTCGCACTTCTCAAAGCAGTGGAAATAACTTTTGGAATGCTGTTCAGATCTGCTCTTGGCATACAGAGCGGGTTTTAATTGGCTGTTTAAATTTGCCGTTGTGCCGGGCGCTGGAGCCCGGAGCCGGCTGCAGCGTCTCCACTCAGCCGTGTCAGTAAGACACTCAGGAGAGCGCCGGCTATCAGCATGTGTAAATCAGACACACATTAATGCAGCCAGACTTGCTCTTGCCTCCGCAAGTTGGCTTCCACTGTTTACTCGTGTCCGTCTACCTCCCCACATGCGTGCGCCCACACTTGTGCCCCACACAAGAGTTGCTTTTCGTGTCTCCAAGGTCCCCCAATCTTCGTCGTCCTGTTAAACAACAAAATGTGTGTGTGATGTTTGTACAGTACATAATATCATTTGGAATTGATTTGCATTGCGAAGTTAAAATACCCTGCACACCTCTCTCTCTCTTTCTTGCTTCTGCCAGTAAGGAGAATTCTGAAAGTGATTTAATTTTCCCCCCCCACCTTCTGTGTCCTCTTCCTAAATCTTTTGATCACTTTAATTTTTTGCAAGGCTGCTTTGCCGGTTTCCTCTGGGAGGGGTGCTGGGGAGTAGAAAAAGGAACTAGAGGGTTAAGGCTTTATCAGCAAGTGCCTAGAGGTATGTGGCAAAGGAGCTAAATCCCGAGAGATTAGCAGAGACATGCAGCACACGGCAGTAAGGGGCTTACGCGACCGCTTGTATTAGTTCAGGTGAAAGGAGTATTGCTTTTACATAAAACTGGACAAATCCCCCCGACAATGTATTTCCCGTCAGGGTACAATGGAATCTACTATCTCTGGATTTCACCCCCTGTCCTGTGGGGTTCACTGAGCCCTAGAATCTAAGTGCAGTTCCCAAGCAGACCACGTACAGATAAGGTTTGTGCCGCAATATTTGTTCATTTATTCTCAAAATCATTTTTCTCCCTCTTCCTCATTTTTGGTTATAATGCAGCTTGGTGTAAATGGACTTCCGGGGGTTAGTTTTGCCGTCCAAATTAAATAAAAATCCTGAACCACACAATTTCCGCTTTGCTTTAATGTAGACATAACTGGAGTGATTCCTCTGCAATATAATTTTCAAATTTAGTACTTACTGTACGTCTCTGTGAGGATTAGATTAATTTCAGGCTTGACCTATGTGTTAAGTGGCAGATGTTTCGTCATTGTGAGGTATTGATAATTTTTTTTAGAATTAGCTGAGGTGCACCTTCATTTGGAGCAGATGAAAAAGATTTACCAGGTGGGGCACTGCGTCTTTATTTAAGTCTTTACTTTCTTTGTCGTTTTACATTTGCTGCACGGAGAGAGAGGGTGTGCGGCAGTTCATTCACGGCCTTACAGTCTGCCGTACCTTTATGTTCATTATGTATCGGTTAAAAAGAAGTGTCACAAAAACCTTCCTAAATATATTCATTTCAGCCCTTTTTTCCTTCTTACCGTTTCAGGATGTAAGTTAGTTAAAAGGGCAGATCAAGGAAAAAGTACCGTACATCAATTCGTGACTTAATTATTAAATTAAGGCAAAGCAGTCTATAGTATCAGCAAAGTGTTTCCTTTTTGGGGGGAAAAAAAAGTCTCTTTGAATGAGGAGGGCGCGTTGAGATAGAGTGTAGGTTAAGTAGGAAGCAGGAGTTTCGGATGGCTCCGGTCGTTTAGTTGTTAAAGGCTAATTAGCATAAGCAGATAGCAGTATCTGTCCGTGCCATTGCCTTGACCCTAAGCATCTCCAGGCTCAGAAGAATGCTTATCGAGCAGGTACAGGGCCTTCCTTCTACCTGGCACTGGAGGACACTGTGTGGGTGTGTGTCGGAACCTCTCCTGCAACTGACCGCTGGTGACGAGCTCCAGGTTTGGGTCCATGTGGGCTGTGTCTACATTCTAGTTAAATGGAATCGTTACCGACGCATCCAGATGAACCAGTTTTCTCCCAGTTGGAACTCGGAGGTCCTGTGGTACACAATAAAATCAAGAGCTGTCAGTGTCATCCGCTTTCCCTCCAAAAGGTGCTTATGTCTGTTTTGCATTATGAAAATATTTCAGATTTATTGAATAAGGGTACAGATGGGAACTTTATTAATCCCCAAGGAAACTGCATGAGCACACTTTACAAAAACTTGTGGCAGTATAGCAATATAGTGACAAAGACATTGGAATTGCCCTGGAACTAAATAATCACATTTAGAGAAGTATCTTCTCCTTCCACCCCCCCGGGGCATAGGCTGCCAACAAGGGTTCTCCAGGCGTCCCTAAGAGCTGAGATGACATGAAGTTTCCTTGTTGACGTTTCTGTAGCCGGCAAGGTTTTTTACGATGTTGGGTAGCTAGCCCCCAACCCTCCTTTCTCAGCCGGGCTGGAAACTGTCCATGGTGGAGTTAAACAAGTGTATAAGAATAGAAAAATAAAAAATAAAAGGAATGAATAAATTAATTAAACTTTGAACCCTAACTGAAAGTTTCACTAGTTTGCAGCAGTGCACTATATACAACATGCATACATAGTGACTAAACATAAATAATTAGATGGGTAGAAATAATAAGAAAAAAGAAGTAGAACTGATGTAGAGCACCACTGGACGATAAGCGGTCAGTCTCACCCGACATTGAGAGGACTTCTGGAGACCAGAAACCTGAGTTTTTTTTCGCAACCCACTACGTCAACAAATTTAACGTCTGTATCATGAAGCTTTTATTGATTCTGACGTATTGGTAAAAGTGATGTAGCATTTCTGAACAGATAGTTACAGTCAGACTTCTGGTCCCAAAAGTGTTTCTAAGTTGATTACCTGGTGTATATTGTTTCCTAAAAGGTCATATTACTGTGTGAGATGAGTAGTCCTGCAGTGTTCACAGGTCAAAGGCTTTGACGATGTGATGCAGCATGCCAAGATGTCCCCTGTCTTTGTTCCAAGTCGACCCCAACATCATTCACAGTACTGCAGACCAGCATAACATGGTGAAGTGTCCTCTCTTCTGTTACTCTCCAGGTAAAGGTAGAACCTCCAGCAGCTGCTCAGTCCCCAGTCATTCCCCGACTCACTCTGCGTGTTGGAGCTGGACAGGACAAAATGTGAGTACCGCGAGACCCGAGTTCCACCCCTCGGTCCACGTGTATGTGTGCATCTACGTGTATGTGTATTTCCGAAGAATTTCTGTTCAAATATTCAGCAGATCCTTTTCTGCAAAGTGACGTACAATAATAATTTACTGTTTAGCTGACACCGTTTCCTAATTTTACTTTCAGCATTAGGTACACTACAATAAAGTACTTACAGTCTCTCTCAACTATACAGTACAGCAATGTAACACACACACACACACACACACTTAGTACAAGCAATTTTGAGTCACAAGTTCACCTGAAAAACACATCTTCGGATTGTAGGAGGAAACCCACATGAACACGGGGGGGGGGGGGTGGGTGGTAACTTGAGGATTTATTCGCGGTGGGGGACATTTATACTTATATTATGTGTGTTTTGGTGTTTTTAGTTTTTTTATCAGTAATTACCATATATGTCCATCAACCTAGGCAACAATATGAGCACACTGTGGGCAATTTGGAGTCACCATTACACCTGAAACACGTGTCTTTGGACTGTGAATGGAAATCGGGGGACCCAGAGGAAGCCTGTGCTTTATGTGTTTTGTACCTAACAGCTATGAAGGAGCTGAAGGAGCACAGTTGGACAGTCACACAGGTCTATAGAGTAATTGATGGTATTGGCTTAGCCTCCTCTGCCATCGTGTCCCCGGCTACCTGGTGAAGTGACGTACAAATAGGAAAATAAGTAGGTAAAAAGTAACGGGTGGTGGAGGACTAACTTATGAAGATTTCAGGAGCTTGAGAGGGGGAAAGGGTCCAGAAGAGATGAGTTCTGAGACCCTTCATGAATGCTGGGAGGGATTTAGCAGCTCTGAGGGAGGGAGGGAGCTCATTCCACTATGTCGGCACCAAACCTGAGAACTGGTGGGCTTTTGATTTTGGACCCCTTGTGACTGGGATAAGCAGGCGGCCATAGGTGGAGGAGCACAGCACTATTGCTGGAGTGCAGGAAGTAATCAGTTTTTCATAGATTAGTCTTTACTTTTTACCCTCCTGGCATTGCAGAGTCATCAGCAAAGTGGTCCCTACCCAAGAGGTAAAGACCCCGGCACCAAAGACTCCAGCTGCCAAAGCTGTACCTGCCATTCGGCCTCGGACACCACCTTCTGTGCCCATTCTGGTCCCAGTTCCCCCGGTGCCAGCCCCGACACCACTGCACCCGCTTCCTGTCGCTCCCCCAGCAGCCACCCCTGCACCACTGCCACCGCCCTCCCCCACCCTGCCGGCAACTGTGTTCTCCAAGACGCCCGTACGCAGCGTGGTGACAGAGACTGTGAGCACCTACGTGGTGAGTTTCTGCCCTTCCCTCCCCATATGACAAGGTACATACTCTGGTTAGACTTATCTGAACTGGACATGCCTGTCAGGTGTCAGCCATAAGCCCCGTTACCGCAGTCTCAGCAACCTTTTTTCTTTAATGTAAAATGTTAAGCTTTTTCACATGTGAAAATGTGCCGTGTATGACATATATGATTTACGACGACTTTGAATTAAGGCGGCCATCTCATTAACCTCATTGTTATTTTTGAGTCTCAGCATTTGGTCATAACATCTAACAACAACCACTTCATCTGCTGTATGGTAAAATTGGTTGGTTGCGCAGTTTCAAGTCACCATATATCTTATTGACTTAGTGCGTCTATCAGTGACTGCATTTTATTTACAAAAATACTGATTTATTTACAGAATCCTTCTCTTATGATTCCATTCAGGTTACTTTTTAGTTTAATAGCTAGCATTCAAAAACGTAAGTATTCTAGTGGTACGGAAGAGAAACGGCAAAAGAAAACAGATTAAGAAATGAAAGTGAAAATAATAGTGCAGCATGAAAATATTATTGTAATATTATAATGTAAGAAAAATTTTGTAATGTATATTATTCTGTATTGGTGTTTTTTTTAACATGAATAATGTATGAAATTAGTTGAAATATAACAAAGCCCGTTGCACAACATAGTATCCATGCATGTTGATTGTTTAATCAACCAATATATCCTTTTGGTTTATATAATACAGTATAAGGAGGTTTGCAACTTATAATAACATTGATTTAAAATGTGGTCATTGGAATGTAACCCCATTGTAAGTTGAGGACTACCTCTAAAATTAATTTACTCACCAGTATGTTGTCAGAGTTAATAGACTATATGTCTGTTTGTGGTTGAAAATGTTGATAAAGCAGGGAAGTTTCTCATGTCCTGCTTTACTGTGTGTGTTCCTGATCCCAAGATTCGAGATGAGTGGGGGAATCAAATTTGGATATGCCCTGGGTGCAACAAGCCGGACGACGGAAGTCCAATGATTGGATGCGACGACTGCGATGACTGGTATCACTGGTAAGAGTCTGATCGTGCTGGTTCTGCTCACCAAGCATCATTGCCACCAACTCAGTTCAGAATGTCCCCTTCCCTGCGTGCATGTTCTCCTGGCTCAGCTGTCCGTTTCCAGCAGGTTCGCCTTAGATTGTCAAGTTCATGACATTCATTGCATGTTGCTAAGAACCATTGAGTCAATATTGACTTGTTGACCACCAGACTGTCCTGTCTTTCCCTTGTATCCTTAGTGTTGAAAGGGTTGTGTCCACTGTCGCTCTGATTGAGTCCATCTATCTGGTTGTTTTTATTGATATTTAATATTGAAATGTTATATGTGTAACATGAAGCACAAATGTGTCTACAGGTGGGCCTCGAGTTACAACATAATGTGAATTACAACCACCTAGACTTAAGACGGTTGTCCCATGAACCTTATATTATTTTCCAATCTCAGTGTTTGGTCATAACATCTGAGGATAACTCCTCCATCTCCTGCATGATAACATCAGCTGGCTGCACTGCAGCGATTGCGTTTTGCTTACAAAACTTTTCATTTTTGATTCCGTTGAAGTTATTTTTTATCAAAAATGACATGCAAGTGAAAAGTAAGTGTTCATTATCCATTAATTACGATTAAATTAAATGTAGAGTTTATTAAATCAATGTACAGTGTGAACACTTGTTCATAATTACCTGTTCAGTATTTCACGTTATAATTACTGTAATGTCTCTATTATTCTGTTAGTATTATTTTAACATGAATTATGTGTGAAATTAGTGAAAAAATAAGTAATTCCTCTAATACAATGCAACATTCATGCATGTTAATTGTTTATATATCCTTACAGTTCATATAATAGAGCATAAGAGGATTTTGTACTTACGACAAGGTCATCAGAACCAAATCCCATCTTAAATCAAGGAACCCCTGTATTTAACAGGCAATGTGAAGGTCACTTCTAAGTTTTCCAAGTTTGCATTGTGCTTCAGCACTTTTGGATTGCTTAGCAGTCATTGATGTTTTCCTTTGGATGACCCTTTTCAACTGAGGGGGTAGAGAGGTCATTTGGAAACAAAACCCTTTTAATTATACAATTTAGAGAGAAATATTCAGATTCTCTGCCAGGAGGTGGTCCTTCGGGGAGTGAGCTGTTGAGTCGAGACAGCATTGCATTTTTCCCTCTGCGTAGAAGTGCTTTTTTAGTTGCTTTGGGAGAATCCTGACATATGTCTGCTAGATCAGGCTAGCTTTTAGTCTTTAACAACGTCTGTTTACAGTTCAGAAAGGGTTTTTTCACCATTGGGGATAGCTGGTTGCATGAGCCTAAAGCTGATCCCACAGGTTTGGTGTCATTTTAAAGCCTGAGAAGATTACAAGTCTCACTTTCAGACGTAACAGCATTCCTGAAAGCATCGCCGAGTCTGTACATCAGAATTTTAAATTAATACAACAGCTCAACAGTCACCGTGTGTTTGTTTGCTCAACTAATTTAATGTAGACTCTTTTGAGACTTGAGGAGGTCCTGGTTGAACCCTGTATAACCGTGTATAACCTTAGCAATGAACCCCCACACACTTGCGGATTAAACCCTACTGCTCAACACAAGCGTTTATGGTTTGGTTTTACAATCGTGATCCATAACAGAAGAAAACAGCCCTGCTTTGATGTGGTAACGGACCTACTTTCTGAAGGACATAAACTTTAATAGTGGCTTTCATCTCTCAACTGCTCTCAACTATTGGTTCGCTTGTCTTTTTATAATGTTCATTGTCAAATTGGTGCTGGTCTGCATCGTGTCTTACTTTATCTCACTGGGATACTCAAGCAAAGGCCATTAGGCCAAATTGTTACAAGGCTACTTATCTGGCTGACCTGAAGGGGATGGAGCTCAACTGAAATCATCTGTTGTTCCACTTTGTAGAACATTTACATTTATTCATTTAGCAGATGCCTTTCTCCAAAGCAGCATACAGCTCAGTAAACAAATGTGTGTTTCATCTGCTGGTGAAGAGTTACGGATTCAGCCATGTACACAAGTAGCTGCATATAGAATTGATAAAACAGACGGAGGTGATTCTCACAAATGGCGTGACGCAAGTTTATGGAGAAGATCAGGAGAGAAGTAGCTCTGAAAAAATATGGGTTTGAAACTCTTCTTGAATGTTGAGAGGGATTCAGCAGCTCTGAGGAACAGAGGGACCGCATTCCATCACATGGAAGCCAAAACTGTTTAGAGGAGCCATTATTTCCTCTGACCCTCCCATAACAAATTCACTAAGGTTATTTTTGTAAAATAAATTCTTTCTGATTGCAATTAAATATGCGCTTATGTACTCTAGAATGTTAGCTAGCTGTAGTACAGTAAATGCAAAGCTATTCTTCACCTTCTGGACCTGTTAAACCCAATAATAATCTGATATCATGAATAAAATGTGTCATCTTTATGGCCCAAAAAAGCCATAATGAAAGTTTTCAAAATAATTCAATTTAGACTGGCTGATGGTAACCACAAGGGAACAGTTCTGACGCATTGCTCTTTTAAGTAATTTAAACAAGTAATTTTCCCGATATGTTGAAATCCCAGTGTTTTTATACCCTTTTACTCCAAGTATCGTGCTTGTTGATAGCATATTTCCTGGTAAGCAGAGCAGTGCACATTCATGTGTGTTCGTGTGTGTGTAGCGCTGTCAAGGGAACAGTGAGTGACAGGTGAAAGCAGGCCGTGGGAGAGGTGTGCTGTTTGACAAAAAATGTGTGTCAAGCAGGAGTGTAAGTGTGGAGGAAAACAGCCAAGATGTAGCATGGGTGCACTTGGCACGGCAGGCCTTGCGTCTTCCCTGTACGCTCACACACTGCAGTGGACCAGTCTGTCTGAATGCCCACATCACCGTGTGTGTTTGTATAGCCTTGTCAGACATATTTCATTGACTGTTGTCTTGCCCTCTCTCTCCGATTCTGTTCTTTGTCTCCGAAAACCCTGTCCTGCACCCTTCAGGCCCTGCGTCGGGCTCCTGGCTGCACCCCCTGAGGATGTCCAATGGTTCTGTGTCAAGTGCGAGAGCAAGAGCAAGAAGAAGGACAAGGACAAGAAGCATAAAAAGAGGAAACACAGAGCGCACTGACGGCTCCTCTGAATGCAGCTGGACAGCTGTGCTTCACTGGTTCCCGAGCAAACGCCCCGGTCCTCGAAGACACGGTCTCTCCTTGCACTTTTACGCATCTGCGTTTTTGTTCTGTTACAACAGAATACACCGAGAACTGATGCCAGACACATGACTGTAATACACATTCTTCTGTAACTGGTCATGAACAGTCACCGTATGTACAGATTACAGCATTTGTTGTGTATATAAATGTAGATAAGAATTTTCAAGCCAAGCGTATGGTTTTCTTATGAGTTTCACCTGATTTATAACTCACATTCATTTTTTAAAGTAATGATTTTCTGTATTTATTGTTTTTTGTTTGTACTTTTTTTGCTTTTCCTTACGTCTGTTTCGTAACTATACAGTAGCCCTTCTTACTGTATATATTTTATTTGGCTGGTTTTGTCTTGTTGAAGATTTACTTCAATGTGTATTCAGACCTCATGAAAATCCTCAGTGCTGTGAACAAAAACATGCCTTTTTAATTAACAGAACGCCATTATGGTTGTCTATGAAACTCCATTTGTTTGTGAACACAGTTAAATTGTTCTGTTTTGCCAATCGAAAAGAAATGTGCTGAATTCTGCTGCTGTTGACCCAGACAACCTGTGTCTAATATTTATTTCTTTGATCACCTGTTTTTTTTTTTTTTTTTTTTCTTTTCTCCCAGAAGACAAATAATGTAAACAAACTTGTTTCTTGGAAAGGAAGTTTTTTTTTTTTTTTGAAAGGTTAACAAGAAAGTGGTCAGGGCATATTAAGCCTGAAATCACCCTGAAATAATTCATATTTGGGACCGAGAGTTTACCAGTATTTGATTTTAAATTTTAATAACTTTTGTCATATTTCAGAAAAAGGGGGATAGAGGAAGCTTGTGAGAAATAAACTGCAACTGCTGTAATTTTGATTTTTGACTGTGTCAGCCATTTATTCTCCTTTAATCCTTCATTAATACAATGCAGTGGGGAAGGAACTAGACCAAATACTGGAGCATGCTGGTTTCACTTTTCGAGGAGCATTATTGTTGTGATAATTATCCTACATATACATGCAGATACCCAGCAACAAACATGAGAAAATGTTAAATCAATGCAATTGTTGTTTAACAGCATTTCCAGCAGGGGTCTTAGTAATTGGAACTGCCACCTTGCATTCAGTCAGCCCATATAAACAAGGGATAATAAGCTCATATGTTATTACGTTCTTTAAATACTTTTAGTTTCATGTGTGTTTTACATACAGGTGGTCTCTGATTTACGATGGTTCAACTTACAATTTTCTTGACTTTACGATGGTGATCTGTCGATAGGCATTCAGTAGACATCGTACTTAGAATTTTGATTTTCTTCCCGGGAAAGCGATATGCGGAGCGATACTCTCTCGTGATGCTGGACAGCGGCAGTGATCCGCATCTCCCACTCTGCCACGCAGAGGTGTGTATTAGGTGTATTAAATGCATTTTCGACTTATGATATTTTCAATTTATGATGGGCTTCAGGGAACGTAACCCCATCGTAAATCGGAGACCACCTGTATTAGAACCGTGCAACATGTTTGCACCATGTAGACCAGAGCTACGCTACTTTTTGCAGGCCACACACCCCTTTAAGAATCTGAATGAAAGCTAAGGACCCCTCCTAGCATAAATATTTATTGCACTGTAAATTGATTACCTTCATACAGACTTATGTCATACATAATAATACTATAGTAATAGTTTCAGATATTTTGGCCACTTACCCTAAATTGCGCCATTAAAATCATCCAACTGTATAAATGGGGAAATAACTGTAGGTACCTTAACATCATAAGTCGCTTTGGAGGAAAGTGTCAGCTAAGTGAATAAATGTAAATGTGTGTTTCGCTGCTCTGCGGTATAGATGTGTGAATGACTGCAGATAGTTTACTGTTGTGTGTCTAACAGTGCAAGTCACATTGAATAAAGGTGTGTATGTTTTTAAAGAGTTCCACAGAAAACCTTTATGAACAGCTATATCGGACCGGGAATTTTAGATGTGGTATAGATTCACGGAAACTCCTGTCACTGGCCATATTATGGAACAAACTGAGTTCAGCAGTGCTCTGTGCGAGCACAGTACGTGCTGTTACGTTTGTTATGCCGTGTATCGGTGCTGTGTTTGGCGTGCAGAGCTGAAGTTTGCATGGAGACAAACATACCCTCTGTGAAGTGTAAAGTGGAATCTGTTATGCTTTGAGATTGTTTTCCATCTCGTAGTCCTGGCACCCCTATTAAAATAAAGCAACGTTGGATCCACGGGCCCACAGTTGCGTTTCGGCCAAAATCCGCTTTTTCCTCATCTGAGATGCTTTGCACTTGGCACAAAGCGGACATTCCGGCATGATAATGATCCAGAAAGGCACAAATCGAAATCTACAAAGCAACGCTTGCCAGCATAAAATTGACATTCTCTGTGCATCAGTATCTACAGACCTCAATCCGGCAGAAAGTTTGTAGACTGATCTCGAGAATGGCATCCAGACAGGGAGGAACGATGACTCTGAGAAAGCAGAGTGCCCTCCTGATTGCAACCTCGCTTATGAAACACCACAGGGGGTGTCACCAGTGCCATAGTACACATACTGTGACAGGAGATCATTGTTTCCATATGGCTGGCAGGCTGATTGGCATCATTGATCAGCTATTGGTTATTATGGCAATGGACTTGTGGGTTTGATTCCCATCCACTTCATGGGTGTTGCCTCTTCTCCTGAATAGCTCCCCCAGTATGAAGTGATCAAATACTATACTGCAATTAGGATAACGGTCTGAGCAAATGGAATAGAAACTGAGCTGTTTTATTCTATTTAGTTAAAATCTCTACATGTATTGGAAATGATTCTTACAGCTCTTCAGTGGTGTAAAATCGGTATCACTGTGGTTAAAACCACTACCTTGTACTTGAATCCCACCTCCTGCTGGAGTACCTTGGTTAAAGTACCATAAAATTGCTCCGGTAAAAATGACCCGGGAATAGACAGTATAAATAGGTAAATCGGTGTAAGTAGTTTTGGAGGAAAAGCACCAATTACATAAATGTAAATCTGAAAAAAAAACTTTCTTGGAGAAAATACTAAGAACTTCCAGCTTCTGTCTTCCTTCTTATCCTAAGTTGTATCTGTTTACCCAGATTTTTTGAACATTTTTATATAGTTACTTCTTTTGTAGTTCTTGTATGATTTGGCATGCTATAGTTTTATTCAGTTTATTAAAAAATACATACTGTTTTTGTTGTTATATACAGTCAACTCAAGAAGTGATTTCATCATTCATGAAATTTAGCAGAACTGAATGTATAAAATAACATGGACAGAATAAGTATATCTGTAACTTTTCCAGACTTCTGAAACTTTTTGATTATTGCCCTCACTGTGTTTATTGGTATTTTCAAGTGTTTATGTATTTCTGTTAGGGTTATCTGTGACATGAACTGTTTTTTTGTAATGGCGATCTCAGTGCCCAAACTTGAACCGTATTAAAAACCTGTGAAAAGCTAAGACTATGAAGGATTTTGAAAAATTCAGCCTGGAGGAGTGGTTCAAGACCCCTCCAGAAATGTGCTCCATCCTTGTCACACTTTATAGGAAGAGGCTTTGTCCTGTTATCCTCTCCAGGACAGGCTTAATCAAATATTAATTGGATGGGTGCCAATAATTGTGAAACCTGTGCTTTGCAGACAAAACCTTTACTCTTCAAGAAAATGCTTTGTTTTTGAAAAATGATCATTTTAAAATAAAAGTATATGGCTTCCCCATATGTTTGTGCCCAAAATATGACTCATTATGTGTGTTGTTTATTTTATACATTTAATTTTTTTTTTCAAGCTTCCTGAAAGGTGCCAATACTTCTTGAGTTGACTGTATACTTCACTGAAGTTTCTATATATAGAGTCACGGTATTAGATCATCCCATTTGTGGTTTTAGTGTCTCAGTGTCATATCTCAGATGATGGAAAATACAGAAGCTGGATTCGGCACCTTGGTGAAAAAGCAGTTTCCAGTGGAATGAAGATGTTAAAGGCTCTCTTTGCTTTGGTTCGGTTCAAAGGATGTTCTAACAGCAAACAGAAGGGTACAGTTTGACTGTTAACATCTAGTTTCTCGGCAATTCAAAAACACGCTTCCATTTGCGAGGTGCCTGCAGTGCTCACGAAACAGCTGTAAACACAAAGAAACTATTCGTTATCGTTCAGAACATCATTTTCATCTGTGTTTGTGCTCTTATCATGTAAGATACTGTTCTGATTTATAATGCACAGCACAGGTATTATTTTAAGGAAAAATGATAATGCCTATGTGATCTTAACTACCGTTAGCAGGCCCTTCGTCTTTCATAGTGCAGCACAAAGAACAAACTACATCGCCCCAAACGGGGACCAGTTGGGTTTGCTTTCGGAGCCCCCTGGACCTATGTAGTAGGAATAAATAATGCCAAAGTGACCAGAAAGATTATTATTACTGTTCTATTTTAAGTTGACGGCTTTGTCTAAGGCGAATTACAGTGTTAATTTTATACACTAAGCTACTTCCAACTATGTGAGACAGCTGGGTAATTTTACTATATCAGTTTAGTAGGGCTGTAACAGCCGGTCAGGTATTTGAGGATTAAAAGATATTAGCAATTGTCCACAAACACTGAGGGGGTCACATTACACTTTCTAGAATATTGTCAAACTCATCACCTCGCCTTGGTATTTTCCTCTGAATTCAGGGTAAGTACTTCAATCAAGGGTGAAACAGCAGGAGAAGGATTCAAAACAGTTTTTTTTATCCCCCACATTATAATGGTTCTCACCGCTATACTGTTTTCAGGGAAAATTCAGTGTATCATCGACATATTCACATATATTACATTGTCGTGGAGACATTTATTTGTGTCGAAAGTTCTGTGGCAGCCTAGGCACCTTTAGTGACATTTTTCTATAGATTTTAGATCCATATTATTATTATTATTATTATTATTATTATTTCAATATCAATAACTGACCATTTCTGTTCAACTCAGACAGCAGTTTTTCCTCATTTTTACAGCCCATTACAGACTAGGCATCTTTCGAAATGATACTGCAGAAGTACCCCTTCATGTCATGTCCCTAACTAGTCCATCCATCACCTTCCAATAAATTCAAGATACTTTTTTTATTTTATTGTTTTAACTGTGGGGGTGCGGTGGCGCGGTAGCGCAGTGGGTTGGACCGGGCCCTGCTCTCCAGTGGGTCTGGGGTTTGAGTCCCACTTGGGGTGCCTTGTGGTGGACTGGCGTCCCATCCTGGGTGTGTCCCCTCCCCCTCTGGCCTTGTGCCCTGTGTTACTGGGTAGGCTCTGGTTCCCTGCGACCCTGTATGGGACAAGCGGTTCTGAAAGTGTGTGTGTGTGTGTGTGTGTGTGTGTGTGTGTGTGTGTGTGTGTGTGTGTTTTAACTGCTTGGCACAAGCAGTTTCAGACTGTGTGTGTGTTCTCTACATGTTTGTGGGAGAACTGTCAGCTACACCATTTGTGGTCAGTTTGGCCAAGATTATTGATATTATTAAATATATCTGGAAATGATTTATTTAGGTTTCATCAAATTCACCTGTACGCAGCTTAGAATTTCTACTGTTTGACACATATGGAGAGTGAAGTGATACTGTAGTTATATCACTTATATGGCTCATTACTTCCTTACCTGCTTTCCACCTTGAAAATGTAAACATACAGCTGTACTTAAAAGGGAAGGCAAAAAGTGTACGAACACACACACACACACACACACACCTTCAGAACCGCTTGTCCCATACGGGGTCACGGGGAACTGGAGCCTACCCGGCAACACAGGGCGCAAAGCCGGAGGGGGAGGGGACACACCCAGGACGGGACGCCAGTCCGTCGCAAGGCACCCCAAGAGGGACTCGAACCCCAGACCCACCGGAGAGCAGGACTGCAGTCCAACCCACTGCGCCACCGCACCCCCCAGTGTACGAACAGTTACATTTAAATGTTGTCCAGTTGGCCAAGAAATATTGTGTTTGTTGAAGGGGCAAAAGCTAACAGTGCAAGATGATTTCAGGCATTGATGTATGTGGGTTATTGAATAGCATACCACTTCATCTTTAATCTCATCAAAATTGAATGTGTGCATGTTAAATAATTCACATTCATGTCGATTAATAATTTAATAACATTGATGCAGGAGATTCATTGTGGCACGTGATGCGCCCCCTGCTGGACACCCAGAGACTAACATCTGAAACTCAAGCTTATTATTAAATAATTCCAAACATGAGGCCACAATGAAACACACGGAAAAGGAAATAAAAATCACATGAACTTTAGAGGAGAAGGCAGGTGCAATTTAAAAAAAAAAAAAAAAAAAAAAAAAAACTAGGAAATTATTTTTTAATATATACCTCATGCAACGTTGCATGTTTTGACAGGTCAAACAAGTATCTCATGTTAACAGCTATTGAACAAAATAATACACATAGCATGTGAATCTCAATTTAGAGAGTCGCAAAATGGAAATGATTATAAATTGTATTATACTTTTATGTACAATAAAATTATCCACTGTATTTGACTGTAAAAGGTGATTTTGCATGTGTAAGTTTACACACACACACACTTGATACACGTAAATTTATGCAAAATAATGTTTTGTATAAAATAAACCTGTTTAGCTGAAATATTTTCTTCAGCAATAAAAATTAATACAATAATAAATACGTTGGTTAGATCTCGTGCTTTATAGTGGAAAACTCTCTGTAAACGCATTTTTCCTTTATTTTTGGGGAATAAACTCCGTCATGAACTGTGGCATGGAATATTACAAATCATCATTAACATTAAGAGAAACATTATTAATAAAATCGATCACAATGAAGAACGATGCCAAACATTTAAGAGATGATCATTACATAAATAATCAAACGGGCTTCAAAAGAAAACGTTAATTTCAGGAATTCGTGGACATTTAATACAATAAAGTCGACAACGCTTTCCAAGCAGTCGGTATTACACCAAACGGGGCTGAATTACACCAGTGTGTATTTGATTATTAGGCCACAGTGAAATTATTATTTTTTAAATGATGACAAGTACTGAGTGGTTAACGTTAGTCTTCTCATTTGAGCAGAAAACGTCACAGGCCTGCTCTTTGCAGTTTATTACAGGTACAGTCTATATATTTACAGGTACATGCAATACAGGTACAATCTATATTTACAGGTACATACAATACAGCTACAATCTATATATTTACAGGTACAGGTGCAGTCTATATACATACAGGCACATAATACTGGTACAGTCTATATATTTACTCTATATACATACAGGTACATACAATACAGGTACAGTCTTTATATTTACAGGTACATGCAATACAGGTACAATCTATATTTATAGGTACATATATTACAGGTAGAGTCTATATATTTACAGGTGCATATATTACAGGTACATACAATACAGCTACAGTCTATATATTTACAGGTACATGTAATACAGGTGCAGTCTATATACATACAGGCACATAATACTGGTACAGTCTATATGTTTACTCTATATACATGCAGGTACATACACAGATAGAGTCTATATATTTACAGGTACATGCAATACAGGTACAGTCTATATTTACAGGTACATATATTACAGGTACAGTCTATATACATACAGGTACATCTATTACAAGTGCAGTCAATATATTTACAGATACATATAATACAGGTGCAGTCTATATACATACAGGTACATAATACAGCTACAGTCTATATATTTACTCTATATACATACAGGTAAATAGAGTACTGTATATTACAGGTGCAGTCTATATATTTACAGGTACATATATTACAGGTACAGTCTATATACATACAGGTACATATACTACAGGTAAATATATTACAGTTACAGTCTGTATATTTACAGGTACATACAGTACTATATATTACAAGTACAGTCGGTATACATACAGGTACATAATATAGAGGTACAGTCTATTTACATTAACTTATACATACATAAAATATAGGTTTATATTACAGGTACAGTCCATATATTTCAACTCTAGGCTGCTCACCTTTATCGTGTCTTTATTATTATTATTACTATTATTATTATTATTATTATCGGGTTTTTTGAAACGGAAAGGGGGCGTCTATAACCACTACATCACATGCTGCCCCCCCTCCCCGATATTTGCATTTAGATGTCAGTGAATCTCATGCTGACGGGCCCCTGTCACATCCTGCACCACTGCAACATCACGCATAATAACTATTTATTCTTCTCAACAACAACTTCTGCGTGACGTCAGCCTGGCGGGTGCGGAGTTGGAAGGGCGCTGATGCAGGCGCTCCTTTTCATATCACGATGAACGTACAGTATATGAGTCACATAAAGTCGGAAGGCATTAATGCTCGGTCTTCTGTTTTAGTGAAGATGTTGCAGCGCTCGAGCGCAAACAGGTTATTTGTTAGTCGGAAGACCCGGCTCGCGGGTTATGGGGCCACAGAGCAGAAATTCAATTAGAGACCCTCTGCTCCGGATTTGGGATCACTGTAGCCCCCCGGGTCCACTACTCAACTTTTATTAACGAAATAACCGAAATGATCCAGGGTCAGGGTTTACTGGAGTAATCTGTTACAGCAATATGGCATGATATGTTAAATTAATGCCGTGACGTATTAATAATATACGTTATATATGATCTTAATCCTCCTTACATTTTATTATATAGTTTTTGATACAATGATGTGTCATAACAACTTCAAGTTTTGAAGGGGGACAAAAAAAAAGTCAGCAGGAGAAGTCATTTGAGTTGTGCATAAATGTTACGGGGAAAATGAGCCTTGCTATGATGTTTCTGTCTGCACCTGACGCCAAAAGCGTCTCTCCTGCTGGTAGGATAGGTGAATTCTGCAGTGTAACGGTATACCTGTAGTTTTACCACATCCGTCCAGCCCATTTAATGACGCGACAGTCTCGGTTATGATCTCTGTTAATGATGATCATTATTTACATTATGGTAACGTAATATAGCTGTGGAGACGTTAACACACTGTATTTACTACTCTTTTGTTTTATTTGTGAAAATCTGCTGTGCTGCTGCGTTTGATT
Organism: Scleropages formosus; assembly: GCF_900964775.1. Lineage (NCBI taxonomy): Eukaryota > Metazoa > Chordata > Actinopteri > Osteoglossiformes > Osteoglossidae > Scleropages > Scleropages formosus. Next base: position 2,910,926 of record NC_041810.1, on the reverse strand, counting down.
GGCTTTGAACACTTATTACTGTCATTTAGGCACATTCACGAGCCACCGTGGGGGGGGGTTCTGATCAGAGAGATCAAACGTCACCAGACTCAATGAATGTGCTTACTTACTAGCTGTTCTTATTTATTTATTTTTTTTGCATAAGAGAAAGAAGGGGAACGTCGCCCCCATCGCGTGCTGCTCCGCGAATGACTTTGCGGCGACCTCTGCCGCGAATGGGGCCGCGCGCGTGGAATAATGGCCTCCTCGCGGACGTGGGAAACGGCTGGGCGCGCTATCGGCCGTCGCCCTGGCAACCATCGGAGTGCCCGTCTCGCGCAGGGAAATGAGTTATGAAAAGGCTGGAGTGAAGCAGGGATTAAAACATGATCCTGGGGACAGGGTGTCAATCAAAACCAGTTTCTGAATCTCTCTCTCTTTCTCTCGCATATGATTGTGGAGAAATGTGGATAATATGGAGATGAGTGAGAAATTTAGTTCTGACAGTAAAGAACACAAACTAGTGTGACATTAAGGAACACTTACTGTTGAACCCGGAGTAGCTGTAAGTTTAAGGAACACACACTTGCTGAGATATGAAAGAACACATGATCTGACGCATAGGAACACACACTACTAGCTATAACATGAGGAAACAGATACTAGTTATGATACCAACCAGTCATAACTACTTTATCATCATGTACGCCTAAATCAGTGGGTAAAAAACTGAGAAATATGATGTAGCCACATGTTCCCTCCACTGCTGCCAGATGGAAAAATGATTAATATTTGCAAGGCCTCGGGCTGCTGGTGGCCGCAATCGGTGCCAATAAATCAATTCACTCCATTCCAACAAAGGATCAGGCGGAAAACGGTCTCTTTCCTTTTTCGGTCCACACATCACTCCCGCTATATCAAATGAGGATGGCGATACATTATTTATACCCGGTGCACGAAAAAATAAATATAAAATAATTGATTTTACTGAACGTGCTGATAGTGTCATAATTTGAACATAATTGAAAACCTAAATTAATGGACTGAATTCCTCAACTGGTCAGTAAAGCGGAGACACTTAGTAAAAAAAAAAAACCCAACTGGCACACCCCCCCCTCCCCCAGTCCCCCACGTGATATTTGATATATGCCTCTTTGACACTCATTTGGAGGCGCGCGGCAGCGAAAGCAGCACGCGGACAAGTCCTGCTTGAAATGGAAGCCCTGTGTGTGCGCGGAGTGGCGGGTTGGTTGGTTGGTTGGTTGGTTGGTTGGTTGGGGGGGGGGTCTCAAGAACATGATAGCTGGCAGTCCAAAGCCACCCCCCCCCCCGACATTTTAGCCCGACTCGCTCGTCCTTGGAGCGCCAGAATGTCGCCACGCAGCGCGCGAACGGTAAATTTCTATGTCTGTTTCTTCTTTATTCATTTCCACCTTTTTTTTCAGAGTAACTTTCCGTCGTTCTCCACTCCAGTCCCGCGATTCATTCATTGTGCTTTATAGTACCCAAATAATTTATCCGACTAATATATTATAATGATATAAGCATTTTGCAGTGCACACACACATATACGTATAAAATCTTTACTAAAAAAAAAGAGTTGATGCTCTGAAACTGTGCGAATATCACAGTAATCTTACACAAAACAAACAAAGGTAAATTCTGCAGCACCGAGGAAGTGAAACACTATAGCTCATTGTTTGGGTTAATGCAATGCCCGTGTGATCCATATCCCACTTTTTTTTATCACTGCACACTGGCTGCTGGAGAATATGGCACTCGGTCGATGTGGGGGGTCGCGGAGAGGGAAATTAAACATTTCACTCGGGGTTAAACGCCAGCGCTTTGGATACACGCCTCATTACACGTGGAGCAAATTGTTGTCAAAACCAATGGGTTTCCAGCGTCTATTAATGTCCCAGGAATGTGGGGCGGAGAGCATCCCCTCCACCTCCATGACATCAGCCGGAGCTGCCAGCATCCACCCGTCCACACGCTCCGTTATGTGTCCCCCCAACCGGCGCGCACACCTCTAAACAAACAGGAAACACCAAAACGATCGCCGCGCGGCCAGAAAGCGATCGTTGGCGCGGCGGCGGCGGTGACGCCCGAGCGTGCGCGCGCTGTGCGGTCGAGCCTCGGCGCTTTTGTTTCAAACGGCTGAGGGTTTGAATTAAAAGCGATAAGATCTGAAAGGCCCCCGCCAGGACAGTGGGAAATGACGGATCGCAAGACGCATTAAAAGACGTGGGGGGGGGGGGGACGGGAGACGGGTAATGGGAATATAAATGAACGGGCGCGAGATGCGCATCAGCTAATTACAAACTGCAGAAAGACTCACATTTATCATAACCCTCACACAGAACTCATATGGAATCAAAAGTCAAGTGGCTTACCATTACCACCACTACTACCCCTACTACTATGATTATTATTAGCAGTAGTATAGTAGAGGCATAAGCAGCGCTGTAACATTATGACCAACACACAAATGTTGATAATAGACCATTACTTTGATTTATACATTGGTACTAAAAGTGTTACTCGCACTATCACAATGTAAGCATGAAAGGGCGCGAAAATATGATGCCTGGAAAAAAGAAGAGGTCAGCGAAACATATGCGGGCTACCATACAGTGAGGAACTAACTTTATTTCCCTGATAAATTAATAGTTGCGGGGCTGGTTTGGGTCCATCGTGCTTTACCACACAATGGTCCGGTCCAATTACAGTCCATGTCCTCCAAAATTACAATATTTATGCGGGTAAAACAACGTAACACACCGTGCCCTGTTTTCCGTGCTTAGTGATTAATGATATTTTTCCAAAGATTAATCATTAGAAAATGTTAAAAAAAAACAAAATCTTGGAGGTTTTTCATCGCCGGGGAGGGGCGGGAAAGGGTTCAAAATGAATTGGCTTCATTGCATCTTTTTACATGCAAATATTCCGTTATCTCCGCTTTACTGCACTGTTTTCCTTGTTTATGATTAATTATCTCTTCTTGCTGGAAAATAAATCACTCGAAATTGGAATCTCTGCGCTCTCCGCCGCACGTGGGGAAGGCAGGTCAATCTTGTTAATTTCAGGTGGAAATTGACACACTAATTATAGTGCGGTGTGATGGTGCAACACTAGAAGGCAAGATTATACCTTTTGCAGCTTTATTTATTTATATATGTATATATTATTTTATCAGATAGCCCCTATATTTTGCCAATTAAAAATCGAGAAAGTATTTGACCGCTGTGGGATATATAAAAAGGCCCCCTCTCACACAACACTGGCCATCACTTTCCACCATCAGATTCATTGTGATGTATTAGATGCAATAAATTATCCCATGTAACAAAAACATGGTGAGCTGAAAGGCTGATAATCTGGAGCGGTGAGATAAGGACTCATTATTCCGAATCATTATGAATCCAACGTTGGCTGTGACTTCTTTCTTAATCAGCTTCTGTGATCCTGGATATGTGAGCGGAGAAGATAAGCGGAGACTCGTTTATAATTCCCCCCCACCTCGGCCTAATATTTTAAAATGGAGTCAAAGGGAAAAGAACGTGCTTTAAAATAAAAAAAAAAAAAAAAAAAAAAAAACACTGAGGTACAGCGCACGGTATCAGAATAACAAACAGGCGCATTTTTTAAAGAGTCTGGATTATGGCAGTCATGGAAGATTTAATTACCATTCTGCGGCTCATTTTTGGTGGGGTCGTAATGTGTTTAAATACCTGCAGGAGATGTGTTTTGTCAAAAAAAAAAAATTAACAAGAGCGAAACCCTATTTTAATTTGAGGTGTTTTTTTTTTTTTTATTATTTTTAAAATCTCCTGCGTTGGAACTCATGAATTCGGAAGGCGGCGTAATGGTTAATTAAAGTGGCGGTTAAAGATGGTTTTGTTTAATTGGTATCAATTTCACCCTGGATAGTTATAATAAGATATCCTAAAGACATACCTGAAAAACTGGGTAAAGGGGTAAATCTCTGCAGCGTAAGAAGTCGCCTTGAACAAAGACGTCATCTAAATAAGACAGAAATAATAATAATAATAATAATAATAATAATAATAATAGAAACCCGACATCAATTACTGCTTTTAAATTTAGACAAGCAGTCAAAAATTTAAAAAAAATACTCAACAGAAGGACATCTTTTGCAGTCATGTGATGCAGGTGCAGTAACATGGAACCGTTAACTAGTCTGCCTATGGTGTCCAGTCCTCTCCGCGCGTTCGACTCTGACTATATTAATTATGGAACGAGCACTGGGATAAACGAAAGCACGAAACAGCGCTGTGTGATGCATACCTGGGACTGACACGTGGCGGCTGAGAGAGCGCGCCGCCACGAGCCGGGTTCGAGAGCTCGCGACCAGTCGCCATCGCGGTCACGCGTGGAGACGCACCTCACTGAGGAGGTAATGCCTCCGGTCGATGTGGCATCTCTTCTCGTGACTTTTTTTTTTCTGAAACAAAGCTATTGCTCACAATAAGCACATGGGATGAGACGCATGTAGTTATGAGTGAGATGCGTTATTATTTCCCCCAATAAAGCGCTGCGGTGTCGCGCGCCCATTCATGATTCTTTGTGCTCCGCGGTGTCGTCGCGTCTGATTGAAAACGGCGGCCGCATCTACATTGAATTTTTATTAAAATGTTTTTTAAAAGCTGTCGCATGTAATTATATTTTCTATAACGAATGAAACGAATTAATTCACAACAAACCCCACTCTCGCTCGTGTTAGTAATCTTTTTTTATTGCACATATAATATGTCAAAATCATCTGTGGAATTTGCAGCGATTTGGTTGAAACGATTTGACCTTTGTGTTTTATTATATCGAAGTCATCAATATGCGTATCACTGACGCATATTAACGACATCTTTATATAAAAATGACGAAGGCAATTATTTTTAATAAGCAGTTTATTTATGTCTAAGGCAGATTATTAAATCATTATCATAAGGATGTGGTGTCGCCTAATTCTATTAAAATATTGAAATTCTAATTCTAGAACGAAAGCTGTTGTTGCCCTGGAAACATTGAATTATTCATTTAAATATACGTTTTGGCTGGTTGCATCTGTGGTGGTTTATAGATGTCTCTTTTCCACCAGTTATCTTCAGTTTATCACCGTAATTGAATTTGTTTTCCAAGGATTACTGTTTCTGTTATCAGTTTACCTGGAACACAGGACACTTCTATTCCCCAATAGCATCGCGAAGAATTTTGCTACACAGTAAGATTCAACATGTCATATATATGTGTATCACGTCACATATCTTCGTAATATCACATATAATCGTCTGAAACAACAAGAACAAGAAGAAAATAATCGTTTTGCTGAGGGAATACAAGAATGCTGTTTCACACAAAGGTCAGGATGTGCAGCAGGCCTCATGATGGCATATTTCGCAATTATGTTTTATTTAATGCGCGATGTATTTGCATTTCTCTCTACATGTGTTAGTCTTTTTGCTAAAAGTTCAAATGTTACGATATATTTTTAAAGTTATTCTTATTAAATACGCAGAGCATTGGCTACATGCCAGAAATATGCATACTATAACTAATTACCAAACAATAGCACAAATTAACCGGGCAAATAAACAATTTACCAGGAATATCTGCATAAGCAATTGACATGACCTACATGTGTGTCGACCTACGATCAAGAACAAGATGAGTTATTTTAAATGAACAGTTCCTAAACGCATAAATATTTAAATATATATTGTATTACGGATTTCATTTAACCATTTCCTTTTCAAACGAGCCATCTGACCAAAACCCTTATAAAACCGTGTTCACCGGGCTGCATACCCTGTGCTGCGCGCGCCTGCTGTGCCGCATAACACCCCATTTCATATATAATTTCTGATATTAGCGGGGCTTCAGCAATATTATATTGCAAGTTATGAAACTTTTGAGCGTGTGCGCAGGTAAAGCTAGATCAGCGCATTTATCATTTATTTGTGCTATTCATGGCTGTGTTTACGCCCCGCTTTCGGTATTGCAGGCGGTCGACGCACAACGCGGACTTTCACCGTGGTAAAACGCTCTTCTTGCGCACCGCTTGGCTGATGCTCTGACGCTGATGCAGTTTCTCCCTCGTCGCCCCGCACCGACCCGGAAGAGCTCACATCTGATCGCATATACAGTAAGTACGCTAAGTGGCTGCGTTGGTTGGTCCGCGCGCGTGTCTCCGGGAGCTGCGCGAGAAGTGCGCGCGCCTCCAGGTTCCCCCCGCCCCCCCCCGCTCCCGCCCCACTACCACCGCCACCCAGTCGTCGCTCGCGCCCCAAATGTCACCGGCACTTCGATTTATGTCACTTGGCCGTCGCGTCTGTTGGAGATCAGAGAATGAAAAAAACACCCACAGTATCCAGACGCCACTCCACAGGTCAGTAAATATTTGTTTTTTTTTTCTTTTTTTTTTTTTTTTTGGTCCGTGCGCCCGTAGCGTAGGACTCTCCGGAGGCGCGAGGCTCCGGTGTCCGTTCTACTGTGTTCGGATTCCGTTCATCCTCGCGCACCAATGTAGTAATGAGCGAAGATGTCGTGCGTGTTTTTAATAAACAGCTGTCGTGCATTTCTCCGCGTAGCGCCGCCACGGAACGGCACTGACATTGTTTTACAGTTACAGTAGAACGGATTTACTACACACATGTAGCCTACAAGACATCCCGACGCACATTAATTTTATATTTTATATATATATATATATGTATACATTTAAAAAAATAATAAGAAGTAAACTAGACTAGACTAATTATGCACGCGGATCCGCATGTTCTGGATGTGCGCTTGCCGTTTTCCCGCGTTTGTCCCGGTGTAAAAGACACTGACTGACTGAATGTGGGTCCATTTGCCACGAGCACCTCGCTGCTTTAATTCCCCGTCTGTGGGTGAGCAGCTTTTCCACGTCTCCTTTTCAAAATGCTTTTGGACATAATGGTGCACGCAGTCGCAGCGCGCGCTTTAGGAGTAATTTACACACCCGAAATATGGAATATCAGGGTTATTAATGATCTATTACCACCTCGGCTGGTGGCTGGTGGAGCCCGTGAAATTGATCAGATGGGTCATGAAAGAAGCTGGCTTTGCTGAAGCGCCATCCCGCCCCCCCCCCCCACCCCTTTTAAATGCCTGCGCAGTCTATTTCACTTGATTTTTTTTTTTTTAAAAAAGGACTCTTGCACAAGGAGAGTGGGGGTGGGGGTACGAAATTAAAGACATCGGGGGGGGACCTCTAATGTGAGGAACGAGGTTTGTTTGCCTGCCCAGTAAACAGTAGCGATGAAATGACACACCATGTTATTGATTTATGCCAATCTATTTCGGACAGCTGTGTCTATAGATATGGATGGCATGGTGTGAATGGGCGCTTAATTAATCAGCAGATGCAATGCTTTCAAAAAAGAAAGTATGAAATTTGCGTGCTATCTTCAAATAATTACAGGAGAGGAATGTACATAACGGATAATAGCCTTAATTGTGTGCTTCCTTGTCACAGAGCGCTGAAAACCGGCGCTGCTGCGCGCGGTGAATATTAAAAGCCACGCATCCCAATAAAAATTGCACTTGAGTGGAAACGTGTTGCTCTGACGTTTTACCGATGATCTGGGGAGTTTTCCTGCCGTGTTTCCCACCCGGCAAAGTTGATCAAGATGTTGGCCTACTTGAGAGGTGCAGAAAAGCCCTGCGACAAAACACGACCGTCCCGCTGTGGGCAAACAGGGCAAAAACAGTGTTTGCTTTAATAATCACATTGGCCTTGAACCCGCAAAGGAAACGGCGCATTTTCACTTGAAAGCACACCTACATACGTTACATTGGGCGATGATCATTCTAAGAAGGACACATCATGTTGAGTTTCAGGCGCAGTCGGCACATTTCACGCCCCCGTGGAGGTTCTAAGAAGCAGCGCTCTTCAGAATCCATTGTCTTTAGTCAGAAAATAAGTTGTTCTTGAAAGGACTTTAGAGAAGAGAAAGATTTATTACTCATACAGCGCCCCTCAGACGTTTCGTGTAATAACGGTTTTAAATCCGAAATACTGAGAAGCACCCTCCGGTTCACCCCCGGTTTACTTCATTTTTGTGCGTTTATTCTACTTGTCACGAAAACGTCCCCTTTGTTTAAATCGTAACATGTTTACCCTGTAAAATCCATGCGCTCGATTTTAGCTTTCTGGTTTTCAATTCGGCAGGCAATATGAATTTTTAAGCAGAATCTGAAAATGAAAGATGGAAAAAGCAGTGGTTTTTCAAAGAGCAGCGCAAGGTGTCACATCACAGGCGGCGGCGCGTTTCGTGTTTTGGCGCAAATTATTTCCGTGAATGCGGATTCAATGTTTAAAAAAAGATCCTTGGAGTGAATTAAATGCATTCAAATCAAAATACCGTTTATTTGGAAGTCGTGTATATATATCCATTTGTAAATATACTGTTATTTTTAATGCTTTAAAAGCTATTGTTGAATTACTATGTGCATATACAGTATATATATAAGCCAAAACAGGACAAATTCAGCTAACATTCAAAATAATATTTTAATAGAATATTAATTAAATGCTATTCCAAATTTCTAGGTATTTTTATTAATTGTTTAGCAGCTTGACTGATCCACGCAGACGTACACGTCAGAGCAGCGATGCATTTTCAGTTTGTTGTTCCCTTTTTCTAGGGTGCAGGCAATCTATTCCGGGCGATGGGGGGTGGAAATGGCCAGGGTTCGAAAGCCGTGTTGTTATAGTGGTCTAACCCCGGGAGACCTCAGTGCTGAACTCAAGTATTAAAAAACTGCGAAAAACGGCCTCATCCAAACACGCTCACGATAATTCATCTTTATTTAGAGGGAAATTTGCTAAAAAAGAAACCGATTTATCGACCCAGTGCCTTAGAATTTTTCTTTTTTGTTAGAAAAATGAGTTATTATTATTGTTATTATAACAACAACAACAACAATAATAATAATAATAATAATAATAATAATGTATTAACAGAAAAATCTGAACATTCAATTTTGAAAAATTCTGAAATGTTGATATGTATTGGTGGACCGATTTAACTTATTACCTTTAATGTTAATATCCTTATTTTGACATTAGAGCATGGTTCGCTCATTAAGATTATTAGTGCCATAAGAGAGTCACTCTGACAAGAGGAACGGAGACAAATGATCCGTTATCAAAAATCACATCTACGACACTGTCAAGTCAATAAAACGAACCGTGCGTCTCCGATTCGCACCCACAGCGACTTGTTTCCTGATTTCAATCAGAGTTCCCTCACAGAGTCACTCGAAAAGATCTCCATGGTCTGAGGTCACCTACCACCTCATCCCACTGGTGTGCCTACATAAACCAAGATGAACACGCACTGCAAGCAGATTATGGGATCGCAGTATTTTCGGGCTTTGTTTCTCTGGGCTTCTCCACAGAGCATTAGAGAAGTATGTAGTTACATATATATAATTACATGCTTCTCTCTCTATATATATATATATATAATTCGAGTGAGTAATGCATTTCTTTTAAATTATTATTATTATTATTATTATTATTATTCAGCACACTGTAGACAGCAGACTATAATTTCTGTATGATAGGACCACCCTAAAGCTCCTTTTGCGGCTTTTGTTGTGGCAGTGGGAGGGATTTTAAATGACAACTTTTAAGGGAGACCCTCTTCCGGGGGCAGAATAAGCTCGCTCACGTTTCACAAAACTACTGACACTGCGGCTCGGGAATGTGCACCAGTTTGGGACGCCTTCCATGTTGTCTGTAAGCTGCAAGACACCAGTCAAGAAACAAAAAAGAGGGAAAAAAAAAAAAAAAAAAACATAATCAGGATTTTACATTTGCCGTCATGTGTTGCCTCGGAGCACCTATAATGCGCACTTGTGGGATAATGGGACACAAAGCTTTCAGGGGGATAATTACAGCGGTCCGTTGACAGGCCCACAATGAGCGCGGGATTGTTCGCAGACACGGGACAACTGTTTCCATTCGGCATCGGCATCGGCCTCGGCTTCCTTCGCTGAGGAGTGCTGTCTGCTCGGAGAAACGCACACACACACACACGCACACACACACACACACACACCGCGCGCGCTACATGATTTCTCTCACAATATGTCCGCTAAATTCACATCTCGGCTGAACACACGGTGGATGTGCGCACGGTGTAAGCGCTCTATTACAGCATCGCCTGGATTACTGCAAGCTTTATAACAGCACGTATTTTAAAAATGCCTGCGAGGATTGATAACAATTTACAATAAACTGAAATCGGTAGATCATGATTTTCTTCAAGATTTCACTTTTTAATTTTGTTTGATTTTTACTTATGTAGGTCGATGCTTAGCTTGAGTATTGTAGCTGTATTTTCATGCATGCGTGAGAGTGTTACAATGCTATCAATTACAGTATTTACCTGGGTGTAAACCGGCGTCCCTGTCCATGCCCCCCCCCCCCCCAGCTTTAGCGCAGCCGAGACATCATCTTCCTTTCGGTTCCTCGCGCCGATAACTGTTACATAAAAAAAATATACGTGTGTATAATATAAAATTATATACAGTACATATAAACTTTCGGTTCGGGCACACAGATACAAACACGCTCGTGCACACACACATACACATACACCGGGCCCCCCCTCTTCGAGCCGCGCTCCACCGAATCTCATTTCCTGTGTGTTTACTCTGCCCCTGACGTCACGGCTCGTGGCGTCGTCCAGACTGGCCATTTCACTGCATTGCATAGCATCAAAAGAGCGACCCCCCGAAGTACGTACTGTCAATCTGGGAGCCACGGCAGGAATTAGACCCTGAATACTACCCCCCCCCCCCACGGGACCCTCCCATTACTGGGCAATCAAGTGGGATAAAACAAAAACAATATTCCTTCATGACTTGGACATTTCACTTTCTGACAGCGCGTCCAAATAATATTGCTAGAATTTGAATCGGGAGCGTGGAAACAGTGCGTTCGTGCAAATCGCGAACAAATCCATGGTGCAATAAGTGCGGTTTACGTTGCGTTTCTTCCTGGCGCAACTTTGTAAAAAAAAAATGCATCGGACGTGATGTTTAGTGCTTTTTCGGGTGTTCCACAGGTTTGCGAGGCATCGGGAGGTGTTCGCTGTTAGTGTGAATTGGCCTCGCCGTGTGAGGGAGTCACGCGCCGGAGCAACGCGCGTGTCGCCGCGAGGGGACGCACTGCCACAATGTAACGGAGCGCGCGCGCCGTGACCCGCGGACGGGTGGAAGGCCCTGCGCTTTTGCAGTCCCCTCCATTACTTAATGAAACAAAATTTCTTTGCTGGCATTTCCGTCGTCCGTTGAGCAGTAATTTCCAAAAGAACATAAAAATTCATTATTTATAAATGATCACGTTTCTTCCTTTGAGATGGGACCACTCTTGAAAGTGTACCTGTTGAACCTTTACTGATTATACTATTTAACTGGAGGCTACAAAGGGGAACATGGGCTACATTTAGAAATGCGAAATTGTCGCGATTACATTTAGAAACATGACATTTTGTATAAGTACTTCTTTTTTTTTTTCAAAATGACCCGACACGTATTTTGAACTCGGGGCGGTAGGTAATACAACCCGTTAATAAGGCGCAATCAATCTGAAATGTGGAAAATCAAACGAGCTGTATGAATACACGTTGATGGGCATGAAAACGGTAATACATCGCAAAGCACATTTCAGTGTGTTATATACATTGTAGCTGGATCACGAGGGAGAAGACTGGACAAAGTTTGAAAAGTGCATTTTTGGTCCTCCTTCAATTAGGCCGTGCCGGGAGGCCCCGCCCCCTTCGATGACACCGGCAGAACCTCCTTAAGTTGCGTCGCGCCACAGCTGTCTGAGAGCATTGAGCTGCCTGGCGCCATCCTCAAAGAATGCCTTCACTGTAAAAAAAAAAGAGAAAAAAAAAAGAGAGAGAGAGAGGGCGAGATAGAGTGGGGTGAGCTCAGTAAGAAAGAGAGACAGAAAGAGAGAGACAGGGAAAGAAAAAAGAAGTTAAGAGAGAGCGAGTGTGAAAGAAATAGAGAGGTAGTGTATGTGTGCGCGCGTGTGTGTGAGAGAGGAGAGAGAGAGAGAGAGAGAGAGACGGTCGGAGGGTGGGAGGCAGGGAGGGTGAGAAAGAGGGGAGTTGGTGTTGCGCGCAGGCACGGAGATTTGATGTGTGAGTGTGACTCGTGTCCTGGTCAGTGTGTGTGTGCACGTCTTCTACACACGCTTCTCGCGCGACCGCTTGTTGCTTCTGCAGAGAGAGAGACGACAACAAAACTTTGCGGGGAAGACACTCGAGCAGCTCGATGCGGACTCGGCCGCATCTGTGGAACTACTCTTCATGGCAAATTAGCGCATTTCGTTAAAAGTACGTACATGCACGACTGTCAGGCGACAAAACTGCGGCGCTTTTCTTTGCGAAGTTAAGCGGGACGCGCGCGGCGCGCGCCCCACTGACCTCCCTTCAAACCTCGACGCCGAACGCTCTCCTGCGATGCGACGAGAAATAGAAACCAAATGGTCAGAATGTTTTAAAATTTAATCTGATGCGGTTTTAACGTTCTCTCTCTTTTTTTCTTTCTTTCAGGTGATCGAAAGAATTATTTCCCTCTGAAATAAGAAGGAAGCAACCTGTGGATTTAACATCGCAGGACTTTGGATAGATTTTTTTTTTTTCTTTTTTATTTTTTTTTGTCTAGATTTATTGTTACCAATTCTACTTAGTGCTGTGTGTGCGGTGAGTGCTGTGTGTGTATGACCGCTCGCTGCCCGCTATGGAAGTAAGCACGGATCAGCCCCGGTGGATGAGCCACCACCACCCGGTCCTGAACGGCCAGCACCCCGACTCGCACCACCCGGGCCTGGGCCACTCGTACATGGACCCCTCTCAGTACCCGCTGGCCGAAGATGTGGATGTACTCTTTAATATCGATGGACAGGGCAACCACGTCTCTCCTTACTATGGCAACTCCGTGAGAACGGTGCCGAGGTACCCACCTCCACCCCACAGTAAGTCTCCCTCGGCTGTCCACACGTACATTATTACACGTACACGTACACGAGAGTCTTGTATGATGTATAAACACACGGTCCAGCGATCTGTTCCTATATTAGCGCCGCTGCTGCACGCGCACTTGCCACGGTTAAAGTCGGCAGGTAAGAGAGGTGTAAACACACCTACTCCCCCCCCCCCCCAACCCCCCACGAGTTCCGAAACACGCCACCGTTCTCGATTGCATGCGGGCTTGTACACACACGGGTTTCATAACTTTCCGCATGTTATTAATTTAATTTTCCGTCAAAACATGGCGCCGATAATAGATTTTTTTTCTCTCAAATTGGCAGTTTGTAGCCTTTTAAAAGAGTATAAGCGCCGGCCTGACTAAGAGTTTGTAAAATAAGATGAGCAGGGAGAGGCGCTGAAACAACGAGTCACGCGTGGTTTTTTTTTTTTTTTTTAGCGCGTGTTCATGTTTGAAATATATTTTAACGCGTTCTTAATGTGTAAATACAGTTATGGTGTGCGTTGTTTGCTTTTTTGGGGGGGTGAGAATAACGAAAGAAGTTATTCGGGGAGGCCGGAGAAAGTCGAATGATTTTTTTTTTTTTTTTACCCGTTTGGCAGCGATGCGACTCTGCGTCGCTCAACACAAGGAAGTTTGAGCGAAATAAAAATAAAAGCGCAGACACGCGGGGAAAATGACACAGTGCGGAAGATCTATCGGGGTATTTATTGAGAGGACTTCCTGAACCGAATGGAGATTCGTGACCTTGTTTCTTCCACTTGGTCCTCTTTCTTTGTTAAGAAGCCACTTTTTCAAGCCGCTGCGCTCCTTTCCCATGATTTCGATTTAAGATATTTGTTGTGTTTGTTTAGCGCGAAGTCACTGATGCCCCATCGTGCGCTCGTAACTATTTAATTATAGTCCACTTAACGTTATAATCCTTAGCCGTCTTTGACATTTAAAACTACTCGTTTAAATTTCATTTAGCAACGACTGGGGCGCGCAACAAAAAAGGCAAATAAAATGTGAGCTGGCTAAATATTTTACACTACTAGGGAAGTAACGCTGAACTGAAGTTAGTCTTTTCTTGTAAAAAAAAATGATTTGATTATTCGCTTTAAGGCATTTTAAAGTTTCCGCCGAAAACGGTAAATCGTAGAAATCAGTTTTTCACTAAGGTGGGCGCTTGCCACATAATGCAGATTTTTTTTTTTTTTAAATCTCCCAATGGAAACTTCAAAACATTTTCATTCTGTAGACAATTAAAAAAATATATTTCATCTGAATGACTGGGTTTGCTTTCACTGTGGTTCACTGTGCTTCTTTGCCCTCCACAGGTAGTCAGGTGTGTCGCCCACCCCTGCTGCACAGCTCTCTGTCCTGGCTGGACAGCAGCAAAGCCCTGAGCTCCCACCCCAGCACATCCCCCTGGAACCTGAGTCCCTTCCCTAAGTCCTCTCTGCACCACGGCTCCCCCGGGGCCCTCTCCGTCTACCCGCCGGCCTCCTCATCCTCCCTGTCAGGGGGCCACTCCAGTCCGCACCTCTTCACCTTTCCCCCGACCCCCCCTAAAGATGTCTCGCCGGATCCAGCAATTTCGACCCCTGGCTCTGGCAGCTCGGCCCGCCAGGAGGAGAAAGAGTGCATAAAGTACCAGGTGTCGCTGGCAGAAAGCATGAAGCTGGAATCTGCTCACAGCCGGAGCATGGCCTCCATCGGAGCGGGGGCATCTTCGGCCCACCATCCCATCGCCACGTACCCCTCCTATGTCCCAGAATACGGCCCAGGCCTCTTCCCACCAAGTAGCCTCATAGGTGGGTCGCCTTCTAGTTACGGTTCGAAAACAAGACCGAAAACAAGGTCCTGTTCAGGTAGGTTTGCTTTATTTAAATATTTTAGTTTTATTAAAAACAAAATCATTTCACTCTGTGTGCCCAGTATTTAAAGCAACAGTGAAAGTGGTGTTGAAAGTGAGATGATTTTATTGTGTCTAACCACACAACTGCTATTACACCTGCAGGCCTAGCTCACTGCTCTGGATATAACACACAAAGTGTGTTAATACCCTGATCTTATTGTTCATAAGGAGCACTAAAGAGAGCGCGTGTTTTGTTGTGTTATGGCTTATACTGCTGTCAGCTGTATAACCGTGCCAATAAAAATATAGAAAATCAGTTTTAAACATGGCTGTATGGTGTCAAAAATAACACACAGAGTCAGTTATTGCTGCACAAAAATTAGACTTGTAAAATATATATCATTAAATCAATCTGACATAAGATATCATTAAAGGGCCAACCTATCTACTCACATGAACTCTTAACATCTGAAAAATTACACCGGGATTAAATTGCATTAAATATAATATTAGCTTTTTTTTCATTTCAGTTCAAAGCAGTTTTCTGTTTCTTTTTTTTTTTCACCCCCCCCCCCCCCCCCCAGTGCCATTTTGCAGTGACTCCTGTTTCTACAGCGGTCTTTCTCTCGTTTATATATTCAAGCTAATCCAATTATTTGCAGACTGCTGCACGCGACAGTTGCATTGTTTTTCCTTTTTTTTTTTTTTTTTTGTGCGGCGCGAGAAAGTCGCTATGATGGAGTCCGGATGCGAGCTGCACTGGAGGGAATAAAGACCACTTGTCATGACCGGCTGGGGGGTCCCCGTCTAGGCAAACCTTTATCTAACGTTTTGCGCGCAATTAATGTGCCAAAACGTATCATTGTCCCTATGAACTAGTCAATACAATAGGTCAATATTCCTGACTGTCCGGAGGACATTATACAGACCTATTGCCATTGCGAATTTACATCTGAAATGCAGCGTATCTTGATTTATGCGTATTATTTTTTTTATATGACAGGGACATCTCTGTTATGCGCGTTCCGCGCATTTACTCTGAATATGTGTACATTCCACAACAGTGCACGCGCTCTCTTACAGGCACTTTTTTTCTTTTTTTTTTTTTTTTTTTTTCTCCCGAAATGGGTCACCCGTGGGTCCGCTTTCCGAACTCAAAAAGCCCGCAGGTAAAACTGTGGTGTGAAAACCAGAACTCCGCACTCGCCGCTTTTGCGCAACGCGTTACCGGTCGGACTTTCTGAACACTTGATTATAAAAGAATGTGCGGTATGGCAGCGCTTCGCGAAAACACACCCGCGAGTCACACACACAGCACACAGTCTGCCCTGGCAGACTTCGTACCTGTCTGTTTACTGTTCAGAGCGAACTCCGTCCAAAATTACTCGCCGCTAGTAGTAATAATAATAATAATAATAATAATAATAATAATAAAAATTGTAGAGGCGCAGTCGTCCTGCGCTGACAATGACACATGGCACTGGAAGGAAGGCCTCCTCAGTCTCAACTTTCAAATCGAGTGTGTGAAGAGCACTGTGTGTTCGTGCGTGCGTGCGTGCGTGCGTGCGTGCGTACGTGTGTGTGTGTCGTTTCGGTTTCAGCAGTGCGGTGACAGGCCTGGTTAAAACACGCTGTTTGAAGGAATATGTGTCTCACTGACATCTTCCTCAGTGTCTCTTTCAAGTAATGGGAAAATAATAAAAAGACGGACTCATTTATGCACCTAAGAGGGATTATTATACAAGGATTTTGTATTAACCCGCGTGGTTATCCTTAAATACGGCTGCTTCCTAATAAATGTAAACTGCTAAAAATGTATGAATTGATGTAATGCCTTTTACTGCTACAACTCCCACTGCTGCCACTAATAAAGCAATTACTGCATAGGTTGCTCTACGTGTCCGCGCATATTTCATAACCTCATGCAAATAGACTTGCGTGGACACTGTTGCACATTTTGCAATCCCATAATTCTTACAGTAAAATGATTTGGCAGACAATTTCTGTATGAGCAGAATGCAGACTGTCTTACATTATACAATGATTAATTTGACAATAATTTCTTTAATTTTAATTACAACATATATAGTAGTCATTTTCTTTATTCTTCTTCTTCTTCTTCTTCTTATTATTATTATTATTTACACACACATTGTCAGAAACTGCTTATTATTATTAGCATATCGATGATGCCTTTGTTCAAGGCGGCTTACAGCTTTAACGTGAAATAAAATAATTTAAAAAATTATACATTTATTATAACAATAATCATAACAATAAAAATAACAAAATCTTTTTATCCAGTTGTCTATGCTGAGAAACCTGCAGTGTTTTCTCACTTTGCAGTGCGTGGCAGCTCTCTATACACCCTTGCCAACGAATGCATGTGTGTGTATTGTGTGTTTGCTTCCAGAAGGTAGAGAGTGCGTGAACTGCGGGGCCACGTCGACCCCCCTGTGGCGGCGGGACGGCACGGGCCACTACCTGTGCAACGCATGCGGACTCTATCACAAGATGAACGGGCAGAACCGGCCCCTGATCAAGCCCAAGAGGAGGCTGGTGCGTGTATCGATCACACTGATCCCACTGATCGCACTGATCCCACTCCCTTCCCTCTCTCTCCTCTGCCTTTCTCTGTCCAGGGAGAAGTGTTAGCTGCCGGAAAATGAACCGCCCTGTTCAGGTCTCACTCCTTTCACATTATAGTTCTTGTACTGACAGAAATGAATGGTCCATTACAGTATACCCCTATAACATGCCTCTGATTTAATATTTATCTGTGGATATTATTTAAAAAAAACAAACAAACAATCGAGTCGAAACACCACCACAGTATTTCAGTTTAATTTGTGACTAATGATTACACTTTTTATTGCACTAGATCACATACAATGGCGCTGTGCTAAAATGAAAAATAGCCTTATGAAAAACGCAGGGAAGCTCTACTGCCCCCCCCCCCCAACCTCTCCCTCCTCTGCTTTTCCCTCTAATACAAAATAGTAACTTCCAAAGAAAAAGCTACAGGACGTGAGCAGCGCAGATAAATGGTTTGAAAGAGCCCCCCCCCCCCAAACCCCCCAAAGCCAAACAGTGAGAGGAGCAGGGGAGAAAACAGGAGTCAGGACAATGAGAATACTCTGCTGTGTAAATGGATAAATCATTATAAAGTTGATTATGTCACACTCTAAACCACATTGGCAAAGGTGATCTCTTAATAATAATAATAATAATAATAAATGGGATATAATACTTGTTCTGTCAGGGGGAGTCGAAAAGTACTAATCGTACTAATGGGGTCAGTTACTGACTAAAATCGAATATATTTCATATGACTTTTTCTTTTCCGTCACGGACTGATCACACCCTTAGTAATGTTTTCCGTAATTGCAACTATTCCGAAATGGTTAATTTTTTTTCGCCGTGATTTTTTAATTTTACTTATAGTGCAGCTATAAAATATTATTTCCCACTACAAATGAACTGTTGTATTGAGCGCTGTGTTGTCTGGTATTTCCCCCCCACGGCGTACCTTTCAACCACAGTACGTTAACAATACATTCACCAACAGTTATTCCAAGAATGTACTAAAGCGGGATTTTAAGGTACGGCCGCATTTGATCGCACGAGCCCTGCGCAGTGTTTAGACAGTTGCACACAGTTGCACATTTGTCAAAGTTGGGAAATTAAATCAGATGACTTGGGTGTCATTGAAGCACTTTCTTTTACTTACTTCTTCTCTAAATGTCTGTATTTGAAAAGGCATGTGGGCAAGGCATATAAACATGTTGAATGTCAGCTTAAAGACTTGTGCTTGGACTTTTTTTGTAACTTACCTGTAAGAGGAGGCGCGAGGCCTTGGGTGCTCAAGGAGTTGTCTGTGTGTCCCTCTTGCAGTCGGCTGCCAGGCGCGCGGGCACCTCCTGTGCCAACTGCCAGACCACGACCACGACGCTGTGGCGCAGGAACGCGAACGGGGACCCCGTGTGCAACGCCTGCGGACTCTACTTCAAACTGCACAATGTAAGAGACTCTCCCAGCAGCCCGTCCCACCATCCCACCTGTCCACCTTTTAATACATTCATTCATTTCCCCTTTTTTGAATTTATTTCTGTAGTAGACAAGGTTGGTATCCATAGCAACAAATTAGAAACTTTAATGCTGACAAATTCTGTGCATTGCGCTCTCAGGGGGGCAGGTAGTATAATGTGAGCGCGCAGACTTGTAACCTGAAAGTCATGGGTTTAAATCCCATTCATGCCGTTGCATCCTTGATTAAAGTACCAACTCTGAATTTGTACAGTAACATCACCCTGCTTTATAAATGGGCAAACGCTCACTACATAATAATATTGGAGGTTGCCTTGCACAAAAGCGCTTATGAAATTAACCTCCATAATAATAATTTTGATAATAATATTGCACTGGATGGTCTGCTGCGCAATGCTGGTCTACAGACCCGGGTTCGATTTCATACTGCTAGCAAGGAAAGCTTGTTCTGGGGTCTTTCAGTGGTTTGTACCACATCCTTTCTCGATTTCCCTCGCAAGCTGCTTACGGGGCAAAACGATCTAAGTCAATTTAAGTAGCGCAGCTGCCTTTGAAACAGCGACCGGTGCGAGCCTCCGGGCACGAGCTCTGCGTACCCCCATGCTGTCGTTATCTGCGTCCGCGAGGTTTTGATCAGAAAAGCTTTTTTTTTTTTTTTTTTCTCCGGCGTAATATTTTGCAGTTTGGTCTGATCGTCTCGCCCGCCATCTATCTTCCCTTTCGGAGCTCCCCCTACGACATGCGCCTGCACGCGCTCGCATGCCCTCTGACCACGCTCTCCAATGATTTTTTTTATTTTTTGGCTATTCATATCTGACTCTTCAAAATATGCAGACGATCAGAGAAAAAAGAGAACATTTCCCAAGATGCATATTAGCGGTACCCAGTTTATAATAAGCTTCTTTAATAAAGAACTTTGTGTAATTGAGCTCTTTCTCAGCAGCGCTTTCAGGGATGTGCGTATTTTGCGTGCTCTGTATACTGATCGTAACTTTGCCCAGTGTCTTTGCTTTGGCTTTGGAACTTGGACTCTCACAAGTAACTGATTTGTGCAGAAAATGCAGTTCAGGTCCATTTTGCAGATTCAAATGTTACCTATGTGCACTGGCAGTTTTTTTTCCAAATGAGGCTCAACTGCCCACAGTGTCCAAATGGTCAGTCTCTGTGCCGCTTAGTGCTGCTGCTGCTGCAGTTTTATGTCCTAACTTATGTCCTTTGTTTGGCATATAGGGGGTACCTCCATTGTTCATGGCACCGAGGTGGCGGATGCTTCTGCTTCTTATTATGCCCAGTTCATAATAATAACTACACAATGAATGCTCTCTGCCACATGTAGTGGAGTTCAGTAACATATCCAGTATGACTTATCTCTCTTTAGTGTGTGTGTGTGTAGTGATCCAGGTAGTTCGCATCAAAATAGCGTTTGCCTTTGCAAGGACGTGAGTCATATACTGTAGTCATTTGGGGTAAAGCAGTGGCAGATATTGCACGGGAAATTGACCTGTGATCTCCCACAATGCAGCGGCGAGGATTGCTTGCACTGCTGAAGAAAAGGCTCCAAAACCTGATGCTTTAAGGCTCCGCAGTGTGTAACCAGAGGTCTTTCAGTAGCCCCGTGATTGCTCTGGCTTGGCTGAATGTGCACCACGAGCACAGTGAGACTGTCGGTCACAAATGTGCCCCGAGTTAGGAAATGTAGCCCTAAAGCCCATCAAGTTTTGATTAAAACTGATATAAAGAGTGCAACGCACAGTTTCATATCCAGATTGTGATCTTACTGTCCCGAATGGCGTGTGACTGCCCCCCCTTTATAAAAGCAGACAGTCCTATTTGGAAGCTTTTCATTGTATAACACAGGAATAAATGTAGTTTTTGTAATATTGTTATTACAAAACTTCCCTTATTTTCTTTGATGGAAAATATCATTGTTTTCCTATTTCTGCAGTGGTATTTGTTTGTATTTTCAGCTTCTGTGAAGTTGCTCTAAACTTTTTTCGCATCATACATTTTCTTTCTTGAACATCAAATGCCCAGCAAAACTTTTTTTTTAAAATCATTAATCAAAACTCATGGTGACTGACGTAACCACTAATTCAATGTGTGTATGTTTAAATGCAGACTTAATATGTATGAAAATCGGAAGGATCTATTCAATACAAACCTTTGGATATAAACCTTTATAAATGAGTAGCCCCCGCAATGGCCGGTAACCCTGCCATCCCTCCCTCTCGTGCTCAGATCAACCGACCCCTGACCATGAAGAAAGAGGGCATCCAGACCAGGAACCGAAAGATGTCCAGCAAGTCGAAGAAGAGCAAAAAGTCCCAGGATGGCATGGACGAGTTCTCCAAGAGCATCATGGACAAAGGCAGCTCCTTTAGCCCTGCAGCCCTGTCCCGACACATGAGCTCCTTCCCTCCCTTCTCGCACTCAGGCCACGTGCTGGGCACCCCTACGCCCATGCACCCGTCCTCCAGCCTGCCCTTCGCACCCCATCACCCCACCAGCATGGTCACAGCTATGGGGTAGAGTCTTCAGCACCAGGCCCCTCTCCACCACCCACCCAAAAATGACATGCGTTATGTTTGTTTAAAGTCAAGTGCACCTCTCGAGGACTGAAAGGCCCAACGGCCGAGCCATTTCCCTCTTACTCTGGGAAGACGAGCTATGGCCGAGTGAAAAGGAGACAGTTGGAGTTCACGGCTTTGCCGCTACCACGTTTCCCAGTGCAACTGCTTAATCCGGATTCCATTCCTGTACAGAGAAATCATGTTTCATAAAGAAGCAAAGAACAGAGAAGAAGAAGAAAAATCAACCTAATGTAGACCTACCCACCCTGTAAAACAGGGTCTCCCTGTGCTGTGAAAAAAGCGAGAGGAAAAGGACTTTGAATATATTTGTACAAATTGTATGAAATACAGTAAATTTAATGAAGACTTTTTAATGGAAAAGACGCCTATGGGCAGCTACGAAGAGAAGGGTACGAGACCGAGAATCCTGGTTCCAGAGAAAGGGGGGACAGAGTAGAGGAGGATCCTGCCAGACCTCCACCTTCCTCTGGTGGAAGTCATTAGATGCATTAAAACCGGTAGAAAAGTTAATAATCTACACGGCAGGCATCTCTATAGGAAGTTCAGTAGGTCCTGCTTTAGCATCTTCGCACACACACACACACACACACACTACACACACACACACACACACACACTACACACACACACACGCACACACACACGCACACACACTACACACACACACACACACACACTACACACTCACACACATTACACACACACGCACACACACACACTGCCATGGCGGGTAACCTGAAAGACATTTTTCGAGCCCACAAATTATATGCATTGTGAACAAGTTCCTGTATTTGTTATTTGTATGTATATTTCAGACTACCAAAAATATGAAACAAAACAAAGATGTAGAATTATTTCTTTATGTAATGCAGACTGAATGGTTGTATAAATTTAATAACTGCTAGTGTAAAAAAGACTGCTCTTTTGTTTCGTAACATTTTTTCTTTCTTTGAAAAAAAAAAAAAAAAAACAATAAACTAGTTAAAATTCTGTTGACATCATGACAGCCTCTCCTGTACTGACAATGTTGGTTTTGGTGTGTATGACGTTTAGCAATGATCTCTCTCTGCCGGTAAACTTGACCGTATTCCCATCATGCACTGCAGCAGCCCAGTCACTGCACAAACAGGAAGTACAGAAATAAACAGAGATATACTGGGAGGTTTCGTATCCTGAGCCGCCACAGAGACAAACACTTGTACGGTGTGTTACCGTCAATCACATCTTCCCAAAGCTGTATGATGCCCTTTTTCACCAAGAGATGCAGGATAATTTTAATGTGTATGTGTTGTTTGCTCTCAGTGATCCTCATCATTGTAAGCAGACTATTAAATTGCAAGCCTTGGAAGGAGCACATGGTCCATTCCAGCTGTTTTCACGCTGTTGGATCAACTTGTAGTTTAATAAAACGTATAGTCCCTTCTGGCTGGGTGCAGCTCTCTAGATCCCAACCAGACATAGACTGGTGCTCATACCCTTAAGGCCAGGAGAGGACTTTAAATTCGAGGATGTGGAGTGAAACTCAGTAGCTATGTAGTGTTTTGTGTTTTTCAACGAGAGATGCTGGGTAATTTCAATATATGTGTATTATTTATGCTCAGTGATTGTCGTCTTTGCAACCAGATTATTATACTGCGATCCTTGTAGAGCGTTGTAGTCTGTCGAGGAAAGTGGCCCAGCTGTTTCCCGACTGTTGGATCAAAACTTATTTACTTTCTGGACCGTGTTCGGTTGACACCACGGACAAACTCGGCCATCGTGTCAGCTGGGGAGTTATAAGGTTCAGGATAAGCACAAAAAGAGGTCAATGGGGCTTCTACAAGAAAATGTTGACAGGAAATTGATTATTTAAACTGAAAAACTTTGATGTAAGTCTATGTCCCCAGAAGTTTTGAAAATGTTTCTATTCCCATGGGTGCACTAGTGGCACCATTCGTAAAGATTTTCAGGCTCTGATAAGATGTAAGTTGAACAAGTTGAACGTATGTAGAAGCTGGACATACATGTTCCGTGGCAAGAAGGAGAAGTCAACGGTAACAACGGTAAAACGTACATAACTTGCTGGAAAAGCAGCAAAGCATGAGAATTTGACTGGAGGCAGGAGAAGTCATTGACAGGTATTGTTTTCATGAAAAGTTGACATACGAAGGTGTTTTTATGCAAATACATGCCTATAGATTTGGGAACATAGACTACAGTGGTGACAAAGTGTATAGACAATGCTAGTCTGGCTCTTTTAGAATACATATTGTAACATATATTATGAAAACATAAAAATCTGTCAATTTGATTTCAGTAATTTCAGTCCATTTCTATAAGTAGGCATGACAGCCATATAAAGTTAATGTTGATTGCATGCGGTGCTTTTAGCAGTATGACAGATTTGTAACATACAGATGTCTGTAACAAGGGCGCGTCCTGGAAAATCTCACATACTAAAAAAAGTATTTCTTTCCATTTTTTTTGCTGCCTATTTCTTCCTCTGCGTGACTGGAATTTACACGTTCGCTCCGTGTCGATGGAGTTTCTTCCTTCCAAATGCATGGTGTTCAAGCGATTTAGTGCCTCTGTGAAAAATTGCTGCCAAGCACCCCTTCCAAGCTGTACCTGCCCTGGCTTTCTGGGGGCCGACCACGTGTGATTTCCGAACACGGGCTGAATTGAAATCCTTTGTATTTATTTACAGTGCCCTTTCAGCAGGTTGCCCCAGAGAGCTCAGTGGAGAATAATGTGAAATGCTCCAAGTATCATGCCAAAAGTCTTGTAATAAAATAATACAGAAATGGCGCCTGAAAAGATGAAACAGAACTCGTAATGCGAGCACAAGGGGAAAAATGTGCGCAGTTCAGAAACGTACAGGGCAGTGCATTAATCAAGACATTTTGTATTTTTCTGGTCTTTTTATGAGGGGGTCTGGTGGCACAGTGGGTTTGACTGAGTCCTGCTCTCTAGTGGGTCTGGGGTTCAAGTCCTGCTCGGGGTGCCTTGTGACAGACTGATGTCCTGTCCTGGGCGTGTCCCATCCCCCTACAGCCTTGCACCCTGGGTTGCTGGGTTAGGCTCTGGTTTGCTGTGACCCTCCTTGGGACAAGCGGTTTCAGACAGTGTGTGTAAGTAACCTTTATTTGCACTAGTCAGGTGGTCATCCGGACACCTCCTGTTTGGTCAGTAGGTGATCTTCAAGACAAAGTGCTGGAGAAGTTTTCCAGGTGTTTGCCCTTACCTTGAGTAACTGGATGGAGGAAAATAGATATGTCCTGTAACCTTATTACACATGACAGACAGCATCAAGGAAAGAATCACAACAAGACAGACCGACAGATTGATGGACAGCGGTGTAGACAATGTGTGAAAGGAAAACAATGTGCCTTCACTGTATATTTGAATGCCTTCGCTGCAGGGACATCTGTGACATTGGCTTATAGGAGTTTAGGAGTAGGAAGTTGCAGTTATAACAGAATGCCTTACCACCAGAAGTGGATTTATTTTTTCTATAAATCAGAAAAAAGGGTGCATACTGTGATTAGAAAGTGTATTCTGGCGTGCTCGTACTAGCGAGCTGTTATGAATAAGTCGGGAGTAAACCACTCACAGTGCTGAAGGTAAGCAATGCGATTTTAAAGCTTCTTTGAATCGTTACAGGGAGCCAGTGAGGAACCGAAGCACTGGGGTAATATGATCATGCTTTCTGGTTCTTGTTATAATCCTTGCTGCAGAATTCTGAATTTGTTTTAACTCCCTGAGAGCAAGGAGCTACAGCAGTCCAGAATGCTGTAGGTAGCTGCAGTTACAAAGGTTCCTACATCTCGAATGGAAAGAAATCTCCTTTAATTCCAATTTTTTTCAGAAGCAGGAAACATACGTTGAACTGGGAAGTCAGAGGAATGTTACGTGGTAGATGCTGGTTAAAAATTATGTATTAATAAGGAGCCAAAGCTGCAAAGTGGAAATGGAAATTGTTCAAGGTAACAGCTCATAGCTTCAAGTTTTTACCTACCTTATTTATACCAAGGGGATGCGGTGGCGCAGTGGGTTGGACCGCAGTCCTGCTCTTCGGTGGGTCTGGGGTTCGAGTCCCGCTTGGGGTGCCTTGCGACGGACTGGCGTCCCGTCCTGGGTGTGTCCCCTTCCCCCTCCGGCCTTACGCCCTGTGTTGCCGGGTAGGCTCCGGTTCCCCGTGACCCCGTAAGGGACAAGCGGTTCTGAAAATGTGTGTGTGTGTGTATTTATACCAACTCATAGAAAAAATAAGTGTGTTTAACCTCCCTATCACCTCTCTGAATACTATTGCCAGTATTTTTGAATCTCCACGGTGTACAAATAGAACGAGAATTCTTTTTTTTTTTCTAATTTTGGGGACTCATAACTTCTAATTTTTGAAATTTTTAATTTCAAGCAAATAGCTTGAAATGGCAGCTACATATGAAAATATCGGTGAACTGTCACGGCATTGAATATGGAACGGAATTTCATATTCAGAAAGACACACTGATGATGAGGCACAGTAACCAGACATCTGAAAATGCTATAAAGTAATATCTCTGTATACGTGGCAAACTGCTTAAGCATAAGTCCAGCTGGGTGTCCAGTTTAGCTAGGTGTAAGGTATTATCTGCTGTATCATTAGTATAAAAGAAGTCTTTTTGAGCAGAGGTCTGCCTACAGCCACCTTAAGACAGTCATTGGCAAGAACTTATGATAAAGACAAGTTAATAATGTGCCCAGCAAGCAATGCCATTCAATCTTTAAGTAATGTAGTAGGAATGGGGTCAACAGGTCGTGGGGTGTGTTTTCTTCATTAAGTCTTCTGCTTTATGTTCGCATTGCTTCATCTACAACTACTTGTCCCAAGCAGGGTCACGGCGAGCCAGAGCCTACGTGGCAACGCAGGGCCGAAGGGGACACCTTTCGGATGGGATGCCAGTCCACCGCAAGGAACTCCGAGGGGGGCTTGAACCCCAGATCTGCCACCCAGCAGGTACAGGCCAATCCCACCACACCACTGCATTCCCCTTCTGCTTTATGTTCATTATTTAAACTAACTGCCTAAAAAAAAAAACATTGGCTATTCGGATGGATGGATGAATGGATGGATGGATGGCTCTTGTTGAGTTCAATGGTCCAAAGCTGCTCTAGTGTTAGTAGATGTCAGTTCTAAAATATTAATATCATTAATAAGTAAATTCAAAATTCCTCTTCAACTAATACATCGATATTTATTTATTTAGCAGATACTTTTCCTGAAAGCAGTATCCAATTCAACGTAAACAAAAGTACATTTCACAGCAGGCGACAAGCTCTAGATACAGACATGTTATTGCCGAATCACACACAGTTTGTCCAATACTACTGTTTTTGCCAATGCACCTTACATGAGTAGCTGCATATAGAAGTGATGGAAAAGACAAAGGTGCTGGTGACACATAGTGAGATGGACATTTATGGAGCTGTAAGGAGATCAGGAGAGAAATGAATTCAAAAGAGATGTGTTTTGAGACCCTTCTTAAATGCTGAAAGGAATTCAGCAGCTCTGAGGGACATTCAAAGTTTCTTTCTGCCACATTGGATCCAAAACCTATAGACTATAGATTTTGCACCCCTTGTAAGTGGGACCACCAAGTGTCCAGATGTGAAGGAAGACAGTGCTCTGACTGGGGTGTAAGGAGTGATCTGGTCCTGTAGGTATTGCTGAGCAGATGCTCTGACTATCCTGTAGACCATTATCTTGAAGGAGGTTGTAGGGCGTCTTGAATGTGATACAAATGGCAACAAGAGGCTGATGGAGGGAGACAAGATACATGTGGAGTGCTACTTACTACTGGACCTTATCTGAAGTCATACTGAAAAAAAACAAGTTCTGTTTTTGTTTTCTGCCAACGTAGGGTCATAACAGGAACACACTTTGCAGGGTGTGTAGTGTGCTGTACTCTCTTCCCACTTGAAGACCTTAGTGGATTTCCATTTTCCCTTTGATTCACAGGACTACAGCTTAAAGAAATGTATTGTGCTATTAAGTGAAAGACAGTATCCCTCAGTTTGTACTTTGTTTTCAGCGCATCATACTGTTGCCTTATACAGTAAGCACACCATACTCATGTCATCTGTAGGCTTATTATCACTAATATCTAAATGAAAACTTGAAGTTTTCAAAGTATCAGTCAAATTTGGTAAAACACCATCTTTAAGGTGCTGCATTTGTAAAAATTTTTCCATTTACAAATTTTGAAGAAGACAGTGGTAAATGACAGGTAATTATAGTTATGGACAATGACAATAATTTTCCGCTATGATTATTTGTAGACATATTCACACAAGACTGGTGTCACCACAGGAGGGGTGGACAGCCACTGATACTTTGACCCCCTCAGATTTTCTTTTCATGTTTCTTCTTCTCTTCACAGTGGGATTTTTGTTTTCCTCTCCTCAACTGCCAACTGGTTTATCCTAATAGTGAACAATAACTGCTGCTACTCTGTATTGGGTCTTTGCATTCTATTTCCTATTGCACCCTGAACATTTTTAAGAAAAATAAATTGAATTGAATTGAATTATTTAAGGGTGTCAAAAGTTGTATGAAATGCTACTGAGTCCTGGGGCTTGTAGGATCATTGCAGTAGGAACCCTGGAGATAAGTTCTTCATGGAAGGACTGCAGGTTTATTGGTGTTATTTGTAGACTGCAAGTTTATTGTTGCTCTTTGTTGTTGTTGTTCTTCTTCGTCTACGTTTTAACCACAGAACTGACTGCGATGTGGGCAGTATCCCTTAGTAATATGGATACAATCCCTTAATAATGCAGGCAGAGTTCCACAATTATGTGTTAACTATGCTGAACAATATAGCTTGTAGCCTTTAATAAAAGCTCAAGATGGAACTTCTTAACTTTTTCATATTTAAATTTGCAAGACATATCAAAATTATTCAGGGGGGAAAAATAACAAAATATTTAGGATAAAAAAGGAAACATTTGCTTCCAAAGAATAATTTTCTTGGACCATTATACAAAACATCATTCTCATATGGTATATTTAAAATAAAAAAAATTATATTATTCAAGTCTGGAGAAGTGTGTTGGGTTCGATTTTACGTTCAGTGTAATTCAAATACTGGACCATCTGTTACGTGTTTGGATTTCTAAAAGGAGTAATATCAACTTTCATCTGACTTCTCTGCATATTACATTCAAACGGGCTGTTGAAGCTTACTCCAAGCTAATATGTAACATGCCCTCCGCGTTGATGTAATATTGCAGCAACGTTATTGAAACATTATGTGTTA
This sequence comes from Scleropages formosus, assembly GCF_900964775.1. Classification (NCBI taxonomy): domain Eukaryota; kingdom Metazoa; phylum Chordata; class Actinopteri; order Osteoglossiformes; family Osteoglossidae; genus Scleropages; species Scleropages formosus. The sequence goes on along the minus strand of NC_041810.1, from coordinate 2,882,133 downwards.
GTTGGGTTGGTAAAGGGAGAACATCGCCGAACCATTTTCTTTGAATTTTCATTTGACTTATTTCTAATTTATACCATGTCTCTCGCCTGAAAGAAACAATAAACACTGTTTTCACAAAGTCATTATATATTGTGCGGTCAACAAAAGGAGGCAAAATCAGGAACTGCATTGTTTTCAGGCAAAACAAAACTTTGCTGATCTATTGAGAAGACAGCTGTGTCAAAACGTGGAACGGCACCTTACAGCACGTGATATGTGGAGTCGCACAGAATCATAAAGTAGTGAACGGAGCTCATGGAGTGAAGCTGCACTTATTTCGGTGAGAATTTTATTTTCTTGTGGAAAACCCAAGCCACTGTATCAGTACTGCTGGGTAGATGTAAGGTGTATGTACCAGACAGGGGTGGTGAGAGGAGGCCTCACAAGCCCCAATCCCCTGATCCCCATCTTACTGATTCCTGGGTCCCGGCGGGGTCACTGATCCTGGATCACAGGGGGAAACAGAAGAACTCTCATTCTAGCCAAGGAAGACACCTCTTTGCTGCAGCTGTGTGTCGAATCAGGAGATTTGCTCTTTAATTTGAATGCTGAGGGGTTTGTTGGAGGGCTAGTTGTCCACAGGCAGTCTGTCCCTCAGAGGACCCTCTGACCCCCTGATGAACTCTGCCCATTTGGCACATCTATGAAATGAAAAACTGCAAGCAGTCGAATCCTTTAAGAAATGCTTGAAAATATGTGACACATAAGCTCATCTCCTGTTTCTGTTTTTCAACTCCATCCATCTATCTTGCTGAGTTACCCCCCTCATTTGACAATCTGACAGAGCTATGAGTCACATAGCATATTGGGCAGCAGGTGGCGTAGTGGTTAGAGCGGCTGATTTTGCACTCCCGAGATTAAGGTTTGAACCCATGTCCTTTGTAGTACTCTGGATCAAGGTACATATTGTGAATTAATACAGGCATCCTTCAATACACAAACTCTGAAAATTTGGTATACAAGCTTTTGACACTCAGTTTTTGATTTCAGGAATGAAAAATCTGTATAAGAAAGGGTATTGAAAACATCTCCAATTTTTTCTTTCAAGTGGCACATTGGCAATGCGGTGATGTAGTGTAGTTGGCGCTACAATCACAACACATCACTGCACCTTCGAAATTGACACCCAGTTTTTCCTCTTGGTTTCCTGTCTCTTGTTGGCTTTGTGCTGTTGCAGTGCAGATGCAGAGCAAGGATGACTGCCAAGTCTTCCAAAATTGTGGTATCTACACCGCATTCAGGAACAGATTAATTTAGTAAATGGAGAGATTGCTGCGTAGCAAGAATGACCTTACTATGTACATGGGTCAATCACCGTAAGTAGCTTAACACTGTAAAATGTTAAATAATAAATGTTTCTGCAACCTGTTACATGTCAGTTACATATGCGCTACGATCAGGGATAGATGTCCTGATTAGAATAGGTGTTCTAAGGTAATACAGAAGAACTTTACTCTTTTACATTGTTTCTTAGTATTAAATGCTTTCATTAAGATTTAGGAAGCTGCCCTTCCACATTTATTTGAGCTCCAACAAACCAGTCCATTGTAGATATGACACCTGGTGCATATGTAGGTATAATACACCCACAGCAGTATGCGATGTGGGACTCCGGTGTAAGTCCACTCTCCTAACTGCCAGTGTTTCTGTTCCGGGGGTAGGGTTTGCACAGGGCGTGGATGTGCTGCAAGGCGTTTGGCTTTTTGGTGGCTTCTAAATTTCCCCCTTATTAGACATTATTTATCTAATTTAACTTTCTGAGGAAGGTGGTTGTCTGATCTCGCAGAAAATCAGCTCCTGTCTGGATAGCAGAGCACATGTCCACCTGTAACGTGTCCAAACTTGTTCATGTAGGAGTTGTACATACAGGACCAAACTAGGGCTATTCCTACTTTTCTGCTGCTGCATCCTAGGGAAAAGAGAACTGTAATTCATGCTTCTAAATGCGTATGAATGATATCTGCTTTATAAATAATATTCATGCTTTGTTTATTTCCATATTTGTTTTCCCTACTTTGATATATCAGTTGCGATGCATGGTCAGCGTGTGTGCTCTTAGCTGTTATATTTTCACCTACACGCGCTCATCCCATTCAGACATGTGGCAAAAGTAAATAAAGAAAAAAAATCTGTCTTAGAATCAATAATTTTGATTCTGGCAAATTAGTGTAGAAGAACGCTTCTCTTTTTTTTTTTGCTTCTTTGGCTCCACATCACTGTGTTTGGAAAAGTGTCAACAATTTCACTTTGCCAAATGAAACTGAGCCTACTTGACAGTACTTGTTGGATTTTAATCAATGCTAAACCATAATAGTAAAATACTGTATGTCACCCAGTTCTTGAAATGCAGCTTTGTGTAATTAGTCTGTTGAATTGCCTTTACTTCATGATTGCTTCGACTGCAGGAATATACCAGGTCTGAGCATATTGTGCAAGACCCTGAACAGCTAGAAGAAGACAGAACACTGTAGTGTCTCCTTAACAACTGCAAATTTGAACTGTAATCTCTAGTTGCAACCTGAAACATAAAAGATAAACATTTCTTTTGTGTGGTGCCTTGGGGTATGAGCCAGCTTTTCAGATGACATGCCTGAAACCACAAAACATGGCCGGTCATTTAGATTTAGCGCAGATTTGCCGAAGATTAGGACAAACAGCAGGGTTTCCATCTGATCTGAGAATCTGTTAGCTTGTGTGTGTCTGTGTGTATCGTTGCACTCATGGTTGTGGTTTGTCCAGCTAGACTGGATGGAAAACCTCCCTAGCATGGAATGATGTATGATTTAACCTGCCGGAGCAGTGAGGGACGCTACTTAGCCTGAATTACACACACACACACACACACACACACACACACACACACACACACACACACACACACACACACACACACTGTCTGAAACCGCTTGTCCTTAGTGGAGTCGTGGCGAGCTGGAGCCTAACCCGGCAACACAGGGCGCAGGGCTGGAGGGGGAGGGGACACACCCAGGATGGGACGCCAGTCCGTCACAAGGCACCCCAAGCGGGACTTGAACCCCAGACCTGCCAGAGAGTGGGACCTGGCCAAGCCTGAATTAACACAGTAAAAATTACCCAGCTGCCTAAATGGGTAGATAATTGTAAGTATCTTAAAATTCCAACTTTGGAGAAAGACGTGAGTTAAATAAGTAACTCGAACATCTTGAGAGTAACAGATCCACAGCATCAGCTGTGAAGTCCTATGGTGTCCCATGAGCAGGGTGGGATTATGGATAATGTGTTTTGTTGGGGGCGGGGCTGGCACAGGTGAGGTGAGCTGGGGGGAGAAGCTACCCCTCCCCAGCCCACCTCCTTTGCTCCAGGGGGAGGGGGCAGGTTGTAGAGATTCCTCACAGCTCCTGTTTCAGATGAAAAAATGCCGGCCGCGACCTCTCCAACCCAAGTGGAATGTCTGACGTGCAGCGTGCGTTTGCATTTCAGAATCGCAGCCTGTTGGCCATCTTCTCTGCACCTGCACGCAGTTCCCCTGTGATTTCGGACAAACGCATGCAGACGTGTTGAGCTTTCCACTCCATTTTCACACGGCATTCTGAAGAACCTGTGGACACAGTGCTAAACAACCGCTCTTCTAAGCGTCTTTTAAGCGTGCTCTCTCAGGGACTGGAGTCTAATTTTGAATGTGGTTCTCAAAATGCACTGGTTCCTCAATTTACAAAGACAAATGGGGCAGGCATCACATTGGCAACTCAATTTGTTTCTAAATCAGAAGTCACTTTTGTCACTAATGTACGATCAATAAAAGCCACAGAATACAGATGTCCTTCAATTTATTCCATAAAGCTACTATATACACACACACACACACACACACACACACACACACATTTTCTGAACCGCCTGTCCCATACGGGGTCGTGGGGAACCGGAGCCTAACCTGGCAACTGAGGGCGTAAGGCTGGAGGGGGAGGGGACACACCCAGGACGGGACGCCAGTCTGTCGCAAGGCACCCCAAGCGGGACTCGAACCCCAGACCCACCGGAGAGCAGGACCCGGTCCAACCCACTGCACCACCGAGCCCCCAAAATTTAAAATAGCTTTTTATTATTATTTTCTTAATAAAAATTGCAAAGAATCCATTTCAACATGCTGTGAGCAGTCAGTTAATATTTTATGACCTAACTGCTGTATCGTAGTAAACTAGAAATTCTTGCTTTTTGCAATATAATTAACATATTAATGCATTGTTATAATTACTTAATGCTATTTCAGTGCAATAAAGCGACATGTTTGCTGGTGGGGTCCATAGCTTCCATCACATTCTAAAAACGGTGCATGACCTAGGAAGGGTTAAGAACCCCTATATATGAATATATGTATATATATTACAATATGCAATATATACATAGCCGTAATATATATATTAAAAAACGTCTTTTGGTTTTAACATATTTATTAACTTCGAATTACATTAAAATTAAATCTGGTTTAAAATGAATGAAAATAAAAACACTCTTCACAAACTCTTATTTAATGATGATTTTTGACAGATTCATAGAATAAATGCACGGCATTCCTCATCTTGTTATTTATCGCAAGTATTTTGGAACACTAGACATGAACTAATCATTAGCCATGGAAATGCAGGTCACTTTTGAGGATGTCAGTGCTGGATGTGATGAAGTAACCGTGGAAAGTCCGTGAACTGAATGGAAGAAATAAATGAGACTTGGGGCAGCTGAAGGGGACTTCTTATCAATGGGGCTGCCAAGCATGAGAAGGATGAAGCGGCGCTTCAGTAGAGAATCTGACCTTCGCCAGGGTTCCACATGGTTCCATGCTCATGTGAGCTGCAATGCAGTGCATTTCCTGTATGTTCTTATTTTCTCCTAGGCTCAGCAGAGCTCCGGCTTGCTGTAGAGCTTGTCCCTTCCCTCGGGCCAAACCGTTCTCCACCTGTCAATCACTCATTTGCATGCGCTCCTTTTCAAAACTGACTCATTTAGACAAAAATGAATCTGAGTCGCTCTTATTCCGAGTTGTACATCTCAAACTCACCGAGCGACAACGCAACAAAAGACAATTGTGACACAGGTTCATGAACCAATGTGTCAGTGGACTTGCACGAAACCATAGGTCTGGTACACCAAAACCTGGTGACCTGGTAATCCCTGGAATTTGGCAGAGGGACCCTCTTATTGACAGAAAAGAATTTCGTACAGTCCTATTGACACCTGCGCAAGAGCTTCGGTGTGGGAAATTCGCAAATTATTCAAATCTGAAATGTTTTCACTCGATAAAGATCACATACTTTTGCTTAATGTCTGTTTTTAGATTAGCTTTGTAATTGCATGTTATGTACACTATGATTTGGCATTTCTCATCTCACACTTTGGTGCAAAAAATGCATAACTTGCGAATGTACTTCCTATTTTTCTCTGCCTAAGCATTTTGGTTAATGTTAAGAAATCATTTAATATTGAAAACAGTGATGATAAAAAGGAAACTTTTGCCGACTTGTGCAAACTTGTCTTCAGTTAAAAAGGTTTTGGCTGGAAATACATAACCGTACTGTGAAAAGAAAGCATCATATTTATTGCACCACTTCTTTAAAGCCATCAACTATGTTTCTCCACTGGACAATCAGACAAGCTATATTTGGTCAGTAAGCCTGATCAGCCAACTTTTGAATCACAATGCATGTTTTAACTGTCTTGTTCAAATGTGAAACACAGTTTTTTTTCACGTATTATTTTTGAAATTTGTTAGTTATTCAGACCACACACACACACACACACACACACACACACACACACACACACACACACACTAGCTGAAGCCCAAGCAGGATTGCAGTAAGCTGGAGACTAACCCCACAGCGCAGAGTGCGAGACTGGGGAGGACACACCCAGGGTGGGACACCAGTCCATTGCAGGAACCCCTTGAGCCCCAGCCCCGCCACAGAGCAGGACCCAGCCAAACCCGCTGCGCCACCACACCCCCCCACTTATTCAGACCAGCTGAAACTAAATGTCAGTACATTTTTGCAGTTTAACGTCTTTAATTCAGTAAAATTGCAAAATTGGACTGTTCTCTAGTGTCAGCAGGTCTGCCAATACAGTTTTAACAAATAAAAATAAAACTTTGACAATGCATAAAAGTATCTAGTTTGCAACATGGGCTGTAAAAAAACAGAGTAGTGCTTTATTCATGCTTGAGCAGAGATGGTCACATGGGAGGCATTTACATACATTTACATTTTACATGGAGGTCCGGCTTTATTTACATTTATTTATTTAGCAGACACTTTTCTCCAAAGCAACTTCCAATGAACTCTATGTAGTGTTATCAGTCCACACACCTTATTCACCGCAGTGACTTACACTGCTAGATACACTACTTACACTGGGTCACTCATCCATACATCAGTGGAACACACTCTCCCTGTCATTTATTCATGGCTACCATAGTGGTGGGATCCTTTCTCATGGTGTATCCAATAGGATATTACTCTAACCCTAACCCATATGGTCCTGGCTTCTCTGTTTTCCACACAAGACAAAGTCATGCAAAATATTAAACATAAATCTTAAAATACAACGAGCAGAGATTTTAAAGTATTTGCAATATTTCAAAGGTCACACACACGCATTTTCGGAACCGCTTGTCCCATACGGGGTCGTGGGGAACCGGAGTCTACCCGGTAACACAGGGCGTAAGGCCAGAGGGGGAGGGGACACACCCAGGACGGGACGCCAGTCCGCCGTAAGGCACCCCAAGCGGGACTCGAACCCCAGACCCACCGGAAAGCAGGACCCGGTCCAACCCACTGCGCCACTGCGCCCCCTTATTTCAAAGGTCCTTATGCCAAAATCAAAAACCTGCCTCCATGTCTTAAACTCTCTGCTGTCTAGAGACCAAAACAATCCAACGTAAATACGAGTCCAGCCAAACACGTCTGGAATGTATCTGTAACTGTCTCTTCTCCCTTTTGACCGGCATCGTGGCTTCGTTGAGGAAGTGACAGCTCTGCCCTGCTATCGTGGGCCTTCAGTGAACCACAGATTTTGGTCTGGAAGATGTTGTTTTGGGCTCCTGAGCAGTGGAGACTGTGCAGAGAGGTCACTCCTGATGTTTGAACAACAGTCTAGTTTCAGGTTTGTTTCACTGTCAATAAGGGTTAAGGCAGGAATCTTGATTATTCACCAGATACAGGTGGCCATTGACTTTGGGCTCCATTCCAGTGTCATCCATTGTAAGTCAACTTTGTAGCAAGTCACAAACCCCCTCATACAGTTTTATATAAACCATAAGGACATCAGAAGAATTATCACTAATTCTGAGACATACCCAGGACGGGATGCCAGTCCGTCACAAGGCACCCCAAGCGGGACTTGAACCCCAGACCCACCAGAGAGCAGGACCCGGTCCAACCCACTGCACCCACTGCCCCCCTAAATATTATGTAGAATAATATATATATATATAATAGTATATATATGCGATGCAGTATTATAATCATATATTTTTACTGCACTATATCTTTCTTTCTTTTTTACTTTTCTGCCCCACCAAAATGCTCACATTTTTGCTTGCTAGCCAATGGAAAAAGTAACTTGAATGGAATCCCAAATGCAGCGTTTTTTAAATAACACAACATTTTTGCAAATTACACACAACTGCCGTCAATAAGAAATATGGTGCCCTGTGGCAGCATGGCCAGTCAATGTTATCACACAGCAGATGGAGTGGCCATCCTTAGATCTTATTAGTAAATGATAGGACTTGAAAATACTAAGATTAGTGTGACTGCCATCGTAAGTCCAGGTCGTAGTAAATCGTAGATGTTGTAAGATGAGGAGTAACTGTAAACTCCATCTACAAACCCATGATAATTCAGTGCAATGGTTTTGTAAGTTGCTGGCTCACCCATAGTGGGTCAGGAAAATGGTGGGATATGTTTGGTAGGCATACGGTATGGATGAAGTCATATAAAGTTGTACCTTCAGTTCAAATTTTTGAGGCAGGAGTGATGGTTGCTGTGAAGTGACGACATGACATGCAGGTTGCATCCAAACAGGGCCCCATGAAGCACAGACCGAAAATAATAAACATGTCATTTGGAAGACTGTATGGATCAGAGTGCGAGTGTAGCATTGGTCTGAGGACACCGTGGCTCCAGCGTGATTGACTGACGAGATAACGTGACTCTCATGAATGCGAACATCAATTGAGTTAAAATAAATCAGGTAATTCCCTCTTATCATATCTGTCTGCCTCTCCGAAGGGCACTGAAACAGGCTGCCGAAACAGTTGGAGCCTGCGATTATCTGATCACAAGATATCTTCCATCACTGTCTAACTGGGGATCCTTCTGTAGGCATCAATGCAGAGATATTCTTAGCCTTCCCAAAGATGGAAAAAAAAAAAAACATTTATGATTTTTTGCGTGCATCCATTTACGTTATTGCAATCCTAGGACTGGCTTCCTTCTACCTTGTGACTAGCTGCACATTGCTTAGGGCCTTAATTTGAAACGTCCTGTGCATTTTTTTGTGCCGAGGCTGGGCGAAAATCCTAAAATTCCAGCCTATACAGAAATGTCCAGACCGGAGGTATGTGAAAAAGTACTGTAGATGGACTGAAACTAGCAAAATTAACGTACCTTTTGAGTCACATAAATATTCACCTATAATATAACACATACACATAATAAACTAACACATAATATATATTAACCTATATTTGTTGAAAGTGAGATAAAAATTAATAATAATAAAAATATTATTACTAAAAATACTAATAATACTAAATACTAGTTTTTTTTAGTAACAAATACTAAATATGAACGATATGAAAAACCAGGATTGTGCTTTACTCTCATTCTTTGTCGGTAAGGTTTACACTTGTGTGTGTCACATTGCTGCAAAGGAAATCGGGTTGTGTGGTTGCAACGGCACTGAAAAATAAACCAAGTTATAATTAAAGGAACCTGCTATCCCTGTCTAGTCGCTGATAGCTTCGCTTGAAATTGCTATCTTTTGAGAGGCATTTATGGCACTGCAGACATTGTGAAAAGGAAGGAATTCAGGTAGTTGCACAATAAGGCTTTTCTGTATTTTGATGTCGCTCTCCTGAACTGCAGGTTCAGGAATGGGTTTGAATCTCGACTTTGTACGGCTCTTCTGTTTCCACCCACAGTCTAACTACATGTATTTCAGGTGAACTGGTGACTCCAAACCGCCCTTTATGTGTGCGAAAGTGAATGAGTGTGTGTACAGTATCGTCCCTCATCCCCTGCGTTTCTGGGTTAGGCTCTGCATTACTGTTAGCCTGCACTGGTCAACCTCTTGCAGATATTAGATGGATAGATACTTTTGCATTTATTTTTTGATAAACAGAGTAACACTGCTCATTTTATTTGTAATGAATCTGGGTACATCTGCACCAACCCCTGCAACAAAGCATTACTCTACCCAGGGACAAGCAATCAAGACTTACTTGTGCTGCATATCCTGCAGGTTATGCTCTAGTATCAAACTGATTAAATTAAGTCATTGTTTGAATAGAAGATATTACCTGGCTTTTGAGAAAAATTAAATGTACCATCATTTTAACGTGCTTTGATGCATTGCCTGTTCTAAATAAGGATCACTGTCAATGTCCTGTGATCATTTCATGGTCTCTATCAAAACAGACCTTAAAAAAACATGGGACTATCATGAGCCTGAAAATCCTGTTGCAAATGGGAGATGACTTGGAGCTAGTCTGGGTAAAATTCCTCCAGCGAAAGATACAGTAGTCAAAACCAACCTGGAAGTAAAAGTACTGTTAGTCTAAAAAACAAAATACTCAAATAAAAGTACTTGTCCAAACATTTTTTTTTTGAGTAAGAGCAGAAAGTGAAAGATCAAGAAACTACCAAAGTATCATGTTACGTCTTTAAAAATTGGGCTTATTTATGTTCTTAAGATGCTAGCGATGTTAACAACTCCAATATACAGTTTTAAGGCATGGAAAAATATATTTATATAAGTGAGTAAATAAAATCTGCCAATAAAATTACGTGTCATTAGATAAATCCAAAAGGAATAAAAGACCACAGTCTTCTAAATATTATTAATCATTAGTTACATTTTCTCAAGGCAACTTGCAATGTCAGGTTTGTGTATATTAAGCTGCTTACAGTTATAGTGTATGTATATCCACGTATCAACCTTGTTAATTATTTCTCAGTAAATTCAGGATAAGTACCTTGATCAAGGGTATTACAGCAGAGGTGGGGATTCAAGCTTGTGTCCTTTGTTTGCAAGCAAATGGCTAAAACCATTGTTGAAGTGACATTCCAGTACTAATGCTGACATTGGCACTCTGGTTAGAAAGCAAGCAGAGCCTTATTAACCTTATTAGCTGCAAGACAGAAGCAATAACTTAATAAGTGCAACATTTTTTAAAATTGCATGAGGACTTCATGGACACCCAGACTGACATCCGTTGGCAAACAAGTTGGCAGGACACATATGAAGTACAGATGCATGGACAGCTGGTACAACTCTTTGGTTGGATAACCCACACATAACCTGACTGTTGCTTCCAATGGGATATAGTGGTTTGCTATAAGGAGAGACTAGACTAAAGAAGAAAAAAATACCCTGGTTTTCTATAATATGAACATGTATTCGTATTATATAATGTGAACTATAATATGAAGCTCTGTAATTTAAACAGACAGCACGGTGGCACAGCGAGTAGCACTGCTGTCTCACAGCTCCTGGGTGATTTGCAAGGACCTGAGTTCAATCCCCGTTCAGTCTGTGTGGGTTTCCTCCAGGTGCTCTGGTTCCCTCCCATAGTCCAAAGACATGCTGTTTATGTTCCCCCAGAGTGCGTGAGTGACAGAGAGAGTGTGTGGCACTGATGTATGGATGAGTGACCCAGTGTAAGTAATATAGCTAGCAGCGTAAATCACCATGGTGAATAAGGTGTGTGGGCGATAACACTACATAGAGTTCACTGGAAGTTGCTTTTGAGAAAAGCGTCTGCTAAATAAATAAATGTATTCACAGTGCTATCGCCTACTAAATACGCTTAAAGTCAATTTATTTTCCTTACAGTTTACTTCCCCTGACTTTGAATGAACTAGGTTGTCAATCAAGGCAGGACAAAACTCAAATATAATGCGCAAAAATGCAAATATAATGCGTACAAGTAAGAAATTGTGATGCCAAAACCTACTCTGAAAAGTACACTTTTTCCATGAATTTCCGTAAGTACCAGTACTGGGGTAAATGTAACATATTAATGATATTCTTTTTGGTCACTGCTGTAGGAGCTTCTGGGTGTGAAGTGAGTTCATTCTTGAGAAGCACATGGCAGCTTAGAAGGACTTTCCAAGATGTTGTTGCCCTAGTCTCCTGGGGTGTGACGTAAAGGACGATCTTCCCCATTGTCTCCCTGTTGCATCAGAGGAGATGAGAGACAGGAATGTACTCGCACCAGCGGTTGCGCTCAACGGGTTTGTTTGTTTCATGGCTTAAAACCTGGAACCCAAGAAGCAGGAAGTGACAGGTGCTCTTCTCAGGTACCAGTTAATGTCTTGTTTGCCTTGGATAAACAGGTTGTAGAAGGTCTTTCTCATAAAGACAGTCTCCTTTTGGGAATGATTTTGCTCTCACTGGTTTTGTGTTGTCATTGCACACTAATGTTTGTCTTGCTGACAAAAAGGGGGAAAGAAGTGGTGGCTTTATCCATCTGTAGGTCTGGCTGAAGCCCCTTATAGTAAGTCTGTGAAACCTGGCTGTTCCAGTCTATCTCTGGCAGGGCAGCTTTTTTTTTTTTTTTTACCCAGAATGCACCGTCCTCTCTGTTAACAGCTTTAATATCAAGATGTTGTCATGGGTGGCATGGTGGCACAGTGAGTAGCACTGCTGTCTGTCTCAGTGCCTCGCTGGTGTGAGAGGACATGGGTTTGATACCTGCTCAGTCTATGTGGGGTTTGCATGTTCTCCCTGTGTCTGTGTGGGTTTCCTCCATGTGCTCTGGTTTCCTCCCACACTCCAAAGACATGCTGTTCAGGTTCACCCATGGTGTGTGAGTGACTGAGGGAGTGTGTTCCACTGATGTATGGATGAGTAACCCATTCTAAGTAGTGTATCTAGCAGTGTAAGTCACCATGGTGAGTAAGGTGTGTGGGCTGAACACTATAAAGAGTTCAGTGGAAGTTGCTTTGGAGAAAAGTGTCTGAGAAATAGCGGGGGCGCGGTGGTGCAGTGGGTTGGACCGGGTCCTGCTCTCCGGTGGGTCTGGGGTTAGAGTCCCGCTTGGGGTGCCTTGCGGCGGACTGGCGTCCCGCCCTAGGTGTGTCCCCTCCCCTTCCGGCCTTACGCCCTGTGTTACCGGGTAGGCTCCGGTTCCCCGCGACCCTGTATGGGACAAGCGGTTCTGAAAATGTGTGTGTGTGTGTGTGTCTGAGAAATAAATATAAATAAAGCTGTGCCTCCAGGGTGGTTCTGCTATATGACTGGTGTTTTGTTTTTCCTAAAGACAGACGTACTACTAATATAACACTACAATTCCATAACTAGACAAATGCAAAAATAATCACTTTGACATTTTAGATGATTTCACCACAAAAGAAGTAGAATGTATATTTTGGTTTGATATACTACTCATACCCTTCAGAACAAACTCCGATACAAAACCAGCTATATTATACTTATAATGTTAAAGCACAGTTTAATGACAAAATTATTTCTTGACTCTTTATATCCAAATATTATGCACTTTGTCTTTGATGAGAAATTTCAGTTTGAATGTATACTGTTTATGCTTTAAATGCATTGGAATCTGACAGATTGACATCTGACACACTGACCATTAAAATAAAATGTCATGTTTAATTTAAAGTGCCGTTTCCACCACATTTTTGCTCAGGGAAATAAATATGGGGTACATGTTTTCCCTCCATGATTCAGTCCATTTAAAAATACTCTTCTCAGCCCATATCCGTTTTTATGCATAATCAATGAACATAGTAGTAGTGTCTCCAGGGACTGTTTGGTGATTTCTGGGGATTCTTCCTCCCAGCAGGTAAAACGTGGGCTAGCCATCCAGGCAGCCATCTTTACCTGAATCTGACCTGGGCGAGTCCCCGCTTGTTACGGCAGATCCCAGGGGAAAAGAAAGGCCAGATTGCGCCCTGCCTCTGTCATCCCCTCTCTCAGTCTTCATTGTACTATTGGAACTTGTCAAAATTCCATACTTATGAATTTATAATATAATTATTGAATTATTGGATTGAGAAAAAAAGCCCACATATTGTACTGTACCCCATCAAATGGTTGTCTGAACATAATACAGGTCAGAGTTAAAGATTAGACTTTCAGTTCTGTTGGTAGTCTAGACTGTATGCTGTTGTTCATATGTTAGACAAGTGTTTCAGTGAAATGTCACTATAAATATTTAACAGAATGAGACAGAAAGCCATAGATGTTTTTTTGCAGAGCTGACACTTTGACTAATTTTTACTGAGCATTACTGGAAGGTATGCATTTATAGGATTTTCACTCTGCATGCAGCCCTAACAGGGTGTTGCCCAGCCAGTACATACAGTCAGGATGATATGGATGTGTTGAAGCATGGTGACAGATCACAGATAGGGCTCTACAGGACTCTAGAACCAACCCCCGCCCCCAAGTCCATCAGATGGTTTCAAGTAGGGAAGTCGAAGCTGGTTTCTCAAGCACCATGTGCATGCTGGTTTTCACACCTGCCTGTTTTTGCATCACTTGTGTTATTCATGCTTAAATATTTCTACACACTACGTGTTAAATTACGGTAGAAAACCATGCTCAAATGTATGGCAAAGAACGCTTTTCTGTAGTTTTAAACACATACGGACATAAAGGACACGCGCACATGAACATGGACATCTAGGCACATACAATACACAAATATGTGTGTGTAGACTGCAATACAAATACACACGGCAATGTTTTTCCTTGCAGTGATACATCCTTGTGCTCACGTATGCCAGAGCTGAAATGCAAATGTATCACATACAGATTCACGTGCACCATCTCAAAGTCCTACGCATGTGGTGAAGGTAGAATCTCACCTGAAGATTGTGATCCTGAAGGACAGGCCAGTACTGAAACAGTTCTGTGCATGTCTGAACTCTCCGTCACCCAGACCAGCATGCCTTGCAGCACTATTCCATGAGTGGGGTTGAGTTATAACAGTAACAAATATCATTCGCGCATACCCCAAGCTCTATGTCCCAGACTCTTTCACGTTGCAAGTAAAATAACCTATGTTTTGTCGTCTTTGACATGCTGATATATAGAGCTGTCAGTGTTACTGTAATTATAGAAGAGGAAATCTAACAAGGAGCAACGTCAGGGCAAGTCCTCTTAAGATATTTGTTTGAGTGCTACATTTTGAGTGAATGATCATCTACCCTAAGATGACACCTTCAAGCACAGTGCAAACTAAGACTAAACATGGATCCACAAAGCTAGCCTTTGATATTAGGGAATGTTGCAACAAAAGGACAAATATATTCCACATTCTCAATGTCTCTGGCTAAAATGTTGGAACAACCTCCTGAAAACCTATGAATATCAGTAACTTATGAATAACAAAATGTTCATAAATGAAGTAGGTTATTGGTCACTGCAAGCAGCTAATCAATGAATTCTAAATTATAAAGATAATGAAACAATAAAAAATGAAGTGTGATAGCTTGGTTGTCTTTTACAATGGAGATGTCTTTACATCCAGTACCTCACAAACCAGCAGCACTGAACAGAAGAGCTGTTTTCTGAAGCTGTGACCTACAGTATATCATTTCTCATCAGCCACAGCATGTTTATGTCTTAACGTCTTCTTCCTGTGGAAGATGCTTGTCCTCTTGTTAGCCATGACACTCTGAAGTTTTAAAGGACTGGAGAATTCCAGCAAGAGACACGTGCCCATGTGTTACCTGGACATCTGCAAAGAGTGCCCACAAGCTGGTTGATAGATCTCGCAATGTTTTTCGTAGGGTCTATCTCTCGCCATCTCCTACCTTCTCACAGGAAGGACTGTGATCACCCCCCTGCAGCTTGAAGGAAATATTACTCAATGCCTGGCCAGAATGGAAACTCCTGACCTCAGTTTGAGGAGTCAATGAGTAGGATGAGCCTTCATGGCACATTTATTTACCATAGCGGCAGCTCTTCTCCCTTTATTAAAACCAATATGTGGCTGATCTAATGATGTGGAGAACTGCAAACAAGTGACTATGAAGCATTAGACATAGCATCTTGCAGTAAAGTATGTGCAATAAATATGCCACGATTATACAGCATCAGAAAACCAAACTTCAATTAGCAGAGCTTCACTGGACGTTGCCATTTGAAATACAACTCAAAGTTGGAAGTTATATGAGTACAATATTGGGTTGGTTAGAGGTGCTTATTGAATCAGATAGGAGGTCCACCACTGGAATAGAGTCCAGGATGTTCTTCTCACCCTTGAGCAGGTATAGTGCAATGTTTAATTCAAGAAAGCCCTCACTGAAACATAGACAAAATGATATGTGTCTGAAACTGCTGGGATTTGTCATGAAGAAGTGATTCTTAAGGAAAGATTCTTAATGAATGACTTGTGACCAAAATGAGAACGGAGGATCAATGGAGTTAAAGAAAATGCTCTGCTTACTGCCCTTGTTGTGCCAAACTTACTGCCTGAATCAAAAGAAAGAGCGGTTAGGGTCGGAGGCCTCTTCCTGCACTCCCCACCCCCACCCCCACCCCACCCCACCACCACACACACTGTGTGTGTGTGGCTGCTCATAGTCATTCTGGGCGGAAGGGGGGCTGATTTAACGGTGAATGGACTGTCCCTTGGGTGTTTTTGAAAAGCGTGCTGTTTCTATTAGGGCCTCTACAATGAGACTGAGACTGAGTGGGTGTGATTAGTGAATGGGAGTCTAGGGACTCCTTTGGTGTTAACCAAAATAACGTGGCTGGCCTCCTTGAGGTCATAAACATAAGCACCAGAATGAAATCTAATTTTATCAGTTAAGCCTTATGGAAGGGAATGTATTCTAAACATGCCATATGTCAAAGACGGGAGTTCTGATCATTGAGCATCTCTTGTGGTTGTGGTGATCAATCCGATGTATGGATGAGTGACCCACTGTAAGTAATGTATCTAGCAGTGTAAGTAGTCTTGGTGAATAAGGTGTGTAGGCTAGTAACACTGCACAGTATCCATTTAAGTTGCTTTGGAGAAAAGTGTCTGCTAAGTGAATAAATGTAAATGTAAATACAGAATAACAAACTTGTAATAACAGAAAACTTTTCAGGAAGGCTATGAAAGGTGAGGCTTTAAGGCTTGGGGAGCCCATTAAAAGAGGTTATGTGGATGGACATTTCCACGAACGAAGTACGTGTCAGGGGCGACAGGATGTTGTTTCATTATTGGCTATATAGCTGAGTTTACTGAGATGGATATGAGAAAAAGCCTTGAGATATTGGTATCGGTATCCTCCCCCAGGCAAGTCCCAGGAGTCCCTTAAAACTGGTGATCTGGTACCGTGAAGGTCCCATTTCCTCTCTGCTCTGAAGAACCTGCACCTGGTGGAGAACCCTCCCCAGTATATTCATGACGGTCTGCCTGGAAGAACACCCACACCACTTGGTGTAAAACACACCTTTCAGAAATGCAGATGTTCAGGTCAAAGGTCAAGCAAAGGGCCCCGAAAGTTGAGCCTCGTTACAGACATTTGCGTTACCTGCATGCTGATCACAAACCAAGAATTTGGTCAGATCTAAACTATAGAAAAAAAACCATTATTCCAACTTGAATTCTTCAATGTGCAAATAAGGCACCTGTCATTGTGTCATATTAATTATAACAAAGGTACTGGTGCACACACATTTTTATTCATAATGCTGTGGCATATCTACATTAGTTCTTATCTCACTTCTTCCCCTGTTCTCCATAGACATGGCTGTTGGAGCACTGCAACCCTCAGAGACCCATATGTTTCACAATCAGCATTGTAGTATCTAGTTAACTCATTGCCTCTAGTGCATCAGTGTCGGCATGTGGCTACCCTGGAATGGACTGGTGTCCTGTCCAGAGTGTACCCCCCTCAGCCTTGTGTACAGTTACTCTGGGATAGGCTCCGGACCCCTACAACACTGAAAAGCAATTACTGAAAATGGATGGAAGGACATTATTGGGCCCGACAGCTGTTGATTTAACTTCAGTTGACCATTATGTAGGTGTCACCATGGAAAACTGATTAAATATCTCAGAAGCACTCACTAAGCCACCAATATTAGAACACAATTCCTAATAAATGCTAGCAAGATTAAAAGTGTATGTCTTTTAAAGTTGTGTACCTTTAAAAAAAATTGCAGGAAGGTGATCAGGATTCGTCTATTTTGAGTTTTATGCACCAACTCATGCGATGAACATCGATGCATAAAGTGGAAAGTAACAAACTAAGTTTACTTAAGAATCACACATCTGCAACTATTTCTCTCTTTCTCATGTAATACAGAAATTGTATTTCTCTGAGACGTATGTCGCTTTGGAGAAAAGCATCTGCTAAATGAATAAATGTAAATTTCTTTGTAAATGTAAAAGGAACACTGTAAATATGCTAAGGAATGTGAGACCTATTTGAAGAGTGACGAATGGTGTCATACTTGCAGAGACATAGTGAAAAACCAAAGTTCCCATACATGGCAGCTGGTAGCTTGTTGTAGCTATATCTATATCACATTAGTAATATCTAATGTGATGTGGAAGTATCAGACCTTACATGATTCTCAGAAATGTCTGAAATTACATGGCTTATACACAAAAATACTCTTGGTGGAATCTCACAGTAGTTTTGAGTTACATTTTTAGATCGACCTCTTTTTTGAGGACAGATATCACAGCCTTTATACAGTGAAGACTCTTTTGCTCATCCTCGGTCTCTTTTATCCCCAACATTCAGACATATTACTCTGTTTATTGACAAATGGACATATAACGAATGGAATTACCAGCCAAACCCTTCTGGGACGCTATGATGGTCACTCAAACATTGGATGGTTGTGAGATCATGAATCATGATCCACAAAGTTACACCAAGGTGCCAGTTCAGGTTCATCTAGTGCCTGGAAGTAGAAAAGGTAATTTATTCGTAAGTATGGCGTTTTTTGCAATAATAATTTAAAATTCAATATCAGAATACACTGTTTGAAAAAATAGCTTTGATAGCTTTGCGTAATTTTGCCAAACACCAACCGGTCTTTCAGTTGCCAGGAGTGCTGAGGTTTCAAGACACTTTCTTTCCAGAATAAAGGATGTTTGTGTAGGTGGCCTGTAACCACTGCAGGTCTGGTATCACCTCCATCAAAACTTTGAACAGACTTGTTGACATGGAAACGAAAGTCCTTGTGATGCGGGGTTCGACCAGTCGGGACTCAGGCCAGTGTGGGCTTTGCTCAGGACTCACATTTTCCGACCTCTTTGCCTTCCCTGTGGCCTCTGTGTTGCTGACCGAGTGGAATCTGAACCAGCTAATGTTAAGCTTATTCTTTGCTTCCGTAACATGGCTAAACCATCCAGATCAGTTCCCATGAAAAGGTCGACCTGGAGTGACCGTGACTGGCTATGCAGTTCCAGTCCATGTTTCGCCATTGTCACACTACTCTCTTTATCTGAGGAGGATCCATGTGCGAGATCTGCTCGCATGATTGCGCTAGTTTTGCAGTAGTTATTGATAAGCACTAGTGACCGCCTTATTAATACTGCAATATCAACACTGCTGGCTGCACGAAAGAATCAAATACAGTGCTGTGAGTCACATTGCACTTTGCAATGCTTCAAAATAATTCCTCAAAAAAAGTGGAATAATGTGTCACTTAAGGCAGCAGCTACTGTAGCAGTTCAGGGCTGTTGCCTTCAGATCGTACGTGATTCACTGGGTTAGAATACCTGCTACTGCTATCATACCCTTGATACCATAAAAAAAAAAAAAAAAAAACCCAACTGCATAAATGGGTAGGTCATCCTAATTATTGTAGGTTGCCCTGGATGACGGGGGGTGTGGTGGCGCAGTGGGTTGGTCCTGGTCCTGCTCTTTGGTGGGTTTGGGGTTCGAGTCCCGCTTGGGGTGCCTTGCGATGGACTGGCGTCCCGTCCTGGGTGTGTCCCCTCCCCCTCTAGTCTTACACCTTGTGTGCCGGGTTAGGCTCTGGTTCCCTGTGTCCCGTATGGGGCGAGTGGTTCGGACGGACGGCCCTGGACGATGGCATCAACTTAACAAAAACTAAAGCACTAAAGAGGGCCAGTGTGAACAGTGCAGCAGTTAGGACTGCTGCCTTTTAGCCTGAAAGATGCTGGTTTGAATCCCACTCCTGCTCTAGAACCCTTGAGCTAGGCAGTCGTGCTAAACTGCGGCAGTGACAGCACGCTGCTGTACTAATGGGTGAACATCAAAGATGCTTCCGATAAGGGTGTTAGCTAATCAACCATAACAATCTGTAAAGCTTTTGTAAAAGTGCTCCTGTCTCTCAAAGTGTAATATGTAAAATATGTCTGTCCCAACCCGACTAAAAATTGAACAAATATGTCAATCTGTGTGTTTGGGCCACCACAAATGGCAGGCAAACACACTTTGCAGGCTCTTTAAGCCGAAAGAGCACGAAAACCTCGGTGTGAGTGTTATTCTCACTGTTTTTTTCACTCGCCGCTCTGGGTGTGACACAGCTCAGATCTATTAATACACTACGAGAGGAGACATTCGTAGCATGTATTCCCCATTACTGTGTAGTTACTGTAAATACGGAGATCCACGGAACTGCTGAAAGCATCTGCCAGATTAAATCTGCAGTGGCCTACACCAATGGCCGGTGGAATCCTACTCTCTCATCCTGATGGAGTTTTTACTGTGGAGAGTTGTGCTCCATGAAGGAGAGGTTCTCATCTGTATGACTTGTGCTTATTTATATGTATTTTGTCTATGTGGCATTTGTTTTTTGTGGCCTTTGACTTCTATACTCAAGGTCTCGTCGAAAAGTGTGGGTGCGTTATAAATGATGTTTGACAAAAAACATAAATAAATAGCTACAAACCCAGAAAATTGCAGATTTCAACCGTGACACGCTTAATCAGCGATAAACTGATGCCGCTTTGGTAGCACTGTCACACTATCCTGGCAAAGAGCTGCAAACCTCCACATGCCGTGCTCTTCACGACTCAAAAACAGGAACCAGGAGCTTTATTCATGAGTTGCTCCTTGGTTCATTTAGCCACTTGCTTCTCTACTTCCCTCTCAGCTCCGAGGTGTAAAGTTTGATCTCAAAGGTGAGAAGAGGATAGGGTTCTGACATGTCATGCCAAAAAGCGGAAATCTGCATGTGTTTGTTGTCAAACGATCATGCGGACCTCCTTCAGTTTTCTTTGCAAAAGATGCAAAGTATCATGGTTAATTAGTAGGTTATTCTATTATTCTGGCATTTCAACCTGTGTGGATTATTTGACTCCTTCAGCGTAGATTTAGATGTGCTGACAAATTCAAACCTTATTAATATGGGGGAATTTATGCACACAAAGCAACTGCTTTTTGGTGTCCACTATTAGAATACTTCAGCGGTGGCCACATTGTATGATTCAACCTTTAACTCTGACACAGTGGTGATGTCCTCACATCAAAAGTTTGTGTTTCACTATGTATACAGGGGAATAACAATACCACATTATGTCTTCATAAATTCCTACCACTGGTAAAGCTCTCAAATTGAGAGCTGATGAAGGGAGTGCAGAAGAAATTTTTTATGTGTGTGTGTGTGTGTGTGTGTATATATGAGTGGGTGGCTGGTGCAACCAAGGGCAGGAGGCAAGACCTGCCTAACAGCTTTCAAGGGGCTGGCCCTGCCGCAACTGAATAATTGAATGACAGCCAGCTTTGGATACCCTGGTAGTTTGTTCTGTAAAAGAGGCCTGAGACTGCCTTGCATTCTATTCTAAGCGTAATTAATATATTACAGTTATGGCGGAGGGCGACGAATGTGTTGAATCAACACTCGAGGGTCCGAATTGCCTCCCAACATTCCTGCAGATTGACTGCTTATTGTTAGAAGACCCTTCCCTTTCCATCCTTCCATACTGCAGATGCCAGCAGATGTCTACCTGCTGTTTGAGGAGCCCTTGCTATTGAGAGAGTGAGGTGGAGATGTGCAGCAACTACCAACATTTCTTGCTCTTCACTTGTCTCACTGGATAGATTAGATTTGTGTAGATAAATTAGTGGATTCTAATTTTAGGCACAATGGTGATAGTCATTTGATGTTCTCCTGTTTCAAGACCGCATGACTTTTTGAAAGCTTTATTGTCTGTGTGGGTATGTCCTGCCTTCATCTAACCTTGATCAGGGCAAGGTGTCTGTGTGGGAATCTTATCTTCTCTGCATTGCTCGGTTTGCATGCTTGTACTGATGTACTGCTCACAGATATGCTCATCAGTATGATACACTGCTTCCCCGAGGGCCTGTTTTTCCATAAATATATGCGATATGTCATTTACAAACAATGACAATGTTAGATTTCTGATACAGTTACATTTCTATATGCTGGTTTTATTTATTTTCTTTGTGGACAGAAAAGGGCATGGAGGGCACAGGCTGTTACATCAGTATTACCGGTGTATAGTGAGATTTGTACGCACCATTCACTCTGTCTCTAAATAACAGCTGTGGAATTGGAGTATCTCATGTGTTCAGGTAAGATAAATAAATCCAGCCTAATAAGTCAAGTTCACTGGGTCCTGGCAAGTCCTGTTTGGGGCCTGCTATTGGACTTTTGACATTTTATGTGGATTGCTTCCATTCTATGAAAGTTTAAGCTATTGAACAAAATTTGAATAACATGCAGGAACTCCTCAACTTGATATATGCAGCTTGTAACCATTTGGAGATATGACTATCGCCATATAATTATATTTTTTGAAGCATCCACAGTCATAAGTTTTCCACATGTAAAAGATGGCAGCCAATGAAACATGCATTTTAAGTTTATATGCTAAATAAATTGTACAGTAAAGTGTTATCAGTGTTTATCTAAAAATAATATTGAACTTTAGTATCACAAGCATCTTTTGTAGTGCATTTTGGTATGTTCTGATTGGGGATCATACATGTACACTATGTTTCTAGCTTTCTATTATAAGGTAGTGAGAACCTCAGGACAGGTCTTTATTATGAGCTAAGCAGTGTCCAAGCAAACTATTTGTTAAGAGCTGCTTTTAGGCTGCATTCACTGTGTTTCCACATAATCAATGAGTTTAACCTTGTTGAGTCATTGTTTGGTGACCAAAGCTAAATTCTAAATATATACTTTAAAAATAAAACTGCATTGAGACCATATGACTTGATGCAGAGATCAACCAGGTAACTAACAGTTCATGTTGTCATTCAGAAAACGTAGAACATGCCCTTTCGTCCCTAAATTAGCATGAAGTGCATGACTTTGAGCAGAGTTTTTTCAAAAAAGTACTCTTGTTGACTTATCTATTATGACATTGCTGCTTTTGACATTTTATGCATCTACCCACACTTCCTTTGACACATCAAACTAGTCAGGATACACAAGCACTCCTGGATGTGTTCAAAAGTCATAGTGTTATGAGTCCCATATGACATAAATGCTTGATATAAATACAGGTAATATTCTAGGTTATTTTGAAGTACTTCAGAAAACTACATTTTTTGCTTTACCTCAGGCTGTGCTTGTGGTTTGAGCAACGTCTTTCATAGAAGCTGTCTTTCAAGAAATTCGTGAATAAATGTAAATGCAGAAGCAACAGCCCCATTTGAGCATGCTCTCTAAACAGCCACCTGTGGGCAAAAACAGGATGGCTGATATTGTTTGGCAAAAATCAGTTAAATTGTGGTGTTTGGAAGACTTGATTTGTAACCTGAAAGTCCCATGATGTGCCTCACTGAAGTCCAGCGGTGACCTTACCGTGCTTCTGCTTTCTTAATGTTCTCATGTAGGAATATCACAGAGCAGAACGTTGAGAATACTAAAATGAAAACATGTGGTCATGTCCCGATAAAGCAAGAAAATATCCATTTCAGCTTATGGTGCTTTGCTTTACTGTGCAATTCAATCTAGAAGACGACCTGTGTGTGTTTCACTGTGTAAGCGTGTTTGGATAGACAGATAGTACGTATGGAGGTTACTGTATTGATATAACACTCTATGTCCTGGGTAACCAGCAGGGCAATTGGAATGTGTTAACAAAGGAAAAATTAGTCTTTTATTATGGCTGTGTTTGGGAGCTGTCTGAGCTTCTTTCACTGCTCTACCATCACCTTGTTTCTGTGGGGATCATGTGTCCCTCTCTAAAGGGACATTGTTCGCAGACCCACATTGTTTTGCGGGACAGCTCATTGTACAGTCAGACAGCCTGGAGGTGGCGCTCTGCCAGCTGGGATGCCAGCATTTCTTGTGGTTAGCCAGGGAAATGGGAGCCTGTTTCCTGAGGGATTTCACTGAGGTGTGGGCTATAGTGTAAGTGGAGTGTAACAGAGCTGGGAAAGTAAAGGGCATACTCATACTCAACTCATTCAGTCCTCACCTAACCCATGATACACCAGTTCAGTCTTCACTCAACCACAATAAATCCATTTAGTCTTCACCCAAACCATGATACTGTCTCATTCTCCACCCCACCCATATAACACTCATTCACTCTTTACCCAACTATTATACACTGGTTTAGTCTTCACCAGACCAGTAACATAAGTATTCAGTCTTCACCCAATCATGACATACCCATTCACATGACAAACCTATTTCATCTACACCCAACCAGTGATAGACTCTTTAGGTGTCCATCCTAACCATGATATACCCTTTAAGTCTTCAGTCATGCTTTCCTTCAGTCTTGACCCAACAAACACACCACACAATCAGTCTCCATGAACCCTATACTTAACCTTGTGTATGCACACAAAAGCATCCACCCCAAGATACACTATTTCAGTTTCAATACACCACAATTTCCACATCCATGCTGTGCTGCTCTGAAGTCAGCCCACCCTCATGCTCTCCTATAATTTCTTTATTATTCCATGGTTCGTACTGATGGCGGTCAAAACATGGTTCAAGCTTTTGTTTCAGCAAGACAACGTCATTCTTCAGTACCTTTCTCTGCAGTGCCTCTGCTTCACCTCTCTGCCCTTTTACTGATCATCTTCAAGGGCATCACCCACTTAGCAAGTGCCTTTCAGAGTTCCACTCTGATTAAGGATCCTAATTAATCTGATCTTTCATTCAGAATATATGTATTTTTTTCCACACAGTTCTGGATAATTTCTTTCATAGTGGCCCCCAAGAGGTCGTTGACCCCTCTATAAGGACATCATAGAATGTCAATAAGTAGATAATGGGGAAAGAGAGGTGGTAAAAGGATGGAAGAGGGATGCTGGGAATGGTGGACTTGAAGGAAGAGGTTTGTGGCCTTTTTGCTCCTTTAGATAAAACTGGTTTATCTTGGTTTGGTTTAATTGCATTGGGGTTGAAAACTCCCCTCCTGAATCCTTTGATTCCCTTTTCTTTCTTTTGTTTGACCTTGCTTTCTGTCATTGGTTTAGCACTTTCAGGCCTCTGGTTTCAAGATGACGAACATTTTGTGTTTTCAGCAGCAGTGCAAAACGTCTTGTTTGCATCAAAAATTAAACATTTTTGTTTGTGAGACATCTGAAAATGGGAGTGCTTGTTGGTAATGAGGAATATTTTGTCTCAGGTATGGTAACACAGGAAAATCTCTGGCAATGGTATGTATGAGTTAGAAATTAAGGATAGCTGCAGTTTTCCTTAAGTCTTCAGGGTTACAAGTTGGTTAAAATTTCAATTGACAGTTGTGACCATATTCTTAAAGGACACTGAGGGTATGTATAGGCTCTTCTGCATAACTGATCCTCAAAAACATATCGCAGGTGCGTCAAACCCTTAAATCTGGTACTATGATACAACAGCAACAGTAACAACTATTGTACAACTTAAATAATCAACCAGGTTGACTTTATTGAAGTAAAACGTTTTCAAAAAAAATTTTCCCATGTGCTTTTATGTCTAATTGGGTATCCAGATACTTTTGTTTTGCAATTTTTTGGGGATTAATAAAGTTCTGATCTTTGTTCACTTTTTCTAACTTTCTAAAAGTGCCAAATGGAATACAGATGGGAAAATACTGAATTCTGGAGGTAGAAGGAGGCTTAATATCACAACGTTGCACTCACAGGCTTTCCTGGAAAACATGCAACGCACCTATTAAAGAGATTTACTAATGCACAAAATTGAACTGTTCATCATTTAGGCATTCTTTTCCCTGTTTGCTTTCCTTGAATTGAATACATTGAATACTGAACTGTAAATGATTGCTCCATTTTTCAGAGAAAGCACTATTGCTTTCTTATAAAGAGTATTATGTTGCTTGCTCTTAGCACTGTAGTCAGATTACAAATTACATAGATTGCAGTGTTTACATGTCTGTTAACCGCTACACCTGTCCTTTATTCTCAGGACCTTACACAATGTATCATGATCAACTTAATGTAAGTTAGAGCTACTTCAGAGATCAGTTGCTGGTGTTCTCATTTGCATTTTTATCATGTCCGGATTTTTGCATTTGTAAGACACGTCCGTATTCATATGTCTGGCCGATATTTACTGTGTGATGTGGTAGTAGGCTGATTTATGTTATACCTTTCCAAGAACTCTGCTAGAGAGTTCAGAATTTCAGGTAATGCATCGGGCCACTGGAGACTTGGTGGGACCCCATCTACTTCACATGCTTTTCAAACTGTAGACCTGTTGGACATCATGTGGACTAAGAAGTTTAAGTGAAGAAAACTATGAAGGAGACTGAATGGTGTGAGAAAGCGGCTTTGTACACCCTGGTTGCACCAGGGTAAATAATGGGTCCACACTACCTAACCTGGACTTGCATTCTGATTATTAGCCTTGTACAATTTCTTGAGGGATCATGAAGGTTTTCATTCATTCATCCATCCCTGAATTAAGTTATTCATTCATAACGCACAGCTTTACACTTTTTTCTTTGCACTTCTACTCTCTGTAGGTGTCAAACAGAGTAACCATTAGTGTAGTGGTTAGAGCTGCTGTGTTTCAACCCAAAGGGTGGAGGTTCAAGCCTTACCTCCAGCTATAATACTCTTGAGAAAAGTACTTGCCTTAAATTGATGTGGTAGCATTACACAGCTATATAAATGGGTAAATAATTGTAATTACCTAAACATTGTAAGTCATTTTGAAGAAAAGGGTCTGGTAAATGTAATGTAAATAGAACACACTTGGTAGGTGTCAAATATCAGAGAGCTTTACCAAAAATATTGTAATT
The DNA here is from genome assembly GCF_900964775.1 of Scleropages formosus. NCBI lineage: Eukaryota > Metazoa > Chordata > Actinopteri > Osteoglossiformes > Osteoglossidae > Scleropages > Scleropages formosus. The sequence goes on along the minus strand of NC_041810.1, from coordinate 2,855,699 downwards.
AATGTTGCCTGACTGACATGGAAGGCAGACAGTTAAATAACAGAACTCAACTTTGGAGAAACCCTGGTTGCATTCTGCTCTTATTACTGTCATTATAATATCAGTACCATGTTCTGCATGTGTGTGCTTGCGTGGCTGTTGTCAATAAGTAAGTGAACAAAGGTTCAAGCCATTTGTATTTGTTTACGGGCTGTTTGTCAAATCACTCTCAAGGCAGTCTTCCATATATACAATTTGGGGGTTATGTAGTCTTCAGTGTTGAAATAATCATTAAATTTGTATATTGCATTTGATGACAAAAAAAAGGATTGCCTTTAGTGACTTGAAATTTTTGAGATTCCTGACTTTTTGACCTTCTTAATTTTGTCTGACTCTTTGTTTAGTCATAATTTATTTTTATGCTTCTCTTCCCCGTCAGCTGGTTTGAACGCAAATCTTTTGGCAGTGCATGATGGGAAATCCAGTTCAGTTCCCCTGCAGGTGTCTAGGGTTCCAGGCTGAGCAGCGGGCAACTTTACTGGATTCGCCTGCACCTTTCCAAGGGAATCCCCGTGTTATCACCACATCCTCACAGTACACCGTTAAAACAAACAGCACTTGTGCCGAAAAACTGAAACACAGAAACATGAGGAAGGACAAAATTAAGGAGCTGATTAAATGTTTGGCACAGAAAAAAGGAAATGTTCCACTTTCGTACTTGGCAACATACAGGGCTTTAAAGTTCTACTGTTGTACTGTTAAGATATAGTTGTGCTTTTTTTTACGATACCAGGGGATGGGCCCTTTCTGCGACACACACGGTTAGTGCTTTGAAAAGTGCAACACATTTATGGCAACGTGCATTTTCGGCATCTGGTCAAAACAGTGTGATTCAATAAGATTAAAAATAAATGAGCTGCCTTTAAAGCTCCTTATTAAGTGTGAAAAGCTATTTTTGCAGGACTTAGCATACATACATTTTTTATGATATGAAGAAAATGATTGGTGTCTGACTTTTTAAATCGTACAAAGCACTTACTTTCATGTATTTTCAAATTTAGCAACTCTTGTAATGCTCTGCTCATTTATAAGGACACATTGTGAATAGGAAAATAATGAATGTAAATACTGCATAAACAATAAACCTGAATATGGCAATGTTTTGCCACTCTCAAGCCTGCGGCGTATGCTGGTACTTTGGAAGTATAAACCAACCCCTAATTTGCATTGCAAAGTAATTACGGAGGGAGACACAATCCTTGTGGAAATATACCTGTTCATTTCAATCCTTTCGTCACACGGGCTAGTTGCCAAGATACATAGATCAATTTATATTAAATTCCTTAAACTAAACTGACACACAGCTGTAAATTATCTTGAAAGGCTTGATAACTGTGTATGTGTGAGTGAATGAGTGTGAGTGATTGTATGTGTGTGTCTGAGGCTGGGTTCTTGTTGAATATGGACTGCATTGTATTTGTGTGCTGTTTGATGTCAATATATGTTTTTGTGTGTCTAGATTTGAAGTATGTGGGGTATTAATGTACTGCTATATGTAACCATATATGTTATATTTGTTGATAATCCCAAGGGGATGAAATAGCTTCGAGTACAGATTTATTCAAAACTGCTTATAAGACAAAACCTGTGGGAGTAACTGCTGCTTGCTAGTTCTTCTCCTGAAAAAAAAGTTTCAACTAAATGATTTTCTTCTAAAGTATTTTTTTAGCTAAAATATTAAAATATTGCCCTAATAAAATAATATTAAACGTAATTAAAGAAAAAATAGCAGCCACTTAAAGTGTGCCACTTTAAATCTAATCTCAGCAAACACTCAATAAAATAGGTACAGGTGTTACTTATTTTATTATTACTCATATCTCCACTGACTTACGCACCAAATAATGAAAGCCTCCATTCTGCTGTAAGAGAGAAAATATCTGCTTGCAATTAAATGCTCTAAAAGAAAGTGTTGTTGAGTGTTGAATGTGATTCTTCCACAGTAACAGGGGAAAAATGAATAGGCTGATGCTGTAAAAATTCATTATTTTCTCATTGCACTACCAAATTCTCCTGAACCATTTAAGTGTTATTTACTTTGAAAACTCATCGCTAATCATTGACGCTTATACAACAAACACTATTAGAAGGAAAAAAAAAACACACGCATTCCTTTAGGCAGAACTAATGGATCCAAGGAGGGCGTCATTAAAATGTTTTTCTTAATTGCTATCTCTGGTCTGCAGTTGTTCCTTTGCTGGAGCTTATTATGTTTTCATAAACATAATGAGCAACAAAGTTTACATAACTTTCTTTTTTTCCTTTTTTTCCCTCCTGCTTGCGAGAAATTTTTTCCCCCGTCCCGTGTGCCACAGATGGAGGCAACCTGTTGACAGGGAGCCACGTGAAGGGTGGTATTCTGAGTTTCATCGGTGGCGCGGGTCTGGGGACGGAGGGTGTCGTGTCTATCCCGCAGCTCCTGTTTTTTTCACCTTTCTGGAAGCGCATCGCTCCTGTCACGGTCTGCCCTCAGACATTCCCCCGAAGCGTGGGTGCAGCCAGGTTGTTCCACCGAACTGGGGCGAGTTGGAGGAGTGTGGGCGGAGTGTGGAGAAAGGGGGGGGGGGGGCGTGACTTCTGCAAGCTTTTTCAAACCCAGCAACTCAGTAACTGTTTGAGTGCCCTTGGGGTACAATGGGCGAGACTGGGGACGGGGTGGCGTTTGATATTTATGAGGCCTGCTGTAGCTCTGGGAGAGGCATCGTCTGCCAAGAGTAAACACTGTTATCGTTTCAGATCAATTGGCCTCCTGGTTAGGCTGGGGGACGTCTAGCCACTGCCACGCATTATGTAGCTCCTGTGGGGATCTGGGAGGGGGCTGATTTTCCTTAATTAAGAGAAGACGGAGTAGATTAGTGTAAAGTATGGGGAGTTAGGGTAGTTGGTGGCAGGGGAAAGGGGGATTTTTGGGCTGGTCTTCGCTTTGTCGCGAGTTGATAAAGGGGCAAGACAGACCAGACATAGCTACCAACAAAGGTCACAGTGCTTCAGAGACTGGTTTATTTATGGTCCCATCACATTGCTCACTGAATTCTACGTACATCTTAACTGTTCCATCCTGCTAACGCATCATGATGTGATGGACGTCAGTCGTTGTTACTTCAGCTTCTATCCATTTACTTTAAATAAAACAAAGATAGGATTCCATAGCTTTTTTTGTTGCGTTAAATAAGCCCATTGGTGGTATAATGGTCAGAGTTGTAATTTTTGTCTTCCACTGAAAAAGACCCACATTTCATTCTTACTTCCTGCTGTCATACCATTTACCACCACACACCACATTTTCAGAACCGCTTGTCCCATACGGGGTCACGGGGGAACAGGAACCTACCCGGCAACACAGGGCGTAAGGCCGGAGGGGGAGGGGACACACCCAGGACGGGACGCCAGTCCGTCGCAAGGCACCCCAAGCGGGACTTGAACCCCAGACCCACCAGAGAGCAGGACTGTGGTCCAACCCACTGCACCACCGCACCCCCCTCCATACCATTTACATTTATTCATTTATTCATTTAGCAGACACTTTTGTCCAAAGCGACGTACGTCTCAGCAAAAGTAAAATTTATCCATTACATTAAGAGAAAGAGACATAGCTGCAGACATGTGACTCAGGTAAACCTAGGTTGTTACCTACCACTTGCTGCACTGAGGTTCATCGCTCAAGTAGGTGCATAAAACACAGGATAGGCAAATCCTGATACCCTCCTACCATTTTTTTTTTTTTTAAATATTAAAAGATACACAAGCAAGCAGATGCAATGCTGGAGTAATGGCTGATTAAAGGCTTTATCTGGTGATGCTCACGAAGTTACGGTGCATGAACATTTACACCATACATGAGCTGGAGAGATCTTGGGCGAAATGGGTCTGGAAAAGATGAGTTTTCAGACCCTTCTTGAATGTAGACAGAGTTTCCGCAGTTCTGAGTGAGAGGAGAAGGTCGTTCCACCACAACAGAGCCAGAACCAAGAACCTCCGTGCTTTACCTTTCATACCATTGAGTATGGTACTTTCAATTACTCTAGTGAAAGAAAAAAGAAAAACTGTATAAATGACTACATAACTGTACGTTGCTTTGGAGAAAACTATCTGCTAAATAGATGTAAATGCATTCAACCATTAAATTGGTTTCATCTGACATTTCAACATCGGTAAGACCAGGTATCTCTGTACACCGCAGGACATCCAAGACCATGAATAAGGCAATCTTGGCCAGCGCATTGTTTACTCTTGATCTTCATATTAATCCCTTTACTGCCTTTGAGGTGTGAGCCCACCATGCGCCTGCTGAACTTTTAAAGCAGTTTAAAAACACTTGCTGCATGGTCCCTTGTGCAGAAATTGGAGCTACATTCTTTACCAGAATTAGACCTTAGACCGGGGCTATCACAACAGCTTTGAGGAATGCTGTCGTGTATGCAAGTTAACTTGCATCAACTGGTCCAAATAATCTGCTATTGTAGCTAGGGGAGGATAAGTGTCATCAGGTCCAGTGAGGACTACTCGTGTGGTTTTCATGGTAAAGGAGGGTCTTGAAGTGGTTTACCATTGTCTTCTTCTGCACATGACTTTGAATTGCGAACATGAATTCCTCATACCCTGAGTCTTATTCCAACCTACACCTGAATGCACTAGCATTACTCTTGGTGCCACACATTGCTATGGCTGTATTAAATATGTACTAACTCTGCCACTCTGCTACATTTTCACAAGTATTCTGACAATCTACTGAGATTTTTTCCATTTTTATTTTTTTTAAAGAAACATCTGCAGTCAGATACATTCAGGAAGCAATGGTACTGATCTTATAATGAAGCATGTGAGTAAACCACAAGCTAAATACATCTTGTTGGATTCCCAGCACTGAGTTAATAGAAATTGTCTGCTACTGTCATGTGATTGTTTGTTGTTTAGTCTTCACCAAATTTCAGTTCCTTTGGAAAAAAAAAAAAACAGTACTATGTTCTTCCTCAGATGCAGAGCCATATTCTTTGATGGGTCAATGAGTGCAAACAAATGGGATTCCAGTTACAATGTAAATGTAAATGTTCTGGATTGACTTGTCTTGTAGGGTGTTTGGCTCATGGTTCTTTGGGACAGAACTGGATGGACGCTTGACAATGTGTTGGGTATTCCCACGCTATTATGGTCAGATCTCCAGGATGGCAAGGTGCCACACGACTGCGCTTTAGGACAGTAATCTAGCAGTTATCTTCTGTAATTAATCTATGTGTAGTAACAAGGAGCCACCCTGCTATCTCCACTCCCTTTGCTGTCTCTCAATGATCACCGAAGCTGTGGTTAACAACGGCCTGGTCACGGCGGCTGTTCTCAGGGTTCCCAGGACTCCCTGGAGAGCAGTAGAGATTCACTGGTGGGGTGTTACCAAATTCTGGCAGTTGGGTAGACTACAGATTACTTTCCTTGAGTGTGGTGGGGCAAAAGTTTAATTTTTACTCATGCTGGAGATGCTTGATTTGGGTGGTGGGAGAGATAAGAATTGCCTGGTTTCTATCCTTATGTCTTGTCTGTCCATCACATTAATCCAACCTCTGCTGAAAGCTTCCTTATGGAAACAAATATGGGGGGAGGGCTAGTTCCTACTGCACACGGTGTATGAAATTTTTTAGACCACACAGTTATTGCTATATGTGGTGCTCAGTAACATGTCAAACACATGCATGTTGTTATGTATATAAACATACCCAAAAAAATACAGGACATATACACTTCAGCAGAAAGACATCCGCACAGAGTTCCCTTCTCTACCACCCTGGGCCTCTGTGAAATTCAGCGGTACTCTAGACCATCTGTTGCTGAGTTTACCCCCCTTGTAGTGACATCTGCTCTGAGGTCAGGATTGCAAAGATGCCAGGCTAACCCTAACAAGAGGCACTGCCAGCCTCCCCACTCAGTGGGAAACACAGCAGCTTTTTTACAACCCAAAACTGGCTTGCCATAGAGCCTGATTTGTGGGGGAATTCTAATTAGTTCTGCCCTCATCCCATGGTGGTCCCCAACCCTGCCTGACTGTGCATCACTCTTGGTTGTCTTACAGTGGACCACAAAAAAGTGGGTCATTTGTTTAATGGGTTTGCTGTAATTGGCTCTGGCTATCATTGAGAGCTCAGGATTGGTTTCTAGGCGAGGCCCATGATTGGCTACCTGGAGAGGTTCAAGATTAGTTAATGGGAAAAGGCCCATGACTGGCTACCTGAAAGGGCAGGACATGTTACTGGAGGAGGGCCAGGTCTGGCTAGTGGAACAGACCCTGGACTGGTTTTGTAGCAGGCCCAGGGTTGTCTATCAGGAGAGGCTAAGGACTTTTTAATAAGGAAAGACCTATGACTGACTACCTTTAAAGTCTAGGACTAATTACTTGGAGAGGACCAGGACCAGTGGAGTAGACTTGGACTGACTTCAGAAACAGGCCTAGAATTAGCTACCAGGAAAGGCCCAGGACTGTCTACTACGGTGCCCAGGATTGACTATTAGGAGAGGTCAAGGACTGGTTAATGGGGAAAGGCCATGACTGGTTACTTGGTGAGGCTTGGGACTCCTGGAGCAAATCAAAAAATTGGTTAGTCGGGGAGGTTCTGGACTGGCTTCCAGGGATAGCTGCAACATGCTGCCAAACAGGAATGGAATAAGAAGTGGTGAAGATCAGAGTCAAAAATGCTTGTCTTTGTGAAAGCTTGCTAGCTAATACTTTGTTCCTTCTGGTAATGATTGTCATACCACAAGAAAAATAAGGGGCAGGTTAAAGAAGACATATGGTTACTACTAAATGTTAATCGGCAGATAAATGCTGTATTGTGTTGTGTGTGTTAGATGTTCGATGATCCCACAGTGTAAAGTCTGTAAGCACATAATTAAAGCTTTATTCATTCCAAAGGAAACTGCTTGACATTGCAACAGTGCACATACAACAATGTAGTCACAGAAGACACACGACTAACAGTAATAAATAAATATCACCTAAACAAGTATAAAAGAGTGCAAAAGTAGTGAATAAAATAAAAAGTAGTGCAGACTGCTCAGATCAACTGGGATAGTTAGAGTTCTGTACCACCCTGACAGTGGGAAGACTCATTATTGAGCCTCATACCGGTGGGCAGGAATGACTTCAGGTAGCTGCATGGAACAGCACACATTGACCAGTCTTTGCTGCAGGTCCTCTTCTGTTTTGCCTTGTGGTGTGCCAGAAAAAGAGTCCATGTCCTTCCCCAATGTCAAAGTCCTTCATCGTGCCTCTGTACTCAAACTAATCTTCTATCCTCAACATCTAAAGACTAGGACCTGTATTTCCCCAAAGTGTGAATAGTTACATATGTACATTTAGGACTTCCAGTTTATAGCACTGAGATGAGCAACTGTCAATGGTGTATAAGACATTTTTTGTTGAGCAGTTAAAATGGACATATAAAATTATGAAAGATATTCGTTTACATATGTTTTTTTGGTTAGCAGACAGTTTTCCTCTCTTGCATTTACATAAAAATATTGTTTATATAACCATACATTTTTAGTTAACTTTAGCCAATCAGGCTAAGTACAGAGTTGAAGAGTAATAAAAAGGCCCCCTGCCCTCCCGCTACACACTTCTGAAACCTTTGGCTTTCTGACCAGAAGTCCTTAATTCTGTGCTCCATGCAGTAAATGGCTGGGTGAGCGTGGTTACCTGAGCCACTCACCTCAGGTACCAAGGCCCTTAGCTTGTGGGTAATGAACACCCTTAAACCAGCTCCCCCACAAATCCTCCACAATGTAAACTGGTTCAACCAAACAAAAAATGTATTTATAAACTCAGAATACAAGTTCCTCTCAAGGGGGTGATATGCCTTCCATTAATTGCCCTGTCACCCTCACTGTGAAAACATCTGTAAGACCTTGGGAGGGGGTTGAAGGGAGGTGGGTTGGTAGATGGTGTTTAGAAGGTATTTGAAAGCTTGCCCATTGCCAACCCTGGCTAGAATCACTACACTTTAAGCAGAACAGGAAGGCTGTGTGGCAGATACAATAAGGACAAAGTCAGCTCATCTCTCAGTAATCTTAAACTTTAATTTTTTTCTGTCTAGGAATGCATAAAATGGGATTAGAAAATGATCGGAGCAGATACATTTAAATGTTGAGGATATTGTCATACGTGTCCAATTCAGAAACCTCATGTTTTCCAACACACTTTCACTCTGTGGGAAATACAGCCTATAGTGTCTACATGGTATTTACTGTGGCCATAAAAACACAATGGGATATTATCTTTTCCTGTTAAGGACTGGTGCCTATTTGCGGTGAACCCAGCTCCATGGGTCCTGACTCTTGGAGAACTTGGTTGAAAGGTCACAGCGTTGGTTAATGGGTTACTGGATACATGCTGAAGTTAATAACATGGAATGTGTGGTGTGTTTCATGGCAGGTCGCACCTCTTCGTAAGATGAACTTTTCCACAGCACCGGTGCTATACTTCTAAATGTTCACAGTTTGACCTGAAATGAGCAAAAAGCTGCACAAATCACCCAGCCTCCCCAGAAGGTATTGTTCTGGGGCAGGATTATCTGGTTTCTGCCATGCCTCACATAACTTACAGGTAAGAGGTTGAAAAGATGAGTCACAAGAGTTACGGTCAATGGTTATGTTACTCTTCAGTGCTAATAAGATGGAACACTGGCTTATAGGAATGTTTCAGCTCTTTTTTGCACGTATAGTACACACTGAGTGAACACCTTTTGTGTGAAGGTGAGCTATTTGCTCTGCTGAAGAACTGACAAGAGAGAGGAGAGGGTGATGCATTTGGAAGTGACAGAAGAGACAACTGGTGGTAGGGGTTGAGTACATGGCCTGGGGTGGGGGGAGATACCGGATTGACTTGTACCACAGGTTGTAAGTGGAAACAGGTTGTTGAGGATTGGCTTTGGCTCTCTTTGGTGATGATGAAGGGCTGCATTGACCAATGGAAATAAAGATATGACTGCTTTTAGAGTTGAGGGCTTTAGCGATCCACTGTACTTGCTTGTCACAGGTGTGCCTAACGCTTCACACTTATTTTTCACCCAGTAGACCTCACAAAGGGGAAGGTCTTGTCAGTTTTGTGAAGAACCATTTCATTACATTAATAATTTATACTTAAGACTGAGCACCTGCTGAAAGATTTGTTAGCCAGTGATCTAATGCAGTAGCCTGCAAATATGGAATTCCAACTAAAATGTCTGATATAACTTCTTGTAGACATTAAAACACATATAAATACAGGCTTTCAGTAGAGCAATAGGTGGTAACATTTTTCTTGCTTGGTTTACAGTAATCTCTGTAGCAGTTAAGTAAATGATACTAGGTGGTTGGTGGGTTACTAAACTGTAATTACAAATTATATTAATCTCTCTTGTGCTGACCACTATTTTATGCATGTGTCTTTTGCCCTGGGGTAAATTTTCTACATCTCAGAGGAAATAAGGGGTTTCTGTTTGACTTTCCTATACAAATGACAGGTTTTTTTGGAAATCCAGCCTTGGTTAATTTGGCTCAGTTTGCACCTGACAGTCTTTCCTTTCTGATCTCTATATGGTTCTTTTTCCTACTGGACTCTTCTCAGACCTTTTTCTGAATTACTGGTGGCACAGTGAGTAGCGTTGCTGTTTCACAGTGCCTGGGTGGTGGGAGAGGGGTCCAGACAAAACCCCTCATGGACAAAACCCCCTTTTTGAAAAACAAAGTGGGACAAAACCCCCTCGTTTGAAACACTCTTTTTGTATGAAAAAACCTTCTTAATTAAATTAAAAAAATGACAAAATTTTGTAAAATGGTTAGCTGTGAATTTATAATACAAGTATTAATGTATGGTGCAATACAATACTTATAATGCCTTCGTTATTGCAGTCTCATTATATAATAAATGTAATATTTTACAATTCAGAGAAGTGTTCATAAACTACAAATAAGTAGAAGAAGAAAAATTTAGTTAATTATTTGTTCGAAGGGGGTATTGTCCTAGTGTGGTTCTGTCCTACACTCAGTGCAAGAAGATGTGGGTTTGATCCCTGCTCAGTCTGTGTATGGTTTGTATGTTCTTCCTGTGTCTGCATGGGTTTTCCCTGGGTGCTCCGGTTTCCTCCCACAGTCCAAAGACATGCTGTTCATGTAGAGTGGCGACTTTAAAAATTACCCATAGTGTATGTGCGTGTGTGCATGTGTGAATGACAGAGTCTGTGTTTCACTGGTGTATGAATCAGTAACTCATTGTAAGTAGTGTGTCTAGCATTTTAAGTCACCTTTGGTGAATAAGGAAAAAAAGCATCTACAAACTGAATAAATGTACTATAGTACTATTATGCCCCTTTCTGACTGATCAGCCCTGATTCATCTCTCTTGTAAAGAAATCTTTCTGCAGCCAAGGGGATGGGTGTTTACCATGTCTGATATATTGAGGATAAAGATACTGATCCCTATGATAGTGAAAATGCCATAGGCATGTCTGTTTGAAATGCATTTATCTTCTACAGACGCAATGCATAGTGGCACATCCTGCAATTACGTAGTCAAGTGTTTTTTTTTTTTTACATTCTTGACTATTGCAGAACTGGCAGTGACAACTGAAATATCACACACACACACACACACATTTTCAGAACCGCTCGTCCCATACGGGGTCACGGGGAACCGGAGCCTACCCGGCAACACAGGGCGTAAGGCCGGAGGGGGAGGGGACACACCCAGGACGGGACGCCAGTCCGTCGCAAGGCACCCCAAGCGGGACTCGAACCCCAGACCCACCGGAGAGCAGGACTGCGGTCCAACCCACTGCGCCACCGCGCCCCCATACATTCAATACAAACATTTAGAAATTGTATAAATATGTAAATATTAACTAAATTGTTTCAATCATAGAAAGTTTTCAAAACATGAATACCCTTCCATAACTGTAAGTAAAGCCTCAGTCTTGCAATGATCATGTAGCGTCAGTATAACATTAAAATGCAACTTATAGACCATTAAGTGCAATAAACACAGTGAAAAGCAGAGAGATATTAATGAAAGTACCAGTTTCTCTAGTTCTGCAATTTATAGTTTCAGAGGCTTTAATGGGTGCTGACCAATTGTCAAAGGTGTCTCGCTCTTAGCATGAGATGGAAAATAATAAAAGAAACAGAGAAGTATGGGGGGAAAAGCACAAGTAAGGGAGCACCACAAAAAAATGGTCGATACACTACATTTAATGTTCTTGGAATTTACCAAATGGCTGGTCATATTGTGTCATATTGTGTATCATATTGTAATGGCCCATGTTACCGAGAGTTTGGGAGGGACATGGGTCTATTGTAAATACTTGGATTCTGGGTAAATTGTGAATAAAGCGCTCAACCACTGGGGGGAATTCCGGGGAATATAATGGGGTAACTGTGTTTGAGAGTATGTGGAATGAAATTCTGAGATGCTAAATAAGCTGGCAAGGCTGGCTTGAGGTGTAGATCCTTGAGAAAACAGGGTCCTCAGACTGAGAGCATTATTTCCTTGTGTGCCAGTGTTTGAGTAAAATGTTTGTTATGAATACTGCCTGTGTGTCCTTCTTTGTCTCATCTAAACCTAGAGTGCTGCGCACCACAATATTTTGTATCGTAGTGCAACTCGTTTCAGTTAGTTCTTTAGCCCAAGCACTAGTTACAAGTGAAAGTACAACAACCTGAACTGCTAAAAAAAATTTGCTCTCCAACCCCCATCTGACATTTGGGGTGGGTGACCTGGGTGTGCCTGTGTTCCCTGAGAAATAAACAGACAGTGGTTGGCCGGTGACAGTTCTTCACATTACCAGACATACCAGACAAACAAGGACTAAAAAACAACTGGGGTGCTACGTCATGTTTCCATGAACTAATTTTTCAGATTTCATCTTAGTAGCTGGCATGGCCTCTTCAAAGCTGCTGAGCTCTGGAAACAAGAAGTCTGTGATGTTCCCACAGGCTGGAGTAACGTGCCCTCGGCCCACCCCTCATAGCCAGCTGCTAAGTGTTTGCTAGCCACAGGCAAGCCGCCTCTCGCTGGTGCATGACCTCCGAGGGTAACCCCAAGAACGTTAGAAAACGTTTCCGTGTTTTGGGTTTGCCGGCCTGAGCAGTAGCCGGGGGGAACAACCAAACAACTGTGGGTAAGCTGAGGAGGACGTGGGAATAATTGAGCTGAAACCAAGGAGGGTGTAAAACATTCAAAGGGGCTCAGATTTGCGGCAAAGGGCCGTATTTCAGGTAAATGTTTCATTGCCTCTTTCATTATGCAAAAAAGTAATAAAAACAAAACCTCTGTGGCTAATTTACTCTGAAATACTGCAGCCAAGCATTACCATTGCATTTTATTGGGAATTCTTGTTGGAACGCATGGCCCGCACTGTACAGTACAGCACATAACCAGTATCTGTTGAAATATCTGTTAAAGAAAGGAAATGATGAGCAGCTAATGGCTCTCGCTAAGTATCTTTAATCCACTATATCTCTGTGATGGATGCAAATGTAACATCTAACAGTTTTATACCGGAGTCTTTTTAATTCCTTTTTAAGAATTTACTCATTACTCTCATCCCCAGCAAATCTATTATCATTGTCCAGCCCAGCCTTTCAAATGAGCCCTCTAAAGGTTCCTGCTTCCTTCCTATGCAGTAATTAGTATGATTATCAATCCAAACAATAGTTAGAATAATTGCAAGCATAAATATAGTCTTCACAGAGACACTTCCTGCCTGGGGACAACAGCAAGGCGGACTGCCGCTGGTCCAGAGTTTGTGCTGTCACCCATGTCACTCAGTGGTACATGAAAAACAAAACGAGCAACAAATTGCGCAAAGCATAATGGAATACTGCATTTGACTGTGAATGAAATAAGCATCCAATTGGTTATTGGATTATGGTCACATCCGTTTATGTTGGCGTCTTTCCTCCATAGGGTCACACGGGGTTCGAGGGTGCATGGACGTATTAAACCTGAGAATGTGGTAGATGGTAGTGAAGTTTGTATTGAACCGACTCGGAGCAGGGGGTAACCGAGTGTTGAAATCGATTTTTTGTAAATGGTAATGAATGTGGCCTGATTTGCGAGTCTCCTCGTCACCCTGGCTTTTGCCACCCAGGCCCTCTCCAGTGCTCACGTGTCACCATGTGAACAATAGGCTGGATCAGCAACTCCAACTTTCCTGAGAACCCAGCGGTGACAAGGAGCCCTTCAGTGATTTTACAAGCATTGGGAATTTCTCACACACACAGACATTTGTTTGTACACAAAACATGGCGGGACACAGAGTCTTGTGTTTTGAATCAGCATTGTCAGCAGCACCTGCAGCGGGCAGGTTTCCTAGAAATGTCCAGGGAGCTTTTTTTTCCACTGAACTGTCAGGGTCTTTTGTCCGACAAACTTGCCGAATGGAACAGACTGGAGTCGAAAGAATCACAACCTAAATGCACCAGTATTTTTCTGTTCTAGTGTCACAAGAATCACTTCCTACGTACATCACTATTTTGTCTCGATTATCCAATTTTGTCGAGATAATTACATTTTTTAATCCTCCTCCCACACAATTTAATTATTAGTCACCAAGCCATTGTAATGTTCTAGGATAAATGACATGAGCATTCTTTGATACAACTTACACACTGCTATCCTACATAAATGTTGTGTTGGCATTGTAGTATCAATAGTTCTTTGAGGAACATAAAATAAGAGAATCTTGAAAGGACCAATCAGTGCACCGATAGGCCAGAGTGGTGCCTTCTGATGGTTGGCTGCTCCGAGACACTCCAGCCTTGACCACTGAATTTTGCCTTTAAGTCCAAAAGCATGTCTGTCTCCAGAGGTAATTACTGACCATCCCACTTGGTGCCCTTTTGGGCGACCTGGGGCAACTATCAACACAGTCTTTGTCTTGTCACTGGAGAGTTTTTTTGTATTTGTCATGCATCTCTTTTCTGCATCTTTTTTTCATACTGGGCAGCTAACAGAGCTCCTGTCTGCCCAGACATGTAAAGCGGTTTCAGGAAATGGTAAAACAAATGGCATGCAAAACAGCAAGTGATTCAATGCAAAACAGGGCATTGAAAGCAAATACAATGGACCACACTGCACTAGGAAGGAGTCTGAGAAACCAAATTCAAGTCAAAACAACAACAAACAGTAACGATAAACAGTAGGGCTGTGTTTCATCTAAGGTCACAGACCCTAATCAATCATTAGTTACTGATAGTGATGCAGAAATTGTTTCAGATTGTTTCAAATGCAGTTGGAGGCATTTGGAAAAAAAAAAAAAGCAAAAAAAAACTGAAATAAATCCATTATAAGAGACTGAGTTGGTGGGAGCCAGTTTCTCAGTGGTTTATTTCTGTCTTCACGCTCTCGCACTGGAATTGAGGAAGCTGTATTGTGTTTTCAAGCCATGCTCTAGTGCAAATGGAGAAGTTATAACAAGAATGCTCCCATTGTACCCAAGCGGGTCCATGCCGTTTTTGCTAGCGCCATTATTGATTAAATGGGGGTATGGTTTCTCTCATTCTTAGAGCAAGGAAAAAACTTAAAGACCATGTTGTAAGGTTTAGTTAGTTTCATATGCTATGCAAATGAATGACAATATTGATGTCTGAAGGGGTTAGAATGCTTGAATCCAACATCTTTCCTACATCCAACCTCAATCCTTGTGCAGATGGACATAAAATGTATTTCAACCACACAGTCTGCTGTCACATCAAGAGTAATACAATGCAGGTCTAAGTGTGGACCATGCATCTTGATATCTCTTAGACTGAGGAATTTTGACATCTCCTGCATTGCCATGGAGCACTAACAGGAGTAGCAGACACTGCCTTTTTTGTGCTTCTTACAGTTTTTAATCCATTTCCAGCACTTTTAGACAAGGGTGCTTGTAATTAAACTACATGAAAAGGCATACTCTAAATGACCATTGAGATGTGAGCGGCATAAATACTTAACCATCATGCTGGGAAACTTGTTGAGATATCTTCAGTGTCAAGAGTCAAAACTGTCTAACCACAGACTCAGTAATTCTGAACCAAATGTCAATATCATTACAACATAATAGTGCAATAGCATTTCTTAATGTAATAAATTAATAGCAGTGGAACGGTTAAGGAGACCTAAGGTCATGTTTACAGTGACACTTCCATGAAGTTAAATGGTTTTTGCTGGGACTTACTGCTTCTGGGTATATTTTAGGCTGCACCTTTGCTCTTGCTGAACACTTTGACCAAACGTAAACCCCTTTCTCAGCAATCCCTGTAACCAGGACTGCTTTTGGGACACTTCGTCTTTCTGCTCCTTATCAAGAACTTTCTAGAGTTTACTGCACTTCACTTATATACACTCATACACACAGCTTTGCAAAGAGAAACCGATATTTTGCGGAACAATGCAACCAGGCTACGTAGAAATGTATCTTTTACCAAGAAAAACTTTTAGTCTTGTTTTAACTAGGTTATCAGCTGACTTAAAATATTTTTTCTTCACTGCACTACTATAAGGACTGAATCAACCTTATTACTTCTGCTATTATGGACTTCTATTATGGACTTCACAGGCAAGGTGTCAGTCATAGAAATTTTCTGGAAATATAGGCATGATGTAAATCTCACACCTTCTCCAAGCCCTGTTTACCACTTCTTCCTTTTGGTTTTTGAGCTAAAAAGTGTACTAGTCATGAGGCTTCCTGTGATACACTGAGTTGGAGGCATTATTCAAGACCCCAACTGTAGCATTTCCTTCTTGGTCCTCGACAGACTCTTGCAAAGAGGAAGCTTTTGGACCGTCTCTTCTGAGCCAGTATAGTCCTTGTGCGGTGCATTGCAGTGCCATGTCTGCAGGAGTGGTGATCCTCTAAAGGGCTGTTTCAGATTGACAAGTTTTTGTAAAAAAACATCTGTATCCAGTAATGACTTCACTTTCATTATATTGCTGTGAAATTGCCCATTTGCATTCTTTTCTTATCATTTATTATAATGGCAATGGCATTTTTGTATAGCAGAACAATTTTATAAGTAAACTATTACAGGCAGTACGGAGACAAGTTATCATGTGAACGGACTGGATTTTTGCTATTTGACTACAGGGACCTTTTGTAATACCCCTGGGTAAGGAACATACCCTGTCTTGCACTCCCATAAATGGATACACTTTTGAATTTAAAGCACATGATAATCTGCAAAATAACTAGTACAGAACATTTTAGTTCTATTTCCAGGTCATTACAGTATGCTGACATATAGTTAAAGGTCATTATTCTAAGTTGGGACAGTGTTATAAGTATGCAACTCAGCACTGAATTTCAGATATGCCTCCATTCATAACCTTCACCGTTAATTTTTACACTTTGATGCGGGTAACTGAAGCATTGCTTAATATGCTTTCAGTGTCCCAGTACTGATTCATTTCACAAACTCAGATGTTACTGTCTGCTTAAACAAACTCAGTGTGTACGAGGAACACTTACTAATCTGGTGACAGCTGCCTTAAGGCTTCTGGGGTTTTCAGGGTGACATGTTTCCTGTTTGAGAGTGTTCACGCTTACCTTGCTACTGTATAGTCTTACTTCCTGTACTAGAGTGCCATGTTGAGGTAGCAAGTGTGACACTCTCTTTATGTGTGTGTCAGCATACTCCTTTTTTTGAGTAAGTATTTCTCATGGAGATGAGGTACCCTTCCATTATACCGAGGAAAATAGTAAACAACTGAGGTCACTGAGCTAGAGGCACTGAATGTTCTTTCCTAGCTTCTGTATTTCCAAACTGAGTGGCCTTACGGGAAACCTAATTGGGGCTTGTCTGCTGTGGATGTCAAGCAAATGCTAACCTCACGTTCGCCGCGATTCTGAAACCCAATTACCCTTCATCTTCCGTCCCTATGATGCAATGCCCAGTGAAATGTACCATGTGCTTGTCAATCAGGAACAGTCAGTCACACAACTCATGGCCACAAATGAAAATTAGGCCTTTTTGTGGCCTTTGACCATTCTTTGTACTTCAGTGTCACAATCACAAATAACGAATATACAAATATCGCTCGACTCCATGTGCGATATCAAATCATTGGAGAACCTTATCTGACCTACCAGCAAGATCTGAATCGTATTCATTTACATTCATTCTTTTAGCTGACGCTTTTCTCCGAAGCGACTTACAATGAATCTATGTATCACATGTCATCATCTTTCCAACTCTTTAAAAGTAGAGGGTAAAACTGCAAGCCTATGTGCAATTACACAAGAGAGCTAAGGACCTGGCAATGAACAACCTTCTTCGCAAAATTTTGTTTGAGCATTACCAATGATAAGGCTAGGAAACTTATAGGAGCAACAGGATGAATTTTTCAGAAACTTCTCTGTCTCTTTCTAGGGTGGCTAAGTTATAGACTGGCACTGAACTAATCTCTGAGCCCTTTGCCTGCATGAACACCAGAAAGCATTGTAGTCCAGGCTGCTGTCTTTGAATTCGAAGAACCCAGGTTTGAATCCCACATTCTGTTGTAGTAACCTTGAGAAAAGTACCCTAAAATTACTAAGCTTTAATGGGTGAATAACTGTAAGTAGCTTAAGATGGTAAACCGCTTTGGAGAAAATAAATAAATGCAAACGAATACATGTAATTATGTGGGAGTGTGGGTATGAGAGTGTGGGTGGCGGAGGGCTTCAGAGTAAAACTACAGAGCGCATCCGGAGAAAGACTGTACACCTAAAAACCACACCTATTTATAGAAAACCCTAGCTTAAATTTCTTGCCTTCAACTGAACCTGTGAAAATGAAGGCCTGGTTTCCTTTGGTCCTGAAATGTAGGACTAGCGAGTGTGCTTACTTGCCAAGAAGAAAACCACACAGTGACCACAAAGTAATTCTCTAAATTCATTTTCTGATTTGTCTAAGGTGAGGCCCTCCTTGCTTTCTTAAATTTAATCAACGGCCTCCGGTTTAGTCACAGAGAGACAAGTCTTGGTTGCGCATGGCGTGGCTTAAGGCCAGGAGGAAGCAAATGAGATTGACGCCAGCACTGCTGCCTTCTGGGCTTCCGTGAGACAAACGATGAGCCGCCTCCAGGTTGTCGGCTGGCTTTCACTCGAAGCCTCAACCTGCAGTGGTTTGTTTTGAAGTGCGACGGTAGCGTTGCTGGCGTGCTTTCATGCGAAACGGTAGCTAACGCAGATGTCTTAGGGCCTAGCCGTAAATCCGGCGGTGCCCCACTTCAGAGGGTCTGCAAGAGGTGCTCATTGAGGAAGCCGATCCCCCCAGGGCTACCTGCTGCCACGCACAGGAAGTTGTGGCCGAAGCACGTGTGGTGGAGTGGAACGCTCTTAGGGTCCTGGGGTCTTTTACGGCCCTGCAGTAGGAGACGTTGTGGAGCCACCTTCTGTGAGGTGGAGCAGCAGTTAGGTGTGTAGAAGTTAGAGTTCCTTTATCCTCTCAAAGAATCCCAATAATTTATGGGCGAGGTGTCAACTATAGGTAATCATTTGGTATCACAGCCCAAACTTGCAAAAGTAAGGTGGAGGAAAATGAATGATACACCACCTTTACTCAGTTCTAAGAAGTCATGGACTGTAAGATACATCCTAGATTCAGAAATGCACCTTTGCAAAAAAGAAAAAAACGACATGGGAAATGTTTGAAGCAAATCATGAAACTTACTAACTAATGGTGAATTATTTAAGCTTTGTATGACAGAAAGCTTTAAGCTTTCAGGGCGTAAGGCTGGAGGGGGAGGGGACACACCCAGGACGGGATGCCAGTCCGTCGCAAGGCACCCCAAGTGGGACTCGAACCCCAGACCCACCGGAGAGCAGGACCAGGTCCAACCCACTGCGCAGGGAAGATGAAAGAAAAAATAAATTACAAAAAGACTCTTTATGTATCACTTCATTTATTAGCTAATTTTCTCTTTACTATCAACTGAAGAACCTTCTTTGACATCACACTCTTGTAAATTTTGCTGGATTTAGAAGTGCTGACACTGTCTTCCCACAAAATATCGTCCTCTGTCCAGATTTATATTAAATTCGACATGTGTGGCACTAGCAATGGGCATAACTGAAGCTATGAAAAGAGTGATACGCATCTGATTACAGCACAACTTCTCACATGACAATGACTGTAAAGCAACGTGATTTTAAAAGTAATTAAAATCAGTAAAAATCAGGAAATACAGTATTTTGGAGCTTTCTTACTTGTCTAGGTCGGACAATGTTCAAGTAGTCTTTGGATTTTAGTAAGACTCAGCTGATGATGTTTAAAATGTTAAACAATCTTGGGTGCTGGAATCCCCGTTGTTTAGAATCTTGAGCTCAGTAAACGGTAAATTTAAAGTGAAGAGATGTATATGGTGTATAGATAATACAACAGCTTGTGATGTCCTGTTAGACAAACAGCTGAATGAATCCAAATTGGTAGACATTTTCCATACCAAACTAAGACAGTACATGGATTATAAACGCAACAATAACTATAGTAAAAATAGAAAACCAAGATAGGATCAATAATAGAAAAACAAAAAGCAAGTAATGAAGACATCCCAAAAAAGAAACCTACTCATTAAATCCAATATGTGAAAATGGATTTAAAATTTGTATATTAGTCAAGTTGTCAGTAAGGGGTGGTGAAATATTACAAAGGAAGGCTTGGTACATTCACTTTTTAGTAATGTCACTTGAGATGACTGCTTGAGTTGCTGTCAGTGGGTTTACCTAATAATTTTTTGTTTGGCCGAGTGTGATGAGGGGTGAAATCAACATATTCTTCAGGTTCTGGAGACACCTCTGAACTGAGGGGGTGTAGGCTCAGGACACCTGGGGCTGTCCCTGCATGGCGGGACTTTTTCATATCTTCCTATCCTATTAGCCCCGGTCCAACCGTCTCCTTCAATTAAAAAAATGTGCTGATCTCTCAGACTCACACTGGCTATCATGACAAACTGGATCTGCAATGTTTTTTCCTCCCAATTTCACCATTTACACTTATCATTTATATGCATCATGCACCAGTATGCTGACCTTTAACTGCCCTCAGATAATCCAGCAATAGAGCAATTTTTCAGCAAAGTTGCATGCAAAATTTGAAACTGTCAGTAGAAAAGCCAGTTCTTAGATTACTTGTATGGTTGAAACTAACTTGAATGATGAGCTACGCTATGAAATCTAATAACCTAGAAATCAAAACCCACTACAACTCAAGGGCGGGTATCAACATTTCTCCCCAAAAACTCATTATGAAGGCAATGCTTAACTTTTCAGATTGTGTGTCCAAAAATTAAAATGGTATGTCCAAACTGTGTTCAGAGGAAAGAGACATGTAGTTTAGTGTTTTAGTCCGTTTAATAAAGTACAATTTATAGTATATTTAACTTATTTCAAGAGGGGTGCGGTGGCGAAGCGGGTTTGGCTGGCTCCTGCTCTTTGGCGGGTCTGGAGTTCAAGTCCTGCTTGGGGTGCCTTGTGATGGCCTGACATCCCGTCCTGGGTGTGTCCCCTCCCCCTCCAGCCTTATACCCTGTGTTGCTGGGTTAGGCTTCGGTTTGCTGCAACCCCACTTGGGACAAGTGGTTTCAGACTGTGTGTGTTTTAACTTATGTCAACTATAGTTTTTTGCTTTCTGATAGAAAAACGCATTGTTCAACATTCATCAACCTGCAGAGAACATGTGCAGATATAGACAGATCTTTTCTATAAAGAAATTTCGAGTTCAAAGTGTCCACTTTATACGTGACTACTTGGCTTTATAATTTGTAATATTTTCAGTTGTTTATTTTAAAATGTTTATCAACATGGGAATTGCAAAGATTTTGAATGCCTAGATTTTCAGGAGTGACCTCCAGGTCAAGGTAGTCAATATTTCACGGACAAATATAAAAGATTTCAAGTATACTTTCTGATGATAGATCATTGCAACCCTTGGTTCTTAAATATATTCTATCGTATTGATCTGTTTGTTGATTTTTATTTCTTGGTTATTAGATTTCATAAACTAGCGTCTCATTCAAGTTACTTTCGATTATGCAAGTCATCTAAGAACTGACATACGTGAGGTGGCTGTTTGGTCATAATTTTCCTTTACTTGCCCTCTGAGAATTTTTATGCTCAGGCAGCAAGTGTTTGCGACCTCTTTTCAACCCACTCATAACCTTTTTGCAACACCAGCATTTTGAAATGGCCCTTCATCTACGAAACCACAGGAGGCAGGAGTGGGTTGAGTGCCAGGCAACTATCGTTAGGAGGATCAGGGGAGGCCGCTGTGCTTTCATGGCTTTGATGCGGACACGCTTCTGACTCGTTCCTTCCCCTCATCTCGTAGTGGAGCAGCGTATTTTCGTTTCACAACACAAAACCAGAAGAAGCCCCGGTGACCTGTGCACCGCTCTAAGGCTGTGCCCCAACAACGGCTGCCTGTGCTTCTGAAAAGTGCAGCTACCTGCCACTGATAGTGGTATATGCAGCAGCTGTAAGCCAGAATCTCCTCTAATTTGTAATGTTACTCCGAATAGCAGACACCCACTCCGAGTTCAAAGGACGATTAATGGGAAATTACTTTTCAATATTGCATCGCGTGTGTCACAATGTGAGATGACTGAGATGACAAGATGCCTGGATCAAATCAGAGGCATTTAACCACTGGGGTGTGCTCCAAACGGCTTTCTGCTTTTGGTATTACCTTCCAGAATTGGGCAACCTACTATAATTGTTCATAAATCAATTACGGAACTTAGATGATCACTTAATATTGTGGTACACGTTTAACTTAGTCAACAATAGTCATTATCTCAAGTTCAACACTTCCTTTAGGAATTTATGGTCTGTAGGCCTCATTTTCCCAAAATGATGCTACTTATATATAATCCTATTATATAAAGCATTTGATTTTCTTTGCTGATATTATAGTCTCACCCATTAATTTCCTAAGACCAGACAAAACTAACAATGTACTACATATACAGATGTACTAGATGTGAATAAAATCTGTAAAATTCATTAAAACTGGTGATCAATAATGTTAAGTGTTCAGATGCCTGTGTGGAGCATGTCATGAAGCCTTGTGGTAATCAAATGAAAGAAATCATTTTTATGATAGAGAAAAGTTGTAAATGGGGCAAATTTGACTGGAACAGGACCAGAGGCACAATTGAGGAAGGAGCCACTTTCGTTCTGGTTGCAAATTTATCCCTGTCCAGATTTGCCCAAAGTTTTCCACTTCGCTGAGCAGCCACACGTCAAGGTGGCATCTGTGAACATCTCCGGAGAACACAGTTGAGGACTGTGAATCCTTGAGAAACGGTGTTTAAGACTCGCAACTTGGCCCATCTCCCTCAGACTGAATTTCTGCATGTGATCACAAATGGGATTAGGGGATTAGATAGTTTGAGTGGATTATTAAGGACAGTTTATTCCTTAGACGCTTCCCAATTTGCTAGTCCTCCAATTTTTTTTTTTTTTTTTTTTGCTTTGTTCCGAGGACCTTGCTGTCCGTACCCAGGATGAGCAGACAATTTTCTTTTTTCTTAATTTTAGCATTTTAGCATGTGTTTGACTGTTAGTGAGCTTGCCCACACTGTCCATTTTCGATTTATTTTTCAGTCTTACTTGTACCCTTTTTAAAAAAAAATTCTCATATGTGAAACGAATGGGGGACAGCAAGGTGTGGCAAGTATGAGCACAGTATTTCCTTCCTCTGATGGCTTACACAGGTGTGGCCCCAAACGATGGTTTTGTGGATATGTTAGTGCATGAAAGCCACATCAACATCCGTGATACATTAACAAAGAGCCCCACTGTAAACTAAAGAAATACCACGAAAACTCTCTCCATGCATGTTTTTCAAGTAGTTACAACAGAATAAATATTAGGTGAAAACAAGGTTATTAAATTGAGACAATTTTCACCATCTTACATTTGGATGATTAATTTCTTTGGACAGAAGAGGATTGACAGCCCCAGAAATCTGCACCTACTCCCAACCCACAACCAAGCAGTACTTTCAGGCAGGTCCAGTGCCCAGTATGTCCTCAGGAATGATTAACCAAAAAGTGTACTGCCTTGAAAAATGCAAAACAAAAAACAAAAAATGTATTCAGATGATGCTTTTCTCGATGGTAACTCAGTCTATACCCATTTCTCCATTAAGCACTTTTTTACCATGATCAATGGTACTACAACATGAGGTGGACTTTGAATCTGGGTCATTAGACTGTAAGGTCTATCCCCTTTACTACCTGGTGCTCTGCTTACACCTGCAGCTTGTTCATTTTCATACATGTTATTCCTCACACGGTGTGAATGAATGAATGTATGTGATTGCCCTGTTACTGGCTCCCATCCTAGCCAAGGTGTACTCTGCCTCACACCCTACGTTTCCAAAATGGGCTCTGGACCACTGTATCTTTGCAAAGGATAACTGCTATTGATGATGGATGAATGGATGGACATTACTCTCTGAAGTCGCATAGTTTCAAGGACAACTTCCCTTCAAGATTTTGTTTTGGAGAAACACATGTACTGTTGTAACAGATGGAATGGTAATATTTTTCTTGTCTACACCTGAAATGTGTAAGGTTTTGGGTTCTGCTGTCTAGGTTTGGTGAAGCTGAGGAGCATGGTGATGTAAGCATGCAAAACTGTTTTGTTACACCTTCTCTCTGGTACCTCTGGAAGATGTGCCTCTGTTAGGTTTGGGGCCTTTCGGCCCTGTTTGGGGAAAGATCAGTGGATAAGTTTCAGTTGGCAGCACTTCCTGGCTTGTTGGCCCAGGTGTACTCGAGGGGCCATCAAACCACTTCAGCATCCAAGCCCACAACTTCCTGTGGGAGGCTTCATTAGACCACCAACTGACACAGACCTCACGAAGGCTTCACTTGCTATCAATGGGCCCAGGTGTGCTTCTTCCAAACATTTGTTCTTGTCATTAAACCTATTCTGAGTGCGTGTGTATTCCAGGCGTTTGGGCCATTCTGTTATGTTGTGTGTGTATGTGAAGATGGGCAACACCATTTGTGTATAAGACTGTGATTCAGTTATTTCAGATCTAAGAAGTGTTCAGAATAAATCAGTGATATTTTAATCTGGGGGCTTGGCCTGGTCCTGCTCTCTGGTGGGTCCGGGGTTTGAGTTCCGGTTGGGGTGCCTTGTGACGGACTGGCGTCCCATCCTGGGTGTGTCCCCTCCCCCTCTGGCCTTGTGTCCTGTGTTGCCGTGTTAGGTTCCGGCTCACCGCGACCCCACTTGGGACAAGCAGCTTCAGCCAATGTGTGTGTGTGTGTGTGTGTGTGTGTGTGTGTGTGTGTGTGTTTATTAATCTATAATCAACACATGCAAGGGAGATGAATGCACAATTAAGCTGTGCTACTGAACCCCTTAAGCTTGCTGCTGGCAAATTCTTTGAATATGAGAACCATGGGTCCATTGCTGCTTTGAGAATTTGATTCAAAGCAAAACTGTTAAACAGAGACCAGAGAAAGCATCTGTAGCTACAATGCACAAATATTCCCTGACTGTGTAGAATCTATTGAACAAATTTGACAACCAACCTAAAGCAAATATATTTTTTGGCGGTGAACACGTAGGAAAAATAAACTGCTATCAAGGAAGCAGAATGAAACTATACACTGGAACACTGCGCAAACTATAACTGCTTAAGACTGAAAATAAGCCGTATGTTGGCTGTGAAAAAATCCCAAAGCCATACCAGCACTAAAAACAATTCTTACACTAAGCTGACATTTAAAAAAAGCAAAAATGATTATTCACTCAATATCGATACCGGCTCATTTCAAGCCGGACCAAAGCCTACCTGGGAAGCATAGGGTACTAGGCTGGCCAGGGTATACCCCCTAATAGCTAATAGGACACAAATCTGTCACTTGGCAACCTCTCACTCACTCGTTCTCTCTCTTTGTCACACACACATACACACACACACTCTCTCTCTCTCTCTCTCTCACCAGTCCACTTGAAACACATGTCACAGAATATTGCTTTGATCCCACTGCTATTTTTCTTTGCCCAGTAGAATATGGTATCAGACTTTGGCAAGAGTGAACAACTCACATACACAGA
This sequence comes from Scleropages formosus, assembly GCF_900964775.1. Taxonomy (NCBI): domain Eukaryota; kingdom Metazoa; phylum Chordata; class Actinopteri; order Osteoglossiformes; family Osteoglossidae; genus Scleropages; species Scleropages formosus. The sequence continues at coordinate 2,830,600 of NC_041810.1, read as the reverse complement.
AATTGACTGAAACCGCTTGTCTCAAGCAGGGTCGCAGCGTATTGGAGCCTAACCCGGCAACACATGGCATAAGGCTGGAGGGAGAGGGGACACATCCAGAACAGGTTGCCTGTCCATCACAAGGCACCCAAAGCTGGACTGGAACCCCAGCTCCGCCAGAGACCAGGACCCGGTCAAGCCCACTGCGCCACCGCACCCCCAACTGAACAACTGTAACAAAAAATCTAAATAATCCCATAAATTATATCATGCGCTTAGTAACAATTCTTATTTAAAATCATATAAAATACACAAAGCATTTGAATGTTTATCATGCCAAAGCTGGTGCATTTTGCCTTCTTTTGTGTACTTTTCTGGTCTATTTGTGTTATAAAGTATGAACATGGTAAAAAACTAGCACTGGACAGAAAAGAGGGTCTTAGACTGAAAGATTAAGATTTCACATGTGTATGTCTAAATGTGACAGACGACATTTTCGTTTGTGTGCATTCCTTTTTATATCGGGGGGGGGGGGGGGGAGTAGGGGGGTGAAACTATGCAACTATGCAATGACCTTCCACTCCACAGCCAAGGTCGCCCAGAGAGAATGGAGAAGTTCTGGTGCTCGAGAGCGAGTGCTTCCAGAGAGAACACAAACAGACAGGTGTTTATCAGCATTTCAACAAAGCATGGATTATCGGCCCTTCTTTAATGCCTGCGCTTTAATCCTGTTATGGGCTGTCACCTGTTATGTCTTCATAATCACAATTTAAGTTCTGAAACCATTAACATAACTGTTCACACTCATTATATATTATGTTTATCATAAGCAACCTCCTACTGTGCCAGAAAAAAAAAAAAAAAAATTATATAATCTTTTGCTTTGGTAAGGGCTCTGATCTTGGACACCTAAAATCACAACGACCCTCTCAAATCCACATTCATTCTAAAAAGGTGCTTTGAAAGAGACTCATTTTCACAGACCGCTTGTCCTGGTCAGGGTCACAGGAGGCCAGAGCCTAACCCCAAATCACTGGGTTCAAGCAAGACTGGGGGGGGTTGGGGGTACGCCATGGACAGGATGGCAGTCCTTTGCAGGCTAGACACACACACACATAAACACACACACACATACACCTTTGGACCAAAGACTACAGACCTGAGTGCAATGTCCAGCTGTAGTACCCTGTACCCTGGAGCAAGGTACTTACCCTACAGTTGTTCCAGTAAAATTGTCTAGTTGCATAAATGGGTAATTGTAAGTAGCTTAACACTGTAAATTGTGTCGGATGAAAGTAAATTTCAGAATTTTACAGAAGGTCCTGCTCTATTACACTCTACTGTTATATTAGTATGTATGTTTAAGACCTTTCCTAACAGATAATACAATAGATGATTCAGTAAATAAATGTTAAGTGCTAATAAAGCCTTTCAGTGTTCCTGCTACCTCTCACATTCTTTCACCATCTATTTTGCCACGTCCGGTGTTTCCCAGTGATAGGGGATACTTCCTTGCTTATATAACTGCTTGCAGTTATTAAAAAAAGTGAAAATGAAGGACAAAAAGCACAATGGAGGAACATCTGTGCAAGCCTGTCCTTAGTTTTGTGCAAAAGATTCAATTGCGCTGATAAATTGTGGACCTGGTTTCGTTCACCTTTGGATAATTTTAGATTTTATGTTCTTGGGGAGGATGAGCAGAGTGATCCACAGGGGGTGCACCTTTCCCTCACCGGAGGCCTTGTTGAAAGAATGAAACCCACAGACGGGTCGTCCGGAGCCGGTCCACGTCAAATGGCCCTCGGCACGAGGGACCCGGCGCGAAGCGTGCCTAAAACGCAGCAATCGGATACGCTTAAGCCAATTTGCTGTCCATATAAACATTTCTGCAGGATTATGCCCCATTCTGTCTCCCAGAAGTCATTAAAATCTCGGTCGGAGCAGCCAGTAATCAAGTTTTAATTAGCGGTGTAATTACGGGGGCAGGAAGTATCAAGCTTTCCGCTGATCATATTTGGTGCTCTGATGGGACAGAGTAATGGCTGTGGCCTTGCAGATGGGCTCTTTTGTCGCCATCAGGACATCCTGCTGTGTCACGTTGACCACCGCACAAAGGGCAGGAGGGGTGATGAATAATTATACCGAATAACTTATTAGAATCGTTGCCCTATGGAGCGATGGGAAGTGATTCGGAGAACAAAAGAAGAAGAACACTCAAGGTGGGGGTTGGGGGCGGGGGGGTGTGGTTGCTCTGGAAAAGTGGAACTACTTCCCAACAAATTTGGACGACACATTTACGCATTCACTTGCTGTGTCCCGCACTGTCACTACAGGTTTAATTACATCTGCATTTATTTCTTTGCTGCTTTTCTCCAAAGTGAATTACAGTCTTAAGCGACTTACACTCACTTACCGATTTATAAAGTTGGGTAATTTTTACTGTATCAGTTTAAGGGAAGTGCCCTTGATCAAGGGCATGATAGCAAAAGGTGGGTTTTGGACCTGGGTTCTAACCACTCAACCTCCTGTTGTTCCACAGTAATGGTTCTGTTTATGAAAAACAGAACGATTTTGTATGTTTGAGTGGCAGGACAACTCACTGGGAAAGATTCCTTCACTTCCTGGAACCACGGGAGGAACAGTAACCGAAACACCCAGTTGGAGACTGAGGACAGATGTTCTTTGGGTTGAGGTGCAGATCAGAGGCACTGCCTAGTAGGACTTGAGTTTCAGTCCCTTGTCCTTAACAACTGCCCAGTTGAACAAACAGGTAAATAAGCGCAAGCAGCTTAATACATGGTCTAAGTCACTTTGGAGAAACACGCGAGCTAAATAAATAAATGCAAATGTAATTTCATCTGCAGTGATAAGATTAATGATCATGAGGATTTCGGGACGTGGAGAACACCTCTGTGCAGAGAGGGTGACACGTTTTCTGTTTATCTTTTCCAAGAGTGATCCAGCTTGTTAGATTTACTTAATGGCACCAAATGAAATAAATTACAAGTATATTTAAGTGTACAGAGATATTTAAATAGACTTGTACCCAAGCAATGAAGAAGACCCAGTGGGCTGAACCTAGGCAATGACATTGAACCCTATTCCAGACTTGTGCTGGATTTTATAAGCGCTGCTTCTAAAACTCATCTGGTGTTGATACAGTGCTGTCTGCTCTGAGTTTTAGGTCACTTTGGAGAAGAGTGTCTGCTAAATGCGTGAATGTGAACGTAAATTAATAGTTTTCATGCGGCCATCGCATAGGAAGGTTTTGAAAATCTTCAAAAAACAAGATTCAAAATATGTTTAAAAAGGTTCTCATTTCCACATTCTTTATATCCACATGCACCAGTCTGGCATGTAAGTGTGGTGTAACTTCACCTGAATTACCCGAGCAAAAAAAAAAAAAACAGCTGAATAAACTGGAAACCTAACTTATCACCTAACCAGTTTTATTAAAAAACACAGAAAGTAAAACAAAAAATGACACTTGTCAGCAAGCTTTAACACTTAAAGTCCCAGTTTTCTACTTTGATATATATAGTCTATGGGGTCAGTGTGCGTGACACAGAGCGCCCCTCTCTGCCAGCGGGTCCTAACGGTCGTGTGCGACATCTCCCGCCAACCCCTCAGACCACAGGAGCGATGACCGTCGGAGATACCAGAAGAAACACAGTGACGTTTCCGCCCCAGGAATGAAGCCTGCTCCAAAAATCCCGCACAGGCGCACACGCACTTTAAACACACACTTCATTGTGTGCCTGCGGGATACAGCTGAGAAAGCCATTTCGAAAACATCAGCATAGTTCATAACACACTTGTTCACACATACAGACAGCCACCAGTACTCAGAAAAGTACACCAGTAACAGATTTATGATTTATTATTAAAGGTGAAAATGGTCATTTGGTTTGATTAAAAGAGACAAAAGGTATGCTTTTTTATATATATCAGGAAAAAAGTTGTGGTCTTATCTGTACAAAAAGGAACTTGTGTGTGTGTGTGTGTGTGTGTGTGTGTGTGTGTGTGTGTGTGTGTGCGCATTGTCTCAGGATTCAAGCTTGTAAAGAATAAAAAAAACTCGGTAATAATGTTGATGTAGGCAGGAGTAAGAAAAATTCCAGCATAGTAAGTATTTGTGTGTGCAAGTGTGTGTGTGTTTTTTTCATGACCCTGGTTCCTGGGGCTGCTTACTCAGAGCTGAGCATTATTTCCAAAACCCATTAGCTCCATGTGGGGGGGAACCCCCCCCCTTCCCCGGGCACCTGAAAAAAGCAAAGGTGGACGGGTCATGACCTGGTCAGGAATGCAATCATCCCAAGCAAAGTGCCAAAGGGATTTGCGCAATGGAGAAATTCGATACCATAAAACCTGCTGTCAGTCAGGGCCTCCAGCCCCCCTGCGAGGGCCTGCCGTGCCGCCGACTTCCCGTTTCCCTCTGCTCCTCCCACCAAAGGTGGCGCCCCGGGGGATGTCGTCGCCGCCGCCCTTCAAATGGGGCGGTGCTTGTTTTACCCACACCCAGCGCCGGCCCGTGGCCCCGTTCTGAGATGGGCCCGGGTCCGGTTTCAGAGGGCTCCGCATCCATCAGAACCGGGGCGCTTACCCCGGCGTGAGCAAACAGAGCTGACAGCTTCCTTCCTCACGGTAAACACGGGCCGCCACTTAGACACGCATCAGAGGGTTTAACGCCCCCGCACGACCATTACCTGGCAGTCCCTGGCCCCCTCGAACCCCGGCCTTATTTGGCTCTGGAAACATTACAGGCTCTCTGCAAGACTTGAAGGTTATCCATTTTCATCCAGCTTCCAGACTACAGTTTTTTTTTTTTTTTTCCAGTGCTTTTAAAACAATATTCCACTGAGTTTTATGATTTATTATTACAGGGGGAAAAAAAAAAAACCAACGGGGATTTTCTATAAATGAGTTGAAATGCTTGTTTTTACCAGTTATGTTGGGATACCAGTAAACATTGAATCTATAAAGACAAGAGTTCATTAAAAGGGGCAGCAGGTGACGTAGTGGTTTCAGCCACCGCCTTCTCTGTGGGAACACAGGTTCAAATCCCACCTTCTAGTACCTTTGATCAAGGGACTTACAAAACTTTAGCCTGCTCTTTAAATGGGTAAATCAATGTAAGCTTAAAACCGTAAGTCACTTTGGAGAAGAGTATCATGAACGAAAATGAAATGCGGCAGTGAACACGTACAACAGAAAAGTAGAAAACTACGAAGGAGGAACAGTCACAGCCTTCCAGTAGAGATGATCTCGAGAGGCCAAGGGGTCAGTTGGGACAGGACCTCTGCTTTCCTCAGGTCATACATCACCCTGCTCTCTCTGACACTTGTCCTGTCCGTGGACCCCAGGCCGTAGAAGGTGACCGGGCCGTGGGTGGCGAATGGGAGTCACAATGACACAGGAGTCAGTCTACGCATACATTGTTCATCAGCTTCTCCGTTTTGGCTCCAGTGTGGTGGAATGATCCCTCTCACTCTGTCTCATGGAGTGGCTGAATCCCTTCTACCATTCAAGAAACACACACACACACACACACACACACACACACACACAGTCTGAAACCGCTTATCCCGAGTGGGGTTGCGGCAAACCAGAGCCTTACCTGGCAACACAGGGCGAGGGAGAAGGGACACACCCCAGGCGGTACCCCAGTCTGCCGCAAGGCACCCCAAGCAGGACTCGAACCCCAGACCCACGAGAGAGCGGGACCTGGCCAAGCCCGCTGTTCACCAGACACCCCCCCCCCCAATTTAAGAAAGGTCTCAAAAACATCTCTTTTACACACATTTCTCTACTGATTTTCTAACAGCTCTATAAACTTTCGTCACACCATGTGTCACGAGTTCAAGTGCAAGACGGCAACTCAAACCACGACAGTACTTGATGCCCAAAACTCTTGCTGAGCATGAGCCCACATCCGAACCTACACTCAAAAGAGGTGTGCAGTACCATCGCTACCTGTTACTCCACTGGGCCTCCCCCGCCCCCCTGAAACCCTAAGCCACCTTCACTGAGAATATACAAAATTAATACGCTCTATTTCTTGAAAGTACCTTGTTATAGCATATTTGATTTCGGTAAATTTTGTTAACCAAGCTGCTATAAAAAAAAGATTCCTGGTCCTAACGGATGCTTGCAAAGACCACAAGGTCAAGGGTTTAACAGCTTGCCTCCATCCTAGAGCAGAAAAAACAAAACATGCACCCAGAAAGACTCCTCCTCCTTCATCCTGGTTTCTGGTGCAGCAGTTGGCTGATTTGTTTATTCATTCTCTTTTCACTTTCTTTCCAAAATTATAATGCAAAATGGAAATAATGTTTGGAGGGCTAGTGTGCGGGTGTGGGGGAGGGGGCGTCTGAGGAACACCGAGAGATGGTTGTAGGGCAGATGCTGCATCCAAATTCCAATTAAAGTTGGTCTATTGAAGTAATTAAGATAAGACTGTTGAGAAAAAGTAATTGCTATTATTCTCAAGTAATTAACTTGTGTGTGTATATAAATTATATATATGTGTGTGTGTATATATTTCACAGCGTCTTTTCCTCAATAAGCAGCAGTGAAAATCGAACCCCCTGCTCGTGGTGTTCCGTCCACACCTTTCCTAACTAATATTTATCAACACACGTTATTTAGCCTTAAACTTTTCAAAGACATGTTTTCTACATATACTGTGTGAAATATAATGTTTATTTAATCTGTAATTACATTTATTCATTTAGCTGATGCTTTTGGGTCCAAAGACAGCAGCTCTAACCACTATGCCACCTGCTTCCCAAATAGATTGCTGTCTTATTATATTATTATTATTATTATTATTATTTATTAATTCAGCTGATGCTTTTCTTTAATGTACCTAACAATCAGTCACCCATTATTACAACAGAGTATGTTTTAATATATAAACTCTGGATAAGTATCGTGATCAAGGGCAGTACAGCAGGAGGAAAGATTCAAACCCAGAGCCTTTGTGTCCGACTTCAACCACTCTACCCCGTTTTAAGCAGATCACTTAGAAATATTTAATAAATTCATATATTATCGAATGTGATTATTTTCATATTCACACATTTGCTACATTTATATTTTTTCCCCATGCAGGCACACGCTATGTTAAACGGTCGCAGACTAACGTGGATACGCGCGCAAACTGCTTCACTCTCTCACACACAGACACACACGGACACACAAACACATACACACACTTAATCATGGGAGAAAAAGACCCTTCTGGAGAAGCCCCGCAGCCCTGTGCGACCAGGTTAAAAAAGCAAACCTTGGCGGCCGCCCCCGCGGAATCAGCCTAATTGTATTTATTAAAACAAATTATGGCCGCCGTCGTGGCATTCCAGCGACCTTTCCCCTGAACTTCGTGTAATTTGGGCTTTTCTCACCCTCCCCCGGGGGCCGTGGCGCAGGGCTTTAAATAGATTTTCGGCAAGCCACGCAGCGCAGCTGAACTATCTGTGCCCTTACTGTGACATCACCTCTTGACTGGCGTAAGTGGGCCCTTGTTAGCGGCCAGCTGGGATTGTTCTTGCTCTAATGTCCTCTAATTTCCCCACGTTTTACCACTTAAATAGCATCGAGCTGTTGGCAAATGAAGCGGTAAAGCACTGTTTTTACCAAGTTCCCTTGAAGAAGTATGAAGGAGTTTGGAATTTAATTTTAAGGAGGAAGGATTTTGACAGATGTGTCGACGTTTGCACGAAATGCCAAGGATTCTCCCAGCGAGCACCAGGTGGTCTTGTGGTCGGGACCCGGATTCAACTCGGCTCTACGAAGATGTCGCGGAGTTGCCCGCGTTTGGCTGAGAGTACATAATTGTGGTACAAGACGACTTAATAACAGGCTGTGGCTGTGTTTACAGTGGTGCTGGCAGCCGTGTGTTGATCTGGGTTTTCATGCTACATTTCGGTTTATAAAACACTGTAAATTGGGGGTGTTTCAGCTCCACGCTGAGGAGATGTTTGTGGTGACATTATGGTTCGTCATAATTAGGTGCACCCACATACAAGCACATGCATGAAAACCTACGCGGGGAGCCAAAGCACACACGCATGCACTAGGGCGTGCCCTCGGAGGCGTATATTTGCACCCATAGCAAAGGTACATGGTGGCATAGCATATAAACACTCACGTTAGTTGTCCTGCGTAACTTTTTGCTCTGAATTTTGTTAACAAAAACGACTGAAGTTGGAAAGGCAAACGCATGCATGCAGAGGCGTGTGCAGACAACAGATTTTGTGCACATGCCAAGCACACGCACGGTGAAGCTGTAAACATCAGCATGGTGGAACAGCGGATAGCACTGGTGCCTCCCAGCTCTTGGGCAATGGGTTTAGATCCCACCTACTGCCGTAATACTCCTGAACAACGGGCTTACCATGAAGTGATACAGTAAATATGACCCTCCTGTATAAATGGGTAAATCACTGTAAGTAGCTGAGCTGCGTGAACCGCATTGGAGAAAAGTGTTGGTTTAATGGATAAAAGAAAAATTAATTGTTTATGTGGGTTTCCTCCAAGTGCTCTGGTTTCCTCATACAGTCCAAAGACATACTGTATGTTTTAGATGGACTGGTGACCTTAAATTGCTCATAGTATGTGTCTGAGTGATAGAATGGTGACCCATCCTGGATCTACTCAGCTTCATACTCTATTTTCATGGGCTAGGACCACCGTGACCCTGCACTGGACAAGGGGTTATTGATGATGGATGGATGGATGGATGGATGAATGGATAGATGGGAGTATATGAGCTGCAGAGAACAGATTGTCTCAGATGCTCAGAACCTCCGTGATGATGTGGTGCTCAGACCCTTTGTAACGCCTCAACACTGGCTTGCCAACTCAAAGTCTTAGCCCAGTCCTGTTTACCTATGGCCCTGGAGGCTGAGTCCAGAAGACTGGGTGTTTAACTACCACACTGGACTGTGAATGAGTTTAACTCCCTTTTGGGACCTGATCAGCCTTCTATGCCTGTAGATCACGAAGCCCATTCTAAATCTTTGTTTCCTCAACTCAGAACATAACTAACGGCGGCACGGTGGTACGGAGAGTAGTGCTGCTGTATCACAGCACCTGGGTTGTGTGAGAAGACGTGGGTTCGATCCCTGCTTAGTTTCTCTGGAGTTTGCATGTTCTCCGTGTCTGTGTGGGTTTCCTCTGGGTGCTCTGGTTTCCTCCCACAGTCCAAAGACATGCCGTTCAGGATCACCCATAGCATGTGAGTGACACAGAAAGAGTGTGTTCCACTGATGTATGGATGAGTGACCCATTGTAAGTAGTGTATCTAGCAGAGTAAGTTACTGCGGTGAATAAGGTGTGTGGGCTGATAATACTATATAGAGTTCACTGGAAGTCGCTTTGGAGAAAAACATCTGATAAATAAATAAATGTAAACTACCTGCTTCACATTGGTATAAATAAAAAATGGAAGAAAGCAACTGTGCTCAGCTCAGGTTGGGCTGAGGACACAGAGTTGTGGGAGCAGTTTGGTGTGTTTTGTGTTGGAGTGGGTGTTACAGTAGAGGAAGTGGCTTTGCCCACCTTCTCCCCAAGCCCTTCGGTGAGGACATGGTCCCTGTGGTGGATCCCACCCGGTCCCCCTACCTGTCATACGACCCTGTTTGGCTCTCCAGTCACCTGGTATCTGCTACATGGTTACTATATTAATATTTGGTTATTCTAAAGCTTTATAATTTCTGTATTGTATGCTATATTGAATATATATTACCATATTGCCTTATGATTATCATATTGCTACATGATATCTATATGGTTACAATATAATACTGGTATATGATTACTGTCTTCTTATATGATTTCTAAATGGTTACTATATTGCTATGTGAGTACTGCATTGCCATATGATTTCAATATGGTTACTATATTGGATATATGGTTACCACATTGCTATAGAAGTCCCATATGGTGACAATTTTGATGTATGAATACAGACATCCCTCAATTTACGAACTGTCTTCATCCGAAATTTCAGCACAAGCGTTCTTGGCTTTTGATAGCCACTTTTTGATTTCCGGTACAGTCTTCCCCTCCTTAGGTCATGGGTTTCAGAAAGATCCTTCGTACTGCAAACGTTCAGAATTGGAAGATATAATTAGGCCTACCATTAGTTTCAATGGTAAAAGTTTTTAAGCATCTCTGAGCCCCTAAAAGTAACACCCATGTATGAGAAATATAGTCAAATCCCACTGAAGTGGACAGGTACCTCAATAATTAACATTAGTTCTCAGAACACAACATAACAAGGCAGTTTCACTTGATTAACATTACTCCATAAAACTGCACGGCTAATTATTATTACTGATACTGTTTCTCTGTCTACCTGCACTCACTCAGCTCTTTCCAAGTTCACATTTATTTATGTAGCAGATGCTTCTCTCCAAAGCAACTTCCAAGGAACTCTATTCAGTGTTATCAGCCCACACACCTTATTCACCATGGTGACTTACACTGCTAGATACACTACTTGCAATGGGTCACTCATCCATAGATCAGGAACACACTCTCTCTGACACTCACACACTATGGATAAACCTAAACAGCATCTCTTTGAACTGTGGGAGGAAACCAGAGCACCCCAAGGAAACCCACACAGACATGGGGTGAACATGCAAACTCCACAGAGACTGAGCAGGGATCGAACCCACATCCTCTCACACCACCCAGGCTCCATGAGACAGCAGCATTACTTGTGTGCCACCGTACCACGAGTCCTTGCAAACCGGGACAAACACAACATGCATACAATACATATGATATTCAATGTGACAAGGAGCCTCCCAGCGCCAGGCTACGCTACTCAACATGATGGGTTTGATCCCCACTCAAGTGTATGGGAGGTTCTATGCTAAACGGTCCAGTGAAAGTCACGTGTCTCTACTTCTGTGCGCACGACCACGACCGCGTCCGCCGGTGCGTTTCCACTTATAACAACGCAAGCGAGTCCACGGTACGTGAAAAGATGCGAACCAAACAAATGCCCACACTGCAACAGGCGGCCCTCGTCCGCCTCACCCACGAGCATAATAAGAGCACGCGAAGGATGAAACTTGCTCTCTTTCCACACGGAGTTGCTCCAACCAGTGCTCCTCGCAATTGCGACTGTTATTTCGGTAAACAGAAAGTGGCATTAAACAACTTTGTTTCGCAATATAAATATTTTTCAAGCTTGTCCAACAAAAAAAAAAAAAAAAAAAAAAAAACAATGAAAAGGTCGCGCGAGTGAAGGTGGAGAGCAGTTTTGCACTGTAGTGGGCGCCAGGTGTGCCACAATGTGTTTCCTGTTCGCTGTGGTTCCGGGTCAGTTTCAGTGCAAGAATGACTGCCAGGCGCCCCCTCCCCCATCCCCCATCCCCCATCACCAAGTCACTGTTTCTCTCTTCTCTTGGTGAGTACAGTAACACTTCACTACAGTGAATAGTCTTGTTTATGTGAAACTGTTGTCTGCATTTTTTTTTTAAAGCTTAAAATTAATGATTTTACATTTGTTGCTGTCTGATGGATATAAAAACTATTAGTTTCCAGGACACCCTCCTTAGAACCGTACCCATTAATGACCTCATTAGGTGTTTAATGCTCATGAAGTGACTCCCGTGTCTACATGTAGAGCTCCCCATCCGTTGGTGTAATGCACTTTTGTACTGTTTTCTGAGCTGTATGTGGCTTTGGAGAAAAGTGTTTGCCAAATGAATATATGTAAATGTATGTGTTTTGTAACGTGGCGAAATCATGGGATGATAGCTACTTATGTGTTTTAGTGACATTTAGGAAAACTGATTTGTGTCCTGGGAACACATTTTTTCCGTATCGTTTTTAGGAATTGATTTTGGAAATAAAGGCATAGCTGTATTATTGCTGAAGGTTACTAAATTGTTATATGATTGCTGTATGGCTACTGTTCTTATGTATGATTAATATATTGCTATATCACACACACACCGTCTGAAGCCGCTTGTCCCAAGTGGGGCTGCAAACTGGAGCCTAACCCGGCAACACATGGCGCAAGGCTGGAGGAGCGGGGTACACACCCAGGATAGTACGCCAGTCTGTCACAAGGCACCCCAAGCAGGACTCAAACCCCAGACCCACTAGAGGGTGGGACCTGGCCAAACCTTCTTCACCACCACACCCCCCATATTGCTATATGATCATTAAATTATGTGATTACTATATTGCTTAATGAACAGTACATAGCTATATCCATCCATCCATCCATCCATCCATCCATCCATCGTCAACAACTACTTGTCCCAAGTGGGGCTGCGGCGAACCAGAGCCGTACCCAGCAACACAGAGCACAAGGCCGAAGGGGGAGGGGACGGACCCAGGATGGGACGCCAGTCTGTCATAAGGCACCCCAAGCCGGGCTCAAACACCAGACCTGCCACACAGGAAGCACAGGCTGAACCCTCCACACCACCGCACCCCTTATATAGCTATATTCTTGCTTTATTGCTGTATAATTACTACATTTCCATATGGTTACTAACATAGGTATTATTTTGCTATGTCGTTACTGCATTGCTGTATCGTCACTGTATTGCTGCTACATTTCTGTCTGATTGTCATATGGTTAGTATTTTGCAGTATGATTATAAAATTGCTGTATGATTACTCTTCCAGTATTTCCACTTCTGCATATACATATGCAACACCGCATATGTTGATGGTGAGTCACATCTGAGGATGATCAGCTTCTCAAAGACAAAGAGCTGCTCAAAGTGTGAATAACGAAAGTCATGTTATATAAAGTAATGAATCAAGTACTTAAAGAATATAATTAAATCCTGATTTCCAAGACAGAGACTTATACCTGATGGACGAGGGGCCCATGTCCGTTTCTTGGAAATTACTTGTACACAGTTATACAGAATGGAACAGTTAAAAGGTTTTGTTGAACCTTAATTGTTACAAATTTTTCACTTTGCTGATCTTACATCCAAAGCCAGCTTACAATATCAGACCCATTTACATTTACAGGCATTTATTTTTCTGACACTTTTCTCCTAAGAGACTTAGAATGTTAAGCTACTTACAATGATTTACCTATTTATACATCTGGGTACATTTTACCATTTCATTTCAAGGAAAGTGCCTTCATCAAGGGTACTACAGCAGTTGGCAAAATTCAGTTTTGAATCAGCAGACTTTCAGTTATAAGTTCATACTCTTAAACACTACACTTCCTGCTTTGGGAGGAAAGTATTTTGTCCTTTTTTAATAGTTTTTAAGTATTTTGTTTTTTTTAATACTTTTCCTGTTGAAGCCCAAGGATGGTCTCTGCTCTGGTGCAGTTAACCTGAATTTTTTTGCTCGTACTATGGTTAGGTAAATGGACCTGCATAATAAAATTGTGAAATTTTAAGCTTATTTTGATAACTGTTTTCTAAATAATCAGTGTACAAGTTCTGCAGGAGCCGAGTTATAATAAAAGTGTAACTGTGCAATATGCATTCTCAGACACAATGTCAAGCACAGAAACATACCCATTACTAATAGAAATACAGCATACAAAAAATTTGACAGGAAGCAGTTATGAAATATCATATATGTTTTCGCTTTTTCTGTCCAGCTTTCGTGTGACTTGGCTTTTTCAACATTTCCTGTAGAAAAGTGAGATATTATGAAATTGTTTTCACTTAGCCAATTCAACATCGTAACTGACACCATAATTTTAACATCATTCCAAGCCATACAAATGTTACTCTGAAAGAATTCATTAATAATATAACACACACACACACATTTTCAGAACTGCTCGTCCCATACGGGGTCACGGGGGAATCGGAGCCTACCCGGTAACACAGGGCGTAAGGCCGGAGGGGCAGGGGACACACCCAGGACAGGACGCCAGTCCGTCACAAGGCACCGCAACCGGGACTCAAACCCCAGACCCACTGGAGAGCAGGACTGTGGTTCAACCCACTGCGCCACCGCACCCCCTTCTAATAATATAATATATTTGTTATATTTGCATAGCAGGGGGTGCGGTGGCGCAGTGGGTTGGGCTGCAGTCCTGCTCTCCGGTGGGTCTGGGGTTCGAGTCCCGCTTGGGGTGCCTTGTGGCGGACTGGCGTCCCGTCCTGGGTGTGTCCCCTTCCCCCTCCGGCCTTACGCCCTGTGTTGCCGGGTAGGCTCCGGTTCCCCGTGACCCCGTAAGGGATAAGCGGTTCTGAAAATGTGTGTGTGTGTGTGTATTTGCATAGCATTATCACAGATGCTATGGCTGTAGAAGGTCAACTGTTACTTACCTTGAACTGATACAGCAACAATTATCCAGCTGTATAAATGGATCAATCAGTGTAAGTAGCTTAAGACTATAAGTCGCTTAGTAGAAAAGCTTCAGGTAAATGAATAAATAGCTTGAAAAATGCCAGATTAATATCTTTTCAATGAAAAGACAAGTCTAGGCAGATGCTGAGTTGAGCAAAATTGTACGGACATGGAAATTTTGGTAGAAGTCACCAGAAGGGCCTCTCGGGATTTAATCTAACAACTTTCATGTTATTAGTCTGTGTCCTTAACCACATAATTATCTGCTGCCCACAAGCAGTAGTCTGTCAACCACAACGCAACCATTTGCATTGGCAATATGTACAACAGCTGTCACAAACATGATAGAGACGAGCAATATTAAATCATTCATTAACAGCATCATTAACAGTCATACGTTTCCCGCAAACACAGATGCACACCGATTTATGAGAGAAATTAACGGAAGTGCAATTAACCATTCCATACAAACCAACAGAACAGTTGTTTACAAAATTGTTAATGATGCTGATATGAAACAGCATTTAAAGTTCATTTGCATTTGAGCAGAGCATTGCAATCCCAGCGCTGGGAAAATATGCCTTTAATGTCAAACTTCTTAGACATGGGCCGTGATGTTCCATGATTGTTATGTTACAAATATTGTTTTTCTTACATTATTCACAAATTTAGTGAAATGCATAACAGCCGCACATTCGCTGTATTTCTTTAATCCATTCTAGTCTTCTGTTAAAATTAGGATTTAGCCCTTCCTTGTGCACTTATACTAACCCAAAGAGAGCAGTAGGCCTCAGCTCGTTGATGTCATAATGTTACTTTGCCCGTACATGCCCTTACATTTGAGCTTTTTGTGTAGTTAATGTTAAATTTAAATTTTTTTTGATCTGATGACATTTAAATAATTGTTGTACGAGAGTATTTAACATTTTGTATTCTATAACAAAGGACTGCAACACAACAGCCCAAACACTAACTGGAACTAGTGACAGAATCACAAATAGCAAGATGTGTGTCTTCTAGTTTCACAGCACCATGATGAAATAATGGGCAAGGAGCCTGTTTGGTAATTCCGGGCTATAAATGAAGCTGATCTGGTTTTCAATAAGCTGGCCAGACAGGTCCCTGATGGGCCATTGGGTTGACTGGCCTATAGCCTGGGTATAGCAGCTGCCTGACACCTTAAGGAATAGGTGGAAATAAAGTAATAAACACTTGTACTTTCTTGTTAAGACTAAGTGGTGCCACGTTGTGTTTGTCCGAAGCCACTTAACCACCTGCTGGTCACAGAATCAGCAGAACATTAAAAAAAAAGTCTATTTCATATGACATTCCACAACACGATAAGTGTCAACCAACTTCCTCAGCTATGATACAACACAGTAAGTTCCGATTTCTGTAAACTTTAGCAGAACCCAAAGTTTTAGACACATAACACAAAACTGACTTATTTATGTTCTCTTTACATGCAGTTCCTTTCACATATTTTAATGATGTGTGTCATCTTTTGTGTTGCAATGAAAGATTTTTTTAAACTGTTTTATTCATTATACTGCATTATATATATTTCTCCTATGATATGCGAGACCATGGTATTCCCCGTAAGGTGCAATCCTCTCTATCTCCATGTAGGATAGATTGTCATTGTTCAGAAGACCAAGGTACTTTGTTAATCCCAGCAGGGAAATCCACTGAACAAACTGACAAGAATGCTGATAGCTGACAGAAGGAGGTCAGTGTTAAACCAAGGCTAGTGTCTAAAGGACTGTTTCTCTTCTGTTGTTCCTGCTTCCAGTAAACTCCAAAAAGCAGAAATCTGTGTTGGGGACCGTGACTGGGAATATATGCTATAATGCTATAATGCTGCTAATGCTTTTAAATCATAAACAGCAGTCTGTTTCAACCATTGCTAGAGTGTTGCTCCAGCCATCCTGTTTGAAGAAGCTTCGCCTGGTATCCCCGGGTGCCCAGGAGTGACCGATGACATCCCTTGGTTCAGTGGCGGCATAAATGATTGCCTTCACTTAATGCGTATCTTACTTCATTCACTGCTCCGAGTGTCCCTACACTTGTTGTCGTTTTAATAAAACAGGATAAAGGCGGCCTTCATTAGCACTCCCAAAAAAGGCTCGCATCCGTATCGCTTGCTATCTGCTTGGCCCTTCATTATGCGGCCATGCTAACGAGGTTAGCATGCGCCGGGAGATAAGAGAGTCTTTTAAACCGGGATGCATTATTTAAAACACTCTAATGACCAAGAATGTCCTGGAACAATTGAATAACATCTGCAGATAACGGGAGGCTTGCGCCTTTTCGTAAAGGATCACCTTGTTTAGACAGCAGATATAGCAGCGGTGGGCGAGCCCCGTTTTTTAACGGAGGGAATCTTGGTCCCAAGCCGGGACGAGAAAGACATGAGGAAGGGAAACGGATGCTGGCGGTCGCGGGGCGAAGTGGGGGCACGGGGGGCCGAGGATCAATGGCGTGGCAGCTGCTGTAAATCTCCCATCAATACAGCCTGTGCCTATTGCTTTTCGTGGTAATTGCCCCGGCGATCTCCTGGAGAGCCTTGTGAGTGCTCCGTGGGGCTGCCGATAGCATCTTATCAAGGCCTACGATTGCGGGACACGCAAGGGGTTCCAAGGCCTTCAGCCTGGAGAGGGCCCCCCCGATGATGAGCAGCAAGAAGCCTAATGCTGTCTGGTAATACCTTGATGGGGGGCTGTCCATTATAGCATGTATTCAACAGACCTGCATGTGTGCATGTGTGTGTCGGGCCCTTCTCAGGCTGCTCCGTCCACCAGCGTTACGCAACATGCATGGAATGGTATTGCTGCAATGCATCCCTCTGAGCTAATATACAAGTTTTAACAGTGACTTATTCAAAAGGTATGCATCCGGTGGTGCAGCTGCTACCTGGAGATGTACTTTTTCTCTGAACAATTCTGAGCACACGCGTGGGTGCGTGCGCGCAGACATCAAGTGCACTCATTTATCCGTTTGGGTTGAGATACGTGCGATCGAGCAAAATAACTCGCAGCAGTGTTTAGAATACTGTGGGACTTTGTCGCTAAGCAACACAATCAAGCTAGTGCGTGCGCTCGGTCAAGCATGGGCGCCGCACTGCAAGTGGTTCTGCGGCAAACTCCGAATTTCAAGCAGGCCTCCTTGCAATGCCTTTTGAATTTCTAATAAAAAATTTGCTCACCGTTTTTTTTTTGTCTCCGATAATTAACAGGTTCTTGGCTGCTAGCGTTAAGCTAATGATAAGCTTAATGACATTGCTGCTTGTTGCAAGTGCATCCTCTGTCCACCTTTTAAAAGGATTCCGTATTGAAAATGTCTTAGTTTATCCCTTCTTTGTTTCTGATGAATATTATGTAAAAAAAAAAGTCAGATTTGTTGATTATCCTGCCAGACTGTTTTATGCACAGCTGTTCACAACTAGTTTAAGCTGTCATCTACAGGTATTATTCATACGTTAATGAACATGCTTGCTACCTAGCTCTGAGACCCAACCCCCTTTTATTACACATTGGTGGAAATGCATGATTTTTGTTTTTTTTTTTTTTTTTAAATTCTGAGAGTCCCTTTGTTGCACTGGAGCTTATTTTTGGGGTGTATTATTATTATTATTATTATTATTATTAACATTTTACAGTGCCACCACCGCTCAGTACTAACACTGTGGTAAAGATTGTGTGTGGAGGGGGGACCAAAACGCATCAAAATTACGGGTTTGAAAAATGTATAAAAAATGTTGAGAGCCGGGGGACGGCACTGTATACTATTGGATGTAGTATGACATTATCTCTGTGTTACTTCAACCTCACCACTATCTCTTATTTCCTTTAAGTGTCACTTTTTTGTAGATTCTTCTTGGATACATTTTCACCATCAGCTGTTGCTACACACTCTCTTTAGTAACAGAATATTAAATGTCGAAGTGCAACATGTTTTCACACAACGCATAAAATTTATGGATATTTGCACTGTATTTACACTGGTTTCATATATGTTTTCTTTCAGTGACAGTAAGAAGCCCACGTTATGTTTCATCCTTTGTTAGCTGCTATTAAAATATTTTGGAGAGAAAATTGATGTAGAAAAAATGATTTTACCGAAAAAAGGCTGAAAGATAGGAAATTAGTGTACTGCTTAATATCTAAAAAATACAGTAAGTACACACATAATACAGTATAGCATATATACAGTATGTTCACAGCAAAGCATGATCATTTCTCCTTTTATGAACGTGTTACTAGATTTTACCTCTTGCTTGTGCTTTAATAGTGATGTGTTATTCTGCGACATGATAATAACTTAATGAGTGCAACAACAAACGCTACATATGCAGATGGTGCAGCAAAAGTCATAATTTGAATTTTGGTTCAACTTATGCAGCACTTCCACCTGCAACTTCAAAGAATGAAATGAGAACCAGAACTGAAAAAAGCAGAATTTTTATAAGGGCACAATGTTATTGCACAATATGATGCTCAGACGCACAACAAAAAGCGTCTGTTTTTGTGTGTCAACAGTTTTTCCTACTGTACCTTTTGTTTCTTTCAGTTTTGATGCAACCAAATCGTGTTTCAGAATTTCTGAATGCTTTGCATGCAATACATCAAATGAAAATGTTTTAAATCC
Organism: Scleropages formosus; assembly: GCF_900964775.1. Taxonomy (NCBI): domain Eukaryota; kingdom Metazoa; phylum Chordata; class Actinopteri; order Osteoglossiformes; family Osteoglossidae; genus Scleropages; species Scleropages formosus. Next base: position 2,811,661 of record NC_041810.1, on the reverse strand, counting down.
CTATAACCATAAAAAATTATTTAGGATTATCCAGTATCTTTACAAATAAAGCTGATCATCCTATTAGGCCCAGTAGTGCTAAAAATAGTTTTTAATGCCAGTGTTGATCTCTCGTGGAGGGGGACATGTTTGCGAAAATGCTTTGTGTTTCGTTGAGTTTTCGCCCATGGCCTCTGTGTGTATGATGAATAACTATGCACTAATGCCATTCTAACAATGTCATGAAAAGGGTTTTTTTTTTTAAATATATAAAGTCTGGTTAGTGATTTTTCACCTCCAGAGATCGTCTCTGTTTTTTTTTATCCTTTCGTTCTATTGCACTTTTTTATTCAGCAGTCAATCTTTTTTTTTTTTTTTTTAACTCCCGGGATTCTAGATGGAAGTGAATGTGTTTTTATGCCCTTATCCGTCCCGTTCGAACCCGTGGTGTGGCAAGCGCTGGGAGCACAGCTTTACACTGGGGCTTGTGCTCATCAAAAGCGGCCAATCGGGCTGAAATCAGCATGCAAAATGCCACTCAACCCTGTAGCCTTTATTAAAGTTTGCAGGGACTCAATTTGAGATAGCGATCGTTCCTATTAAAAAGCCAAATGTAAGATAGTTTTTTTTATATAAATCTCTGGGTGGAATGGAATTGTTAATCAGCGGAGGCTGATGTGATTTCTCTGTCACAAATCCCGCCGAGGGCTCAGAAGCGGCGCTTTACCGTAACTTCGGGCTCAGCAGTCGCCGTGGTGACAGGGATAAGCTGCGGTGCTGTGCCATGGAAGGGATTCGGTGGCTCCCTTAACCGTCTTGCCTCCCCTCCCCAAAACGGTCCTCCCCCATCCTTGCTGCCATGGCCCGTGTCACGCAACTCAAACCCATATTGCAGGGCAGCCAATGACAACACCTGATGCTTTTCCTGAAGCTTAGTTTGGTCTCGACTGCAAAGGATTTTACATGCACCGTCAGCAATTTGCGTCTCCAAAGACCCGCTAATTTGTGTGATGACGATTTGCATTACATTTATAGCCATTAGCACTGTTCAAGCGTGGCCTGCTGACATGTGGTACCAGACAAATATCTGACTGCTGGGAGTGCCTCATAGGGAGTGTGTGTGTGTGTGTGTGTGTGTGTGTGTGTGTGTGTTTGCAACGCATCTCTGTCTCTGCACGTTTTTAGATAAAATGTGATTATTGAGCTCATTCGTTATTCATAATGAGTATGCCTGTGCATGTGTGGATATTTCAGATGTCACACACATGTGTTTTTTAATGTGTAACTTTTCATATATGTTTGAGAAATATGTCTGTGTGTACATTAGTGCTTCTCAGTTTGGCCTAAACTGAAAGCAGAGTAGACAGGGTGTCGATGACAGGTTTCTGTGGTGCTGTACTGTACATTCCAGCTGTAATTCCTCAAAACGTGGTATTAATGCCTGTAATTGGCCTTTAGGGAGCTCATCTCCTTGTGGGATGAAAGCATTGACAGTATGTGTTATTGAAGCTTTGAGGACAGTGGACTGTTCTAGTGGTCATCATGATGTTTAAAATTCCCCGTTTGATCTACTCTGTGGACATTTCTACAGATTTTCCTCTACTTATTCTTTTTTTTTCTTTTTTTTTCTACGAAGTAGACACCCCCAGGATTGACTAATCTCAATACTCTCCTGCAATCTTAACTGTGAAAAAATTAGAACCACAACCATATTGCTTCCTGAACCCCTGAGGTACGAAGACCAGTGCTTTCACCATTAGAACGATAGCCATAATGGTCCCTAAACCCATGAGGTTCAAAGACTAGTGCTTTCACCATTTGAACCACAGCCACAATAGTCCCCAAACCCATGAGGTTCAAAGACCAGTGCTGAAACACTATTCCTTTCTGCTACCCATGATGCTCTTGAGCCCAGCTTCTCAACCACAGTTACATCTATACCCAAAATTCCCCAAGAACTGTTTCAAGAAACAAAAACACTACCAAAGGCACATCTCGTGAAGTCACCATTGAAATATTCATGGAAACCTGAAGGCGCTTCTATTTTTCCTGCAGACCTTCCCATTAACGGAGCTGCTATCTAACCATCTGTTTAGTGTCATAGGAGGGTTGTGTTTCTGGGTAGCATGTGTGCTGAAAAACAAAACCCAATCAGAGCCTGGCATTAGGAAGCAATCTTAGTTTGAATACATGACTGTCTGCATGTTCAACTTTCAGTTTTTGCGTAATTACTGATTACCAAATGTATTGATTTATTGGTTGATTTTATTGATGGATATTGGTCAGTTTAAAAGTATTGTTGGTCGAATGTGTTACTGAATAATCAATAATGAGGCGTATAACTCAGTTTGTTCGTTTGATATGTCTACAAGCTGTCATGAGCAGGAGGAACACTAAGACATGCTTCTCGTACTTCTTTACAATCCCTGTTTTCACCAGTACCGTTAGAGGAACAGCTAATCCAGAACCAGGTGGCATAGTGGATGGTACTGTTACTTTGCACTTGAAAGACCTAGGTTTGAATCCTACCTCCTACTGTAGTGCCTTTGATCAAGGTATATACCCTGAATTGGTACAGTAAAAATGACCTATCTGTATAAACGGGCAAATAAATGTAAGATGCTTTAGAGAAAAGTGTCAAGTAAATAATTACATGTTAGTACTGACACCGGACCCAAGCACAGTCTCAGCAGTAGGATAGCATTGTTTTCAGGCAAATGAGTTAATGTATATTTAAGTGGTTAAAGAGAAGCTTTCTTTTGAAGTTACTCAATCGACAGAGGAGACAGATTTGTTGAAATCTGTTTTTCACAGCTCACAGTTAATTTTAACAAAAGCAAGGCAAACTGAGCTCCTTAACCACTATGCTGCTTTACTAAGCAGCCTACCTAAGGTCAGATAACTGCCTTTGGAATGGGCAAAGTAGCACTGCTGAGTTAAACAAGTTGCTTGGTCACAGGTAAAATTAAGGGACAGACTCAAAGGTAGAAATAGCAGGAGGACTTCTCAGATCATGTTGCATCAAATGTATATTTTAATGTGTTTAGACCAAGTAGTTCTCCCATATGCAAATGGACACAATGTTTTCTGACTGAGCAGACAAAAACTTGCTGTAGACAGATCTGTTGTTTTTTAACACTTTAGAATCCAAGCACATTCCATTGGACCTTGCAGGAAGAACCCAATAACCATATCCAGGGGAGCTCCTTTTCATAAAGAAAAAACATGTAACTGAATAAACACAGAACAACCAAACAAAGACTAGTAATGTCTTACCCCGATAAAATGCAAAGCACAACAGTATAAGGGACTTTCTGATGAGATTTAAAACAGCTATGACCCTATTTCCAGTATATAACAAATATATAGTAATTTGCTGGGGATAAACAATTAAATGTCTTAATTCAGATCATGATGTCACGTGTCCGAACAGGAGCTGCCGAAACATTATAGACAATTGTCATGTCTACCATTGGAGGCGTACATCATATAACATGCACCGCTGAGGGGGAAATCCTTTTTTTCCAAGCTTGAAATGCTAGTTTATGCTTGTCCAAAAACACACACACACACACACATACACACAGCAAAGCTTGGTTTGTTTTTAAACCTTTGCTTAATATCTTTACCGAGTACCTATTTAGAATGCGGCTCGTATCCCCCCCTCCCCCCGCTCCCGTCCCGGCGGATTGTACGCGGTAAATGGCGGTATTATTTGTCAGCTATGGCAGTGTCTGGAGGCTGCTTCAGAGAGATACAAGGAGGCAACTGATAAGGAGAGCATCAGAAGGGCAGTTAATTGCCTCCAGTCTCCGGGAGCCGGGGAATATTTAAAATCTATGGGATTAAAGGCAGATTAAAAACTGCAGAAGCAGTGGGCCCAATGGCGCTTGAAGATTGCAATCAGCAAGGGTAATGGCGGTGAGGAAGAAGCGGCAGCAGAAGAAGGAGAAGAGGAAGGAAAAAAAATACACCCCATGTGATGAACACGAAGGGAAAGAAAAAAGGAGGAAAAAAACAGATAGGAAATTCAGATGGGCGCCTAATGCCCTGAGTTCCATCTTGTAAGCAGGATTCATCTACGTGTAAATCGTTTTTTTTTTTTTTTTTTTTTTTTCTGAAGGTTCACTTCGCCTCTCCTTGCCTTCGTGGCCTGCTTGCTTATCGGTCGATCAGTGAATTAAAAAACGCTTCCCCCTCGGAGGGATTACGAAGGTTGATTGAAGCCGGTATGAAAACTAGCTAATAAGTCGAAAATGTCAGAAGGGCACTCGATCGAAACCGCGTGTTTTTCATCATAACGGAAGGAAGGGGGCGAGCTGGCTTGAGGAATGGGGGGATGGGGGCGTTGGTCTTGAAGGACGGGAGGACTGCGGATGAGCGATGAAGGGGACCAGCGGAGAAGCGTTCGCTCAATGTGAATCGGTGGTGCCTTTGTAACAAATGCAGTACAGAAAACATCACTGACAGCCCCCAGGACAACAAGGGGGAAAATAAAACATGAGCACACTCCATTTGTGTAATTACTCCTCATGAAGCTGGGTTGACGAAACTGCGAAAAAATAGAAGGAAAACAGTCATTAGAGGTGCTGATATCATCCGGCCTTATCGTGAAATCAGATAACCATTTGTAAGAAGAAGCCATCTCAAATTTTTGAAGGAAGATCAGGACACTGAGGGTGTGCGCTCGAATGAAGGGGGTTAAAGTAGAAATAACGAACAAATTATCCATTGTTCCCATCATTATTCCAGGTCCATACAGTTTAATCCCATTATAGGAAACATTAAATGCGTTATGTATCGGTTATCTCAGAAATCTACGTTTCTTTTTCTTTTTTTGGTCTTGTTTCTGTAGAAGAATATGCTCATAAATTATGCAAGCAGGGTACTCAGAAATAGATAAGATCAGCTGAGAGTGGTGAGACCATAGGGGTCATATGATGGCTGTAAATGCAACATCGAGGGGGGTATTCAGTTTTTTGGGAGGCTTTGCTGAGGTGTAGAGTCTACAATATGGCCAGGACTTTGGAGGAGGTGACAGCGAGGGCAGTGGTCATCATGCTGCTTATGGACAAATCGAGTTTGAAGACAGGCCCTGCTGTAGTACCCCAGAGAAAGGTGTCTCACTGGCCAAATGACACCACAATACAAAAATAGCACAAAAACATAACTGCACAATAGCAACCTGGGAAGACCATTTCTAGAATCTAATAGACAATGAACTGGTATCTTATTTAATAGGCAAAAAATGAAACTGACCCTTGTTAGACCCATTTTTGTTATTCCTGTCATATTTGTATGATGTTTATCATTATTATCATTTATTTATTTCATTCGTTTAGTCAATATCTACCTATCTATAATCACAAAATGTGAGCTAGATATGATTATTCCATGCTTTGGAACTACAAGTGTATCAACTTTGTCATGCCAATAAAGTGCACTAAAATTAAGAGTTTAACATTGACAGCCACTCCTCTAAGCTGATTGAATTGGAAACAGGAAACCTGTTTAAGTAATAACCTTGAAGTCTGCTGTAAATCTGCTCATGTATAGTCATACATACATGTTCAAAAGTTACTTGCCGGTTTCATTTTTTAAAATTCCAGGAACATCATAAATGTAAAATACCTTCACATTCACAAGATCTTTAACAGTATATGTGATGATGATGATGACGATGATGATGAAGACATTGATGATAATGGTAATGCTGATCACGGTGAGTCAGGATATGTACTCCACCACACACACACACACACACACGCATGCAGAAAGTAAATACACACCCCAGGATTTTGCCAGTCCAGATTAGAATCTCTGCATGTAAGCCTCAATAGTTCTGAGCGGTCGATCTCTACGGCGTATTTAAAAATCCCGGGGGGGCGGGGGGCAATCCCTTTGAAAGTGCCCGATACACCCCTTTCAGAGTTCACGTGGGGAGCTGCTGTCCTTCAGTCCTCACTGCTGAAGGACCTACTGCCGCCCCCCAGTGCCTTTGCACACAAACCGGCTCCTCGACATCAGCAAAACTGGCATCGCTATTACGGATCCCTTGAATTTCTTACCAATAGGGTACTTGAAGATATCGTTATTATAACAATTTAACTGGTACCATGGAAATTTTTTGTCTCTGGGCAGGGCCAACAGTTATTTTTAATTTATTAAACAATAAGTCACTGGTTGATTGTTCATCAAAGTCAGCTCATCAAATTAATGTGTTACCTTTGAAACAGAAAAATAGAATTTTAGTCATGATATAAATGAGTTGGGATTTTCTCCTTCCAGTTAAGTTGTCTAACATGTCTGATGTTAAAATAACAAACGTGACAGGGCCGCATATGACTTTAGCAGCAAATGACTGCCTAAAATAGGGTGAATAATCTTTTTGCAATAAATTAGGATCACAGTGGTTTGACCTGGAGATGTGGTGTTGGCATTTGAAGACCGATTTCAGTGGAACCACTGAAGGGTAACTGTTTGTACTGGCTACTTAAACGACTCTTCATCTCAGCATCTGACAGAGTAAGTGGTCAGTGTACTCCTCCTTTAGCTACCGTTGGTGCTCTTACTGTTGGTGCTCAGTGCACAATATAAGGCACTTGCCATCAGGGTGGGCTCAACCCTAGTGCTGGATCATCCATCCATCCATCCATCCATCCATCCAGTACACATATACTACACACTGTTGAACCAGGATCAGTACATCTTTGCTCTTGGGGAATATATATGACTCTCCAGGAAATAAACAATAAGTTATCATGGACACCTGTGAGAGAATAGGATATTTTTAAAACATTGGAACCCTTGTGTCATTCCAAAGTATTAATTTTTTTGAGTAATAATAACAGTTGTTTATGTCAGTAAAAACATGAAGAGTAGTTCCTGATACTGCTGAGACGGATTGGAGGTGCCTTCTTGCTTGAATTAATGTACAGTGGATGCTGTTGTTAATATGGGATGTCTATAGTAATAATGACTGTAAAACTAACATTGCCAAACTTTTTTTTTTTAAATCCCTCCAAACTTTTGTTATACAATGTATTCTGTATGCAAAGTGCTGTTCAGCCTTCGAGTGTGACGAAAGACCTGGACACCTTTTGGAGAATAAACAGTTTGGACTTAAATAACCTTACTTGGGTTGTTGAGAATTTCTTTTCTGGGTATGAAAAAAGGGTTGCAGGACTGATGGAGAACAAGCAGCAGTGCCGTCCATCATACTTTATGGGGGATGCCTGACCCCTGCCCTGACCTCTCCCTTCTTTCTGTAGTGATGTTGAATCATCCCGACACTGGTATTTGTTTAAATCTTGAGCTGACTTTACAAGAAGTTTGAAATAACTTAAAGAAATAGGATTTATTTTTTTGTTTTTTTTTGGGGGGGGGGATGTTATAATAATTCACTTGCCATTTCTTTAGATAAAACTCACTCTGATCTATGTATGAAGCTTGATACTTTCAGGGTCGCTGAAGAAGGGAGCAGCTAGAAGCATTGCCCTACCGGCAACCGTTCTCGTACAGTTATGCACCTTTAATAACTGAGCCCCATATTGTCCTTGTTCATCAGACATTCAGCAATACATAAAATGTAGACATGTCTAGAACAAAACTGCAAAGAATATCCAGCACTTCAAGAACTATGTGGTCCATACATGAAAATGACTACATGAATGTTGTTGGTGCTTAGACACAAGAGATCATTGTAATCTGTTGCCATGGGCCAAAGTCCCTAAAAAGCTAATAATTCCCCGCAAACATCATCCAGGTGTGTAAAAAGCCAATTATTAGATGCATGTCTTCATTTCAGATGAAAGGTCATTTGTTCTTGGCAGGTAACTTGGATATAAAACAAAAAGACAGCGCAGTTCCCGAGGGCCTGTGGTTGCCACAACAACTCACCTACCCCGGCGATACATTCGAATGCCAAGATGACAGTGTTGTTAATCTTCTGGATTGTTCTTTGTTTCTTCTGCTAAAGGGAGGTGCAGCAACAACCTAATTTGCATTGTGCTCCTTAAGCCCTTTGATTGGTTGCGGATGAAGAAAATGCAGGACTCCAACGGCCAATCCCGCACCTCTCTGGCGACGTGCCTCACCTTTTGCAGCTAAGAGTGTGTGCACCCTGTTAAGGGACACACTGCTGTGCAAACCCACTGCACGACAGTGCAAATCCTTAAATCAACAGAGAAGGCCTTATCCTCCTCTAATAAATACTCAGCATGTCTTTCGCCACTTTTGAGCTGCAGACAAATGTCGTCCTTAGAGGCTTTAGCTACTACAAACTTGGCAGAGGCCAGGTGGTTAACTTTGCCTTAGGTGGAAAGTCTTGCTTTAGTTCAGTGGATACTAATTATTGACCGACTTACATAAACTGTTCATAAAAGACTTTGACAGAAATTTTCTCTACTTAAAGACTAAGTATTAAAGAGTAACACTCCTGTACTCGATGTTTGTGCACACTACCAACAGGATTTTTAAGCGTACCTGATATACAATACGTGTGCCATGATCCAACATGATATAAATTATAATACTGTATCATATAAATTATAGTACTGTATAAAGAAGTTTTGAGGAGCAGGTAGCCACCAGGAGCCACACTCTGTTCCGTAAAATTTTTCCCATTTGGCAGATGGATGCTTTATGTGTACTCAGTGTTTTGCAGAGTTAGCAGCTTGGAGGTGTCAACGTGCTAATCAAAAAAGGTCAAAGAGCTCACAGACGTGGACCTCTTTACCTGTTTCGATATGCAGGAGAATTAGTGCCATTAGGAAGAATATTTTACCTGCTGTATGTCTTTCAAAATTTACCTTATTATTTATTGCCCCTATATTATATTAATTAATTCATAGCTTGATTTCAAGATTAATTTGAAAGAAAATTCTGAATAAAATTTTCTCAAAAGGAAGAGATAGGCTGTTCTTCACTACTGACAATGACATTTTATTATTTGGTTAAAAACATTTACTATTGGATCAAGTTAAAGAAATAGTTTGAGGTTAGGGTGGATACCCCTGTGCAAGGTAGCTACTCTCAACCGATACAGTAACATTACCCAGCTGTATAAATGGATAAATCCTACTAAATAGCTTAAAGCTGTAAATTGCTTTGGAGAAAAGTGTCAGTTATGTACATAAATATTAATAGATATATGTACACTCGGATGGCAGTCAAAAGTTAAGCTGCAAGCTATGTTTTGTGGCCTGTTTGTATGAGACATATTCCAGCTATCACACTGAGCGTGGGAAAACCAAATGAACGGTGAACTTTTCCTGTCTGGATCTCTCTGAGGTTTTAAAATAAGACTCCTCGGCGTCTTCATTCCAAAATCAGGGAACCACCTGTTCCTCACCTATTCCACGCTGACAAAGGTGGTAATACTGGCCACTCTTTCACGGCGTTAATCCTTTTGTGTCCAGACAGTATTTTCTCCATGAATGAAAAATGGAACAGAACGAATGTCTGCTGTTTCATAATGAAATGGACTGTATTTTAAACCTTTTAGCTGAGAGCATTGTATGATGGTCTTCCACCGCTCACATCTTGTTTCGAAACGTGTGTAACGGCAAGGCTATGGGATCCTGGTGGGAACCTGTTTGTCTGAGGTGAGTTGTGCAACGTTCAAGCTGTAACGTGCACACACATTCTTACTAAGCACTCCCCTCATCCCCACCGATTGGTTTAAATAAAAATGTTGGGCTCTTATGCATATTTTAGATGATAAGTGGAGGTATGTGGGGGTTGACCTTAAGCGGACCTCAGCTGGAGCACGTTACAGGTTTCAGAGGATCATTTCTTCTGAATTCCTGAGCAGTTACTTCCGTTGTACCTTGAGACAAGATATTGGGATGAGCTCAATGTTATTTCTTGTGCGGTGTAATCTAATAGCACGTCATATTCAGGCCCTTACCTTGTCGTTGTGGTGTCCAAGAAGAGAGTTGGCAAAGAATATGCAGCCAAATTTTCAATTAAAAATCACACTTTGTTGGCTGATAAAGTTGTTAGTATACAGAACAACATTAAAATGGTTTAGGAACCATATAATAAGGAAGTTTGAAAAAGTAATAAATAATATAGAAAACAATTCAGTTATTTACAGGTATGTGTATACAAATAATGTTTAAATACCAATGCAAAATAACATAATACAAATGTCTTATTAAAACATGCGCATGCTAGTTACCTTTCTTTGGGATACAGGGAATAAAAATTGTTAATGTTAAAATGTTAGGCAAGGTTTGGACACCTGATTCACAACAAAAGGTGTTTCAAACGGGTCCCCGTGTGCCTTATTTGGGTTTTGCCACAGGCGAGTCTAGAAAAAACACTGAAGACCAACCACCACGTTTTCAATTAACACCCCCTTGAACAGTTATACACGGTATACACCTTGAGCCTTATGAGTGCTGTAACAGTACTTACAAAGGGCTTACAAATTCGTCCCCACATGCCTGCCCCTGGCTCCTTCTCTCGGTAATGTGACTTTGTCGGTGTCTCTGACGCTCCCCTACAAGTGGACTGGAAAAGTGCTGCCGGGTGAACTGGAAATGGGAGAAAACAGCGCCCCGCTCCATTTTCCAAGTCTGGCACTCGGCTGTAACCTGAACGGAAACGTGTAACTGGGATTCCTGTGTGTCTCTTCTGCATGAGTGTCTACACCTATTTGTTTTGAAAAAATAAAGGAGGAAAAGAGGGTGAGGGTGTTAGGAACAGCCGGTGGGGGCCAGTGTATTTTTCCCGGGACAACCTGCACGTGAGGAGGAAACACACATTGCATTCGGGCCACAGTAAATGCGCATTCAGTCGGACTGCGGTTTGCTTGCAAGTCAACCTGGCTGGCTTGCGTTGAGATTCACCTCGGCCACCCCTGCTTCTCATCTCCATTCCGCAGCAAATAAATAAATGCATACATAAATAAATGAATTTGTAAAATGCAGACTCTGAGATGCCTCCCTGGCTGGAGCGGTTATTCATTCTCCTCTTTTTGGTACAGGGGTTTTTTACATTTTTGTCATATCTTTTCAACAAGATAAATATGCTCAGAGGCGACTGTTGAGCTTGAAGATACCGTCCCCGAAATGGCTTTTGGGTCTGTGTGTGTTTACATAGCATTACCATGTGTTAAGCTTGTATTTTTAATGCATGATTTTTCATAGTGATCTTTTTTTCCAACAAGGAACAGCCTATCCATAACCCAGAGCGGTATCCTTCCTGCTAACCATTGGTATTCATTAGAGCTGATCTATCGCACAGCCCTGCAGCCGAAACCCTTCCCCCGTCCCCAGGGGGGCGAGAATACCTGCGTCTCTTATCGGTGTTTGGAACAGGGATTGCTTCCACGACGCCGGTTGTTTGTTCGCCTCTCTTTTTTTTTGCCTGGACAGTTTACATCCACGAGCCTTATTTAATCTTCCTCCTGCACACCTCTGTTGGAGATAAGGGGGTGTATCGGTAAATGGCTTCCCTCCTGCTTCGGCCTGCAGATCGCCATCTCACGCTTGTGGTCCTCGAATCACCCCCTCTGTGCCCCCCACCACAAACACATACACACGCAACCCCAACTACTCCAGGCCAGTAAAGGGATGCCTTTGTTTTATGATTGGTGACAACCCAATCCTACTGAACCCAACTCAACTCAATGTTACCCAACCCTAACCAACCCAAGCATTTCAGGTAATATTAATAATTCAGTGTGATAAATGGAACACTCGGTATGCGTTTATGAATCTGTGTATGTTTGTGAATGTCTGTGGGTTTCATTTGAAGTGTGGCTGTAATGCATATTTAATCGACGTAACACAAAAACCACTTTCAAGCTTTCTTCTGGAAAGTGGCAGTAACTCATAACTAACTCAAATATCCCAACAATCTGTTTCTACCTGTTGTGTAAAGTTTCAGTTACCAGCCACAAACCCAAATAAATGTCGTAACACACTATGCTTGTCATATAAAAATCGGCAACAAGCAGTGAGTAACTCAAGTAACCCAATAATGACTTTCTCCATCATGTGGAAAGTAGCACATAACCCAAATAACCTAAAAATCACTTCTTAGGTGCTGTATCATATCGAAAGTAGCAATAACCAGTAAGTAACCAAAGAAAGTGGGCAAACAATCTCTGCGTATCTTTGTCTTAAAAGTTTCAGTAACCCTGATAACAAAAGTTATATGGACACTCTTATACACACACAATGTCTACAACCGCTTGTCCTGAGCGGGGTCGCTGCGAACCGGAGCCTAACCCGGCAACACAGGGCACAAGGCTGGAGGGGGAGGGGCACACCTAGGACGGGATGCCAGTCCATCGCAAGGCACTCCAAGCACGACTCGAATCCCAGACCCACCACACAGCAGGCCCCAGCCAAACTTGTTGCGCCACCCCCACAAACATTATACAGAAAACCGTAATAATTGCTGAGTAACCCAGGATGAATTCCAACCTGTTGTATGGAAACTAACAATAACCAATAAGTAACCCAAAAATAACCCAACAATGATATTGTACCAAGACGGGGCTGCTGGTACAGCATCTGAGGTTGTGTCCTTGTAAGCTGAACTTTGCTGGTTCACTGATACTGCTCTAGCACCCTTGAACATAACATACCTTGAACTGGTCCCGTTAAAACACACAGCTGTATGTGTGATATGTTGTGTAAGCTTTTCGGAACGAAAACATTACTTTAATAATAATGATGACAATAGGACTGGTGCCTCACAGCTCCAATGCTGCACAGTTGGGCGTGGATTCGATCCCTGCTTAACCTGTGTGGATTTCACAGGTACTCACATGGATTTTATCTCATAGTACATGTGTTTAAGATGAACTGGGGAATACAATTGTTTTGGTGTGTGTGGCTGTGTTTGTGTGACTGGCCTGCAATGGACTGACATCCCATTCATGATGTACCCTGCCTTCCTTCCTAAGCTTCTGGGATAGGATCCAGACCACCACAACCTTGCACAGGGCAAGCAGTGTATGAACATGGGAAAATAATAATAATAATCATAATAACAATAAGGGGGCGCGGTGGGGAGGTGGCGCGGTGGTGCGGTGGCGCAATGGGTTGGACCGGGTCCTGCTTTCTGGTGGGTCTGGGGTTCAAGTCCCACTTGGGGTGCCTTGCGACGGACTGGCGTCCTGTCCTGGGTGTGTCCCCTCCCCTTCCAGCCGTATGCCCTGTGTTGCCGGGTAAGGCTCCGGCTCCCCACGACCCTGTATGGGACAAGCAGTTGAGATAATGTGTGTGATAATAGTAATAATAATAATAATAATCAAAAAAAGTACCCTTTCCAAAGGTACAATAGAAATTCCCCTCTTGGAAGAATGAGCTGGAAGTGTGAACCTCAAGGGCAGTTAATTAATCACGATAACACCTCCTGTGAAGCACACGATACAAAAGATGTGTTTATGTGCTCCGAAAAGCGTGCGAAACCCAAGCGCTCAACGGCCTCAGACTGCTTAGATCCCACAAGCAACCTTTTAAAGAGCATTTGATTTGGTTTCTCTTCTGTTGCTGTCACTTGTTTAATCAATGCCTCCCGAATAACTGACTGGATTAGATTTAATTAAAAATCTATGAAGCTCAGTGGAGTGAGGTTATTAATCCTCTGCTCTGTAAAATACATTGCCCACAATGGAAGTCATCAGTCTGATACAAATCCTGCATTATGAAGTCGTTTGGGTTGCAATTTGGTATGTTGTGACTGATGGAAGTTTGGAGTTCAAAGTGAACCTGAAATATGGCACGCAGCATGAATTACCGCGGTGTTATGGCCTTTCCCAACCTTCCATTGGAAATGGAAGAAAAAAGGTGGTGGTGGTGGTGGTGGTGGTGATGCCCAGGTACATGGTACCCATCGATGCAAAATGACTTGTGGCAAACCCATCGGGATGTATAAACGCTCCAAGTCACCAGGCCATCTAGGAAATATGGTGTATGATTATGGAAGATGATTGTTATGATGGTTAGAACATTGTTCTGTTGAACTACTTCCACAATTCACTTTTTAAAATCAGTTTGTGCTCTGAAAACAGTGTAACTAGTGCAAAACAATGTAAATAACATAAAGAGGTAGTGCAGAGGAGACAACTGAAAAAATTAATGACTGGCTGATAACTTTTAATGCCAAAAGAAAACTTTGCAAGGCTATAAGAGAAAACATAAAGTGAATTAATGACAGAGAAACAGCCTAGTGACAGTGACATATGAATCACAGCAGGAGTAAATAAGCATCACCTTTAAAATAATATACAAATAAATAAAAGGAAGTGAAAAATAATTTTTTTTTTCAGAATCTTTCCAAAGATTATTTTCTTTTCAGTGTCTAAGATAGGCAACACTGTTTTATGTAAAAAATCTATACTTCTACAAGGAAATCTTGAAAATGTCTGAAAATAAAATATGCACGGAATCTTTTTGAAAAAAAAAAATGGTGTATTTTAATGTATTGTGTCTGTTACAGAGAAATAAGCAGAATCCATGATAAAGCCCCCATTTAATGCAATTTAATATGAAGTTTTATTTTAAGTTTTATTAACTAGTTTTAACCAAACATCTGCCGTTTTTCTAAACAGTCCACCTACATTCACATTGTTTATATTTATATTTATTTAGTGAGGGGCGCAGTGGGTTGGACTGGTTCCTGCTCTCCGGTGGGTCTGGGGTTCGAGTCCCGCTTGGGGTGCCTTGCGATGGACTGGCATCCCATCCTGGGCGTGTCCCCTCCCCCTCCAGCCTTTTGCCCTGTGTTCCCGGGTTAGGCTCCGGCTCCCCGCGACCCCGTATGGGACAAGCAATGTTAGACGATGTGTGTGTATGATGATTTATTTAGTGTAACTCCTTCCAAAGTGTTACAATTCATTTGGGCAATTATTACAGTATCAGTTCAGGGTACCTCGCTCAGTGGTGCTACAGTAATAGCACAGCTGGAACTCAAACCTTCTCTTACAACTGCCTTTAGACTCAGAGTTTGCAGGCTCAGCTCCCACTTCTGCTGTAGTAACCTTGATCAAGGTACTTACTCTGAAGTGACGCGGTAAAAATGAATGTAAATACCAGAAGGAACTCAACGGCCTGACTGTGAAGAGCAAATGAACCTTCTGGGCCTTACCTGGTGATGCAGTCCATCGCCTCCCCAGGCATGAATAGCAGTGGGGGCTGTCGCTCAGGGATCTGCAAGCTTGGGTGCCGGGGTGCCCTCTCATCACCAGCTCCAACCCCGCCCCGTCCCGGCGGCTCTAATTGACCGTAATGCAGGTCCAGGTCTGCAGTGCTTCCAGGCTTGTAATTACTATAATGGGGGACCCGGAGCCGCAGGTCGGTGGCCAGGGGGCTGCTCTGTGACCGGGAGGGAGGGGTGTGGAGCAGCTGCTGGGGGGAGAACAAGGGATCCTTTGGCGTTCAGGTAAAGCCCTCAATGGACACTGTTAATGGCTGTAGTGACAGTCCTGTCCGCAGGGAGATTGCGGGTGCGAGGGGGGTTGCTGCATGGTGAGGGGCAGAGCACAGCACGGGGTTGTTGGCAGCGATGAGAGATGCGGTGCCAAAACCGCAAGCCGCACCTCCGACTGCAGCACCCCCCGCGGGGCGGCAAACAGCCGAAACTCCACCCCCCTCGCTGTCTCAGTGCTTCTTTACCATCAGGTGCACACAAGCAGCCTCCAGTTTACACTGGAGTAACAGCAGGAGGCCTGAGAATTGAGGGCAGCCCTTTCATTTCCTATAGGCTCCTTTTTGCTTACCATTGTTTACACATTCATACACTGGAAAGCCAGGCAGTTCAAGCAAAGCACTTTGCGTAGGGACATTGCAGCATCAAGTAGAATTTGAACCCAGGTCCCTAGAAGTGCAAGGTGGTAATTCTAACCACTATGCCACCAATTAAGTCCATCACAATGGGTATGTCTGCAAAAACCCCGAACAAATAGGTTCACAAAATGCTTACTTGAACCCAGGACTGCCACTCAGGTCAGCACACTTGGGGACGGTTTGTTTTATGATTTCAGTCTTTGTCGCCTGCCAGTTTAAGGTTCCATTCAGCCTGGGCCTTTGTGCCAGACGACCTCATTGGGTCGCACGCTGACCAACAATTCCCTGGTCTGTATCCCAAAATGTAACAGCCAGCAATAATTCAATTACTGCCCCAAAGAGTGACTACGCACACACATAGAAGCACACGTTCGCTTGAAACATACTCAGTGTTTTGCGATTTAAGAGGATTACTCTTAGTGTGACTTAAACGTGACATAAAAATGAGATTGCTGTAGATGGGATTTTATTGCGCAAATCTGAGATAAGAGTTAAATTGCAAGGTTCTGTGTCCCCCCCCCCCGCACCCACACACCTTTCCAGCCTTGTGAATGACCGCAATATCCCATTTCAATTAGCTTATCTTTTTTCTGCGCATGGGAATGACTTCTCGTCAAAGTTACTGCTCTGCCCGACAGGTACATTGCGGGGAGCCCAGCTGGCGGTGTCCACGAGACAGCCCAAGCTCCCTGCGTGTGTCACCAAAAGCAGGATTTTCAGAAAAGAAACGCGAAAATACTTGTTGTCTGTGAGTTTTTGGACACTGGGAGGCATTCAGTGAACTGTGAGTGAGTTCATGTGGAGGTCAAGAGATAGATGGTCCTGTAAGTGGACTGATGGACAGGTGGCAATGGAAGGGCGCTGATGGTGGTGGTGTTAAGGCACGTGTAAGGGTGCAGAGAGATGCTGCCATTCCTTTGGCAGGTAAATGGTAAGTCAGGATCTTAATATGGCACTCTTGGAATGAAGGCCTAACTGTAGCCTCATCCATCACCCCTAAAGAGATGTCATGATATCATCACCCTAGAGCTCAAAGATGCAACATGTGGATGTAGGACACTGTGAAACCAAGCAGGCTTGTGCGGGCCTGTCAGGCTTCAGCTGAGTCCGAGCTCCATGACATATTAAGGGGGACTATCAAGGACACCCTCGCCATTGGATATGTATCTGTTGTTCGGCTGCTCGCAGATCTGACCCGACCTTTGAGCAACATCTCAGCCCTAACTGCACCTCCCGGTATCTGCAAGACACATCCACATCTCCATGATGCCATGACGTAGAGAAAAAACTGCAGGTGAAAAGCTGATGTGTAGCACGTTTTAGTAATATTTAATATTGTGCGAGAACAAAAGAACGAGAAGAGGGAGATGTGCCAGCGTGCTGGTGTTTAACCCTTGGGTTGTGTCCATGCAGCTTTTCTTTTTTGGCGTTCCTATGCAAAACTGGGAAGCCCATTATAATTTATGTTTATAAAGTTTATAAAGCAATTATTAAACATGGATGATCACCTAATGTCGTGTTACACTCAGAGCTGGTTTTTAATTTGGTAAACCTAATTATAAATAGGCGATTGCTTAGGGGTGCCAAAATTTATGGGCACCAAATTGTGCTACTAAAATTGAAAAGTAAATTGTAATCATGTAAAAAATTAATTAGAAAAAAAACCTTGATTAATTATAAACAAAGTTTTACTGAAAAAACTAAAGATCTGCTGCCTTAAATATGCTTTAAACATGGTGTGACGCATCTCCGCTCCATGCCTTTGAAATGTCGTAGCTTTGTTGGGAACATTCTCTATAACTCGAATTGATAGTCTACACAGCAAATGGTATATATCCATGTGTTCCATTAACCAATTTCAGTTTTGAAAATAAATCTAGTTTTCAGTCTGTTTTCGATTACAAAAGTATGAACTTGTGCTCCGTGCATGCAGTGCTCACACGCATGCTATCATAAATGCATTTAGAAAACTTATTTATAAATTCAGATTTTATTTACCCTTCTTCATGATATCTGTGTATGGTGGCATTGTGGCACAGCAAGTAGCGCTGCTGTCTCACAGTGCCTGGGTGGTGTGAAAGAATGTGGGTTCAATCCCTGCTCAGTCTATGCGGAGTTTGCATGTTTTCCCTGTGTGGGTGTGCTCTGGTTTCCTCCCACAGTCCAAAGATGTGCTGTTCAGGTTCCCCCATAGCGTGTGAATGACACAGAGTGAGTGTGTTTCACTGATGTATGGATGAGTGACCCCTTGTAAGTAGTGTATCTAGCAATGTAGTTACCTTAGTGAATAAGGTATATGGGCTAGTAACACTACATAGCATCTGTTGTAAGTCACTTTGGATAAAAGTGTCTGCTAAGTGAATAAATGTCATTTCTAAAATATAATATTTTTTATCATATATGTGTACCTTTATTAATTTCGAGATAAAAGTCTTAAGGGGTGCTGGATTGGCTCTTACATAGAGGAACAAAGATCCAGCACTTTCCCTGGTTACACCTAATAACCGATTTCATTCCTAGTCATTGCATACTACAGCAGGTGGTGGGGTTCAAAGGTGGCTCTAATGGCAGTCACTCTGACCGCTACGCCACCAGCTGCCCCAGGTGAAACTAGAGAATTTTTGGGAGGTCCGGGAACGCATCATAATTTTAACCATAAACTGTGAAAAAGCGAAAACAGATGCTTTATTTGACAGAAATTGACCTAAGAAACAACTTTTCAGGAGAGAGCAAGGAGAGCGTATTATGTTTGTCATTATTAATGTTGGCAGATGGACTGCATTTAAACTGTGTCGACGATGACGGGCGGCACCTCGGTCCTGCACTGCCAGCTGTCCATTGATGGAACACTTTCCGTAGCGGTATTCAGCCGTTCCCCGCGGTGCTCTGTCACTTACGCCAGTACCTTCTCATCCAGACCAGGGGACGGTGCTCACATTCTGCTCGGTCCAAATAACCGCAGGTCACAGCATCAAAATGGTGCATTCCTCACCTCCAGCCCAAGGCCACTACTGTGTTTGTCTCATGTTTATTTGGCTTTATTTTTTTTATCTGTCCCCCAGAACCCTGTTCACCTCCTGATGGGCGAGGTGAGCAGGAGGTGATGTTTTGAGTGTAACACAGCCTTGAGGTTGACCCCCGTGCTGGCATAAACACCACCTTTGTAATTCAGGCACCTGAAATTCCTCTGTCCTGCACTCTGGTTCCGCTGAACGAGGCGTGTGCTGTAGCTTGGGGGCGGATTAACACCCATAATTTATGTGTGTGTGTGTGTGTGTGTGTGTGTGTGTGTGTGTGTGTGTGTGTGTGTGTGTGTGTGTGTGTATGGTGTGCCACTTGTGTGACTGTGACAGCAGTTGTGCCTGCTGCCAATCCGTGTGTGTGTGAGTGTGTTTAAAGCTGTGTCTGTATTTTTTGCGCCTGTATGCTCATGTCTGTGTCAGAGTGTGTTTCTGTGGGTGTGTGAACGATATCTAACATCCAGTGTTACCAACTGTTAATAAATCTAAAATGCATTCTTTTATTTCCACAGTCTATAAATTTATGTCTGCGGTATGTTAATAGATGTGGTCAGCTATATCGTAATGTTTGAAAAGTACATTTCAAAATTGAACTTCGACGGGTACCAATTGATAAATAAACCTGGGATGTCTTTTTCTTTATTTCTATATCTGTTTATATGTCACTGATATACTATGGATGTGTTCAGCTGCAAAGTGACTTATCCATTACACAAATGGGTAATGTTGACATTCATTTGCTTTTGTCCATAGCACCTTATAATATTACATTTACATTTATTTATTTATCAGACATTGGGGGGTGCGGTGGCGCAGTGGGTTGGACCACAGTCCTGCTGTCCAGTGGGTCTGGGGTTCAAGTCCCGCTTAGGGTGCCTTGTGATGGACTGGCGTCCCATCCTGGGTGTGTTCCCTCCCCCTCTGGCCTTACGCCCCTGTGTTCCCGGGTAGGCTCCGGTTCCCCGTGACCCCGTATGGGACAAGCGGTTCTGAAAATGTGTGTGTGTATTTATCAGACAGTTTTCTCCAGAGCAACATCCAATGAACACTATGTAGTGTTAAGCACCCACACACCTCATTCACCTTGGTAACTTACACTGCTAGATACACTACTTACAATGGGTCACTCATCCATACATCAGTGGAACACACACACTCTCTCTGTCACTCGCACACTATGGGGGAACCTGAACAGCATGTCTTTGGACTGTGGGAGGAAACCCTCACAGACACAGGGAGAACATACAAACATCACACAGACTGAGCAGGGATCGAACCCATGTCTTCTCACACCACCCAGATGCTGTGAAACATTAAGCTACTTACAATTATTTACCCATTTATACAGCTGGGTGATTGTACTGGAGCGATTAAGGGTAAGTAGTTTGCTCAAGGGTACTACAGCTGGAGGTGGGATTCAAACCTACATCCTTTGGGTCCAAAGGCAGTAATGGCAACTACTACACTACCAACTTCCCCAGCTCTATTGAACTGTGATTAGTGCATTACCTTAATCAAGGAAACAATAGCAGAAAGTGGGATTTGACCCCAGACTCATGTTAATCCCTACGCTACCTTGTTTTTGAGGACTTCATGACCAGTTGGCATCCAGACTGAACAGAAGTATAAATGGAGATGGTGCAGTTACTTTCATTACCTTCAATGCATCATTTGCAAAAATGGGAACCAGTTATGACATGGTAAACCAGAGTAAAAAACTGGGATGTACACTGGCATTAAAGCACCTGGACACAGCTGCGTATGAAGATATCCCAATCCACCACTGCTGGAGAATAAGGCTCAATCCAGATGATTAACAGACGCACAGCTCATTGAGAGTCATGTAGGTCAGTGGAGGGTTAATTATTAATAAGTACAAATAATTAAATCAGCATTTGCACTTATGATTGCATATCTTGCTGATTTCGCAGTAAACAGATAAATTAAGCAGTTTGATACTGAATATTACTTCCTAAGTCTGCATGTGTTCCATCTGCTCTGATTGTTTGATTCCACCTGCTTCTTTCCATCATAATAATTGATAAGAAATTAATCTTTATAAGAAAATTAACAAAGGACAATGGAGCAAGGCAAAGCTATTTAGACAAAACATATTCATTTTTATTCATTATCTTGCCTCTCTAATAGCAGGGAGTAGAGTGTTTAGAGCTGTGACCTTCCACTTGAAGGACCCAGGTTAAAATCCCACCTTAAGGTACTTAACGTGAACTGATGTAATAAAAATCACCCTGCCTTATAAACGGGTAGAAATAGTGGTGTAGCACTGCACGTCACTGTGGAGAAAAGTGTCATCTGAATATGTAAATGTAACAGCAGCCATATACACTGTATCTGTCACCATCTTACATACCCTTTTGCAAATATGGAGAAAAACAATATTCAATATTCAACGCATGACCAGTTTAGATGGATTGTCTTCAGAACAGAGAAGTGAATGTTGTGCCTCCATAGATGTACCCATCCTTGAACTCCCTGCCTCCTACCACACTGACAGATCCCCTCAAAGGAAGGCCAGCACCTTCCCCTTGCTCCGGTCGCACGTTAAATCCAATTAAAACTTATTATGTGTATGGGAAATGGGGAAGGAGATAAATCAAGGCTTTTAAACGTGCCGTTTATGGGGGGAGCGGTGGGGTGGCGGTGGGAATCCCTCCCCAGATTAGGGGCTCGAGTTCTAAATGCAAACGAGGGCCCCCGTGCGATTAGAATCTGCTAGGAGGAGATAACGGGTTTATGGTGGGGGACAAAGACCCGCTGATGGCCTGTTAGATGACTAACAGCCCCCACCATGTCAGCAGCGGCACTGTGCCTACCTCTCTCCACGGGGGGTCATCATCACGGGCACACTACAGGTGAAGTGTGGGACCATGGGAAAAGAGCTGGGAAACCAGCAATGGACAGACAGTCCCCCAGTGTCCAAGAATGAAAAAAGATAAAACTGGAAAAAGGTGTAAATGGGTAAACCAGCAAACAGCTACCATGGCTTCACATAGTTTTTTTTAATCATCATGTGCAAAATTAGTGTGACACTTTTTTTTTTTTAAAATCTGAAATCATTTTGAGTTTTACTTATGGAAAATTTATTAACATCAATAAATCACACACTGAATATTTTGTCCTATTCATAAGGTGCATTATAACCTGTATGAGACAATACACACATTGGTTTTGATTTTGGATGTAGCAGGGCTTCAAAGGGATTTAGGAATGGGCTTAAACGGTTCTTTACCTCTATGATTATGCCGAAATGTATAGCACGTTCCAACCCAGCTGTGCTTTAATTATTTAAGGTTTGCACATTCAGCATTTAAGTTTCACCATGGAAACAAAAATATGTTTCAAAACTGTCAGATGCAGGCTTTGTTAATTATTATTTGTACTCTCTCTGAATTAGTTTAATTCTGTAGGTTTCATTTATTGAACAAGATGTACCTGCTCGTCCTCAGATCTCCTCGTTCATGTTGTTCAGAACGCTGCAGGTTGCCAGTTTCTAGAGTCATTCCTACTTTGAGGTAACTGGTGTGCATGTTGCCATTTGTCTAGAAGTGTATAAGAATAGTCTAGATCTATATGTTTGCCTGTGACACTGGGTTCTCAACTTACAAACTCTGCTGGGACCCGAAGTCTGTTTGTAACTTGATTTGTTCGTAATCCAACTACGTCATGATCAATAAAAGCTTAATGATATAGAAGTCCCTCTAGCTATTCATTGGATAGGTTGTGCTAAAAAACCCTCTGATAAAGCTATAATGAATTTAAAAATTTGCTGTAATCTGCTTTAACACAAATGTAGCTCTAATAAATAAAAAAAAAATACACATTAAAACTTATTTTGACATTTTAAGAAACTTTGATCTGGATTAAAATTAAAAGCAGTTTAAAGTTGAAGTTAAAATGACTAACAAGAAAAATCTGTTACCTCCAGAAATCCAGAAATTAATATTAACACCTGTTTATTCCACAAACGTGCAGTTTTCCTTGTCTTGTTATTCATCACCATCACTCACAGCTGTCAGACAGGAGTTATAAACATTTTAGACGGGGAACCGAATCAGCCTGGTACCACATTCCTACTTTTTATTTGTGTTTTACTGCCGGCTAACAGCTGGACATGGAAACAGACAGAATCTGCTCGTATCTTCGAAAATTTGGAACTCGAGGACCCAGTGTGCTGTTGCTTGCGATGAGTAACAGTACATAGACATTTCCCTTCCTGCCTCAACCTCCAGAGCCCAAACCACCACGGCATCCGGGAGGCAGGAATTCAAAGACACAAGCACAGTTGCAGAACCAGCAAGACCAGAGACGTCAGCAAGAAAGGTGACGTCTGCCATGTAGCGGAGAGGCTAATGGGAAGGAGAAGCAGGTACATCCTTGAAGCGTGTGACTTGGCACTCACCCCCCATCCCACCGGGTTATTAGACGTGTGTCAGTGAACAAAGTGCTGATCAAAGTGGGTGACCGGCAGCCTGGGCAGTGAAGCTCTGCTGGCTCCTAATTGTCAGAGGAGGAAACGTGTAATGAAAGGCCATTAGGCTGCCGGGGACCTCAGAGCAGCCGAGCACAAACTTGGAGAAATTGCTTTTTCTTAATGGCTGTTTCTCCTCTAAATAGATCCAGTGTTTGGTTTGTGCCGCATATTGTAGCCGAATTAGCCCTCTTTTCCGTACAGATGAGGCATAACAACTGGGATCCAAGAGCTTCAGAATGGTGCCATAATGGCAATAAAGCTGAACCCACCTGGCTGAAAGAACACAAGTAACACACAGGTGTGTTTGCCAGGATCTGCACATTCACAAGCCAAGAGAATCAATAAAGTCAGCAAGTTCAGCTCTATGTACCTGCCCAAGGGGTTCAAACAGATCCGACAGAATTTATGATTATGAAGGTTCAGTAATGTTGTTTCGAAATTTTTAGGAATTGTTTGAACAACGAGCACTGCCCAAGCTGCTAACGGCACAGTTTTTTCAGTCTACATTTACATTATATTTGCCTTCGTTCATTCAGCTGAAACTCTTCTCCAAGGCACCTTAGAGTGTCAAGCTACTCAAACTGATTTAGCCATATGAACAGCCGGGTATTTTCTACCAGAGCAATTCGCAGTAAGTGCCTTGCTCACAGAGACTACAGCAGGAGGTGGGATTTGAACCTGGGTCCTTTGATAGCGACCGCCACATTAACTGCTGGCCCTCTGTAATATTTACATATCAAAATGTTCCACACATTTCTTTTTCTTATTAAATTTTTTTTTTTTTTATTTCAAACAATCTTTCAAACAATATTTTAAATGTTCAGCAGCCTTTTGTAAACTGTAGGAAGAGATAGAGCAAGACGTGTATTTTTTAAGCCTTTGATTTTTTGAATTTATACAGTCATACAGTGCAAAGTTGGGAGTTTATTGGAGGTCACAATTTGTAAAACTTCCATTCTCTTCTGATAAGACATAGAATGAATCTCATTTTAATAAAATGGGCTAATTAAGGCTAATCATAAAAAGTGTAGGACTTACCTCGACAGTGCCATGCCCGGTTTTCAGAACACCTTCAACTGGCTTCTTGGGTCCAGGAAACATAGCCAACTACAATAGCCCCCTTTCCTATTTCCTTGATTATGAATAAAGTTCAGCTCATGAAACCTCTGTATGACATGAATGGTTCCTACCGATGCACACAAAAACCACCACTGCAGGAGGTATGAAATGAAGAGCACGACAAGGGAGTGAATCAGAAAAGCGTCCAGGATATCGTTATACTATTTTG
The DNA here is from genome assembly GCF_900964775.1 of Scleropages formosus. Taxonomy (NCBI): domain Eukaryota; kingdom Metazoa; phylum Chordata; class Actinopteri; order Osteoglossiformes; family Osteoglossidae; genus Scleropages; species Scleropages formosus. Next base: position 2,787,073 of record NC_041810.1, on the reverse strand, counting down.
AACTCTGTTCCATTCTAACAGTGTTATTGTTCTGGAATAAGAAAGAAGGTCTGAGGTGTACCCCCCTCAGCCTTGCACCCAATGCTTCCAGGATAGGCTCCGGTTTATCGCAACCCTGCTCATCCCAACCACCTGCTGAAACTGGATGAGTGGATGGGTGCATTGGAGTTAAAAATAATTTAAAACGACAAAATAAAAATATGTTGCCTCAGAATCTTGTATTTAATGCCAGGTGTTGACTGATTGATCCCATAAACATGTACCATTCATCATCTTGTATTTACATGAGTTATGAACACCATGGAAGCAGATAGAATCCAGTGCCCTGCTTCTGTTCTTCTTCATTCTTTTTTACTGCTAACTAAAGGCTGGAACGCAGGTAACGTTCGCTCTGTAATAAACAGATTTTTGAAAATGGACAAGTGTATGAGAAAATACAATTAAAAGTAAATTGAAAAATCTATTTATCGTAAAAAATTGACAACTCAAACCTATGTAACTAAGTGAAAGTCATGTACAATAGAATGGCAACGCAGTTGCCTCTGTGCTTTGTTTAATCTGATATTGAAGCCTATAAAACTGGCATATTTGCCTTTTTTTTTACATGCTCCTGTTTTCATCCTCTTATCTGTTTCCACACCCCACTCGCTATGTGTGGCCTGCGGTTTACTGTCCCTTATTGTTCTAACATCAGTGATTTACATATTCCTTTACACTACAACACGGCCACATGTCAGCTGAATTAGAAAGAAAAAAAGGCTGTGAACAGGCATCATAACATATTATTCAGTTTATTTTGTGATATTTTATATATACTGTGTTTTCTGCAGATCGCCGAGTGAAAAGCCGCCTTTACCGTGAGTAACAAGCTTTTTTCTGTGTGCACATTCAGCGGTGCTGATCAACAACAGCCCACCTGGAGCACATCAACATCAAATATAATATCTTGAAGGAGCAGTGGCATGGAGACATAATAAATTCAGCCTGACATTATGCATCCAATCCCCCCCAAAAATGGAGGCATCCCTTCAAGGCATTCCTTTCTAATGGAAATGTTTGTCTTCTATTTTCACATAAAAAAACTAGACAGGCCTGTGATTGCACTATATATGTATATATATATGTGTGTGTGTATATAAATATATATATATTTATGTAAGGGAAAAGAATGAATTGAAGCAGAATTGAATCAGAATCATTCGCCTGAATATGGGGTTAAATTAGATGCTAATCACTTCACTCTCCTGTCTGTGAACTGATAAGGGCTATGGGTCCACCCCTTGGTCACAGGCCAATAGACATACATTAACACACTCTCTCACCCCCCCCCCCCCACTCTTTTTTATGCAAATAAGAGATGGTGCCTTTTGCTTTAGAAGTTTTTTTCATATCTGACTGTTACAAACAGAGTTCATTGAATTTCACAGCGGAAGATTGTAGGTGGGACTCGGGATGACACCCCAGGAGACATGCGCAGTGCTGCGCTCTGGTAGACGTGTTGCTTATATCCAATACAACATGGTGCAACTTCCACCACCCACAGGAGGCAAACTGGACCAAGAGGTCAATGACAATCCTTTCAAGCAAACTTCACGGACTCACAATTGATACCGTTGCGGTGATTTGCGCCATCCTTTTTGAACTTTCAAATATTCTCGCAAAGTATCACAATTAGCTGTCATGGAGTCTGCAGTTGCAGTCACATTTAGTTTGTGCAGTAATTCATTGACTTCATAGGACCAGGTCACCGTAGTTGAGGTTACACCAGATGAAATTACTCTGATTATTTATGGAGGCAGTTCAAAGTTGATACGCAGTATGCAGTATAATGGGGTACAACGGGGTCCCATGCAATGGCTTGTCAAAATATGCTTTTTTGTACACAGAAAGCTTATTATTCAGTACAGTGGCATTTTTGCCCATTATCTGGTAATTTTACTTCCATACATGTCCTTTGTGCCACCTTCACGAAGACACAATCACAGACAGTACACACACAAGAATGCTTAAAAGGTCTGAGGTCCTGAAGTGGACAAACAAGTACTGATAATGGATGAATGAATGAAAATAAAATGTTTCAAGACAAGCTAGAAATATGAATTTTATGGTAAAGGGCTTGTGTTGTTATCCTGCATAAAAATACCTTTTACTTTTAATACATTTTTTTAAATTTTTTTTTTTTTGTCTGGGAACCAGACTTTTTCATAAAAAGTAATGGAAATTTGACTCCCTCATATTTAGGAATTGGGTTAATGGGGTGATTTTATGGAACAAATTCACCGTAATACGTGATGAACAAGCATGGTGTTTAGTGATTTTTGTGGGGGCCAAGTTATTGTAGCCTTCAGTGTCCATTTGGGATGCACTACTGTCATGTTTTGCTTAGCACATGACTTTTGTTGGTCTTAGGGACCATAAAGGATGTACTTCTCTGACCCATGACTATGAAAAAAGTGCTCCGCATCCATCCGAGATGTCCAGCACCTTGTGTAACACGGTATTTTTGTTGCTGAGTAGTTGTTATGTTGCTATTCTAAGTGTCTTGGGGACTCTGCTATTATATCATTCCAATGGGTATTCCATCTGAATTGTGTCTTTGTGTTATCCCATGACACACATGGGATCCCAAAACTCAAAATATAACTTTCTGGCAGTGTTTATGTTACTTCATAGAAACAATATAAATATACAGAAGAAAAAGGTTTTGCCTACAACAAGCTGCTTTGTAATTGGTATTACACTTTGAATTGTGTTTGTATTTAGATAATATCTATAACAAACACGAAAATCACGTCATATGGTTCAAAAATGGCTAGGGTTCGGGTTAGCCATGTTTTCAAAAATTAGCTTGATTGTTTATTTTTGTCCTCTCCCAATGGATTTGCCTCTAGCCCCTTAACGCCAGTAACACGAATGCAAATAGAAAAAGTGCGGCGATGTGCCGCAGCTGACTTGAGTCAGAACCAGTAAAATACACATTTAAAGTCTATTGTGAGAGACAAGTGGTAGAAAACTGGAATAGTCATGTGGTTGTATGACCTCCCCAAGTGATGTTCTGTACATCATGGATGATGAACACAATAGCTTACAAGTCTTGACCTCGATCGAAATACCCTATACGTACACTGTGAATATACAGTACCCTACATACCCTATACATGGGTATTTTTGTATATTTATTTTCACACCATCATTCAAGGTGTGCTTTTTGCACACTATCTTTATAATATACAAATGTCTTTATTAAATATAAAAGGATATGTTGTTTGACAGTATCTTTCCTCTCCTTCATCCAGGCTGAAGATCCCATAATACACTTCAACAAAAACAAAGTTTGTGGCTGTAGCTGGGCTGTCACAACATGTCACCAGCTGCCAGAGAAACAGCATGAAGTTCCCACTGCCTGTGTTAATGCCCACACTGTAATTATCAGTTCATTGTAAAATCAGATGGACCGAATGACATGAGAAGAGTCTTCTGAAATGAAGGCATGCCCTCATGCCAGTGATTTTGTACGTTGTTTCAGATCACAGAGATGTCACAACGATCGGCTGATTTAATTGTTCATTTCAATGACTGCGAAACCCGGCACCTAGGGGTATGAGCGTGATCCAGCTCTCTTGTCTTTTCAAAGATAAGCAAGACAAACCGGTGGAGGATAGTTCCAGCACATACGTTTGGGAAAATATTTTGATATGCTGCTATTGTGTTCACGGAACTTGAATTGAACACCAGTCGCAGGTTTGAGTCCTGGCAGATGTGTCGTTGGATCTTTGAGAAAGGTTGAGAGAAATGTTAAAGTTGAACTTGAGCTGTGGGGTAGTGTAGGGGTTAGTGCTGCTGCCATCACCCCGAAGGATATATGTTTGAATCCCACCTCCTGCTGCAGTATCCTTGAGCAAGGTAGATACGTTGAACTGATACAGTAAAAATTACCCAGCTGCGTCAATGGGTAAATCATTGTAAGTAGCTTAACAATGTAAGTTGCTTTGGAGGGAAGCTTCAAATAAATTTAGGCTCTCAAGCTTTTAGAAATGGTTCAGTATGATAGGTGACATTAGGCTGTTTGCTACTTCACAATAATGTGTTGGTCCAGTCTTGATTTTAGCCTAAACTGTACAAAATTGGCAAATCAGCATCTAACAATCCAACAATCAGCAATCAGTATTTGGTTGATTGATCTTCTATACACTTTTGGGTGTTTAACTTGTATTTCACATACTTATATTTGATGTTTATTGCACGCATGATGAAAATTTCCATGGTACATTGGCAATAAGGTAAAGATAAGCCACGCTGATGGCTTTCTCTCTGTCTGGTACTCTGAGCTCTCATAGATGACACTGGCACCTCTGTGGCATTTATCATGGCCCAGCTTCAAGATCACAGGTCTGCGGGCTCTCATGAATCATCATGGTTCAAATCAAAAATCTTTTAAGATTCAATATAAAAATAAAATTCAAATGAACAGCATAAATATCTAAAATATTCCAAGAACTCCGCCTGGCCTTCAAAGGTTAAGGCAAGATGAACAGGGCCTGTGATAAGGCAAAGTTAATAAATTAGCACTTCAATGTCACGCACGTCCAGAGGTATAATTTAATTTTTAGCTTCAAAACAACAAACCAGAGAAATAGTAGTTATTGCGCCACTCTTTGATATTTCAACATTACTGAAATTGCTAGTGGCTGCACTGGGTAATTTTGTTCGAGCCACATTTCCCCCTCTCTGTGTTTTTCGTTTGGATTTATTAATCAAATTAACCCAAGTCAAATTTGAATCTTGTTTTATTGATTTTTTTTGCTGTCTCCCACTCTCATGTTTTTAACTTTCTTTGGGGAACAAGAAGAAATGCTTTCATGCGGCAATAGAGCCATCAGGTTAATGATTTCATTTTTTCAATTAAGATAAAGAAACCCTTATTCTCATGACCCGAAGGCCAGTTCCTCAGATCAAAGGGCAGCCAGATTTAATAGTTCTGCTCACAAGAGTGAAGTTTGAAGAGGACAGAGTTGATTTTTCTCTCACAATCCGATGTCATAAATCATAGTTGCTATATAAGAGGCACAGGGAGTAACCCACAGAATAATCGCAATAATGACAAATTTAAAAGCAATGGATTCTTGTTTAATTTATATGTAGAATCACTGTGAAGTGCGTCGGAAGTAATTTCAACTGGAAAATACAGTAGTTTTCTTAATTAAAAAATGCTGATATAATTGAACACATCAGCGATCAAGAGATTAGCTTAAAATTTTCTTTGAAATCGACGTCACTTATCCTTTTTGAGGTAAATGCCTACCTGCTCAGCTGAAATCTTTACTTTCGAATAATGTCTTTAACGTGAACGGAAGTTGTCAATTCCCCAGTTAGTCAAACATGCTAATGAATAGCTTAATTTATCATACCAATAAGTTGTTTTTAACATATTTACATACATTTTTTAAATTTTTGAGGTGTTTTTAACATACAAGACATTGGCGTTCATTGCTGATCAATCGCCTTCATTTCTTCAGCACAGGGTCAACAAATCAATACAGCATTTTCTATATGTTATAGGTTTTTGCAGTGGAAATTACCCATGTATTGTTAAATTCCATCATCTATATGATCATATTCATCGTATATATCATATCATTTTTGTGTCATAATAAATCAACATCTCTTTACTGTTGTAAATATTACATCAGTTAATAGTCCATAAATAAATATCTTATTTTGACCTTGAGGCGCTGAAATTACAGGGTTTGTCAATAAGATAGACCACATAGAAAGTTACCAGTGCAGAGAAACAGTAAGAAGGCGGTCAAACCAGTATGAGAAAGAGCTATCGTGACATGTGTAAACACTTGATAATTTAATGCGGGATACACCGCTACTGGGGTGAAAGGAGAGAATGTCTTCTTTGTTTCGTTCACCCAGACAGCCCTTGGGCATCAGAACGCTCATCCCCCGGCCCAAAAGCACCCAACATTGGACTGTCTCGTAGGAACTCCCCTTCCATATGGCCTAGCATTGCCCCCTGCCGAAACAGTACGGATCTCCCTCCCTTCCTCTCTCTCTCTCCCTCCCTTCCTCTCTCTCTCTCCCTCTCTCTCTCTCTCCTTCCCTCCTCCCCTCCACCCTATAGTGCACTTCGTTTTTTTTCTCTTAGCCTCACAAAGACATTCTTTTTCACTGGTGCAAAAGTTACACCAATAAAATAATCTGTAGGGAATCAGAATCCTGTCCCATACAGATGACCACATCAGTCTTTTGTTACAGTCCCTGCCCTGACTTCCTGTAAGGGTTCGAGATGTCTACGAATGCTCATTCTTTCTATAAAGTTTTGCCTCATTGGCATCTCTGTACCTTCCTGACCTTCTGTCACTCTGTTCCTCAACTCGTGGTCTTCCATCATCTCACTCTGCTCTCCTTCATGTCCCTCAAGCTCCCTATACTCTATGGGAGATCACACTTTTATCTGTGGGATACCCTACCCAAGAGCATCAGGGAACCTCCTGCTCTGGACAGCTTTAAATCCAGGTTGAAAAGACACAAAGTCAGAACTGCTTTCAAGTAACGCATTCGTGCACATCCATTCTTTTCCTTTTGTTTCTCTTTATTTTTTTAAACATCAATACTATAATTTCTTTCCATCAGTTTACTTGCATTGATATCTTGTTGTTTTAGCTTTATTTAGCTTTTATTGTCAATTTGTTGTTCTGTCATTGTATCCTATATAATCTTTCTGCCTTCTGTACTTTGAGAAGCTGTTTCAGGCTCTGTGTGAAATAATAACATAGAATGAAGGAGGAAAGATTTGTATTTTGAGCCTGAGATGTTCACAGCGAATGGTCAAAATCGGGAGGATAAAATTCCATAAGATGTGTTCTCATATCATAATGCAGCACTTGGCAAAGCCAATTTCCCAGTAACTGAGAAATTTCTATGAGACGTTATGTCACTTTGCATTGTATGTCTGTGTGTATGTATATATATATATATATATATATATATATATATATATATATATATATACAGGAATGTGTACTTATGTATATGTATACTGTATATATATATAATGGGGACACAGTGGCGCTGCAGGTTCGGCCGGGTGCTGCTCTCTGGTGCGTTTGGGGTTCGAGTCCCGCTTGGGTTGCCTTGTGATGGACCGGCGTCCCGTCCTGGGTGTGTCCCCTCCCCCTCCGACCTTGCTCTCTGTGTTGCTGGGTTAGGCTCCGACTCGCCGCGACCCTGCTTGGGACAAGTGGTTTCAGACAATGTGTGCGTGTATATATAAATATACATATGTATCTAAAACAGATATACATATATAATAGATATATACATATGGATACATCTATATGTATATCTGTATATATATATATATATACTGTAAATACATATATAGATGTGTCTATATATATATATATGTACGCATTTGCTAAATGAATAAATGTAAACTGTCTTGTAGTTATCTGAAAGATTTGTGCATTTGTTTACTTCCTGGTGTTTTGACCCATCCAATCCCCAGCTGAGCAGGAATCTAGTGTAATGGAAGGATTTTTGTATTTTTATCATTTTTGGAGTGGTGGACTACTACAGTTTACTTACAGTGATTCATATGAGCACATCTAAGTTATATGGACATAGGGGTACATGTAGCTGCAAGATTAAACCTTAGGTGTAGCTGGTGACATGTTTTAAAATGCTGCATGTTTCTTTCAGACATACTATGTTACCACGCCTAGTCTCAGTCGTACTTTGTTGGTCTTAATGTCCATTCAAAGTGTAGATTTGGATTATGATGTCCACTTCACTGGTTGATAAGAAACACCGCTGGAGGGGAAAAAGCTATTTTTATGCCCTTTTTTTTAAAATCCCAATTGCCCAGTATCACTTCCCAAAACTTATTTCTTCCTCATTCTTACATGTATTTTAATTAAGATTACTGTCTTTTCAAGTATTTTTCAGAAGCCCTTCAGATTCCTTCCTTTCAGATTACAACACTGGGATCTCAGCCAGGACATACTGTACATTAGCAGCCTCCAGAACTCCAGTCATCCTCAACCACCGTGATGCCTCTAGCAGATACTCTGGGGTCCTTGAAAGTGTACAGACATGTTCTTCACTTATTTCTGCTTCTCTCACCTCTTAACGCATGATTTTTTTTCTCTGTAATGAGATAAAACCAGGAAAAAGTGTTTATTATTGGTACTGCAGGTATTTACATGGCAAACTTTAACCTCTAATCTGTTTTTTTGAGCCTACACAGTAAAAACATATTTTTCTGTAATATAGAAGTCAGCATTTTTAAATCTTACGCAACCTTGGATGCTTCAGTAAATGCGTAGATAAACTGAAAGCTAGCATATTGAAGATTTAATATGAGAAATTCTTGATATGTTTGTTTGAACTAGTTTGGTGTTATAGACTACATAGTAAACCAACTGAAACAATGACATCAATATGATCATAACTACAGAAAGCGGATCTTGTTCAGAAGCTGGCAGGTGATGATTATTACCTGGAATTTTGGATGTTGGGTGTTTTTTTTTTTTTGGTAACATTAAAAGTGACCATCACTACAGCCCAAGTTCCTCAGAAACTTCATTCGTACAGAAAAAATTCCAGTATAGTCAAACTGGCATGCGAAATTGAATGAATAGCCCCAGTAGTGTCATCAAGGAAGTCCTTCATTGCTCAGAAAGCAAAATTCTGGCAAATCGTTCTGATGCTTGTAGTGGATTAAAAAGAACATTAAAAACACTTAAGACCTGCATTTACATTTGTTCATTTGGCAGACACTTTTTTTCCAAAGTGAAGTACAACTCAAAGTAAACAGAAGTACATTTCACAACATGCAAATACTTTTAGATGAATCCATGTGATCAATCTGTCCCAGAGTTTTAATAAATCCATCATATAATTAGAGTCATTGTTATAGTTGTTTGGACATTCCACTTAAAAGAAAAATGCTCATGCTTGTAATGATCACGCCACTTGTACAATGACAATCAGTTTGGGGTAGGAAAGGTGGGCAGTTGGCTTGGTGCTTCACGTGTGGACATGTGATGAAACACTTGTGAATGTATTTTGTGGCCTGAGTTGCCGGGTTAGGCTCCGGTTCCCCGTGACCCCGTATGGGACAAGCGGTTCAGAAAATGTGTGTGTGTGTGTGTATGGTGCGTCTCAGAATCCAGCGAATCATTTCCCATGTCATTGCCTACAGGTTGCTATCATTCATTACCTTTCATTTATGGCCTGAGTGGTTAACTCCTACAATGACCCTGAAGTGTTTCCAGGCTGGGTGTTCACCTCCTGCAGGTGACATTAAGAGGCCCACTAATGAATGTCTGTAACGTGGGATGCAGTACTTCATGAAGGCATACACTGGATAGTAGGACTCTTCATTGTGAGGGTAAGTGTAAGAGGTAGGATCATAGAAGAGAATGAATGATGACAAAGAAACGATTGAAATTATTGAACAGTAAACATGCATTTTTACTATAAGTGTACTATGAATACAAAAGAAGCCGTTCAAATATTTGAAATAAGTAGAGGAGAATCATCACCAGGATTAAAAACTTTCCAATTAACATCTTAACTGTCGATCCAATGATTCATACCTTTAATTACGTTAACCTACTATTTCGCCTCCTGCTGTCACAGTTGGCTCACTCAATTTCAAAATGATGACCAATTTACTGCCCACCACTGAGCACGCACACACACACACACACACACACACACACACACACAAAACCTTTTACACAGACACACAGCGTACACACTCGCACTGGAGTGCACTCGTGTTCCCGTTTCCCATGCCGCAGGAACCGGCGTGGACTGTGTGCAAGGCAGCCCATGGCCAGCTGAAGTTCCATTCCTCTGGTTTTCCATGCTCCCGGGCAGCCGGAGGACCTTGGGACGCTGCCCAGAAATCCTCAAAGTAACTGGGGGGCGGCGCTGCCAAGGCGCCCTGCTGCAGCCCAGAAGTAATCCAGCGAAAATTCCTCCAGCTTGTGTATCACCAACCCCCGGGCGGGCCTGCCAGGGCCCAACCAGTTGACACCGGGCTTGGCGCGCCCGCCTCTCCTCCTGGCTTGGCTCCCGGGCAGTGTTCTGGAGGCAGAGGAAAGCGGACCCTCCAGCCTCATTGGGAGGGGGAGGGTCCTCTGGTGCTCTCACTCGTGGCGATAAACGTTTGTCGCTCCGCCGGGACGGGGCCAGGGGCTGGGACTGCAGGATGTGCTCCTCTGTTCTCAAGAGAGAGGGGCCGTGCCTCCTTCTTTCTTTCTTCACCTGTAACACGGCTCCATTTCCCTCTGGAGTGCCACACTCCCATTTTTGGAGGGAGGTGGCTGCTTTCCTCGCCTTGGTTTGTCACCGTTTCATTTGTTTATGGAGAGATGGATGCCGGGACTGTGCCATGTTTTGTAATGCTTCTTACTGATGGTGCTTGTGGACTGAATCTTGCGTAAAGAGTGTGTGCCAAGCTATTGAACCTGTGTACCTTCTTTGCTTTGTACAGGCAGGGACTGGACCCAGCATCCACACTCACTGGCGCCTAAACTTACGAAAAGACATGGAGCCAGAAATCTGTAACTCAGTTTATTCGTAAATTCAAAGTCACTTTTACCGCTATCAGTAAAAGCTTAAAAATACTGAATTTTCTCAATGCTTTTATTTTTAATTACATTTTCATTAATTGCTTGTCCATTACATGGTGTTCTAGAGCTTATCCCAGAAACATAGTGTGTAGGGCGTAATATACCCTGGAAAACTGATTTAATTATCTTTAAGTTCTGTAAAAGTCCTGGATGTAGCTATAATAAATTTAAATACAAGATTTGCTGTGATAGTTTTACGAACTTTAAGTTACATAAAAACTATTTTAAAATGAATGAAAATAAAAATAAGTAGTTTCTGTAAACTCATATTCAGTGTTGATTGTTGACTGTTTAATCCTGTAGATGTGTCACGTGTTATTATTTTATAGATTTAATTAAGCTCAAGCCTGCTTGTCTAGTTTTGGTGACTGGACATCCTTGCATTGACATTCCCAGGCAAGAGGCTCAAAGAGGGGAGACCCCTCACCATTAGTGACCGTGACACCCAATAACGCAACAACTTGCACAGGTCGAAATCCATGTGCAAAGTAATTATGCCACGCTCATTTTGTCAGTGACCTCCTTCAACTGCAAAAGTACAGCTGAACAGATGGATTAATTTCTTTGAAACATTAAGATCGAGATCAAACGCTTAGGGAAAAACACACATGATATTTTCCCCCTATTTGAAACGGGAATTGCATTAATGATGCATTTTTCGAATATAGAAATGTGTTTATTAGTGTAAGTGCCTCTGCTGCTTTTGGCTAGCAGTCAGGAGTTCCACACATGGGGGCAGACACTTCGTTTTCACTGCTTTGTATAAAATTTCAGCTAATGTAGCTACGGCGCCAGCTGCGGGACTGTGCGTTCGAACTGCCGTTAATGTGTTTATACAGCGTTTATACATCGTTCGCATTCCTTTCTAAGAGCTTTGAACACTCTACATTCACTCAGCCGGGACTCGCTTCTGTTCCATTTAAACCCCCATCCTCCCAATCCATTTGGGCTGAGACCTTCAGAGTGTTTTTGGACCATCTAAGCACATAATGAAATGCTATTGTTTTCTCCCCTTACCTGTTGACAAACTGCAAACTGATGTGGCTCCCCTAATCAGTGCATTGAGGCTTCCTTAAGATCCCTGTCATTGTCCTTATTCTCCGTTCATGTGTGGAAGTGAATGACCCCTTGATGAGTATTTCGAGGTTGTGTGTGGAGGGGCTTCCACCCTAATGTACTTCTGTGGACCATTGACACACTCCTTTATCTGTGTTTGTACACTTCTTTATGGAAACCAACTGAAGGTATAGAACATGGATACACAGTGGTTGTTGATGAGAATGAAGAGGTCTACAGTTTTCATTTTTGGTGTCCCACGGATGATTGACTGATATGGCACCAAAACCTATTTGGACAATATCCATTTTTTGCCTGCAGTGCCAGAGCTGTGTGGAGATTTATAAGTAACAGCTCTTTGTAGTCCTGCCAATGTCCTTCCAGCATTTTGCCAATGTTTTTCTTCCTCTCTCACACACAGACCTGAACAAAATCTGTTGCTTTGGGATCATAATCAAAATTTATGTACTCAAGACATTGTAGAGTATGGTTCTGTCTCTTCTCAGACATTGCAGGATATAGAACTCTAAGAAATATGGTGTTGATTTCTGCCATTAGAAGACACTCTAAAGAGTTACTCCAAGATATTTTTGCTCATAATTCTCTCTTATTCTAAACTGTTGTACAAGCTATTGCTTTCTCAAGGAATCTATAAAGTGTAGATTCTCCTCCAGACTTTGTCTTCTTTGCCTTTGAGATGGTATTGGGACTATCTCTAGGAATCTGTGGAATAAGGCTTTGATTTGTGGTCTGGAAAGTAAACCTGTCCATGTTTAATGACTATTGGTATTACTGGCTTAGGAGGAGCAGTTAAAGCTTAATTAGAAGACTCCTGAGTCTGTGTCGTTTGATGTGTGGTGGTAGGCAGCAGTAGACAAGTGCATCCATGATCAACCAAGATAGAATGCTCATCATAAATGAAGCATCAGTGTGCACAGTATATTACCTTTAACTGGTATAAATTTGGAGAAAATAATTTCTGGGAATGGAAAACGAACACCTGTGGGCAACATTGTGACTAAGGGTGTAGTTTTGTGACCTGATGGTTGTTGGATCACATCCGAAAAAAAGACTTAGCTGTAGTACCTTTACTAAAGATTTGCAGCTGGAAATGTCCATGCAAAAGACGTCCGGCACTATAAATGGGAGAACTTTAACATTGCTTGAAAAAGTACTAAGCAACAAAATTAAAATTTTTGCACGAATCGTACGGGCGCAGAATTCCAATCATAAATATGAAAAGGTTAGGATTGAAATGTGTGATCATTAAATATTTATGTAAAAATTCCTTGCTGTTTTTGATCACATGGTTTAATGCTTAGCAAAAACAGTAAGAAATGGTTGTGGAAACAAGGGTATCGTGAAAATGTCAGACGAGGGTAAACCAAAGAGCTCATGGATTGCAGTGGTGACATTCTCCGGGTTTAATCCCCCAGCATCGTTCGAGGATGAAGCTCTCTTCTCATTTCGATTCCGCCGCGAGCATGCAAATCTCTTCCAGGAACGAACACACCTGTTCAAATCCTATGACAGAATGTTACAGCGAGAGGTTAACATCCTTACATCTAATGTCAAAAAGGTCTTCAATAGCCAGATTTACACTACAAAGATTCTCTTAAAACCGCCATTGTGTCTGGATTATATTAGTGTCTTGCATCGCTTCGTCAGGTATTCAAATGTATAATAAAGTCTGATTAAGAACCTCCAGGTAGAGTAAAAGGATGAATACTACTGTGAAGGGTTCAGATTAGTGGAGATACAAAAGAATATGAGGCACTGAACCTCAGCTGACATTATAAATGAACTCAGAATCAGAGCGAAATGAAGAATCCTCGATTTCTCTTTTATCGCACTGCTGTTGATGTAGCTAGATGTATGGGAAATATTTGCCTGTTTATCGTTATTGTTCGTAGTGTATGTCATTGTCACTCTGGAGTGCTTAAAATTCGCTCCAACAAAAGCACTGGGGGAGCTTACTGAACAAATATGTTTACCTTTGCCTGAAACCCGCTGTTGAATGTGTAAACAGCTAAAATGTAAAAAAAAAAGAAAAAAAGACTAAAAACAGTCTCTGCATTATATTTGTGTATTGCGTGAGCTTTTGGTATCTGTTTTTGACACAAAAACCAAGAACTGCAGAGATAAGTTTTTTCTCTCTTTTTTTTTTTTTCCCAGTAATTTTGTTATGTTCTTGGATGTAAGTGAATATCCTCCGCTTTGTCATTCACAATACAACTTAAGACAGATCTGTGGTGTGTGACAGCACTGAAGGGTGTTACAGATAAATGATACAACCTGTCGGGAACATAATTGCCTGGCGAAGGTTCTTGATCCAATTAAACACGTCTCTACTAATGTTCCCAGCGCTGGTGGATGAGAAGCTAAAACAAGAGTGAGTTTACTGTACCGCATAGACATTTGACTGTTATACTGACTATTATCCATCCGTTGTCAACAACCATTTGTCCTGAGTGGGGTAACGGGGAGCCAGAGCCCTATCTGGCAACGCAGGGCACAAGGCCAAGGAGACACACCCTGGAAAGGATGCCAGTCCGTTGTAAGGCACCCCAAGCATTACTCGAATCCCAAACCCACCATACAGCAGGCACCGTGATCACATGAGCTCCCTTGAGGAAATTGCATTTAGATATCTTACAACTACATTTATATATAGAGACATCTCTCGATTTACGAACTATCTTTTTCTGAAATTTCAGTATAACAGCTCTTGTCATTTGATTCTCAATTTTCAGTTTCTGGAGTGAAAAATCAATGTAAGGAAATGTTAATTTAAATATATTCTCTCACACATGAGTAATAATAATAAAAAAAATATGAGTAGTAATAATATGTACTCATACTTGTGTGTGTGTGTGAGAGAGAGAGAGAGAGAAAGAGACTATATATATATGTGATGTGAAAATCACTTTGGTGAATTTGTTGATTTGAAGCAAGAAAAAAGACTATTCAAGGAATGAATGAAATATGAACATATACATACAGACACATATACACACACATGACCAGACACAAACAAATATATACAAATGAAGCCACTAATTTTACACCCAGACTGTCACAAACACACATAGAGAGGCAAACAACACACACAGTTGCATACATCTTGCCCAACTAGCAGTTCAAAGTCAGGTTCATTTTAAAGAGATTAAAACTGTCTATGAGTGATGCATTAGCGTTGTCACACAGAGAACGAGAGAAATCTTTTGCATAAAAATCCGCCCTTTTTTCCTCCCTCTATCTGGATGGAGATGCAGACATGCTAATCCTCCATGTGAATACATTTGCATCTTTTACACAGAAACAAAAGCTCCCAATTTTCCATCTCAACTTAAAATATTAAGGGGGGAATGAAGGGGACATAGGAGGGAGAGGAGAGGGGGTAGTGGATGGGGTGCTGGAGGGCATAGAGGTGTCTGGAAGGGAGAGGTTCTCTAACAGTAATAATAATAATAATAATAATAATAATAATAATAATAATAACTTCTGATCTCCAGTATGGGCACAAGCAACTTTAGATTTTCTCCCTTTAATGCGGTTCTAACAATATTGTACCTTTCTTAAATTATTCTTCACCATGACCACTTTGCTGTGGGCATCATTTAAAACAAAATTGCTAATGTTTAAGTTATTTTTCTGTAAGTTAGGTCATCTGGGACTCCCTTGTCCAACAGGCTGAAGACAAACTGTCAGTAAATTAGTTTAAAGGAAACGTGATTAGACCTTCTTTGAGTTTGGGTTGTCTGCTTACAATAAAACAGATTTTCAGATTCAAGGTTACAAACTAAGAAGTAAGTTTAAAACTTTAATGTTATTTTGCCTGATGCTGCAGTGCAGGTGCAGCTCAGTTGGGACTTATTTTTCACTCCTTCAGCCCATAGTACACTGGGGATTGCCATCCTAGAGGGCAAATTGAAGTAGAAAAAATATGAGCAGATTAATCACCTGCTACTGTTTCAGTTTATCGCATGGTGCCCTTCCCAACATACTGCCTTTAGAGTGCATAACAAAGAAGATAGAAAAAGAAGTCGTGCAACAATTTAAAGTTGTGTAGCAGCTTCTTTTTTTTTTTACACAAGTGTGGAATTAAAAGCAAAAATGTAAAAGAAAATAAAAAATCAAAATTGCGTATCCAGGGGGAAAAAGAAAGTCGACAAGTCCAAGGCCAATTGCCTGCCCATCCCTCTTTGGCACACTAAAAGTATACAATTAAAATTTTGATATTAATCAGCATTTTGAATTTTCATGTTTCAAGTGTGACAATGAACAGCAGTACTAACATTTCTTCTGAAAATATGCTGAAGAATAGTTTTAACCCTTCAGTCAGCTTGGTACTCAATATAGTTCAAAGTAAAAGAGAAGCACTGGGCCTTCAGATTACATCTTAACGTGTTCACCAAAGTTGCATTGCTAACATAGTTGGTGGAGTATTTCATACCTTAGCACATTATAAGGGGAGGCTTTATCAGTAACTACATACATTCACCAAACACTTTATTAGTAACACTATACTAATACTGGGTATAGCCTCCCTTTGCTCTCAAAACAGCCTCACTTCTTCGTGGTATGGATTCTACAACATGTTGGAAACATTCCTTTGATATTCTGGTCTATATTGACATGATTGCATCACACAGTTTCTGCAGATTTGTCAACTGCACATTCATGCTGCAGATCTCCCGTTCTACCACATCCCAAAGGTATTCCATTGGATTCAGATCCAGTGACTGGGAAGGTCACTGAAGAACACTGAACTCATTGTCATGTTCATGAAACCACTTTGAGATGACTTTTGCTTTGTGACATGGCGCATTATCATGCTGGAAGTAGCTATTCGAAGATGGGTAAATTGTGGCCCTAAAGGGATACACATGGTCAGGCACAATACTCAGATCAGCTGTGGCATTCAAATGATGATTGATCGGTATTAATGGGCCCAAAGTGTGCCAACATTTTTCACACCATTAAACCACCATCACCAGCCTGGACTGTTGACACAAGGAAGGTTGGGTCCATGGATTCATGTTGTCGATGCCAAATCCTGACCCTACCATTTGTGTGCCTCAGCAGAAATCGAGATTCATCCAACCAGGTTACGTTTTTCCAGTCTTCAGATGTTCAGTTTTGGTGAGCCTGTGTTCATTTACACTTATACTTCACTTTCCATTCTTATGTGACAGGAGTGGAACCAAACATGGTCTTCTGCTGTTATAGCCCATCTGTCTCAAGGTTCGACATATTGTGCATTCTGAGATGCTTTTCTACTCACCACAGTTGTAAAGAATGGTTATCTGAGTTACCGTAGACTTTGTGTCAGTTCAAACCATTCTGGTCATTCTCCTCTGACCTGTCTTATCAACAAGGTGTTTCTTTCCGCAGAACTGCTGCTCACTGTATGTTTTCTGTTTCTTGCACCATTCTGAGTAAACTGTAGAGACTGTTGTATGTGAAAATCCCAAGAGATCAACAGTTACAGAAATAGTCAAACCAGCCTGTCTGGCAGCAACAGTCATGGTCAAAATGACCGAGATCACATTTTTTCCCCATTCTGATGTTTGATGTGAACATTAAGCGAAGCTCCTGACCTGTATCTGCTTGATTTTATGCATTGCTGCTGCCACATGATTGGCTGAGTAGGTAAATGCATGAATAAGCAAGTGTACAAGTGTTCCTAATAAAGTGTATGATGAATGTATATTTCAGGAGTTACATGAAAATTCAATTTTACTGGCCCCCAAAGCAGTGACTTTGAACTGGCTTAGTATTATCTACTGATCTGGTACTGCTACGAGAAATGCATTTTCTACATGCATTGACCTAAATATTGATTGATGTCCTTGTCTTTCACTTTACTGATACGTTATATAAATATTTATTCTGTGAAATGACTCATTTGTTTGAAAATATGCGTTCATTTTTCAACCCATCAAGACATTTCCATGGCAACCGCTCTAAGCTACAGTTTTATATTTACTGCACATGCAAAACAACATTAAATGATGAAACATTACATCGGCACTCTTCTTTATTCTTTGTCGCCCGTATGAAATTAGATTACCCTGTCAAGACAATAAAGAGACAAGTGCACAATCTGATCAATATGCTTTATCTTCACCTTTGTGTACAGCACTTCGTACAGTATTGTATCCGGAGGCATGGTGGCTTTCAGATTCGATCAGTCATGTTTTGCACATTGCGCGAGACAAAGGACGAAAAAGACGCGTCTTTGTTTTGGTTTAGATTACAGAGTGCCCTTTATGTTTTTGGTTATGATATCACCCCCCCCCCCCAATGGAGCTGTCACTGGCTTGAGGATCTGTGGGTGTTTCCAGAGAGGGACTGCCATTCTTTACCCAAATTCAGATGGATCTCCTCATTACACCACACAAAACTGTACAAATGATTTTTGTACAGCAGATTACAGTAACCATTCAGCACTGGTTACTATACTGTAATTGCCAGTTGTGCTTGGACAGTGTTTTGATGGAAATATTAGCAGGCTTATGATACTGAATCCATTGGTCTGGTATTTCACCCTGAAGAGTGCCATTAACACTAAAAGAGCACATAGATAAAGAATAAAAAGGTTTGACCCATGGTGTAGATGTAGTAACTTATAAACTAGCAATAAATTGCATACATCAAATAATTTTGAAGTAGATATATCCTGCCTCAAATATTCAGATCCTCACATAAAATTAAAAAAAAAAAAAAAAAACATTGATTCAGGTGTGAAACATATATGAACTGCATATATGTGAAACAAACAGATTATTGTAATGTACACAGATAAAAAAAAAATGACATCCTGTACGTTCATTACATTCATTGCTACTCGGGTGCAATTAGCAAGATGGAAGAAGATAAAGAAAAAAAGGGAAATAAAAAAGTGGAAAGGAAGCAAGCACATAATAAGGAAACGTGACAAGGATGAAGAGGAGGGTGAGAACACAGCAGCATCTTTCTGGCGACATGCTTATGAGAAAGAGGATGGAGAATAAGAGCATGGAGGGGATGTGGAAAGGAACCGTGAGACAGTTCACTGAGGCCCAGGATGAGGATGGCAGAGGTAACAGCAACAGGGTGATGAATATGAGCAAGAAGTGGGTGAGGAAAAAGAAAAAGAATAAAGAAGTGGGTGGTATATGGTGGATGAGGAAAGGACGCAGAAACAGGAAGGGAAAAGGAGGAAAGAAGAAGATGAGGATGTGGAGCAGGGTCAGAATGAGGAAACAGGGTGAGGAAGAGTATGGGGAACAGAACAGGGACAGAGTGGGAAGATAAAACTAGGGCAAGAGCGAACAGAGACAGAGGAGAGTGAGCTGGACATGGACTCGGCATACAGAGTTTAGTCTCTCCGCGGATCCGAGGCCACTTAGATGGTGATTTATGACCCTGTAGCTTTACGGCTGGAGTAATGTGCAGCGGATGACATCGCAAATCCACTCGAGATAACAGAGAAATCTATTTGAGGAGGAAGAGAGAGAGAAAAAATCCTCATAAATAGACAGAAACTGCACATTTTGCCTCTTTTAATGCACAGTAATACTGATAAGTAATTATCCTAGCCCAAAGGCAGATTTGGCTTTGCTTAAAAATACATTTGTATGATATGTTTGTCATACATAAACCTTTAAAGCATGGATTCTGGACTGAATTCCAAAATCTAATAATTAAATTAAACTGTAGGGAATTTCATTTTATTTCATTTCTCCTAAATCAGCAGTTCTTACTGTTTTTTTATTATTAAACCTAATAACTAATATTTATTTAAAAAAATCACTTAAAATGCAGATTCAGCCTGAGATGTTCTTGGTTTAGATTGGGACGCTAATATGCTTGCTGCTTAACAATGTTATAGTATTACACAGGAAAAAGAGACAGAGGAGGAAATATAGTTTGTTATAACGCTGGCAAATTTAGCTTTCAGATACAGCTGTTAAATTTCTATTTATAAAATTAGATGCATAACAAAAAACAATGCATTTTTTGATGGAATACTTTGGCTCTCCTCATCCAAGATATAGCAGCACTTTTGCTCCCGTGTAAAAAGATGGAATAGCTGTGGCCTTTTTTTGTTCTTTGAGAGTTAACACTGATGTATTTTTAACCACAGTATGTCGACATGGCAGGTGTGTTCAGGAGTTATTGACCATTTCAGTCCCAAAAATGTTGAAAAAACCAACAGTCTTGTGGTTATTTATTTATTTTTAATTGTTTTCTTAGCTCGTTAATTTTTTAAAAATTGATCTTTTTCGAATGTCACCTGTGCATCCACATACTGTCATTACTTATCAATAAAATGTACCCCGTTGGGGCAAAGTGTAGGACTAGATTAATTCAGCCGTCTTCCATAGTATTTCACTTACAGCAGGAACTGTGTCACACCTGGCCAGTTCTTCTGTAGGGTAGCATCAGCTGTGGCTCTGTGGTGTGATGGCTAGCCTGTTAGACTTCTATCTCTAAAAGCTTCAGGAAGTGATTCAAAAGTTGTGGGTTCAAGTCCCTCCCAGAACTGCTAAAGCTGAAGTCACATTTAAATCATGCAGAAACTTGGTAAATAATTGTAAGTAGCTTAACTTCTTACATTTTTTAAAACATTTATATTATTTGTTACTTCTCAGAATACTGGTTATAATTCCAGTTATACAAGTTACCAGAGTAACAGAATAACTACAGATGTATTTGTTTTTTAAAACTCGAATATGGCTGAATTGAATTAATATGTTTCTAACGTGAATATGGAATACGGAATCGACTGTTCAAGTTGTGATTTAGATTTCCTGATTGAGATTTAAAGATTTCTGTAGTTGTTTGATGCAGACATTATGAGGAGGAGGTAGGAAGTTTATAGTGTTTTTTTTCAAGGAAAGAGTACGTGTGGCTCCTTTCGATAAAACTGCTTTAAAATACTATCCATCTCCATCCAGTGCTGGTATTAGAAGAAACCTTTTCAAACTCTCCTTTTTCACTGGTGGCAGAAGTGGGATTCATAACCTCTTAACCTGTAATATTCTAGGGACTGATTAAACCAACGAAGGCTTAGTATTAATGCAGTTTCCGTATAAGAATAATGAAACGTAAAAAATTTTGTTAAGTGAAATGTACCTGTAACCATTTTCTCAGAACAAATGAAATTCAGTTTCACAGCAAATTAAATAATAACTCAGCTTTAAAAAAATCTGCAAATATCTATGAATTTTGGTGCAGCCATATAAAGCTGTGCTCAACCTAATGGGTCATGTTACATGTGGACATTCCTTGCAAAATAAATGCAATTAGTTCTCGAAGATCTGTTTGTAAAGTTAATTATGATTAAAATAACTTTTCATTACTATGAATTTAAAATGGTTAAACATAAAAAGTTTACTAATTTTTTTTAAAAACATCCAAACGCAACATTCTTGAATATAAGAACTTCTCTGGACATTTTTAAATTCAGGCTTAAGATGTTCACATATCACTTCTACATTACACATTTGCTCCCTTTCATATCCTCTGGTCTCCTATGATGCATTATAGTATTATGTTCATTTGCTTTCTCTTTTCTTGTCCTCACCAAGTTTTAGGAGTTGTAACCCCGATGTCTTTGTTCTTCATTGTTCTTCTTATATTGCACAGTGCTTGGAGATGTGTTTAAATCCACCTTAATAATAATAATAATAATACACACACGCACACACATTTTCGGAACCGCTCGTCCCATACGGGGTCGCGGAGAACCGGAGCCTACCCGGTAACACAGGGCGTAAGGCCGGAGGGGGAGGGGGACACACCCAGGATGGGACGCCAGTCCGTCACAAGGCACCCCAAGCGGGACTCGAATCCCAGACCCACTAGAGAGCAGGACCCGGTCCAACCCATAATAATAATAATAATAATAATAATAGCAATAACAATTTTATTATTTCTTAGTAATGATTTTATTACTTAAAGTAATAAATGAATAATTTAAATAGGATTTTAAATGTAATGAAGTCTGTTCTCTCCCTAAAACCACCAAGGGCCTTTAGACTTTACCACTTTCAATCCGTTTATAGGCCATGTTATTGTCTAGTCATCATCGAAGCTTCTTTCCATAAACCAGGCCCCTTGTAGGGCCCAAAGGGGTCTTAGGTTATGCACAGACACAGATGAAGAAGAATGTCGAGAAGAAACAGCACTGTGGGCAGGAGTAAGTGGGATACTGCCAGGCCTGTTGCTATGGTGACATGCACCCATGTTCGGTCCTCGTACCTGGTTTTTCATTTTTCAACCTGTGCCCTATGGGGTAACGGTGTGTGATGGCTTTAACACAGAGTGTCACCGTGTCCTGGTGAAAACATGACCTCCCAGCTTGTGAAATATTCAATGGCAGATCGCTTTTCTCCTTCTGAACCTACTTAAAAATGTTTTCAAATGCGAAGTTAAACTAAGCGTACAAAAAAGTGAAGTTTGCTTAGTTGTGCACATAATGCCATTGTAATGAAAACAATCGCACGTCTTTTTTTGTCATAAAAAGTCGTGCATGTATTTCCTTTAGGGTGGGTCACTTCATGTAGATATTTGTCACAGTTTGTGTAGACATTTGTTCCGCTGTTTGTGTAAAACAGCAGAACAAAACAAAACAGTCGCAAACATCGTTTTTACAAATATAACATGATGATCTTTATCAACACAATATGAATTCCTGTTACGCTTTCACGTAACGCTGTTACGCTTGTGGGCTAGCAAAGGAAGGGACGGAGGCACAAGGGAAAAGTTTGATTCAGATTTAGTCAATCTCACCCTCTATGGTAGTTTTTTATTAATGATCCAATCATTTTGAAAGGAGTGTGAGAAGTGCAGGATTAAGTCAACTACTACTTCTACTAATAGAGTTCCGAACATCTCATATTTGTTGGTGTGCTTCATATTTGGGGTTTTTTTAGTTTTTTGTCTGACATAGTTTCACAGAGGGGGATGTGGTGGCACAGCAGGCTTGGCCTGTGCCTGCTTCCTGGTGGGTCTGGGGTTTTAGTCCCGGTTGGGGTGCCTTCTGACGGACTGGCATCCCATCCTGGGTGTGTCCCCTCCCCCTCCAGCCTTCTGTCCTGCGTTGTCAGGTTAGGCTCCAGCTTATTGCAATGCCGCTCGGGACAAGGTACATGTGTGTGTGTTGATTCAGGGGGGTGCAGTGGGCTTGGCTGGGTCCTGCTTTCTGGTGAGTCTGGGGTTCAAGTCCCACTTGGGGTGACTTGTGACAGACAGACATCCTGTTCTGAGTATGTCCCCTCCTCCCAGCCCTGTGTTGTGGGGCTGGGTACTGGCTCACCATGACACTGCTCAGGACAAGCAGCTTCAGCCAATGTGTGAGTGAGTTTAAAATAGATATACTTTATATTCTTAAAGGGGCCACACCCCTTTTTCCCAAGAAAGATTTTTATTTTGGAATTCTCTGAGGCTTTGCTGTAAGTGACCACAAAAAGTTTGTATTATTTAAATACTGCATTTTCTCCTATAGCTTTTTATGAGTTGCTTCGAGTGTTCGGTATAGCAGTAGGTGAGGCAGAGGTTATATCTGCCAGCTTTGGACCTAGATTCAAATCTGAACTCCCGCTGTAGAATCCTGGTCAAGGTACTTATTCTGAATTGACTGTCAAAATTACCCAGCTCTATAGATGGGAAAATCAGTGTAAATAGTTTGAAATTTTAAGATGAATTAACTAATTCAAGTATTTTAAGTGTGATTTTAATAACTGTGAAATTTTCACATGCATAACAACAAAAACAAACAAACAAAAAAAAACATTTGGTATAAACACAAAAAAACACCGCTGACTAATTGGACTTATGGCACCCAGATTGCTCTGGGTTTTACAGCAAGAGTTTGGATTCAAACTGTGGCCTTCAAGTCCAAAGGCAGCAGGTTTACCACCTTCCTAACCACTGCACCACCTAGTGCCCGAACTGTAGAGTTCCCGAATGACAAACACGGAAAGTGAGAGCTGTAAAATCCTGCAAAAGCTGAAAAAAATAAACAGTTCGTGCTCAAATGATACATGTCAAGCTTAAAGCAGCTAAGCACAGGTAAAGACTCGGCGAAGCCGTGTAAACAGCACACTGTTTACCTGTCTGCGGGCCGCAGATTAATCAGCCCGGCACGTGCCGGGTGGGAGGAGTAGGTGAGGCTAAACAGCCACCGCTGTTTTCGACTCTGGGTGCACGGCGGCTGATTGGCCGGCTGCTCGGCTATGAATGGAAGACAGGGTAATGGACAGCACCCCCCGGGGGCTCGGTACTTCAATGCAAGGAGCTGGTTGTGTGGTTTTTGAGCCCATTCTGCCAGTACGAAGTACTTATGTCGCATTGATCCCCCCATTGAGGAGAACAGAAAAGGGAGTGCACGTCTTCCCTTCCGCTCAGGATTCCCCATTATGCGTTTCTGCGTGCCACCGCTTTCATTTAAATAATTTGAATTCTGCTCGGATTAGAAAGGCTTTCAGGTGCGGAATAAAGTTGGTTTTGGATTACCAGGCGATGTAACGGCAGCAGAGAGATATTTTAAAGGCCCTTATTATCATACATGCATACCTGTCTCATTTAATGTTTTCAAAAATGGTTTAATTTAATATATGCTTTATGCCTTGGGTTTAATCATAAGCCATGCATTTTAAGGCTATGCAAAATGATAAATGGTACCATAGACACAGATACCACAGGTTACGAGTAAAGGTTCTTTTGATTTTGGAATTTAAATTCAGTTTTTTCTTCTCTTAAGCTAAAATTATCACTGCTTGAAAAATGGCCAAGGCTGCCAATAATAGGAGGACAAAGTGTCGGGATTCACTGTAAAAATGAGTTGAAATGAGGGTACTGTGTCTGTCATCACTGGAGGGTGAACAGTCCTCTCCTCCTGCCCCGTCTGTGAAAACGCCCCTAATGTCCGCTAATCACCTGTCTGTCAGACCGCCTGGCGGGACGCTCCATGGTCTCTGCAGCCTCTCCTTGTGTGTAACGTTTAACTCCTGAAGCAACCCACATTGCATGGCCCACAGTTTGCATTTCCACTGGGACATTACATTGGAGAGGGGGGTGCAGTGGTACAGCGGATTTGGCCAGGGCCTCCTCCGTGGTGGGTCTGGGGTTCGAGCCCTGCTTGGGGTGCCTTGTGGCGGACTGATGTCCTGTCCGGGGTGTGCCCCCTCCCCTTCCAGCCCTGCACCCTGTGTTACCGGGTTAGGCTCTGGCTTGCGGCAGCCCCGCTCAGGACAAGTGGTTGTACAAATTGTGTGTGAATTGGAATTCTTTTCTTTGCAGTAGTTTTTTTTTTCAATCTTATTTTTATGCAGTGCATAAGGCTGCATTCAGGTAAAATGCTATGAATTGTGTTAGGTTTCATATGTGGAGTCATGATACTAATACCGGATCAGTTGCTTGATACAGCAAGAGGGGGCTGTTCATAGGTATGAACAAATGGATAGATTTTTAGTGGCTTTCATAGTTATTCATTTAGCACACAGTTTTTCTCCGAAGTGTCATACAGCTCAGAGTTAAGAAAAAGTGCATTTCACAACAAAGAAATTTCGAAACAGACAAGCAGTCAAGATCAGGGGAGAAGTGGGTCTGAAAGAGATGTGAGATCCTTCTTGGGTGTTGAAAGGGATTCAACAATTCTGAGGGATAGCGGTTGCTCCTTGTACTGAGGTCAAAACTGAGAACCTTCGGACTTTTGATTTTGGACCCCTTTTGAGTGGGGTCACCAAGCATCGAGAGTTTTAGGAGCACAGTGCTCTTGCTGGGCTGGAGAGAATGGTGAGCTCCTGTAGGTATTGTGGAGCAGATCTTTTTGATGGCCTTGTAGGCCGTGACAAGGAAGAGGGACACATGAAAATGCTTTAGCAGGTCAAACACAACTCACACACACACACATTTTCAGAACCGCTTGTCCCATACGGGGTCACGGGGAACCGGAGCCTACCCGGTGACACAGGGCATAAGGCCGGAGGGGGAGGGGACACACCCAGGACGGGACGCCAGTCCATCACAAGGCACCCCAAGCGGGACTCGAACCCCAGACTTACCGGAAAGCAGGACTGTGGCCCAACCCACTGCGCCACTGCACCCCCTTCAAACACAACTCATACTGCAATATTCGAGGTAAATTATAGAGATTTGAGGGCGGAAGGCGAATGACCAGACAGGAGGGGGTTGCAGTCACCAAGGTGAAATATCAGCTGAGATGAGTAGCTACAGGAGGTTTCCGCAGGATCAGGTTATGGCTTTAAAAATGCTACAGGTTTGTTAAACATTGTAATGTCCAAGACAAAACTGGTGTCCAAGAAAGATGCCTCTGAAATGGAGCTCTGTAGACAGCTACTGATCAGTATGGTGTCTCCCTTCTCATGGTGTGACGTTTATGAATATGCTGGTTAAGTTTGTCATGGCGGGGTGAGCTGCTTTGAACACAGTAAACCGGGCCTCTAAAAGCTGCACTTATGGAATTTGAAATTGCTTGGTACGGTGGAGGTGAAGTGAAGGTCGTGGTCATGTGTTATGATGGAAAAAAGTAAGCTAGAGGGGGGACGTTTGTGATTCACTCCACGTCTTGAACCCTGCAATGTCTTTGCAGTCGCTTTTTTCTGAAACATATTTCATTTTTTTATATTACTGCAGATCCCTCTCCTGGTCACATATCATTGCTCATTGTCCACCTCTTTTATGGTTATAATGACACCATATGCATAGACTATTGAAAAAACAGCCCAACATATTGTTTACTTTAATAGTAGCAGGACAGTACAGATGTTCATAATATCAGCAAATTCTGAGTAATATAGGTCTGCACTTCAGTGTTTCCCTTTTTCTGGACCTCAATTGCTTTAAATGAAACAAATAAAACTCCTTCTGCACTCCTCGAACTCCGTATATAGCTTCTACTTTCATACTTTGTTGAAAAGTGTCATTAAATGTCTTTTCTTTTTTTCCAGTGTGAATAAACTTCACCATGTGGTTTTAGAGGATCCGAATGGATGTTTCATTACATATACTAAGTCCTTACGTTGTCTTTTCAGACATCAAATGTAAAAGCGGATCTTGCTTCGCAAGCAGCTGCACTCACTGAGCGTAGAGCCCATGGATTAACTTTTAACTTTAAGGCTTCCTGTATTGGACAGAGCCAATCCACTTGATTCAATGGGACTTTTAATTAAACATCAGTAATTATGCTTGAAAAGTAGAAATGACTAATGTTCATTTCATCTCGTTAATTATCAGACTTTTATACTTCTGTAATATATGGGACACTTATCAGGCTGATGTGCACAAGAATGTGTGAGGCATCACTTGGGCACAGACCACAAAGTTAATTAGGACTAAAAAGACTGAAAAGTTACTCTCAGAAAATGTCCAGTAGTGTTTAATAAAACCTCAATTTAATACCCATTTATGCACATTTATTCTCATTTTTTTCCAGGTTTATTCCACTGTGTAAGCAGATTGCCTAGATGATGATGATGATGATGACGATGATGATGATAACAACAAGAAAAACAACAACAATAATAATATATAAACTAAAATTAAAAGTGAAATAAATGATGAGAGAAGAAGAAAGGAGAAACCAAATACACACCCAAGTAAATTCTGAACCTCTAAATTGTAAGCTTGGCTATGTAATGTTTAGCAGAAAAACTCAATTTTAAGTCAGTAATATTTTCGCCTGAATATGTCAAGCTTTCCTTTAGATGTTTATCGAGAAAAAATAAAATAAAATTCACAGACTTATAATCTGACAGCCAAAGCAGAAATTAAGTAGCCATTGAAATTGAAAGAAATCAAGACTTTGAAATGTTTTGTCAAAGAGTGGGGCATACATTATTAAATATTTGGATATCAGGTATAAGACTATGTGATGGGGTCATTTATTGAAAAGGGATAATTGTAAAAGAATGGTATTTTTATTTTATTTTGGTTTTGCACTCAATCAGTCTGACCCAGACAGCAAGCAGTGTTATGGCTGAAAAAGGCAAGTCCTCTCCCTGTTCTAACCTATATTAGCAGTTTATGATTTTGTCTTTCTTGTACAATCATAGTTTCAAAGAAGCAAAAGAAGGTGGGAACAACACAGATGACCATGAATGAACAATATCTTTGACTAGCTCCATTATCAAATGTCTCCTGTAGTTTTCTCCATGTACGAAATACAAAATATTACTAGGGAGAGTACAGGAATAGGTTGTCCATATGAAATAGTAGTAAGCTTTTGAAATAAATGATCCCTATAACATTAGTCAAAGTCAGCTTTGACTAGTATGTTTAGATTTACTTTAGTATGTTTACATTTAAAGCATGTTTTGTATGTTTATTGTTTATATTTAGTATTATGTTTATATATAAAATAATATTTATTGTTCATATTTATTGTTTATTGTGTAGGCAGCTCTGAGTTATTTCTATGCAGCACCATGGTCCTGGAGGAATCTTGTTTTGTTTCACTGCATACGGTACCAGCTGTATACTGTGCGGTTGAAATGACAAAAAAGCCACTTTGACTTTGATCCCTATAACATTAAACCTGCAAGGTTTCAGTTATAGGTAAATTTATCATCATTTGGGAACAATTAATTAAAATGTGGTAATTTCTCAGTATCTCAGTATCTCAGTCAGTTACATGCACAGTGCTAATTAAATGCTACTTTGATATTTCTTGGCACAGATTTAGTCCAGTTCAGTATTGTTGCCGTGTTAATACCTACAAAGCAACAACATTTTATTTAAAATTTTTTAATTTTGCTTAGTTTATTAGTTTTCTTCCTACTTTCACTAACTTATACATTTTAGCCTTTAATTAAAGATTTTATTCATCAATTTCATGTTTCAGTTCAAGGCTGAAATAAACGCAATCATGACGTACGTTATAATTACGCTATTTGAATTTAATACTATGAATAAATGGAGGAACGCAACATTTTCCAAGTGCCATTTAGAAATACCATGATCCTTTCCTGAAAATTCGTACCATATATTTTCACATTTAGAGTTCAATTTTAATCTGCAGTGCTGCAATACTATAGTTCAGTGTATTAGGTCAAGGTGCTAAGAATGTGGAGAAGCGTTTGGGTGTCACAAAGGAGTTTGTAAAAGAAAAGCTTTATCACTTTAACAGAAGTTGAACATTGTAAAAGACTTTGAAAGAAACTAATGAACAATGTGTCACAGAATGCCTATTCTTTCACTATTTTCATGTGCTTTATCATTTATTTGCAATAAATTAAACATTTTGTTCTAAATTAATTTTGGAAATCTTTGTAGTTGATGCTCACTGTATTTAATGTACTCTGCCACACCCCTGTTTCACTCATACACACACACACCGTCTGAACCGCTTGTCCCGTACGGGGTCGCTGGGAGCCGGAGCCTAACCCGGCAGCGTGGGGCGAGGGGCTGGAGGGTGAGAGGACACACCCAGGACAGAATGCCAGTTTGTCACAAGGCACCCCAAGCGGGACTTGAACCCCAGACCTGCTGGAGAGCAGGACCAGGTCCAACCCACTGTGCCACCACACCCCCCCCCCATTTCACATACAACTTATTTTTATTACACAAATTGGAAGAATACCAATTAATTACCAATCAATTTCAAACAACTAGTTTTTGCAGAGCTGACACAGCATATTGTTACTCCTAAGAACTGTGTTCTTATGAATTCATATTAGGATATTGTAATATACATATTACTGGTAGCATAGTGGATAAATACCTTTGTCCTACTGCTGTACCCTTTCTGTCAAATATCCAGGTGTGTGCAGGAATGAAACTATAGGATGCTATAGATTAAATAGTTTGCTTAGCATATAAAATAATAGCAGCCATACCTTCAAGAAACACAGCTGTAGAAAAATTTGGATGGCTGTTCACAGGCTGTTTTCCTACATTTTATTTTTGTGTATTTTAGTACAAACATTTAAAAGATTGCCCTGAATATATGGCACAATAGCAGTAATCATCATTTGGAAATACATCAAACATTTATGCGATATATTTTTGAAAACGTTTTTACATATGTTTTTCAACCTTGAGAGATACAAATTTGAACCAAAATACCAATTTTTGAACCAAAACCATTTTCAACTGGATTTTAACAGTATAGGAGACTAAGGAATGAATTACAAGTTTCATGCCAGCGTAGTGGGCTTATTCTCTGTTTATAAATACCTGCAAAGTTTGTTTGTATTACTTTGCTGTGAACGATGACTGCATTCATCCTTTGTGTTCTTCCCAATGTGTATGAACTTGCACTACACTTCTAAATAGACGTTTGATATGGCTATTGCTAGGAGCAACTCAGAAAAAAGACTGCAGGTACCATAAGCTCATAAATCATGACTTTGGCTGCCATCCAGTGACACAAATGTTGATCATCTCTAACTTTTGAACCTTTCAGGACATGAGTCATTAGAACGTGCGATTTGCCACCCAAGATTTGTCCATCAAACCAAAAAACCTTCCTTAACTCATCCCACTCAGTTATATCCATGTATGTCTATTAAATGTGTTCATTTAGTAGGTGTTTTTCTCCAAAGCAACATACAATCCATACTGAATAGAAATGCATTTCACAACAAAGAGCTGTAAATGCAGACATACGATTCCCAAAGTACTGCCAGTTTGTCCAGTACCACAGTTTTTGCTGCAGCACATTGCTCTACATATAGAATTGATAGGAAGTACAGAGGTGATTGTGACAGATGATGTGATGCAAGTATATGAAGCTATTAGGAGGTCAGGACATAAGTGGATGATAAGAGGATGTGGGTTCGATCCCTCCTCAGTTTCTTTGGAGTTTGCATGTTCTCCCTGTGTCTGCATGGGTTTTCCGCTGAGTGCTCTGGTTTCCTTCCACACTCCAAAGATAAGCTGTTCACATTCACCCATAGTGTGTGAGTGACAGAGAGAGTGTGTTCCACTGATGGATGGAAGAGTGACCCATTGTAAGTAGTGTATCTCGCAGTGTAAGTCACCTTTTTGAATAAGGTGTGTGGGCTGATAACACTACATGGTATCTGTTGGAAGTCACTTTGGAAAAAAGTGTCTGCTGAATGAATACATATAGTGTTGAAAGAGGGACAGGGGGAGCTCATTCCACCAGATTGGAACCAAAACCAAAAATGGCAGTCTTCAGATTCCTTACTTCTCTTTCCAGGCTAAAGGCACTTCCTGGGAACTGAACCAAATCAAAACTTGGTTACATGCCTACATTGTTTAATCAGTACAACCCACTGCCGTAGGAATCCGGAAAAAATTATGGTTGAATTTGTAAAGTAACACTGTGTGCTTTTTTATGCCACTGTTTGTAACAGGTTTTCTAAGTATTTCCAGCACATTCCCTTTGTGCCAAAGCAAGGCTGTGAAAACAATATCACTTTAAATATGTATGATTAAAATCCAGAGCACATGCACTTAAGTGTACCCAAATTTTTGAGTAAAACAGAATTATTTCCAGTAACAGAAAATATATTTTGGTTGAACACCTCACCATAGTTGTTTACAGATTTTTATTTTAAATACTTGACTCTTGTGCCCAGTAGGTACAGTTGGGAAAGTAGTGGTTAGTCAAACAATATGTCATGGCATTCAAACACATCCTTTTACCGTAGTCAGTCCTACGGGGGCTCAGTTGCTGGTTTCCACTATTCTTCTAAAGCAGGTGGTGCCAGAGCTTAGTTGTGTTGCTCTCCGGCTGTCATACAGGGACAGGGGCCATGCCAACGGTGAGCTTTGGCTGTCATTCATGTCTGTGTTTCTGGCTCTGCAAAAAGCCTAATTCTTTGGCCTGGTCATGGGAGAGAGAGAGATGGTTAAGGGGTGGGGGGTTGGGGGGGGGCTGTACTCGGGTCATGAAGATGAAGGAAAGCGTGTTGCAATCAACAGCAGCATATTTTCTGTTGATTATGGTTTGCGTAAAAATTAATTTAAGCCACGCTTAAAGCCACATGATCAGCATATACTTGAAGGACACGACAAACAAAACAATTTTATTGACCAAATTGAGAATATTTCAAATGTGAGCAACCAAAATTAAATCAGAGAAAACAAACACATAGATAGATAGATAGATAGATAGATAGATAGATAGAATCTGGAAATGTAAACTTTCACTGAATCCTTAAATGCATAAACTTCATGTTAGTTTTTGGGTGAGGCTGAGGGAGGTAGAACAAGGTGAGTGTGTAGAATATAGAGCTGTACCTTGAGCTGGTTCGAAAGCTTATGACAACGGGCTCCCCTTCCCAACACACAAACCTGTTCCCCTCCCCCCCCGCATCCCCAGCACACGCTGTCACCTGAATCCACCCGGCTAGCGCTGAATGGGCATTTAGAGACACAAGTGTGCAATTGTGTGACCAGACAGACAGCGTCGTGCACTGTGATGGTGAAGAGGGAAATGTAATCCCCCCGGATTGGGCTGAGCCCGGGCTCCCGGGGGGACATGGAACAGTCAGGGACCTGTGCGGCCGGCAGGAGAGGAGACGGTACTTCCCAGCAATTATGTCCAAATGCCCTAACATTGTGACTCCCATTAGAAGTGGCCTCTCTATGCTGAACTGGACAGGCCTGAATGGCCCAGCGGTCCTGTTACAGCACACGCCCCTGGGCTATTGAAATACTCTAAACTGTTTCTGTTCTCCTCCTGTGAGCGTTTATTTTTACTAAAGGGGCCCTGCCTTTATTCATATTAGGGAGGTGGGTGGCTTGCTGGTTTTGGTCAGTTTGATTGTTGTGTCGGATGACCACATTTTCTATATTTTCAATCTGGACTTTTTGTTTTCCTTTCCTCTGTTGCCCACAGGCCACTTGACCCCAAATCATAAAATAAATCTTCGAAAACGCCGCTTCTTGCGTTTATTGAAATGTTTATCCATTTGTTTGCTTCTGCCATTGTAATCTTGGTTGTGCTTCTTTAATGTATTTGACATACAACCTCAAAACCAGAAAAGCTGGGACAGTATGGAAAATGCTAATAAAAACAAAAAGGAGTGATTTGTAAATTTCCTTTAACTTGTATTCAAGCAAAAACAGTATAAAGACCAGGAATTTCATGTTTCACCTTATCGACTGCATTATTTTTGAAGATATACATTTATTCTGAAACTGATACCTGCAGCACGTTCCGAAGAAGTTGAGGGAGTCAGGTGTTTACCATTGTGTAACCTCACCATGTCTTTTAATAAGCGTTTGGGCACTGAAGACACCTATTGGTGAAATTTAGCAAGTGGAATTTTCCCCATCCATCCATTATACAGGTGTTCAGCTGTGCGATTGTACATGGCCTTCGTTGCTGTATTTTGCGCTTCATAATGCGCCACACATTCTCAATCGGAGACAGGTTAGGACTGCTGGCAGACCAGTCTAGTACCCACACTCTCTTCTTACGCAGCCATGCACTTGTAATCCCAGCACAATGCGGTTTGGCATCATCCTGCTGGAAAATGCAGGGACATCCCGGGAAAAGATGGCATCTGGATGGCCGTATATGTTGCTCCAAAATTTGTACATATCTTTCTACGTTAATGGTGCCCTCAGAGATGTGCAAGTTACCCCTCCCATGGGCACTGACACACCCCCATACCATGACAGACGCTGACTTTTGGACCTGATGCTGATAACACTTTGGACGGTCCTTTTCCTCTTTGACCCGGAGAGCACAACGGCAGTTTTTTCCAAAAACTATTTGAACTGCTGACTCATCGGACCACAAAACCTGATTCCACTGCGCTGCTGTCCATCTCAGATGAGACCGAGCCCTGAGAAGCGGATGGATTCTGGATATGTTGATGTCTATCTTCAGCTTTGCACAGTACAGCCTTAACTTGCATCTGTGGATGCAGCGGTGAACGCTTTACCGCAGTACTCCCGAGCCCGTGTCAGGATATCTGTTACTGATGCGTGACAGTTTTTAAAACGGTGACGTCCGAGGGATCAGAAATCGTGCACATTCGAAAGTGGCTTTTGACTTTTCCCTTTATGCACCGAGATTTGACTGGATTCCTTGAATCTTTGCATTACATTGTGCACTGTAGAGGGTGAAATGCCCAAAATCATACCGATTTGTCTTTGGGGAGCATTAATCTCAAAGTGCCTGATTATTCGCTGGCGCATCTGTTGGCAAATTGGCGAGTCTTGACCCATCCCTGCTCTTTCAGGACAAGGCCTTTTTTGCAGGCTCCTCATATACTGTAACATGATTGTCTCACCTGTTTCACATCACCTTGTTATTTCAAATTATCACATCATTATTAGTCCTAAACTACCCATCCCAACTTCTTTGTAACGTGTTGCAGGCATCAATTTTACAATAAGCGCATATCTTCAAAAAGCAATGCTGTTGATAAGGTAAAACACGAAATACCTTCTTTTTATACTGTTTTTGTTTGAATACGAGTCAAAGTAAATTTACAAATCACTCCTTTTTGTTTTTATTAGCATTTTCTACAGTGCCCATCCCTTTGGAATTGAGATTCTAATATACAATATGTCTCTTGAAATGCATGTTTTGTGTGGATATTATTGTGGTTTTATCTATAACCCTGTGAGAGTGCTCCGAGTCCATCTACAGTATGGAGCGCTCCGTAGGAATATTTTGAAATACCGTAATGCATGTGTTCCTGGAAAAAAATGGAACAAAAACAAGACGAAGACAAACACACAGGTACAGAAAACACGGCCAATGTTAAAAAAGCCTTTTCTCCACTTATGAGTAAGCTGAATAAACAGGTACAATGAAATTCTGGCCAAGTGAAATTTCTGCAGAACAGGAAACAGACATGTTTGCAGCAGTCCCAGCTGTGATCTGAAGGTGATGAATTGTTGCCTATGATTGTTTGGAACTATGTAATAAAATAAAAATAGAACAGAGAGGGAAGAGGACACCTGTGAAAGCAGTGTGTGAGTAACTTTAGGGCCCTGAAAGGTGTGAGGTGCAGGTAACACCTTTTTTTTCTCTGGGGGGATGTATCATGTATGTTATATTGGTTTCTTTCTTTATTTGTTTATTCATTTGCAACAGCAGCAATACTTGGTCACAGCAACACAGCAATTGTTTGTTTTTGTTTGTTTGCTTGTTTACTTTGGGTTCCGTTTCACTGATGAACCAACCGCTCAAGAAAATCAGTCATGACGAAACCTTAGAAGATGGTGCTGTGTTTACGACACTCCCTTACCAAATTTGCATTGATAATAAGATGTTTTTTCACATTGTTATTAAATATTTTAAGGACGTACGCATGTCACTTCAATTACTGTAGTAGCAACTTTTTTAAACAATTTGTTTCTCTTTTCCGTTTTTTTGTGAAAGGGTTTATTAAATACATACATACATATATATATATATATATATATATATATATATATATGTATATACAGTATATATACACATATATATATATATATATGCTGTTATGCAGTGGATGGCCCTGTCTTTCCAATATCTGGCCACCTGAGGTCCAGTCATGCAGATGAAGTGTAATCTCTTTCTATTTCCATTTTTGTTTAATTCCTCTTTAGAATTGCATTCCCTTCCACGCAACGGGCATTGTGTAGCACAACCCCCCCGACCTTCAAATGCGAGTGTGTTCACGCTCTCTAATCTGAGCCCCGGTCGCAACACTTCTAATCGATTCTGTTGATTCTCTTTAAAACTGTAACCCCCCCAGCTTGCCTGCAGCTTTTCAAAAGTGCGAGAGACAGCCAAGACACAACAGCACGCCAGTCCCAGAACCAAAATAAAGATGACAGTCCATTAATAACTCTGTACCAGCCCTTACGC
Organism: Scleropages formosus; assembly: GCF_900964775.1. NCBI lineage: Eukaryota > Metazoa > Chordata > Actinopteri > Osteoglossiformes > Osteoglossidae > Scleropages > Scleropages formosus. Next base: position 2,751,559 of record NC_041810.1, on the reverse strand, counting down.
AAAACCTGTGTATCCACCTAGGCTGAGCAAAGGTGTCTAGACAGAGCCCATAAATCAAACCCATTATCGTTTTGGAATCTGAATGGCCATTCTGGTCTGTGAAGGGGGGGAGGGGTGGTCTGAACATTTTCCATGTTTCGAAATAGAGAGGAACTAGGTGGAAGAAACATAAAACTTTTTCCTCCACTTAAAATTCAAGGAATTTCAGTGACAGCATTTGTAAGACTGACATATCAAGACATGCACGTAACCGTAAGGTATATTTATGCATCACTTTATCTTGATTCTTATGCTATCGGATAAATCTGTAAACTAGACGTATGTAGACTCTCAGCAATACACACACACACATATTATCGGAACCGCTTGTCCCATACGGGGTCGCGGGGAACCGGAGCCTACCCGGCAACACAGGGCGTAAGGCCAGAGGGGGGAAGGACACACCCAGGACGGGATGCCAGTCCGTCACAAGGCACCCCAAGCGGGACTCGAACCCCAGACCCACCGAAGAGCAGGACCTGGTCCAACCCACTGCACCACCGCGCCCCCCTACTCTCAGCAATATAGAGGTGCAATTTTTAATATTTTATACATTAGGTAAAAAAAATTCTTTTATATATAAAATAATATACTGAATAATAATTTATGTTTTATGCTGCAATATTTGAAATATTTATATCTGCATTTATTAATTTAGCAGACATTTTTCCGAAGCAGCTCACAATGTTAAGCTACTTACGCTGATATATCAATTTATACCGCTGGGTAATTTTTTTTGCTGGACTGATTTAATATAAGTAACCATATCACAATAGAGTAATGATCTATTAGTTATGCACAGTACATTACACACACACTGTCATCACCTAGATGACATTTACACTATGTTTTTATTGTATAAGCTGTAATATGGTCACAGTTTTAGATGCATAAAGCTTATTTACAAGTGCAGACGCAGCGGCACAGGGCTTTTAGGGAACTAACCCCATAACAATTACTTACTGCCGAAGGGCTTTAAGACCTCATACCAGTTTATTTCACAAGTCCCTTTAGTTTTGCTCTAAAATATTGAGGTTTGTTTGCCCACAACAACAGTATTTATGGTTCTCCACCATTCGGGCCTGATGCCTGACACGTGTGATACGCTGAAGAGGTTATCACGCTTGAAAAGATAATTTCTGAGGGAGGTGCGCAGTGTGGATGCTCTGTAACCACAGTAAACTAATAGGTTAAGTAGTAGTGGTAGCCAGTGGGACACGGTTTCAAGTGTCATACTCAGAGGAATGGCTTTGGATCACTCTGGGTCGTGTAGCAGGGGCTGTGGGGCATTGGTATGCATTACCATTGGATGTATTTGTAATTAAAAGTGAGAGAAATTCAATATTCTTGTTTTTCAATTAAATGATATAATACTCGGCAAAGCTGGAGCTAATCAGTTTGTAATTAATACCGTGGAGGTGTGACTCGCTATCTGGCCCCTGGAAACCGGTGGGCTGACTGTGGAGCGGTCCTGGGGCGCCGCTGCAGAGTCTCTGGTGAACCAGGTAAATGAAGGTCTGCTCACTGTGGAGAATCAGCGTTTGCTGAGCATCACAGCCGCTCCTTCTCTCATCTGTTTAATTTAGTTTAAAACCCTGTGGAGTTTGTCGACGTACAGGTTAAGAGAGCCTGCATATATATAAACTTTAGTCTAATTTTATCCCTTTTACAGTGGGGAAAAAGTGTGTAAGCATGGGAAAATATATATTTCACACGTGGTTTAATTGAACGTACTACACAATAGTGAAATTCTAAACCGTTCTTATATTCATGGCATAGTAAAAACATGCAGGTGCCATTCAAGCATAGATTGAAGTTTGAAAAAAACTGATATTTAGAAAGTGAGTTTTAATCAGTGCACACAAATATTATCCGAATACTGGATTTTTAAGGACTTATTGCAAGTTTTCCCGTCACTTCTTAGCGCTGAAATGAATCGATCGCATGATGACTTGCGAAGCAGTGGGCTTTGCGCAGAAACATTCTCTTTACGTGTGTGTCGGACATGTGTGGTGGAGGCGAACGCTGCCGAAGATTTCCTACCAAAGTTACGAAGGCAAAATGCTTACTTTACATATTTAAGTGTTTTTCCACTTTGCTTCGTGATAAGAATCTGGGATGAAGCCGCATAATGATCCTTCTACACCGGGGCTAATTATACTGTCTGTGCACTAAGTACTGCAAAGGTTGTAATTAAACTCTCCCATGAATCAAACCCCTGGCACGTGTACCTGAGGGAGGAGATGATTTATGTCGTTCAGGTGCTGTGATCCGCTCCCCCCCCAACACCCCACACCCTAGTTGCTCGTGCTGAGGCTTAGGCCCAGGTCCCCCCCGACGCGCCCACACACATAATCTCGGCCTCAAGGTCTCCCATAGGTCACATGTGGGTCTCGAGCTGTCCTCTGTGATTCATGTCAAGCCAAAGTGCAAGTCATGTGACCCAGCAGTGGCGGAGGCCTAGTTGTTCAAAATGTATGGATTTCTGCCACGAAACAGCCTTTATGTACATCGACCTCAAAATTAAAACAAGAAGGGCAAGTGCCTCGCCAGGTGGTTGGGACCTAGTGATGTGCAGTCATGACATCTCTGAATTTAGTGACAGAACCCACTGTAACTCGACTGTTCTACCAACCACCGAATGTAAATCACAAGGGAAGGAACGGGCAAAACAATGAAAGGAAAGATGTAAACAGATAAATGATGAAGCTTGGGGCTGTTGCCTGATGTGAATGGAATGCTGTTGGTTTCTGCTTGCCAGGACTGGGTTTGGAAGCCGCTCGTTGTTTTGTGTACCTTTTTGTTTGTTCTAAGGGTTGTTAAGCAGCTTCTTCTCAGTCATTAGTAATAGAGTGATTCAATCATGTGTTTGTATAAATATAAATGTTTATATATATTAGTTTTTCAATTTGTACATACTTACTCAATATCAAAAATCGCTTACGCTAAGGCGGGGTTGCTGTGGTCCAGCACCTATCCCGGAAGCACGGGGCAATAGGCTAGACAGGGTACATTCTACAGGACACCGGTGTGTCACAAGGCAATCAAAGAAGTTCATTCACTCACACGGGGCTGTGTAGAGCTGCCATGTCTCTAGATTGTGAGAGGAAACCAGAGCACTCTGAAGAAACCCAAGCAAACACAAGGAGAAGATGCAAACTTCCCAGATCTGAATGCAACTACTTTGACTCAGCCGTGCTACTCGTTGGACCACTGTGCTGCAAACTCAATATAATGTACTATAGAAAAGTAGTCCTGAACATAACACATAGAGCAACTCGTCCTTCCTGGAATTTTCAATTGCTTGTTGTTGCTGCAAGGGGGGCGCAGCGGGTTTTGCCTGTACCTGCTCTCTGATGGGCCTGGGGTTCGAGTCCCGCTTGGGGTGCCTTGCGACAGACTGGAGTCCCGTCCTGGGTGTGTCCCTTCCCCCTCCAGCCTTGCGCCTTGTGTTGCTGGGTTAGGCTCCGGCTTGCCGCGACCCAGCTCGAGACCAGCGGTTTCAGCCAATGCGTGTGTGTGTGTGTGTGTGTGTGTATTGTTGCTGCTTGCTATTCACCTAGAAACACCTGTCCTATTAGATCAGCGTTATATGTTATTTAGCAAAGTCTTGTTCAGCAAAGTCAGTAGGACATGGGTGACAGTAACAATGGCAGACTTGGCACCACAGTGTTCAGTGGAACAGTTAATGAAAAAAGTCACCAGTCTGTGGAAGGAAACATGGAGGCTTTTTTAATAGGTCCTGAGTTTGAAAAGAAAGAGGGAACAATCCTTAGACAGCTGAACTAATTCTCTTTTTATCTGCAGCGTATGAAAAGCGAGAGTTAGTTATTTCCTGGTCCCGTCCCCGGTGGGACTCCTCCGACAGCGGGTGATTATCGCTGGATGTCGGCCCTTCTGTTCGTCTCTCAGCCCGCCGTGTTTTGAGGAGGACTGGTGCAAATGGTGCTCCTATCACGGCTGATCCCCTCCAACTACCAGAAGGCCTAACCATTGGCCAGGAGGTGGCATTGTGGTTAGGGCTGCCACTTAAAGGACCCAGGTTTGAATCCCACTTCCTGCTGCGGTCCCTGTGGGAAAGACACTTACCCTGAAATAATAGTTAAAACTGTCCAGCAGTGAAAACTGCTAAATCAGTGTAAGTACTTCAACGCTGGAACTGACCTTGGAGAAAATTCTCAGTTAAATGAATCAACATAAATTTAAACATCTGAATCTCAGCTCCTGCTATAGTACCCTTGATTAAAATACTTACCCTGAACGGATTTGGTAAAAACGCCTCTTCTGTATAAATTGGAAAATCGGAGTAAATACCTGAACATTGTAAGTTACATCAGGAAAGATTGCTGAGTGAGTAAATAAATTAGCAAAATTAGTAAATAACTAACTAATTAACGTGACAACACCGTTGTATTGAAGACAAGCACAGAGGGGTCACAACAGGCCTACAGACCTTTTCTTCGTCACAGCCCTTTTCCGCTGGGTTTCTCAAGGCCTGAAAAGGCAATAAAGTTGATCCCGATGTTTGCTGCTGCAGCTGCGCTCGACGTTCATCCCAGGTTTCCGGTGCGCTGTTAAATCTGAATTCCCGCACCGTTGCCGAGCGCTCGGTGTGCAGAGCCGTCTGTGGGACATGGCGCTACGACTAGCCGCAACATTTTAACATCCCTCTTTTTATCTTGCAGTTTACAGAAGTTTACACAGCAGTAAAATGACCAATTTCTCACATGATAAACCCTATCAAATAAAGGGGTAAATTGATTAGAATGAACTTCATTGGAGCTAATTAACAGGCTAATTAGCTCTCATCACTTTGAGGAACGGGCGGCCTAATGAGCGCCGTATTTGCGAAGGTGCTAATCGGCGGACAGCAGGCCCTCGCGCTGCACAGGGATTTTTATCCGTCCGCCCAGAGAGCGTAAAGGGCTTCCTCGGTGCCCTGTCTTAAACGGTGAGATGAAAGCGAGATTCCTCCGCAGATATTAAAAACATATGAGTGTCGATTGAGAAATTAAATAGGGCTGAGGATGATGCAAGAACGGTGGGGGAAACACGGCGTTTCTCGGCTTCCTCAAAGGAGCAACAGATGTATAAAAGGTAAGATTCACTTTCTCATCTTCTTTCAAGGAAGAATTTGAATGTCAGCTCAGAGGAAAGATTATCATTTGTGGTAAACGTGCAACAAAATGTTATTGATGGCAAAGGGGCGTATTTTCACTGGGGTTTGACTTTTATCGGCGGTGCATGAATATTCAGTTTTGTAGGTCAGTGAGAAATGAAATGGAGACTATCACTTTCAAGAAATGCTTTAGTCAGTTATGAAATATCTTCAATTATTCAAAGAAGAAAACTGAACACACATATTAAAACATTTCAATTTGTGAGATGCTTGAAACTGATCATATTATTCCAGTTTCTCGTAATTAAACTTGTGGGGGAAGTAAGAAGTTTGAAATAAGAAATGTCATGCAGTGTAAATTATAGATTCAAATTAATGAACCTTGTCAGTAAATGAGAAGACGAGTAAATTAAATGTAAAAAATTCAAAAGTTATATGTATAGGGTTGCTGCAATTTCTGTTAAAATCTGTAAAAAAAGACTTTAAAATATTGCTTCATTTTTAATTTTCGTGAAAACACCAAAATTAATGAGGATTCCTTTGAATTTATCAAACTTTTAGAAATGTGTAGAAAGCATGAATAAGAACCATAATTTGTTCCGCTTTTCATGCTTCAAGGATATAATATGTCATCTAATGCCTGGCGTGGGTATTTTTTAGGTAAACGCCATAATCTACTGCATGTACAGTTCACCTGGAAGTACATATATTCATAGTTGAAAACAGCTGGTCAATTAGTCAATTTCCTGTTGTCAAAATCATTTCTTGATTTTTATGCTGCACAGAACCCTGTCAGCAGTGCAAGGTGCCTTTACTCAGTGTATGAGTCATAGGGACATTCAAGCAAGCCTAATGTGTCCCCCAACATTTTGTGTATAACTCATATGCTACAATTATTAAAACGACTGCTATAGTAATGTTTCGAGTGAATTTCAGTCCCCTAGTTCATGACAGGTTGTTTCGGTTCTGGTGTGCATAGTAATAGGTCCACAATAACATGGTACAGCATCTTAAATAGAAAAGCATCTCAGCTGCTTCATATAACTAAAAAAGCAAAAGAGGCTGAGCAATGGAAAATAAATGCATATTTCTTCAGGGTTGCCTAGCCTATGAGTTTCCTTCAGAATCAAAGAGAATTTAAATGTGTCAGGGCATGAAAAGCACTGTTTAGTGCTGGATTTAGACCTTTCCGTATGCACCATGTCTTGTCTACGCCGAGCCTACCAGCAGCCACTGCAGCGTTATTTGTTACTGAATGCTGCAAGTCATTCAGGGCTCTGAAATGAAAATTACACAACCAAAATATGAAACCAACGGTAGATATGAGCAACTCGAAGGAAGAACCGAGCCGTGCAAAGATTTAACCACGTTCCCATATTCTCTTCTGAATCGGCGATCGTCCTGGCCTTCGCAGTTTTAAACAAATTCTGCAAACGATGACCCAGGTGATGAATTTTCTTATGCTAGAAAAATAACGCTGGACATGCATGCGATCTCTGTTGGACAGCTTTGTGGATAAGGGACCTCTTCAGCAATGGTACTTGATCACGCTTTTGAAAGAATGCATTTTTTTGCCCTTGCTTTGTAATTATTGCTGTATTTATAATGTCTCCGTCTTGCGGTTTCTGTGTCTATGTTGCTGTGACCCAGTGTTGTTGTTGATACTAATCAATGAAAGAGGTCTGCGAACTACGGCTTGTGTCTGGAGCCACCCTCCACGTAGACCTGCGCCTCTCATCTACGCTGCAGTGTTATCTACCCTCTGTGGAAACCACTTTGAGACCTCGCGTTCATTAAAGCCTTTCACGAACCCCCCTGTCATCACGGCGAACGACACACGGTTGCGCTCAGTAGGCGGACCGCGTCCCGTGTGCGCCGCGGAGGCTCTTCATTATCCAGCTGTGAATAAACCCCCAGATTCGAATAGTGGCGCAGTAAAAAAAAAAAAAAATGGGGGTGCGAGTTAATTAACGTCGTGTCGGGGAAGGAGACACAATAGCGCACATCAGAAGAAGGCTTGACATAGAGATGGACAGATAAGTCATTAATTGGTTTTCTTGTGAGCACAATGTCGTGGGGGGGGTGAGGTCAAAATGACTTTGACAGAGGCCACAACTATATTACGCCGGGGACCTGCACCGTACGACACGCGACAGGTGCAAACTCAATAGGTGACATGAGCTGTAGAACAAGGTAATTATACCTGGAGCCTCGATGCAAGTCGGTACATTGCAAGACCCCTTGGAACATAGGCCTATTACTAAGCAAAACGGTAAACAAAGTTGTTAATATTCAATAAGGGGAACTCTTATCCAGCAGCTAGGCCCAGCCCCACCCATCCCCACCCTGGGAAGGGCCGGAGTCCATTTCAAATACAGAAAATTTCCATGAGGAGATGATTCATAGTGATACCGTGAGCAGCAGCATTATGGAGAGATAATTGGTATGATAGACGTGATGCCGAGTGCGGCGCAATGCGGGAACTCAGGAGCGGCAGATAAAGTGCTCACCAAAGCAAACGTGGCGTGGGAAAGGTCTGAAAAGTAAGAGGGAAATCACAGGCAAGGTCAAAGCCTTTTTACAAATTGTCCCTCTTTCAAGAATTATTTAACTCTTTCTAATGGAGGGAATGAAAGACTGTTACTGCTGTCCAGTGGCGTTACTTCGTTGACGTTGTGAAACGTTTAGAATACAACGAGCGAAACAAAAATTGTGTGCGGCAAAACAAAAACTGCACTAGTCTATCATGTTTTTCCGTTTGCAAATAAATGATTAAATATTTTTATTTTGTGGTTGTCAGAGATGCAGCGTTAATTCAGAAGTAAAAAAAAAAAAGTTTCCAACCAAAAATCTTCACAACCGAGTCTCTGACCAGCATCCATTTCGATTTGCATCTATGTATGTGCTACACTTGGTTGCGATTGTTATCATTTATTTGTTCCTCTGCGTGTGAGAATAAGATAATAGATTAGGCGCTGTGGGTTGTCTGGCAAATGCAGACAAGCATTGCATCAGAAAGAAGTATTTGAACCTAAAAATCTTATCAAAGCATTAGAAAGTACCCTTGTGCGTCATTTTGTTAAATGATGTATCAAAGCACATATGCATGTTTAATAATGTATTAAAATGAATGCAGTTAGTTTTATTCGTGAAATCAGTACAGCTACCTGATAAACACAAACGCACAGATGCTCAGACGTACTTTTTATGGGAATACCAAAACTGTTTATTTTTTTAAGCTTTTGTTGATAGCAAATTTAGTATGCACTAATGATTTTAGCTGTATAATGAAAGTAATTATTACTTATGGTATTGTAATGCTGCTCTAATTCTATGTTGATATATATATACATACACAGGTAAACTCTGGTATACAGACTCTTGGCTTACAGACTTTCCATATAATGACCCTAGAAAAGTTGTACAAAAACAAACATAAAAAAAAAACAAAACTTTGAAAACAATTAAAAACAAACTTTTCAACAATGATGTGGAAGTCAAGAGACAGTTAGGCACAGACTTTTCAACAATGCATGATAACTTCTTCTTAACTTTGCATTGTTTTCAAGTTTTATTGCAGTTTTGAGATGTTTTCCTTGCATTTTTTTAATGTGTTTTTTTTATATCTGCATAATTTTCCATTTAAGAGGAGTCTCAAAACTCACCTCCTTCAGACTCGGTTCTCCTCTGATCTCATAAGTGCTTAATAAATGGGTGCGTGTTTCTTATATATAATAATTTTTAAGAAATATTTTGTTTAATAATACAAAAGCCTTTATGTTCCTACATGTGTAATGTATACTAGTTTATACCATGGTACGTGACAAATTGACTTGACCGAAGAGTCACGTGTCTGCATCCAAATCTCTCTTTCTGTTGACGTAATGCACTTTTTGTATTTTTCTCTGTGATGTATGTTGCGTCTGCTAAATGAATAAATCTGAATGCACGGCATGTGTCTTTCGTATGTTTACATGTACTTACTGCACAATTTAGCCTTTAGTTACTTTCCTCCTTGAGTTTTTTTAGTATCTCATCATCCTAATGTGTTTGGAGGGTGTTTCTGGAAATATCTGGGCATGTATGTAAAGTCCACAAGACTTTACGTAGATGTGGTCCATACTTAAAAAATGGCAAAAGACCTCCCGGTTTATACTCTCTTGGTATATGGACCGTTTCCAGGAACGAATTAGGTCCATAGAACGAGTGATACATGTAATTGCTTTAGTTGGTATTTGTTCGTTTTTTATTTAAATTATTTTTTTTGCTTTTTGTTCATTTGTTTAACATTGGGGGGTGTGGTGGCACAGCGGGTTTAGCCGGATCCAGATCTCTGGTGGGTCTGGAGTTCGAGTCCCGCTTGGGGTGCCTTGCGATGGACTGGCGTCCTGTCCTGGGTGTGTCCCCTCCCCCTCCGGCCTTACGCCTTGTGTTGCTGGGTTAGGCTCCGGTTGGCCACGACCCCGCTTGGGACAAGTGGTTTCATTCAGTGTGTGTGTGTTTAATATTGATTAGAAAAGAGTTGATATGGATGCTTAGACTGCAATGCATATGCCACAGCCCTCCACCAGTCTGGAGGGAGGGGTGAGTCAGTGAGTAGAAAGCATTTTTAAGACCCCATCCCCGCCTCCATACCATAAACCAAAGCAAGATAAACCAGGTTTATCTAGATGCCTAAAACCCCATATACCCCTTCCTTCCTGTATCTGCTACTGACAACATCCATCAACTACGTCACCCTTAGCTTGCCTCCCTTGTCATGAAGTCTTAGAGAGGATGGGAGTATGTGGGAAAGAACTTTGAGTTACTGTTTAAAAAACAGTTTTTTTTTAAAACGTATTTGTTTGTGAGAGTGAATCTGTAAGTGTGTGTGTGTGTGTGTGTGTGTGTGTGTGTGTGTGTGTGTGTGTGTTCCAGAGTGGAATGGAGCCCATGTGGATTCGTGCAGTGTGTTCACCAGAGGACGAGCTAACGTGATTAATGTCACTTGGGGAACGAACGGATGGGTGAGAGCACGCCAGAGCCACGATGCCCGACCTTCGTCACAGACATGATGGCTGATTAAGAAGAGCGGCACACAGCCCACGCTATGTGGCAAAAGTCTTCCATCAGTCAGATGTTTGGTCCGATAGGCTGCTGTCGAATGCAGCAGATGGGAGGCGTTGCAGGCTAAGAGCGTCGGATGACTGGATCTCTACAGTCTGGTCTCACACCATCGGGCCTTCCCCGAGACTAACCATTGGGATCTTCTGCAGTCTGGTCTCAGACCAGCTGGGCTGTAGAAGTTCCCATAACAAAGGCCAGGTACATTCCTGTTGTTAACTCACCATTTAAGATAAAGGTATCTGACAAGTATTTGATAAGTAAAGGGTGTTTTCCCTCTTGACCAAAGGGATCAAACTTGTTTCCTATCGCAGGTTGAACAGCATTCAAGACACCTGCTGTCAGCCAGTTTTTCACATTCTGTGTGTATAACAAAAGAGACAATAACTAGTAGAATGACTAAGGGCTGCATCCCCCTATACTCCTATAGTGCTCTATACTGACTCAGTATTGTTACTGACACCCCTGCTTTCAACGGTGTTGGAAGAGGGTGCGGCTCAAAATCTTCATGTGAAAACCAGTGGTTATACATCTAGGGGTCAGAGGACAGGTTGCCGGGTTACTTTGCTTCAGGCTGTATCCCTCAGGAGCAGCACATGCAGTACAACATGAAGCACAATGACACTTTGAGCAGCATTTGACGAAAAGGTTCGCCTTCTTTCTTTGATATCTTTCAATTTTTGCCGCCGCGAGCGGTTACATTTCACTTAGTTGTGTCCATTTCCATTTCTCAGTCAAGATCAATTCTGTGGCCAATGTATTCCTGACAGATAAAAACACAATTAATTTATCAAGCTGTCCGAAGATAAATGCAGTTGTCAAGTCGGGCGCAGGATTCTTGCCAGACCATGATACAGGATTTATTAAAATACAGCCCTGCTGAATACACCATCACGGCAAATGCATTCATCTTTCTGATGACTGTATATGAATAAGATCCCAATCTGAGGTGAGGATTCTTTATTGCAGTTTTTGCATTTTATTTTTCTTAGGCAGGACTGTCTGCTGGAAATATGTACTTTCTACAATAAACAGCAGTACTGCCCTTTACAACTGGAGGACCACTTGAATTATTACACAAACACATGCAAAACATAACATCTCATGCTGGCTTAAGAGGTTGAATGAAGGGTGTTAGTTAAAGTTATTTTTTAAATGTCTGCAAGAGAAGCACAATCAGGTAAAAGTCACATTTTCTGTATTCTTGGACTCTACCTTTGTTTTTACATTTATTCACTTAGCAAATGCTATTCTCCAAAGCAGTTTAATATAATACGATTCACCCCATTTATACAGATGGAACTCCACGGAAAGAAGACAATGTCAGTTTTAGAAATCTGTGATTGAGAAAAGGCAATGGGTTAGACTAAAATCAGAAGAGGGTGAATTTATATCTGTAGTGGGTAGTGTACTGGTTAAAGCAACTGCCTTTAGACCTAAAGGTAGTAGGTTTGAACCTCACCTCCATCTGTAGTGCCCTTGAGCAAGGTACTTACCCTAAATTGCTCCAGCAAAATTACCTAGCTGTATAAATTGGTAAATAATTGTAACAGTAACAAGGTGAGTCCTTTTGGAGAAAACTGTCAGCTAAATGAATAAATGTACATGTTAAGAAATATTTGTTTGATACAAGGACTATCTTGGTCCAGTATAATCGGCTCAGCTGTATAAGTGAGTAAATCAGTGTAAGTGGCTTGACATTGTAAGTCGCATTCTACAAGAGTGTCAGACGAACAAATACGATACATGGACAGAACTGAACCAATGGCCCTTTAGCTAATATCTGCTATCTTGATTTTTTCTTTTTTTTTTTTCTTCTGTGTGAGTGGATCCAAGTGCACGTTTTTTTACTTCGTTGTGAACAGGTGCAAAACTTTGAATGTTTGTGAGCACAAGAGCAGGTGGGACACGCACTGGTGCGGCAAACAAGACTCTGCAAAGGCAGAGAGCAACCTTGGCCCTTTTTTAAGTGCAATGAAATGGCTTGATGACGCACAGGTTTGCTCACTGCGGTCATACAGGAGGAGGAGGAGGAGGAGTCCGCTGGCGGAGAGACGCAAGGAGGAAAGAGTCTGATGTTACGTTAGCCAGGCGAATAAGCATGTTATAATAAAAGCAGCAGTGGGCTACAGCGGAACCTGAATGTAATGTTTGAGATACCGGTTTAGCAGCAGTACTGCATCTTGGGGACTTTCTTCTATCTTGGGTGATGAAACATGATCACAAGCACATTCAGGTTGGATTAAAACCTCATCTGCATACTATGTAGAGGCATTCAGATGCAACTGCTGCAGAATGTATGATATAATAGACAGTGGTAGAGGATCCCAAATTGTGTACATGGCATAGGTTTATACATCCATTGTCAGAAACCACTTGTCCCACTGCAGGGTAACGGTGAGCTGGAGTCTTACCCGGCAATACAGGGTGCAAGGCTGAAGGGGGACGGGGCACACTCTGGATAAGATGTCAGGCACCCTGAGCAGGGCTCAAACCCCAGGTCCACCACACAGGAGGCACTGCCCAAACCGCTATGCCGCCATGCCACCATGCCCCCTGTTAGGTTTATACAGAAATGCAGAATCTGACCTCCCGCACTGTACCGTGCAGCAGTTCACATTCTTTAGACACCGTTGCACTGTACCAGCATATGAAATCCTGAACTTTCATTCCCAATGAGTGGTACGAATATTTCCCACTCCGCTGTTTGTTGCAGTCATGTTTTATAATGTTAATAGGTATATAGTTTGCAGTTAATAAGCGGCAAATTATGTTTTGACCTGAATGGGTTTCACCATAGCCTTTAAACTCTCCATCTGTAAATAAGAGTCCCGACTGACTATCACACGTCATTTTTAACCACTGTTCCCAGGAGTTTACACTAATTTCCAAATTAGCCAACCAAAGATCCAAGTTACTCTACCGAGTTACTCAACCACACTCATACTTATCACATTTGAGTATCCTGGGCCTTTAAGACTGAACCGCTGAGGAAGATTTACCTAGATAGGTACACTATGCACATCCAAATCTCTATATCACTGTATCTATATATCATTTAACAAAATGTCATTATATTACTTTCTATGAAATGTCTATGTCACTAAATATCACCATATCCAAATCTCAATACCACTGCACAATAATTGCAATACTTATGGATAGTCCATACTGCACTGTTTAGGGTTAAAGACCTGTATCCTAAAGGTTGTTGGTTTGAACCCGGCTCCTACCTGTCGTAAATTGCTTGGAATAAAGGTATCAACTAAATGCCAGATTATGTCTAATTATGCCCAATTGTTTAATTATTAGGATGCAGTAGATGGTTAGAACTGCACATATGACACTAACTCAAGTGTATTACTATCTCTGCTGGAAAAGCATTGTAATGACCTGCGTTACTGGTATTTAGGTGGGGAGGTGGTTTGTGTAAATAGTTGCATTGTGGGGAATAATGTTAAATGTGGGTGTGCAACCACTGGGGGCACTTAGGGGGAAAATGATGTGGTAGTTGTGTCTGCCAATGTGTTGGGAGAGAGCCTGGGAATGTTGACTGTAGGTGTAGGTTCTAGTGGAAATGAGATCCTTAGACTAAGAGCATTATTTCCCTGGTGCTGGTGTTCAAATAAATCATTCGTAATGAACTCCGCCTCCATGTCTTTCTTCACCCCATCCAAACCCACAGCGCTGTGCGCCACGGTATTAACTTTCCAGCTGCATGATAACTCTGATTAATTCTGAAGTATTTGGACACTCATTAAACTGCACTACATGACAGTCCCTATAAAAACTGTAACCTTTCACCCTTGCACTGAATTAAATTTGTGTATGATTTTCATTTTCTTGGTGTTTCTGTCTTGCTGTGACCCAATGCTGTTCTTTTGTTAAAAAATAGTAGCAATAAAAGTTTGTTTAGGGCATTAATTATAAAAGGCAATGTATTAAATTTAATGACGACAATTGTGCAAATGTCAGTTAACCGGTGTCCAAGTGAATTCTGGTGTCTCCCCCCACAATTTTCTGTGCTATTAATGTCACAGTAAAGTTTTTTTCTAGGAATTATACAGTATATGCATTGAGAGTGAATGGCAAATGGCTGGACCAGCAGCAGCTGCACGTCTTCCTTCTGTCACATAGACCTGAGGCCTCAGGAGCTCGTCTGTCAGTGTCCCCATCTCTGTGCTAAATCCTTCAGCCAGTACAACGCGGTGAGGCACGGCATGGCATACACACCACACTGGTAAAGATACGCAATTTGGAGCTGGGAATAAGAGTCTCTTGGCTGTCTGCTCCGGACAACCCCCCCCAGCATGGATTACCATGGTATGCCCCGTGATCACAGCTCTGCATGAGCCCATGTGAGACTGACACCCCTCGGTGATTCCATCCGGGGGTCAAGGGCCCCACAGGGGGCCAGCTGGACCCAACTCCTGGCAGCCAGTTCAGACCAGCTCCGATCCAGAGAGCAGAAATAATCTGGTTTTATTTGGCCCAATGATGGCAGCCTCCGTGTTTCTTCTGGTGTGTGTTTTCTCTAACGACATGCCAGCGGGTGGGTGCACCACAGCAAGAACAAAGAATTAAACAGGAAGTGTGCAACCACCCATCTTGGGTTTTTTTTTAATGTTCGGAATGCAGTAACACTTGTTATGAAGAAACATATTCTGGCTGATAGCCCTCGTTTGCGTAAACGTCCGAAGCTCCCGTCTCTCGTGACTGTTGCCAAGGTGCTTCTTTCTTGCGGTGTTTTGACTCGGCAGGTGATGCGCGTACTGTAGAGCAAGGAATGGAAGCAGAGATGGGAGCACAGATGCTTGAGGAACACAGGCAGGTCCCAGGAAACGTGCATTGCTGGAGGAGCATCACCTGGACCGTCTCCAGGCATGGCGTAGGAAGCGTACGTGATTGCCGGCACATGTACGTGTGTCTGTGCGCGTGTGTTGGAATGGCAAGGCAGGTCTGAAAGCGAAAGCTTCCACGAGGCTCTCGCACCTGAACAACAGCATGGTTCCTCGTACTCGCCGAGGTGCAATTCTTAGAGGGCCCCGTTGCCGAGGGAGAGAAAGCATCTGGGCCTGGGTGACTGATTCATCTCTGGAGTGTGAAACGTCACACCGCAGAAGGGGGAGGGAGGAAAGAGGAGTCTTTTTAATCTTTCAGAGCGACTCTTTTGTCCGATTGGCTGCTAGGCCGCGTGTGGCACTGGTAGGTGGCGGTGTGTGTGTGTGTGTGTGTGTGTGTGTGTGTGTGTGTGTCGGGGGGGTAGCAGGGGCGGGGGAGATTTAATGGCGGTGACAAGGAGCTTCTAAGAAGCGCAACGGGTTCCCACAGTTGCCGCGTGTCAGTAAATGTGGCGTGGCGGGGCACCGCTCCGCACGCACCTTTTCGATTTAAAAGGGGAGCGAAACGAGCGTCTTCGGCCCTTTTCACCCTTTTCATCCCCACGACAAAACGCCCCCCAGATGGCGCGGCGAGCAAGGGACAGGCTCACACACAAACCTGGACTTTTCTGACATTTCTAGTTCTGTGTCTTATATTTTATTCTAGGTATTTAGTCTTAAATGTGAGAAACCTGGATTTCAAATAAAAACCACAGCCGCTAATGGAAGAAACAGAAAGTGCTTTCTAAATATTCTCAGGCATGCATGCACACCGTATGTGTACACGTCCATAAACCAGCAAGCACTCAGTGTGTTAGCTTTGCTACAAAGTTCAGAAACAGTGAACCTCCAACATCACGCTATATTCAAATTTTCAATCTAACAGTGTCTTTGATTCTTACCTTTATGCTCATGATAAATATGCAAATACAGAAGCGGCAGTATGTACTAATCTTATTTATGTAACTTCTACAAGACATATAATTGGCATTTTAGATATTGTCATACACGTTTGCTTGTATACCCAGCAGATTCTCAGTATATTTGCTTTGGTAAAAGGCCCTGAAACAATGAACCGCCTGCATTATGTCTGTTGTCTGAAACTGCTTGTCCCGAGCGGGGTCGCGGCAACACAGGGGAAGGGAGACACCCAGGAAGGGACGCCAGTCCGTCGCAAGGCACCCCCAGCGGGACTCGAACCCCAGACCCACTGGAGATCACGACCCGGTCAAACCCGCTACACCACTGCACCCCCGCTTCTTGCGCTATGCTCTGTTTCAAATTCCAAATTGTGGATTAAAAGTGAAGTAAATAAAAGCCACAGTGAATTGGTAAGAAACAATGAGAAGAAACATAGTTTAAATGTTCACATATACGTAAGTGTGTACAGATACTCAGCCAATGCTTTATTTGCTTTGTACCAAAAAGGTTCCAAAATAATGAGCCTCCTGCACTGTAAAATTCCAAATTGTACTTTAAAAGTTATGAAGCTTAGCATTACTGACAAAAACGTTGACGTCCTGGTAGGTGACAACTCGCTTTTTTTATGTGGTTCGGAATTTAGCCCACATCCATTATGAATTATGTCGACGTCTCTCTGTAATTAGAAATCCAGCGGGTGAATTCAGGAAAGGCGTCCATTTATATATGACTATTTCTCCATGGTTGCAAAACGTGTTTAATTATCTTTAATTTATCTCTTAAGTGATGTGAAGCTTTCTTTAATTAAAACACTCCTGCTGCCGTGTCGATGGGCCTTAAACAAGTATTAGGAAAATAAACGAGCTGTTTCTTTTTCTCTTTGAGCGACCGCATCGGGGAGGAATGTTTGGCGGCGGGTGCCATTGAATGTGTTAGGACTTGAAAGGTGAACACAGGGAGTTTGGGTGTTCTCACGGCCCGACACACACTTTGTTCGCACTGTGCACCGCTGGACGACTTTTATTCTGCGTGTATGTGTGTGTGATTTTGTTTTTTTTTTTTTTTTTTTTTTCTGCTTTTTGTTTTCGTTTTGTGATGTTTTTGCAGTTGAACCATGCGGGAGAGGGAACCCCCCCCCCCCTTCCCCTGTGCCGTACACACTCAACAGCCCAGGTGTGTGTCCGTTGCAACGGAAGACAGGAAGTTAACGGTGACCTACTTTGTGCGTGGACACACTGCACATCTGTATTTACCTACAGAACTGTGGAGGCTTTCAGATGCTTACATCTTTAATTGTTTTACTACGTTGAATTACAATGGATTTAAGAATTTTTGACATTGATAACGGAAAAATTGTCTTTCTGTCAGTTTCAAAAATCCTTATTAAATCCAATGCGCAAAAACACATTTCTAAAAATATAAATGTTTTTCGGCACATTGTCTATGTATGTGTATATTGTGGCTTGTTATTAGTATGTACACCAGTACACGGCACGTATTTATGTAATTTATGTGCTGTATGTAATATTGTTTTATTTCAATGCATTAATGAATAAAATTAATGAAAGTCATTAATCCGAAAATAAATTTCACAAGATTACAGCTGCTTCTACAAAACAAGAAAAAGCATTTTGTTTTGCTTATAGATTTCTTAAATTCCCCTCATAAGCAAGATACCAATACTGTATTTGCGACAGAGATGATGATTTTTAATCAGCAGAGTGGAATGTATTAAATTTTATTTGCCTCTGCATGCAGTATTTATAATAATATTCCACCACACAGTATTTTGAGGTTTTAAGTAAAAAAGTAGGAGAGTATAACATCAAAAGAAGACAATTTGAAGTATAACATTTAATATGGTCGCTCTATGGGTAATAAATGTTTTAATAAGCAACAGTTGCTTTTCCTTGAGATTTTGTTTACATGTGACAGTAGGGCAAAGGTGTGTTTTCTCTTCATGTGAGATTAATCTCCTATTCTTACACATAAATACATAATATGGGTATGCAGCAGTTTCACTTTAGGTAAACGTGCAACTATGGCTCATTCTGGTTTTTTACACCTTCTGGAATGTCTTAGAAATGAAAAATTGCACACCTTCGACGGAGTGAAAACACACTTCCCCGTTTCACTCAGGTTATGCTAACGGTGCACTTTTTTTTTTTCAAATTTAACGTGTACAGCTGGCCCAGCTCAGTTCAGTGTCCCTAACTATTTCCGTCCAGTTTCAGTTTCTTTACAACAGCAAACTGAGCAAGACTGCATGACCATAATTTGGAAATAGCATTTAGGGGTCTAGGTTTGCTGCTACATTGAAGGTCCACTCTCTCTCTCACTCACTCACCCACTCACACACACACACACACACACACACACACACACACACACACACACTTACTTTGTCACTGTCAAAGGGACCCCTAGGCATTGCTCCTCTGCAGCTCAACCCATATCCACAAGACACTCACAAGCGAGTCTCTAGGACTCATTCTGTGTGTGATTGAATACTCTCATGCTCCATTTCTGATTACATTTTGTATATTTTGTGTATGGATTTCTCCAAAGAAACTTACAAAAGTGAGCCACTTTCATTTACCCATTTATGTAGTTAGGTAATTTTTACTGTATAAATTGAGGGTAATGACCTTGATGAAAGGTAAAGCTGCAGGAGTTGCGATTTGACCCTGGGTCCGTTGGCTACAAGGTGGCAACTCTTACCATTTTGTCGCATGATGCCCCCGTATATTTCTTTAAATATTTATTGTTCGACTTAAACTGAAGAGAAAACAATATAATGACTGATTCATTAATTTGCTCAGTGGTGTAAAAAAGCCGAATGCAACTGGCTCAGAATTTAGCAGGGTTTTTTCTTTTTTTGTATGAGAGCCTTCGTTTTAAAAAGGCAGCACCAGAGGGCAAAGCAAGGCATGTGCAGCAGTGTGTAGATGATGAAAGCACTTAAGGACATATCACATGTGTGCCTTTACACTTGCATGGTGTTACTACAGTGGTTGGTTGATGTGCTGTCTCTCAGAACCCACAAAGTACAGGCGTGAGATCCTGTGTCTCAGACACAAAGTCCCCGGTGAGGAGTTTGAAATCAGAACCACTGAAACTTCCATGGGCTAAAATGATTTCCACGTTGTAACTCTTTAAAATGCTATAGAAATTAAAATGTAATTTGGCTCTAAATGAATTATGTCACATGAAGACATGGTTGTAAATATTTTTTTAAGAACCCAGAAAATTTCCAGGGAAAACCCTACAACATCACTGAATGTCTTACCTGCAGCATCTCTGAACATCCTGCCTGCAGTATCTCTGAGTATCCTTCCTACAGCATGCTCTTTTTGAAGCCGAATCTGACCATTTGCAAAGAAAAATAACTGTTGTCTCCTAAAGCTGGGAGATCCACTGGTTCTCTCACACCATCTCTATAAAAGCAGCTGCACACACTCTTCTGTTAGACAAGTTCATGTTCCCAACACATAAATTCAACAAGCCTGTATGCACCTTGGGGGGGTGCGGTGACGCAGCAGGTTTGGCTGAGTCCTACTCTCTGGCAGGTCTGGGGTTTGAGTCCTACTTGGGGTGCCTTGTGACGGACTGGCATCTCGTCCTGGGTGTGTCCTCTCCCCCTCTGGCCTCACACCCTGTGTTGCCGGGTTAGGTCCCAGTTCGCCGTGACCCCGCTTGGGAGCAGCGGCTTCAGTCAATCTGTGTGTGTATTCACCTTCCTGGATCTGGGCTTTGCTGTGGCAGAAGGACTTGCGTGATCTAGGGATCTCCAGAGCTATATCATCTGGAGCAGTATGCTCCTGGTAGGGTCTCCCATAGTGGCCAGGTCTGGAGGGAAGATCCAGACTAACATGATCTGAGAAACCCCTATGGAAAATGGGATCAAGAGAACATTTACCCTACCTGGAATAAGGTCACTGGGACCTACCCCTGGAGGCCTGGGGGTAGTGTTCCTTGGTGAGCGCCTGCTGGCGAGGTAATCAACAGAACTTGGCCGGGATCAGCCTGAAAAGGCAATGTGGGGGGTGGCCATGTAGGCCATCTCCAGCAAGGTCCAATGGGGGGTGGGTGTGATGCCTTTTGGGCAGCAGAAGGGGCCAGGGTGGTGTGTGGCATCATGGCCCCTCTTGGCAGAAACTGGCTCTTGGCATCTGGAGTGTAAATTCACTGGGTGGGGGAAGGAGCTGGAACTGGTGCGGGAGGTTGAGAGATACCAACTAGACATAGTTGGGCTCACCTCCACTCACAGTGTTGGCTCTGGAACCAAACTCCTCGATAGGGAGTGGTCTCTCTCCTACTCAGGAGTTGCACAGGATGAGAGGCACCGGATGGGTGTGGAGATTCTCAGAAGGCCCCAGCTGGCTGCCATAAGTTGGAGTTTGTCCCGGTGGACGAGAGGGTCGCCTCAATGGGACTTGAGGTCGCAGAGAGGAAAACTCTGTTGTGTGTGCTTATGCACCAAACAGCAGTTCAGAGTTTTCGACCTTCTTGGAGAGAGTGGGTGGGGTTCTGGACAAGGCCCCACCTACAGACTCCATAGTCCTGCTGGGGGATTTCAACACTTACGTTGGCAATGACTGGGAAATCTGGAGCGGGGTGACTGGGAAGAATGGCTTGCCTGATGTAAACCTGAATGGTGAAATGTTATTGGACTCATAAGCATATTTGGAACCAGAGCTCCTTGGGCCAAAGGTCAATGATTGACTTTGTAGTCATTTCATCTGACTTGAAGCCACATGTTCTGGACACTTGGGTGAAGAGAGGTGCTGAGCTGTCAAATGTCACCATCTGGTGATGAGCTAGATCAGATGACAGGGAAAACTGACAGACAGACCCGATAGACCCAAGCGTATAGTGACGGTGTGCTGGGAACAACTGACAGAGGACCCTGTCTAGAATGATTGTAACTTCCACCTCCATGAGAACTTCTCCCATGTCCTGGAAGAACTGGAGAGTATGTGCCAGCTATTAGGGTATCACACTCTCAGCCTCCCAGGAAATGTCTATGCCAGAATGCTGGAAAGGAAGCTGAACCTCATATTGAAAAGGAACAATACCGATTCCGTCCTGGCTGTGGAACGCTGGACCAGCTTTTTACCCGCTCACATATAATTGAGGGGGCATGGGAGTTCGCTAATCCAGTCTACATGTGTTCTGTGAACTTGAAAAAGGCCTATAACGGTGTTCCCGAGAAATTCTGTGGGAGGTGCTTCAGGAGTATGGAGTGCCAGGGCCACTATTGCGGGCCATTCGGTCTCTGTACACACAGAGCAAGAGTTGTGTCCGCATATTCGGCATTAAGTCAAGGGAACATGAGATCAACTGTAGACTGGGAGCAGCAGCAGCAGTCATGTGGTCACTGTACCAGACTCTAGTGGTGAAGGGGGAGCTGAGCCATAAGGCCAAGCTCTCTATTTACCGGTCGGTCTACGTCCCTACCCTCATCTATGGTCGTGAACTTTGGGTAATGACCAAAAAAATAAGATCGAGGATAAAAGTGGCTGGAATGAGTTTTCTCCGCAGGGTGTTGGGACTCACTCTCCATGACAGGGTGAGGAGTTTTGACATCTGGGAGGAACTCAGAGTAGAAACGTTACTCCTCCGCATTGAGAGGAGCCAGTTATGGTGGTTTGGGTATCTGGGCTTCTCTTCTCTCCCTATTGCCACCGTGACCCTAGAAGGACAAACAGGCAATGAAATGGATGGATGGATGGATGGATGGATGCACTGTGCAGAAATAGTGTGCATGTGTAGTGCTGTATGTGAACCCTATAGAGATGGTTATTACTCTTCTTGAAAATAGTAAAACAAACTTATAACATCTAAAACTTAAATCTTAAAATTGATAAAATGAATAAATGGCTATGATTTACACACCCAGTTGTACTTACCTACTTGGTTTAACCAATGCAATTTGCGGTTCACTTATTTTTGCACCTACACAACTTCTGTTTGTCTGCTGCACACGTGTTTTTTCTAAAGGAACATATGGAATTAATCATTACACACCTATTATATCAGATGAGAAAGACTGATTTTCATTAAATAACCATTTTGTGCTAAAACTAAGGGACACAAGTCTTCACATACTTTCAAGCAGCACTGTAAGTTCATGTTTATGTAGGTGCTTCAAATACAGCAAATTTTTTTGATGAGCTTCTGTCCTTGGGTGTGTTAGTGACAGTCACTTGTGTACATCATGACATTCTGGTGTGTGTGCGTGCATGTGTACACATGTAGTCGATAGCCCATATTGTGTGTGGTCTATGGTTCAAACAGAGAAAAGCGACTCAGGGTCAAAAAACATCACTGGGCCATTTTATTACTAAGGGGTGAAAAACAAACAAATAAAACAAACTAAATCTCAGGTTTTGCGCAAGTTTACCTGTCACAGGACTATTGAACTTGAATTACTAATAAAACATTACTAGTAAATCTGACCTGTTAAAGGCCCACTTTCTCCTAACTTTGAACGTCTCGACATATCTTTGATTATCTGAGTCTTGCATCAGTAACCTGAAGCTTTCAAAATGTTCCACTGGTTTTAACAAGTCGGAAGGGTTTTTTCAGAGATTGGTTGTGATAGTGGTACTACGCTAAATTTATTAGAAATACATTTTAGTACCATTTCTGCAAAGCCTTTCCGTGTACAATATTCTATTTTCAGTCCAATAGTTCTTCAGTTCCCTCTGTTTATTTGCTTTTTTGACTGTTTCTATTTACTGTTTCTACACTTAATACTATTAAAACTATTAACTACACTGTTTATGCACTATTTCTTCACTGCTGTATTATACCTTTTTTTCAGTATCAATGTGCAGCAGAGAAGCATACTGTATTTGTGTAGTATTGCATAAAATTATAAATTTGTGTTACTATTTAGATCAATGACTTATTATGGGTAACAAATTTGAAGACTTTTTAGACATAACTTTCAATTCAATTTATTTTTATACAGCGCTTTTCTCATGTAGTGACACAGATTGCTTGAACACATAACAAATTATCATTATAACTGTATTATATTCATTATTTATTATTTAATATTTCTTTTATGTAGACCCATCTAAGTTCTCTACCTGATGTAAGCTTAAAAAAGAATGTTTTGACTTTGTACTTCCTGCAAGATCAACATGTGTAATCTAATACCAAAAATTATTTTTATAAATGTTTCCCTTCTACTGCTGTAGCTGAGTTATGCAGAATTTAGCATTCTTTGAAGTGATAATACGTCAGCTTCTTCTCTTCTTATGATTTCTTTTGCACTGCGTTTTTTTTTTTTTTTTTTTTTTGCCTAATCATGTAAATCAAAAGACTGGTGATTTGGGTGCGTATTGATCAGAGAAGATTACGAAAAAGAAATGCATGTGTTTATGCAAGTGTGCACTCTGCTGCACGTGTACATATGTTTGGGTGACAAAAATATTAATGCAGCTTTGATGCATAACTAATGCATCATGCTGATGCATTCATTCCTCTAAAAGTATCTCAAATTTAAAATAGAAACATATGCTATTTACATTTACATTCCACATTTTTAAGACCATATAGACTTTATTAGGTGCATCGAGTTATTACCCAGCAGGACTCTGTTTTGTCTCCAGAAAGGCATGGATTTTTCAAGGCATGGATTCAGCGAGGTGCTGGAAATCATGCAAAGCAATTTCAGAGCATGCTGACAGTCCCTTGCAGTATTTCGGAGGTACATTCATCCCTTTCCACCTCCTTTCAGAAGTGCTCTATTGGGTTGAGCTCTGGGATGTGTACAGACCACTAGAGTCAAGTAAAATTCATGAAATCATTCTGCAATGATATGCGCATTATGATACAGTACATTATCCTGCTGGTATAACTAGATTCTGGCCATGAAGTGATGTACTTGGTGAGCAGCAATGCTTCGATATGCTGTTGTGTTGAAATGATGCTAACATAACCAAGAAAACACTGCCCACACAATTACACTGCCAACACTTGCTAGTCCTGTTGACAACAGACATGATGGACGCATGTTTTCATGCTGTTTATGCCACATGTTGACCTCACCATCACCATTTTGGGATTTGGTAAACCAAACAACATATCTCAACTCTCCCGTCATCTGTGTTTTTGGGATGACATGTCTACTCAAGCCTCATTATCTTGTTCTTAAATGATGTGTGTGGAACCTAGTATGGTTTTCTGCAGGTGTAGCCCATCCACTTCAGTGTGTTTATACCAATTTTTGTACGTACACGGCGATCCACTGCCATATCAGTTGGAAAGTACAATCTGCAGATGTAAAATCAGTTCACGGTCATTGTAGATTCAGCTATGTCTGATGGAAGGTACTGCCTCGAAAAAGAGCAGACTGCATTTATACAGCTTCTCAGGCCTCTGCATAGCTTGTGTCCACTGACCTTATTGAATTCAATCCTGAAATGGATGAGGGCAAGTCAAAAAGTATCCCCAATAATGCCATAAAGCTTTCTTCAGCGAGTGATAGCTGAAATGCTACTTTCTCATCTTTGTATTCACAATAAATAAACAAATGCAGTCACTACGTGAGTACTGGCCTTATTTATATTTCACTTCAGTATTTTCTGAAAGCTTCAGCGCTCTCTCTTGTTATTTTTTCCTGCACATTTAGTGCCAATTCAAATCGACTGAAAACCATTTTTTTTTCCTTAATTAATTTTTGCAACTAATAAATGCTATACTAGGACAGCGGAACATTGAGCATGTCAAGGATTTTATCAGCTACAAAGCCTGTATAGCAATGCATTTATGTTACCGTTTCTTCTTCTGGTTTAGGTTTTGTTCCAATTTCCTGGGGGATTCCACTCATCGGAAAGGTGCTAAGAGAAAAAAGGTGTGCAGAAATCAATTCCTTGACGTTACCCTGGACTGGAAGTGTTCACTTTGCGGATACAGCTGAAATTCCCAGTAGGTATATGCTTTTAGTCAATTTAAAGCAAGCTATGTGTTCATTACAGTTTACTCTAAATTCTTCATCCCTGGTACATAGCTCTGGCATTGCCACCGCAGGAGGCTAAAAGAGAGTTCCAGAACACTATGCTCAGCAAACTTACAGATGGCAGCATTGTGTCAAGAGGAAAAGTGTAGGTTAGAAAAAAAATGAACAGTCAGCACACAAAAAATAGGTCTTTCTGAGTATGAAACTGTGATGCGTAGTGAAAACTGTTTCTCTCGATGTTTCTCGTTCAGTTCTTAGAAAACACCTTCTGGGCTTTGTGTCATTTGTGGCTATTGCTAGCTCCTTTTAATTTATGAGACATGTGTGGTACAGGGGGATGTTCCGAGTAATGCTGCTAAGGCACCAGCACTGATTGAGAAATACCGTCGAAGCTGCGTTGTGAGAAACGGTGCCGAGTGCTCTCCTGTCTCCCAGGCATGAAGGATCTGTTCCTTCCCTCCCTTTTCCACCTTACTGAATGGATACTGTAATAATGAAATCTGACAGAGCGAAACCATTTATCTTCTTTCCTGAGAAGATGCTAAATTCATCAGTCTTCTCACTTTAATTCTGCTGCCTTTATCAGGCGAAGGTCGAATCAATACCCTCGCACATATGATGAGGTTTCAGTCTGGAAATCCAGAGGCTTTGGTCCAGAACCACATTAAGAGGGTAAACAGTTTACCCCGTCAGTCACTTGCCACTTATTTGAAAGGCAGAGAGGTGCATTCTGGGAGGCTGCCATGCTACAGGCAGAGGAGAAGAACATGTGCTGTGTTTTTAAGCTGTCGCCTTGCACTCCAAGGACCCAGGTTTGTATCCCACCTCCTGCTGCTGTACCCATGATCAAGGTACTTACCCTGAATTGACACGGTAAAAATTACCCAGCTGTATGAATCAGTAGACAACTGTAAGCCGTTTTGGAGGAAACCATCAGCTAAATGAATAATACATTTATAAATGACTGTCTAAATAACTGAGGGAATAAAGAACCATGTTGGTGGACAGACATCCATTTGGAGAGGGCACTATTGCTGGTACTTTGGCCAAGACACTTAGGCTGAATTGCTTCAGTAAAATATCTTGCTGTACCTATGGTTGAAAGTAAAAAAAAAAAAATGCAAGATATGAGTCATTTTGGATAAAAGTGCAAGCTAAGTGAATTTAAAAAAGACAGAAAAAATATGCAGTGTAAGTGGGAGTCTCATCTGTGCTGTACAAACATATTTTCGGAGGGATGTGATGATAAAAACTTGGGAAATCAGTCAGCCACATTAAAGGTGGGCTTCTCAGGTCACCTGTTTCTTCCTTTCATGTCCAGTGGGCAGCCACTGACTAAGCTGAAGGTAGGGTTCTGTATTTCTTCAGCGCGTTTCAACTTGATGAAACACTGCACTGCGCTGTCTTCCTTCCTTCAAAAAAAAAAAAAAAGGCTTTGAGGGAAGTTATAAAGCATTTCTGAAATAAACCTTGCTTGATGCTAGATGGACACTAGGCTGGTGTGATCATTTTAGGCAGGTAAGTAGATAGATAGATAGATAGGTACTGTATTGATTTAGGTGAGAATTGTATGTTGTTTTAAATGAAAATATCACACACAATCAGAGGTTCTGCATTTACATTTACATTTTACATTTATTCAATTAACAGACGCTTTTGTCCAAAGCGACGTACATCTCAGCAAAAGTTTTGAATATAAACGACTGTTTTTAAGGCTCCTATGGCGATGTAGTGGTTAATTGACATAGCATCAGATCACATTTGACACTTGAGTTTCAGTTTCCTAAAGTAAAAAAACTTGACTGGTTTTCGGAAGTCCTCAGCATCTCCCCCCGCACATGTTCTGTAGACAGTAATAGGGATGTAGCTTTGTAATTATAAATAAGAATGCATACACAAGTTCTGTGATGACATCTCATCTCATCGCATCATTCTGCATGATCTTTGTTGCCAGCAGCTGCGCTGCAATACCTTGCGCTCTTCTTGACAGAGGGTTTTGCAAGAAGTGCCGAAGTCTGTTGAGTCTGTCTTGTTTACCACATAGACAGCACTTGGTCAAACGGACCAACGCTTGCGCCTTTGCTCAGAAGAGACGTCCGACAGTCAGCTAAAACCACATCAAGGGCCCCAGTGCTACCTGACCTTCTGAGCCGGTCTTTCAAATGCATTGAGAGATAAAGATTTAGACACACTTGTGTCCTTATGATCGTATGTTCTTTGCTGGTGTTTAGTAGGCCAACAGGATGGCAGCTTTAGTGCATCAGTAGAAATTTTCACTAATCTCAATCAGCAAACAGGATTGTGAACAAGGGCTTTAGAAAAATAATAGACAACCAGAGACCTTCCACTAAAATTTATTGTGTATAGTTAAATTTATTCATCTAACAGACACTTCTATGCAAGCGACGTTCAACTCAGACTACAATAAGAGCTACACAGATACGCAGTTGTTTGAAGCACAGACAATTTGTCCAATACCACCGTTTTTGGTGGTACACATTACACGAGTAGCCGCATATAGAACTGAAAAGAAATGGATTGTGACACATGGTGCGATGAAAGTTTATGGAGCAGTTAGGAGATCAGGACAGAAGTGAGTCTCAAAGAGATGTGTTTTGAGTTTTTGAAATTTCAGAGGGATTCAGTAGCTCCAAGATACAGGATGAGCTTCTTCCACCAAACTGGTGCAAAAACTGAGAATGATGGGTTCATTTAGAACTTCTTTTTCAATGGTAAAGGCACCTCTTGGGAACTGAATCAAATCAAAACCTGGTTTCATAAATATGGGTTGGAAAGAAATGTGTTTTGCATACACCATAAGACTTTTTAAAAAATCTTTTTATTATCTACAGTAAATTGAAACTAATCTAAAATGACTGAAAGGAAAAATGTTCTCTTCCACTCTCTCAGATTTTTGCCCAACATAAAAACATCAGACACAAAACTGACCTAACCTATGCACTCTTGTTCTGTTTCAGGGTGTTTTGCTGCCAGCTAACAACAGGACATGGGAACGCTGGTTTTGCTCTGTGCAAAAACCTCATAACTTAGGAAAATGCTATTAAAAATAAATGAATAATCTGGAAGAAAATGGCTATTTCTGAAAATTCATAACTTAAATGTTATGTATATATATTTTCACACGCTAAGCAATCTAGCCAGTTTGCAATTTCAATGATCATCTTGCTCTTAATGAATCTGTACGTGTAGCTTTACATCGCTGTATAGTGATGGTCCTGAAAAAAGGTGTTATTTGCATGCTGTTAACATTTACTGGAAAAAATGATAACCTTTCTCTCATTGTTTGGTGTTTTATCTGCAAAATCCCTGTCTGGCAATATTCCATGTTCAGTATGATAAAATTGTTACATAATATCTGATGGCACCCTACATTCCATCTGTTATTGTCAATGAAGGTTTTCTCTGATAATGGTCTATGCTCTCTCTTATAATATCCTGTGTTCAGTTTGAAACTATTATGTGTTGTCCATGACAACGTTCAACATTCTGTGTCATAGTGATATATTGTGTAAAACCTTCATTGAAGAACAAGTGGGTGACAATAGCCTTCTTTCACTCTGTGAACCTGAATAAACCTGCAGCAAAGAGTCTCTGGTACTAGATTCACTGAATCTTTGGTATGAGACCATGATCTGCTACCTCTCCCATCAAGCACAGGTGTCCACCAAACCTTGAGATGATGCCAGTGAATCAAAGCTCTTTGTCTACAAAGCTATAGTTCTTCTCAGTGTGCTCTATGGGGCAGAAAAATGGATCACCTACAGACGTAATCTCAATACCACTAAAGAGCCCAAAGTCCTCAGGGTCAGCTGTGAATCTAATATGCATATACTGCCATTATCACGCAGCACCAACTGTAGAGAACAAGAACCGCTGTTCAGATGCCAGACTCTGGTTTTCCAACCCATGCGAGGAATGTAAGTGAACTTCTTGTTGGCCCTACACCACAAGGACAATATAGAGACCAACCTATGCTAATTCAATGTAAATTCTGACAGCTGGTAAAGCAAACAAGTCTCAGAGGGAAAAAAAAAAAAACATCTAATAATAAAAAAAGAAATATTTCCACTAAAGAACACTTAACAGGAAGCTACAAAGAAAGTCAAGAGCACACTTGGACAACAGCCACCGACCACAACTGTCACACATGGGTGAGAACAATGCAACAATGTGCACTTCTCCCATCAGGCGCAGCCATGTGAAGACCTGCAAAATTAATTCTATATGAAGGAAAATCATACTCAAACTGAGTGAGAACCCATAATAACCAGTGTTCTGTGTTCATAATACGTTGTGACGCTATGATTTGCGTTCCCAATGCCATTGTTCTAGGATCTACCTGAAAGTGTATTCTGTATGTTTCACTCTTTGTTATGATCTGTCATGGACAAGAAGATCAGCCAGTTATGATCTCCTAATGTTCATGTACATATAGCTGAAAATAATTCTTACCCTTCTGCCAGGCCCTACTGAATTGTTGTTATGCCTCTGTGTAAAACACTGTGCCACGCAACAGGGCAGCTGATCAAAACCCCTAACGAAGAACGTAGACGGGCTGCAGTGGTGCCATCTAGTGCTCACAGTCCAGGAAAAGACCCTGAAGTCATAGCATCTAAAGTGCATTTTATTCCTCTGCCTACATTCTACCACTTTGCATTGAGAGAGTGGGTGTTTCTAACCAAAGGGATCTGCAGACTCATTGCATTTAAGTAAAGCAAATGCACATCATATGTGCAAAATCACACATATTTCCATGTGCATTCCTTTCAGAATGGACAAATATGCATATACATTGCCTTCAGAAAGTGTGCACCCCTCACTGATTATTTCTCGGTTTCCATGACAGTATGTTCAAAGTACAATATGCATAAATGGGATTATATTTCCACTCGAATATAACAAACTGTTTGTTATTACAAGATTAGCTAAAGTATGCAGATGTTTTCAGAAAAATTCTGGAAACAAAAAAACTTGAAAACTGCTGCCCAAATCAGGCAAGCTTTAATCAGTTTTCTTGGAATATAACTCAAAAAGGCCACCTTTATTAACCTGGAACTGGCCCGTCTTCTTTTGTATGGATGGAGGATAGATCCAACTTTGTGAGGTCTCTCAACTGAAACGGATGTTCAGATCAGATGTCGTGGCATGAAGACCAAGGAATCTCTGGCAGAAGCTGGATATTAAGTGGCTGCAAAGCAATGGCATGGAAAATCTCATCTGAGAAGCTTCAAACGATCGCTGGAGCACATTCATTCGTTCATCGCAACAAAACAGCACGACCAAGATACTGCCGAAATCATCAGGTGTTTTTCAGCAGTAAGAACTGGGAAGGAAGGCAAACTGAAGACATGTGGTGAAGAGTAGCCCATTTCAGCAGGTAAGAGATTCACATTCCAACAAGACACAACAAAAAATGGCAAAGTAATGGCTTAAAAACAAGGTAATTTACTGTATGTTGGCCTTGACCAAAGATGATCATTTTAATCATGGCTCTGTTGTAGAAACCAACAATTTTGACATTTCCCATCTGTGCATTTCGTTCCCTATGTCTTGCTCCAAGAATGACAAGGAATACCCCATTTTTGCTACAGCTCACTCTCATAAAGGTAAAGAAGCTCATGAAGGACTCATGTAAAGGAACCAACACGGACTATAGTAATTGCTGCACATGCATTCTAAGACATGTCCATTTCAGCCTCTTGAATCCCATGGTGAATCTGTGTTCTGATGTGAGATTTGCTCCCCACTAATGTTCACATTCGAACTTGGCAGCATAAGAGCAAAACTGTATGGAGGAATGTGCAAAAATGGCAAAATTTAAATTCGCAAAAGCTCATACAGGCATAGTCACGAAAATTCAGAGCAGTAATTGCTGCCCAAGGCCTTCCTACGAAGTATGAGCTCAGGGACCAGTTGCTTTTGTGAATGAGAAAAGTAAGTCATTTTTGGAAAAAAATATGCTGTATATGAATGTTTTAGGCAGCATCAATATGTTCAGTTGTGTAATTTTCCAATGGATTGTTTCACAAATCAAAATATGAAAAATACAAGGGGATAAAGGAAAAATACATGTTCATATATGTGTATGCACATACGTTCAAAAACTGTATATTTCAATAAACTCCACAGAAGTAGAACACACACACTTTCACTCCTAGAGGTGCACAAACCCACACAGACAGTGATCACAATAAAGGGACACATGTGAGATGTGAGATGTATTTCATATGTAAAGTAGACTCCCACTCCTTGAAGACCAACCAAGAGACTCTCATTCTGAGAAATGTTCTTTATTTGTCTGCATTGCAGACTTCCAGTATTTTTAAATTAAAAATTATTAAATAATTGTTTGTACGCACACAGTTATTTGACCTCATGCACAGAATGGGGGGAAGGCCTAAGTGGTACAGCCAATAAAACAACAGTTGCTTTAGCCATGGTTGCAGGAACACAATGTGCAGGAAAATGAAGTAGTTGTAACCATAAAGTATAAACACAGTAATCCTCAGCCCCACCCCCAAATCGATGTGGTGACCAACACCCCTAAAATATATTCATAGACATCAATACAGAGCAGAGACATCAGTTTTATTCTGAATGTAAAGGTAATGATACCAGCAATAATGATAGAGGTAATGATGCTGCCTTATCTATTGATGAAAAAAATAGTTTTTATGGGTTTAAAGTGCCTTAAAGTGCATCTGAATAATTCAAACAAAATAAAGGCACAATAGATCACTGAAGCTGTTCATCGCACATATGCCCCCTCTATGACTGGTCACCAGGCAAGGAATAAGGGAAGCACTGGTTGTTTTTCATTCACCCTTTTCCCTATATCTGATAGTTGTTTTTTTTTTTTTCTCCAGTATTTAATAAACAGTTTTAAATGCTGACCCTAATCCTACAAAGGGCCAAGAGGCAGACAGAAAACACAGCTTCGATCACAGCTCTGGCGCCTTGCTCAAGCCGCAGAGTGATAACACACTTCCCTCTTATTTGTTTATTTTCTCTGAGCAAAGCCTCTTCTAAAAGGCTGGTTTAAAAGGTTTAAAAGGTATCAGGTTAATAAGCTAATGTTCCATTGTTAGCCTGAAATGACCTGTATGGCACTTTATGCGAAAGCGAGAAGAACGCAAGGATTAAATTCTGTCCGGAGTTTTGACTGAATGCTTCCATATTACTACATTATATCTCATAATTATAAACCAGCACTTTGAATGTAGCATTTGCTTCAGCATGTAAGCAATGAATATATTGCTTTAAAAATTAAGGAAATCATATTGTTACACTTAGAAGTATGGGTTTATTAGACATTTACATAACTGACAGCATTAGCAGAATCACTTGAATGTTGTGGTGATGATTCATGGTTCTCAGTACACAAAATACGCAGAAACACATTGGTAACTTCCAGCAGGTTCCTTTTCATTTTCATATGGAAATTTTATGTCATGTCAAAACTAAAATCAATGTACAAAATCTACTAGAATGACACTTAAGCACTTATTTTGAATGTTTTTTTTTTCCTTGTGGTTACCTGAAGGTTAATGAACCTCTTTATTGCTGTGACAGTCAGGAACACTTTGTGTTTGTAGTTAGGATTCCATTTCCATAGTCTCTTCTTATTTTTTTGTACTACATAGAAATAGTTACTTACTTTGTAAAGGTATCCGCTTCAAGGCCCAGGAGAAATGCTTACTTTAGATATGAAAAAGTCAATGAAAGTGTCAACTAAGCAAGATAAAAATGCATACATATATACTACATGAGCAACTGAAATTAATTTCCTGCCAGAGACAGGTTTGGTCGCAAAAATAAGAAAACGGCCACAAATACAGAAACTGTAGTTTGTCCAGTATTTTACCATAAAAATGAGGTCAAACTACTATGTCATCTTTTAATTATCTCATTTGGGTCATCTACTGTATGTCACCGAAATAAGACAGACAAGACGGTCGATAACAGAAGAGTTTTGTTTTCGTAATAAGAAGGGTGTCTAAAAAAGAGCTTAATGCAATGTAAGAAATGTGAAATCTCTGAGTTGCTCAAAACATTTGAGGTACGAAACTTCTCCAGAACAAGACTTTTCTACTGAAAGGCACTCTTTCCAGCTCTGTTTGTGGGCCCAAATGTTGCATGCTTTTTACTCAGTGGTATCCAGATCAATGACTGCTCAATGAACCAGTTCAATGACTAGTTCCTCCATAAGTTGTTCTGCCCCTGAACCACTCTTTGACCTCCTGTGATCGAATGGCTGGTTCTGCATCTGACTTGGTGTCACAGTGTCACGGGACTTGTGACTGGTCCTATCAGCGTCTCCATTTTCTTCTATATGATTGGCCACTGGACTGTGACTACAACTCCTTGACTGACTCTGAAAACTGCTCTGACATGGGATTACAGCAGCTTGATGTACTTTATTAGGCTGCCCAGTCTGTAACATTACTGTAACATGACTGTGACATTATTTTGCCCTCTGCTGAGGTTAATGTGTGGTGCAGTAGCCAAATATGATGCCTTACAGCACCTGATGTGTGCAGTTGGACATGGGTTTGAGCCCAGCTCACTCTGTGTGCTCCAAAACAGCTCCACCCATTTGTACTCAAAAACCCCTGCCTTAACTTTCAAACATGGAGACAATCTAAATGAAAACCCAGTCCAGAATGTCAGAACTGCTCTGAAAACATTTAAATCCAGGCTTAACACCCACAT
This sequence comes from Scleropages formosus, assembly GCF_900964775.1. NCBI lineage: Eukaryota > Metazoa > Chordata > Actinopteri > Osteoglossiformes > Osteoglossidae > Scleropages > Scleropages formosus. Next base: position 2,717,790 of record NC_041810.1, on the reverse strand, counting down.
TGTTTGTACATAACCTATTTCATGCTCCTTTTTTAAAATCCCCTTGCCCTCATCATTTATCATACTGTTATTGCATTTTGTTGTTTGTTGGTCTCGATAAGTATGGCGGTACAGCAAGTGCCTGACAGCTCCTATGCCTTGGGTTCGAATCTGACTCAGTCTAAGTAGAGTTTGGATGATTTTCACATGTTTATGTGGGCTTCTTCCTTCAATCCACAGAGATGTGTTTCAAGTGAACTGGGGACTCTAAATTGTTTGCATTGTGTGTGAGTGCGTTACGCTGTTCTGCTGTGTAATTGGCTTAATAACTAAACGGAGGTTAACGCGGTGTATTGAGGACAAATTAAGGACCAGCAGGTAGTGTAGTGGATAGAGCTGCTGTCTTTTGTCATGGTCCTTGCCGGAAGTAGGGGGTCGGACACAATTGCAGAGCACCGGACTTTACTGACGGGAATCCAAGAATCGTGGTCTCAAGACAGGCAAGGTCGCCAATGTGCGAACATGGTTATAGGGATTATCCGAAGTCATCGTCGAGAAACAAGCAGTAGTCAGAACACACTAAGCAATGAAGGGGAGGTCATGAGTCAGGCGGAGGAGCAGGGGCGAGGATGGGAGAACGAGGAAGGTAAGCAATACAGAGCACACAGTAGCGAGTTGTATGGCTGAACGAGGTTCCGCAGTTGCTACTGCTCTTCTGCAGCCTTTTATGTGTCTCCCCTTGCGGTGCCCCCAGGTGTCGTTTCGATGGCGTGGGCGTGGCATCTTTGGACAGGAGGTCGCAACTTCAAATCCCACTTTGTACCATAATGCACCTAATGAAGGTAGGTACCTTGAATGTATAGAGTAAATGCTGCCTACCTGTGTAAAAGGGTAAGTAGTTTTAACTAGTTTAACATTGTAAGTTGCTTTGGAGGAAATGTCAGCTTAATAAATGAATGTAAATCTAATGTTGGAAGTCAGCTTGGATAAAGGTGTCGGCTAAATACTAGCGAACAGTCGCTCTGCGTCACTTTGAAGAAAAGCATCTGCTAAATGAATAAATTTAAAAGTGAAGCCTGTGTGATTCTGCAAAATGCTCCCAGCAGACTGTGCCTGGCGATTGGAGTTGTGTCACCACTTAACGCAATAACTGACACTGATGGCTCTGAAATGCATCCCTGGCCCCAGGAGGACATGGCCTGTCCCCTGTTCCCTCCTTCTATGGCCCTTGTCTATCAGCCCACTCTGGGTAGGAGTGTCAAATTTCTGCCAAACAGGGCAAGGCCAAGTTCATCCCTAGACACCATTGCCTCAATTCGCCTCAGCTGCTCTTTGAATGGGGAGCAAATTCTTCTTTGCTGTCCAACTCCATTGCACTCACAGGGAATGAAAAGAGACAGGGTGCAATGACTGAAGACTTTGAAATTTTAGTGACTTTTTCCTTAAGTATTTCTATTAAATGGGCAGTGCTTTGTGTACGTTTTCTCACTGTCCATATTTTCAACAAGATGTTCTAGGATCTCCTAGAAAGGGCAAGTTACTGAATAACTAAACAAATACCAAAATACACACACACACACACTTTCAGAACCGCTTGTCCCATACGGGGTCACGGGGAACTGGAGCCTACCCGGCAACACAGGGCGTAAGGCTGGAGGGGGAGGGGACACACCAAGGACGGGACGCCAGTCCATCGCAAGGCACCCCAAGCGGGACTTGAACCCCAGACCCACTGGAGAGGAGGACTGTGGCCCAACCCACTGCGCCACCGCACCCCCTTTTCAAAGGAAACAATGCCTGTAAATTTCTTTAACATGAAAAAAAAGGATTCCTTTTTTGTTGTGATGGGTTCCAAGGTATACTGTGTCTTAGAGGTGATACTTTATGATCCTGACTTAAGATCATCAGTATAATAATTATTTAAGCATCAATTACATTCAATATGGATGGATGGATTGATGGATGGATGGATGGAAAACAAGACCATTACTGACAATGGCTTTTGTGAAGATTCTGTTGTGTCACAGGAAAAGTAACTTATTACAAATTCCACAATTTGTCCCAAAGAAGTGACTGGAATAGATTGGTTCCCGCTTAGTAATATGTGATTAAACGACTGATGATCATGTGGCTCTTTTCCATAGTTCTTGCCAGTAAAGCCTTTGTTCACCCATACCTGCCATTTGCTGCAGCGCATCCTGAGAAACAAGAACCGTGTATGGGTTCGAGCCCAGGAATCATAACAAAGAGTGGGTAGCCAAATGGACCCTTCTCATGTTGTCACTTTCCATTAAAACCATTAGAACCCGTCATTTGTGACAGGCCAATTACGGAGTGCCCCCCAACCCCCCGTGCGGCCATGGCTTACGGCATAGACAGAGGGAGACATATGTGTTTAGACTATTAAAAGAGACAGCCGGCACACTCGCTGAGCTGACCTCAGGTTCACGGGCAGCTTCGGTTACACTAACACATGAGCTCCGGTTTTCGCTGGGGGTCGGAGCCCCTCCCCCTCATCCCAGTGCCCCTTGCAAGCGGTCAAACCCTGGGATACACCATGACTTCTTTCTTCAATAGGGAAGAAGGTGAAAACGAGACTACTGGGGTGCCAAGAGAGGAAATGGCAGGAGATATAACATAAAAATAGTGCATCCCTGGACTTTCATAAAAAAATGAAAACTGGTGTTAATGAATCGTTTTCGATGACGGTGCTGTGGTGATAAATGACTTAAAAGGCCTGATAAAAAAAAATGCTGATTTTTGACTGAGACATTTAGGTTTTTTATCTGATGCTTTAATACAAAACATCAAAGTCATAAATATGGGTTATCACCTGCTGTGATTCAAGTCAAGTGCTCTAAGACACAAGAGACTGAGATCTTCTTGAACTTGAACCAACGTCCTTCCGCTGAGAAGCTTTGCTCTTTACGTATTGTCTAGTTTGCCACCTCAGATAAGACACGGCAATACTCCATCCCATTCATGGGGATCAAAAATAAACCACACATATGTCTTAAGTTTTAATTTGACGCAAAATATAAATTGTTTTTAACTGAATTGTATTTCTTGTTCTGGAAATACACACACTTCCTGAAACCGCTTGTCCCATGCAGGGTCACGGGGAGCCAGAGCTTAACCCGGCAACACAGGGCATAAGGCTGGAGGGGGAGCGGACACACCCAGGATGGGACGCCAGTCCGTCGCAAGGCACCCCAAGCAGGACTCGAACCCCAGACCCACCGGAGAGCAGGACCCGGTCAAACCCACTGTGCCACCGCGCCCCCCCAGAAGAAGATAATTATATAAAATATGCAGAACTATATTTCCAGAGAGGGGGCGCAGTGGCAGTGGGTAGGCTCTGGTTCCCCGCGACCCCGTATGGGACAAGTGGTTCAGAAGATGTGTGTGTGTGTATTTTCTTTTGAATTTATATTTTATTTATTTTATTTTTATTTTTATAGAGCGCTCTTCTTACACAGTGACACAGAGTGCTTTAACACAGGCATACAGCAAGAAAAATTGATACAAACAAAGAAGACAGTCAACTAATGGCTACCATAATGAAGAACTTATTATAGAGCTACAAGTATATCTACTGGCCACTGGGGAAAGGAACAAAAACTCCCAACTGAAGGTTGAGGGAGGAAAAAAAAACCTCTGGGTGTCCACGGGCCAGTGGTTACCCACCCCTCCTGGGCATTCTAGAAAGTAACAGTTTGTAAGCCAGTGTGTAACAAGTAATTATAATGTTGGTAAATGGCATCACTGGATCCCTGGCTCGGCATGGAACGTCTTGATCATCACGGCAGATGGACATCATCCTCTGTCAGCACGGGATTCGTCCGTCACCGCTGGCCGGACTCCTCAGGTCTTATGTAGCGAGGTAGTGCTCAACGAGAAGATAGGACAGAGTTAGTAATTTGTTACTTAAGAAAATTTAAAATGCATTTTTGTAAAGGTGATAAAACAAATAACCAAGGCAGGTCGAATTACATTACGAGGTGGAATGCCTGAGTGAACATATAAGTCTTTAGTCGGAATTTGAAAACAGAAACAGATGGGGCATTTCTGACAGTAACTGTTAAACTGTTCCACAGTTTAGCTGCTCTATAACTAAAGGCGCGACCTCCTACTGAGGTCTTATTGATCACAGGCACTTTAAGGTATCCTGCATCTAATGAACGGAGATACCGTCCTGGGATATAAAAATTAATGATCTCACAAAGGTAAGCTATGTATTGCCTTATAGGTTAAAAGTAGGATTTTATAATCAACTCTATAAGAGACCGGGAGCCAATGCAAGGATTTAAGTATCGGTGTTATATGGTCGTACTTCCTAGTTCTAGTAGCAATTCTCGCAGCAGCATTTTGTACCAACTGTAGCCTGGATACAGTCTGGTACGGACAACCCGACAATAAAGCATTTCAGTAATCCAGCCTGCTGGAAACAAAAGCATGAACCAGTTTCTCAGAACCTACATGTATTTATATCATATTGGGCCAGCTGTCAGCAACCCTTGGTGACCGCTGTTCAGTTTTAGACTTTACATTCAGAAAAGCCGCTCCTTGACTTTACTACATTTATACCACATGCTCTTATAGGCGTAATAATTAAAATAAAAGACTAAAGGTGTTAACTAGGTGGTCGAGTCACAGAATGGTGCAGAGTGATGAAGCTGCCAAACCTAAGAATGGCTATTGGGGGCCTCTGATCATTTACCGAGAACTCCGATGGCGGGGGTTATTCTGACCCTATGACATCATTGGTTTACTGAGCCTCGAAAGCTATAACACATCATGTGTTGCCACGCCAGATATGCAAATAATCTTTTTTTGATGTCCTCTTGTAAAGAATGTTTTTATATAGTGTTTTTTACCTCATAAAATGTATGATTCTATAACGACCCCCTTGGGAAAATCAGTTTGAACCCAACTCGCTATATAGGTGTATATGGAAAATATAAAATATTGTGTTTTGCTACACAGAAATACATCAACATTGTTCATTACAAAACATATATGCTATAATATATACTTATTATAAGAATTAAATACTCCCAAAATGCACAACATGCATCAAATGAATGATAATTCACCAAATAGGTCAAAATAACACCCATACATATGGTAATAAGCCTCAATGTTTCCTCCAATACAGCGTCAGGAGGCGTTCACATAAAAAGAGTATACATGTAGGTTTTTATTGCATTTTATCAGATTTTTTTCTTAGAAATCAATTTTGAAATTTATATGGTCATATATGAAATACAATAGTCATAACATTATTAAGAGGTTGTCTCAGACATACAGAGTTGGACACATGTGTTGTCATATATTGCCATTTGGTCTTTGTCAAAATCGAGTTCTGTATATTCTTCATATCACTCTTTACAGTTTTATATATTTACGTTTGTGTTATGTTATGTATTTGAGATGATGACTTGAGGATTTTACATTTTGTGGCACATCAACAAACACCATGGGTTTCTGGGGTCAATCTGATGCCAATGGAGAGTTGCCCAAGGCTTGTAGGGTAAATGTGTATCGCAGCATTAATGGCAGGACTATGATGAAATACAATATTGTTATATTCAAGACTAATTTTAATTGCAAGCAATTTCATTTAGCGTGCATGTTTAGAATATCCATAGCAATTATGATTCACCAAACATAAAACTCTCTTCCCGAGCTCAAATGGAAATGTAGCCAAAGCAAAGAGCTTATCCTTTTCTATTAAACTTCTGATTAAATGCTTCCTTTTGATTAGTGTCAAGTGCTAAATGCTAATAGACGCCGAAGAGTTGGCGTGAATATGCCACGCATGTGGGCTACTTTATTTCTGTCGCTAGTGATGCCGCCAGTGGGTAACTGGGAAGAGGCCCAAGTTTTTTAGGAAAAAAAAATAAAACTGGCGATTGCATAATGAGATGTTTCATCACTTGCTCAAGGCCTGCACGGCAACCCCCCCCCCCCCACCCCCATACTGCAGTCCTCACTCGGTGCTGTTTTTGCGGTGTGCAAAACCTGTGGGTTGTATGCAAGACTCTCAAAGGGTGAAAGTTGAAGGCAAGCAAGAACTCCAAGTGCTGTAAGACGTGTAAATGCAAAAGATCAGCACACAGCGCAGGCGTGCTGCACCCAAATGCATCTTTTACAGAGGTCTGGAAAGTCTATGCAAATGCAAATCTGTGCAGTCATATGTCTCCTGGGACAGGTCATATTTTAACATTATCTTGAGACATAAAAGGGACAAGTTGTATCGTTCTTATGTCACAAAGACATTTGTGTGTAGATAAATTTTTTGGTAGATTCATTTTGATGCACATATAATTGTCCAAAGACTTTCCTTCTACCTGCACAAAAATATTGAAAGCTGACATTATCACATGGTCTGCTAAGTTATTACAGGTTTGCAGCCTGCAAGAGGTATATTGTGTGAATTTTTTTGTTTTTCCTTTTTAACAGTTTTTGCTCTCTTCTGTATGATACTTTTTTAACCTTAATTCAACCAAAAACCACCTGCCATAGGCAATCACTGTAAAATGTGTTTTGAGCTCATCCCCCCCTCGTTTGTTTTCTGTTTGTTTATAATCCTAAAATTTTCGCTTGCCTTACTGATCATCTGCTTGAATGCCTAAATACACACACACACACACACACACACACACACACACATTTTCAGAACCGCTTGTCCCATATGGGGTTGCGGGGAACCGGAGTCAACCCAGTAACACAGGGCGTAAGGCCAGAGGGGGAGGGGACACACCCAGGACGGGACGCCAGTCCATCACAAGGCACCCCAAGCGGGACTCGAACCCCAGACCCACCGGAAAGCAGGACTGTGGGCCAACCCACTGTGCCACTGCACCCCCCTGACCTAATACATTGTAATGAAATTAAAAAAAAGACTGCCAAGTGTACAAATGTAAGTGGATACTTGAATACACACACACACACACACACACACACACATTTTCAGAACCGCTTGTCCCATACGGGGTCGCGGGGAACCGGAGCCTACCCGGTAACACAGGGCGTAAGGGCGGAGGGGGAGGGGACACACCCAGGACGGGACGCCAGTCCATCACAAGGCACCCCAAGCGGGACTCGAACCCCAGACCCACCGGAGAGCAGGACTGTGGGCCAACCCACTGTGCCACTGCACCCCCCTGACCTAAATACATTGTAATGAAATTAAAAAAAAGACTGCCAAGTGTACAAATGTAAGTGGATACTTGAATACAACTCCAGTAAGATCCTGGAGTCAATTTTGGCTTAGAAACAGTACAATTGATATAGAAATCATGGTTTCACCTGTCACCTTCAAGCAGAATATTTAGTGCTCAGCAGCTTTATGTTGTTGTGAAGCAACCCAATACCCTAGTGTCGAGTGGACAAAAGAGCTGTTTGGGGGTTCGGAGCACAAAATAAAGTGTTCAGTTAAGTTCAGGGGGAAGCAAAACTCTGAGCAGAACTATGAAGAAAGTCTGAGCAAAGCCTGAGCAGAACAGTGAGGAAAAACCCAGCAACCCGTCTCAGTGAGCAGTGTAGAAAATGATTCAAAGAGATTTTGGGGGAAGATTTGTTGTTCCTTGTTCCCAGAAAAAGAGCGAAGCATGGGGTTTATTTGTCCCAGAGGAGGTTTTATATAGAACTCGAGCTTTTTACCCAGCGATTTGTTTCTGCTTATCAGTAATCCTCCCCACTCCTACACACACCACCACTTCCTCTTAGCTAATTACCCACCCACTTGATGATGTGTCTATTTGTAAAGCCAAAGGGTTAGAAATCCACAATCTTCAGATGGGATGGGAGCCCAAACAGAGATGACAAAAACGAGCTCTGATTTGGATTTGACCGGTTGGCATTTTGTCATTGGGCAATTCCACCTACTCCACAGACCATGTGTGCTATATTCATGTATGGTGGGCATCAGTGACTTGATCACTGGTATGTGGTAACTTCCCATAATGCAACAAAATACATTTGTTGCACATATCTGATTTCAATACATTTAAATTTTAAAAGACCTGGAAACTTTCTCTAGCTTAAGAGCAGAACAGCATGGAAACACAATCAATATAGTAAGAAAATGTAAATATACAGGTATGCAAAACAGCCTAAAAGCATTGGGTTGCATTAATAAAAGCATGGGTTCTCTTACAGCCGTATCTAAGGAAGTACAAAAAAGTGACCTTATCATAAAGAGTACATTGGGTTAGCCTAGGCTGAGTATTAACTTTCAAAGTGAAAGAGAGTTCACTTTTGTCAACCACATATTATGAGCTATGACGATAGCTTATGATAAGATATGAAAACATTTTCACTATGTAGTCAAAAATATAGGGGGATCAACTGAATTAAAAAAATATATTCAGCATAAAGACACATTGTCAATTATAGACTACAGTGCATGCAATAAAGTAGCACATTATAATTGTAAATTGTTACTATTATCTGTTTATTAAAATATGGGGAAATGCATTTCACATTATATTTGGCATCCTTACCTGTATTCAAATGGAATTAGACTTTGGTTCGCTCATCTCTATAATTCTGCCACTCATCGCCATCATATTATGCAGTAAGTCATTCTGGCAGGGTACACTGACAGGCAGAAAGCTCATCACGCTAATCAGCTATGGCGCTCCGGCTTCATTGACAGATGAGATTTAAAAAGCACGGCGTCAGACTGAAACTGACTAATGGCTCCGGCAGCTGCTGTTACAGGAACACCACGCATTAGCTGTCTGTTCTTTGTTTGGCTAGTCCTACATGCTGGGCAATTTTGTATGCGAGAAGTTTGCGTATTAGGTCAGTGACTGTAAGCATGTCAAAAGTGAACAACAGGCAGCAGAAAGTTCCTAGGAATCGTGGCTTCCTTTGTGCTTGTGTCCCTGGGACATGCGATTGGTCTGGAAGCCTAGGGCGTGAAGTTCCATCAACTCATTACAAATTCACTTAACTCTTTTTTTATATATCGATTTTTCTGCTATCAAAGCACAACATGTTAACTTGAGACTGATATCTCCAGATGACTCAATGTAACCGAGTGCTTCGGTGTTAAAAACAATGAACTTCCAGACACACCTGTGTTGGGGGAAAAACCCATCAGAAATCATTTTCTGTCTGCTTTCTTGTGAAATGAAATGAACCACAGGATTATAGATACATATTGGTATACTGTGCAAAAAGAGGTATGTATAATGAGATAATACGGAGTCAATAAGATGATGTATAGAGTAACTTTAAATGACATTTTGCTTTTGCAAGTATTTGCAGGCGAAAGCATCTACCAGACGAACAAATGGACAGATGAATGGACGGATGGATAGATAGACAGGTAAGCAAAGGAAAAATGAGCAAATGAGCAAACTAATAAATAGTGGTAAAAGAATGAAATGCAGAAAGTGTGAAGTTGGGGTCATAGGATGGCCTTGAATAAGCTTTGAGTAGCAGTGGTGTAACAACTTACTTTGGTCGAGCGTGAATGGAGTTCCGTCTGCTTAGCTCATTAGCATTTCTTTTTTTTAGATTTTCTGTCCTTGAATGGTTTTCCATGATTGTTTTTTTTTTTTCCATGCTGTGATGTGAGAGTCCAGTTCCTCACAGACAAGCATCCTCAAGCAGTGACATGGGTTTTTTTTAATTACAGACCTGAGGTTGGAGGTCAGGGCAGGGTCAGGCGGACAACGATGCAGGTGTGCCATTCAGCTGTGGTCACCTGCAGCACATGTCCTTTTGCACAGTAAAACATAGTGCACACTCGTGCTGACAAAACACGGACCCGTCACCCTCTTCTCCGGGTGACAGGTCTGTGAAAAGGCCGCGCTCGCTATCGCCGTAACCATTCCTTGAACCCAGAGGAGACTGGCGGATTCCCTTACGGAGTGCACAGAGCGGCCTGTGTTGGGACCGCCTGGAACCCGAGTGCCAGATGCAACTCGGGGGCCTGGGTGGGAAGCCTGTGGCCTTGGCCCGCACTGCGCCTCTGGACAGCAGGTGCGAAAACAGTCACGGCATTGTGAACCTGCCCATGGGAAGGTATCTCCTCATGTTGGATGTTTTGCAAGTTATGTCCTGTTCACTGTTGGGCATCACTCTTCAGTTGGGTCATTGAGCCTCCAAGGAGATTGGAAGATCCCTCAAAACTCACCTTCTTTCCTGGCCTCCACTTTACGGTCTCATTCACACAGTTAACATAGCTTCCCATGAGAGAACCACCATAGTCAGATCAGCAGCAGCAGCACAAGACGACTTTTGAGAAGCATTATTCTTGTATTCTGCAGTAAGGTTTTCATCTGGAATTTAACTTATTATTTGTATGAAATATTCCAACCTGTCTGAAAGCAGCTGGCTAACATTGCAGAGCAAGTTTGAAATACCAAAGCTCACAGGTTCAAATCCCAGCTCCAGCTGTAGTACCTTTGACAAAGGTACTTTATCCTAAATTGCTCTAGTAAAATTACCCAGCTGTATAAATAGGTAAATAATTGTAAGTACCTTAACACTGTAAGCCACTTTGTAGAAGAGTGTCAGCTAAATGAATAAATGTAAATTTACCATGACATTAAATATCCATTTTACTGAGTTCTGTGTTATCAACACTTGATGTTTTGTCCAAGACCTAAGCCATATCTTCAGAAAGAGGAGCCAGGAGTGTAACACATAAATTTTGCTTTTGGTTTTTGGTTGTCATGGTGAGCGCATCTCTGGGGTAACCAAGGGAGAAGGTCACTTTCATGGCTCAGCAGGGCTCACGGGATCACGCACGCTATCCCAGCAGTGAGGTCGCTCCCCACAAAGCCGACACTGTCCAACCACACCAGTGGCTCAGAGGCCCAAACAAAGATGGTCCTGAGGGGACCCATGATGGGAGGAGCTCTCACAACCACCTGTACCTGTCAAACCCGCTTCCTCTTGTTCACCGTGACAGGCTCCTGGCTCCTTGCTCTGGGTCACTACTTTAGGGTGCTTTATTTGGTAGCCAAATGCTCCTTTGAGGAAGACCCTTCCGCTCTCATCATGTCCTGTTCCCACACATGCACTGAGCAGAAAGGAAAGGCACTGTAACGGAAGGCCGGCTGAAGACGAGATACGCATCCCCCGCCAGATGGGTATCACACAAAGCCCTGATAAATTTTCTAGAGCGTCAGACCTCTCAGCAGGAAGCCAACAAGGACTTCTCTTTCACTGTTCACACACCGCAGAGTGTCCCCGAGTGTCGAGGTAGTGGAATAATCAAAAAATAAACAGTAATTAGCCTGAAACTTAACCAGTGAAAATCAATGCGTCACAACTGATAAATGATACGCCTGTGGTTCTCTTACTACATTTAATGTGCATCCTGTTTACAGAAAGCAGGGAGTAGATCTCTTGAGGATGCACAGAAGCAATATGCATCACACGCATTATCACCACCAACAACAATAATAATAATAGTAATAATTTTAACCATTAATCATTTAGATTTAAATCTAATTGTTTGCTTAAATTGTAGCTCTAAGTGCTTCCCACAATGTTAGTGGCATTTTTGCTTGATTTAATTGTGATGGATTGCTGCTGACAGTAAGAAATTCTTGCACTTTTTTCTTTATAATACACAGGAAGTTATGAAAATGACCATGACAGTCCAACAGTTTAAGATGCTTAGCATTACAGAAGGTAGTAGCTTCATCACATGCACCACTGTATTTACTATTTAACTGCACATTTTTGTGATGTAGTTATAATCAGTGTCCTTCTCAAACAAATGCAACACAGTAAGAATGAGTACAGTGAGAACTATCTGATATTAATAGAATCTGCTTTCTTATAGTTGATACAACCCCTAGAAAAAGAAAACTACTTCTGTAAGATGCTTTCAGTTTTTTTCTTTCTGCTAAAATTAAGTTTTCAAGGATGGCACATGTTGCTGAATTTTTCCCTTTGAAAATGTGACTATCGTCCATCGATCAGACTCTGAAACAATATTCGATTTGTACTGTGTATTTGTCATACTTGTATGAGCTCTGTTTACTGTATATGATGGCACCAAGCAGATTCATGTTACACCTCAACCTGTGCAAAATCATACTTACATTTACTTATTTAGCAAATGCTTTTCTCCAAAGCAACTGCCAATGAACTCTGTGTGGTGTTATCAGCCCACACACCTTATTCACTGTTGTAACTTACACTGCTAGATACACTACTTGCAATGGGTCACTCATCCATACATCAGTGGAACACACTCTCTCCGTGTGACTCACACACTACAGGGAACCTGAACAACACGTCTTTAGACTGTGGGAGGAAACCAGAGCACCCAGAAGAAACCCACAAGGACACAGGGAGAACATGCAAACTCCACACAGGCCAAGCAGGAACTGAACCCACATTCTCTTGCACCACAGAGGTGCATTGAGATACCAGTGCTACTCACGGTGCCATCGTGCCACCTTCCCCTCAGGCCTACTCCTACACACTTGCTTCAAAAGATAGGATTTATGTCTTGGAAGAAATATGAAATGCTGGTGAAACAGAGCTTAATGACAAACATAAACATAACACTTTCAGGAATCGTTGGACATTCTGAGGAAGGAAATTAGTTGGGCAACACTTTGGTTAGTGGAATTATGAGGAAAAATTAATCTGGGTTAGTGAGGGAATGAATATGGACTTGTAAGAGGAAATAAGTGAAAAAAGGAAAAGAAGAGAAAGGAAAGGAAAGGATATAGACGCCTAAGTGGTTGCAAGACTCAGAGCTGAGAGATCGAACTAAGCAACCACCAAAATACTAAACCTGAACTCTGGGAAAATGTATAAATGTATTAAAAATATATAGAAATGTGTAAGATACGTGAATTATTTTGCAGTGGCTGACAGAGCAATAATAGCGGTACAGCTATGAACTTTTAAAGATATGGACATTTTTCAGTTTATTTCTAGATGTATTTTCTCACTCATCTATTTTCAAAAATTTGTAGCAGAGCGAACAACACCTGCCTTTCCACAACCAGTCATTAGTTGGCAGTCAAATGTGCTCAAACTGTGAAAAAGCGGATTAATTCAATTCACTTCCACAATATTTACTACTTCTGCTTTTCATTCCTAAGTGTGGATGATGAGTTACAAGATGAGGAACTTTGCATATTCTTAACTGATAAATCAGTCAACTGTAAGCATCACAGTTACCACAAATTAAGGTAGACTACACATTTCTATTTTGTCTTTTAAAATTACTTTTAATTTTATTGTAGCTCAAAGTTAATAAAAATGTTGACATAAGTGTTCAGACGCTTTTTAAATTTACATTTACATTTATATCTACATTTACATTTATTCATTTATTCTTCATATGTCTGTGGTTTTAGGGGCATGGTGATGAAACGGGTAGCACTGCATCCTCACAGTGCCTGGGGTGTTCCATAGATTCAAATTCAGCTGAGTTTGCTTGGGTTTCCTCCTGGGTGCTCTGGTTTCCCTTCCACAGTCCAAAGACATGCAGTTCAGGTCAATTGGTGACACCAAATTGCCCATAGTGTGTGAATGGTGAGCGACTGTATGGGTTTGGCTGCCTGCGATGGACTTGTGTCCCGTCCAGCATGTACCGCCCATCAGCCTTGCGCCCAACAATTCTGGGATAGTCTGTAGACCACGATCACCCTGATCAGGACAGTTAATGGAAATGGATGGATGTACAGTGTCTGTGGTTTTTAACATAACCTAGCCCATGAATAAACTGAGGGACATCTGTGTTATTAAGCTTTTATTGGTTATGATGCAGTGGTTGAATTCGTGAACAAAGCAAGTTACACACTACATGCCTCCGGTCCAAATTGTGTTTGTAGGTTGTGGACCCACTGTAGTATTTTTTGTAGGAAGTAGGCCATCCCCTGAAAGAGGTAGGACAGAGATCGCCAGAGCACATCCATCGAGGTGGCCAAGGATGTGGCCTCTTTCCTGTCTGGACCGGCTGGGTGCCAGCTTTGTGCTGGGCCAGCACTGTCAACCCTCGGGTAACTCTCATCAGTATTTCCCAGCCAAAAGCACGGGTTACAGAGAGAAGGGTCCAGCGGCTCCTAATCTCTATCCAGCCACTGTCAAGGGCTTCATTGTACTTGTCAACTTGAGCCCCCATTTGAGCTGTATCACCCCTATCGGCAGCACATTTGTTGACTGGCGTGGCTTCTTGGTGGCATATGGTCTGGTTTCCTATGATGTCACAAGTCACCTGATCAGTGAGGGCCATGTTGTATTTAACATTTACTTAAAAAATAGGAAATGTTACGAACAAAGAGCAAATTTCTTAAGGCAGAAGTAAATTCTGACCCACTTGCTCTTCCTTGCTTAAAACAGCAACAACAATGAGCCTTTTTCGTTCCCGCCCAGGAACTACTGTTGCCTTCCAGACATTGTGAACCAGACAAAAACACAGAAAAAAGTCAAAAATATTTAAAATCTCTAATTTCCAATTTTGTTTCCTGAAAATGTATAGCATGACTTGTATCCTTTGCCAAAACCAACATCATCTGTCTTCGTGAATTGCAGTTCCATCTGGAAAGAAGCCCAGTGTTAAAGGTCACAGATACATTAGTCATGTTATTTTCTCTTTATCTTGGAGTGAAACACATTCCTGATTTTTCTGAATGGTGTACTGAATGGAAGAAAGTGCACTGGTAGCTAGTACAGGACTGCCTACGGTAGGAAAAAGGTTCAAGCTTCTCTTCTTCTACGAGGATCTGAGAAAATAGTCTTTGTAACTCAAAAACAGAGAGTTTGTTTTAAACGTAATAACAAATCTGGTTAGCTAAACAATTCTCCAAAATAGTGAGATAAGAAAATTACTCTTTATGCACTTGGTGCTGGAAACAATTGCAATTTTGAACTCTGGCCTTTGTGTGGAATTGTGAGGTTGTTCTTAGAAACCAGCTTGTTAAATGACTAACATTTCCACAGTGGTTAAGGTGTAAATTTCAGGTTACTCGGGATATTGATACTTCTTCAGCAAAGCTGATCTTATCAATAACAAGTACATAACCCTGCTTTTGCCTGATGGCTGAAAGAGCCTGACTTTTTCTCTAAAGTATCTCTTTACCCACATCAGAGCCTGTTAATTCCCAAGAACAACATGGCTGTCTCCACCTGGACTTGGGTCCTGTTGAGGACAATCGGATCCAGTGTTGAGGCAGAGGCCATTCGCTGATCTCTGGTGGATAGATGCTGATGGGTTTGCTCAGGCGCCATTATGACCGTCAGCATGGTACTATGGACGCCTCCATGGTGCAGCACGGTGCAGGAAGTGCAGTGGTTCGAAAGTTTGGTACGGAAACTGCAGCGATCAACGGCTCCAGTTGTCATCCTCTCCTGCTGGTGTCCCAAAAACGTGGTGCTTTGTCCACTCCGCCAGGGTAGCACCACGAGGAATCATGGCTATGAGATATTGAAAGGCATTAAACGGAGAGAGATATATACGCACGAACATGCAGATTGATTTTCCAGGTCATACTGGCATATGATGAGAAGATTTTTTCTTAAATCAGGTTTTACATCACTTTTCATAACGAACACTATGGATCCTGGAAGCCTTTAGTTACTTCTGCTAGGCGTTAACTTTCAAGTTGTTTCGCGTGTCATATGCCTTTATTAATGCATTTCAGTGTGTGGTTAGCTGCTGTCATATCGCAATGATCTTTCCTTTGTGATCTCAGGTTTCTTCACTAGCCTGAGTTTTAGAGTTATAATTGTAAACCAAACACTATTTAAATCCTAAAATATGTCTTAATTCAGAGTGCTGCAGACTAGGCGATTGACCATTGGAATTTATTCTCCCATAGGTTCACATAACTGGTTTTCAGTTAAAACACTTTATGCCATGTGAAAGGTGACAATGTCCCGTTCTGTTGGTATCTGTTGGTGGAAAAAAATTACATTTAAGTGCATTTATTTGTTTGTTTTTTATTAGCAACAACAGCATCACTGGTTCACTGCAACATTTCAAAAATGTTGTCAACTACTGCTGTATGAGAGGTCCACTATCCAAAGACGTACGCAGCACTCATATGAAGGATCATCATTCAGGTTAAATATTAATTTTTCAAGAAAAAGAACATGAATAACATTTAATTACATTTTAAAGCTGCTGGAAAACAAGCCAGGAGTAAAGTGTTACACTGTAACTGCTGCTGTGGTCAGGATATAAATAAGTTCTTCAGAGCTAAACTGAAGCTACGGTTTTGATAAAACTCGTTATCTTATTGTGCAATGCAGGCAGCGGATAGCCTGCACACACAAGTATGCGCACACAAACACACAGATGGGTACACACTCAGACACTACGACCCTTTTCTCGTTTGGCCTCGCTGTGGCTGGCATTCTGGTTATATTAAGACTCTACACACTAATTGAAAGTGTGTGAATAGGAACCAGATCAGCATGTACTTGATACCGGCTTGTGTCCACGTGTGCCTATCAGCAGCCAATATCATACCAGCACCACATGCCCTGTCACACTTGACCGTATTATAATCGTTAACCACATATCTGATAAAACACTCTCTCGTGTCCCTATGCTGACCCTTTCGTGTAGAGGCCTGAGCGATGGGGTTTTATCTTCTGCTGTGTGATCTTCTTGTTCACCCCCCTCCTCCACACTGCAGTGGTAAAGAAGGAGATTCTGAGCAGTTCTGGTCGTGAGGTTCAACAGCGGCTTGCAGTCCGGCTTCCGCTCTTGCTCTCCTTCAAGGCGGCATTCAACACTTCACCTCTGAGGCCAACTGGTCAAATGGTTCTGCAGATCAAGAAGACTTTAAATCGCGTTTGCATTTATTTTTTGAACTGATTGATTTTCTGCAAAGCAATGCACAGTGTTAAGGTACTTGCAGTGGCATACCTGTTTAGAAATCTTGGTAACTTTACAGTATTAGTTCAGGGTAAGTCCCTTGCTCAAGAGTACCACACCAAGAGTTGAGATTCAAACCTGCCTCCTTTTAGTGTAACATTTGTCTGCTGCCCCTGTAAAATAAACCGTTTGTCATTTAGCAGAAACTTATTTCCAATATGATTTACAACCAATGTCTATGTGCACAACACATTTAGAGGCAGTGCAGCAGCGGCAGGAGCAGGAGCAGGAGGTACAACCTTGAGATTACAACTTACGATCTCTAACTGGTACGCTACAGGATTTCCCCTGTAACCACAGCCGCAATGACAGCTAAAATCTCTCGTCACCCCCTGGCAAATCCTGTCCCGGTATCACCTCAGCATCACCATTTTTGAAGAGGTTTTTTTTTTTTTTCATTATTTTCTAGGAAGACTGAGAAATAGAATAAAAAAAGTATTAAGCAAAATAAAAATTTGACTCATGTTGCTGTTTTCATTGAGTCCAGCTGGTTCTTTTTAAACAGTTTCCCTGGCAATGAGGTTTCTTTAAGCTGTTTTAACGTGGTGTTGTTTTTTGAGCACGCCTTGTATTTTGCTCAGGCGACACCGTCTCCCGTTCAGACATCCAGCTGACGGACACGAGCACAGAAGCGTAACTCGGTATGCTGTGCGCAGATGACACCGGGAAAGCGATGTATTTCGTCCTGGCCATGGCACGGTGAAGACCTGCCAAGAACAACAAGACGCCAAGCCTGACTGGCAGTCAGCACTCACCAGTACAATTCATTAGACGGTTTATGGTGACCCTCCCCCTCTTTGTCCTTTGGCAAAGGGGTTATGGAGGGAGTCGTCCAGAGGTTAGGTAAATATAGTTCATCGAGTCTCAGCGCGCCGTCCATTAGGAATCAAAACAGTCTAATTCCCTCCCGGGTTCGCTGTCGTCTGGGAGCCCGCTCAAACGGACAGCGGGTGCAGATGAAGGCGACAAAAGCAAAGTCGGGTATTTGCAAAGGCATGGCCAACCCAGTCACCGGGGGTTCAAATGCATCAGGTCACCTCTCTCGCCATTTATGTGAGGTTATGACTACAGGCACAGTGTCCTCTGTCTGCCCCACCCCCACTTGACCGCGTCCCCCCTCCAACACTCGCTGCTGGAACGGAGACCGGCATTCCGCGCTAAGCCGGCCTCACTTCCGATGGCTGTAATGTTGTTCAGCCACAATAAACCCAGGCCTGCCTCCCTAAAGCAAACACCGTTGAAGGGAGTGATCCCTCCAATAACACTGTCAGTTCCAATCAGCGCTGAAATATGACTCAACTGTCTGTGCCTTTGGCTCCATGTGCCTCCCTTCTCCGTCTTACTCTCACTTCCTTTCTCTTTTCTCACTCCCTCGCTATTTCACATCATTTGCCTCCCATCTTTCCCCTGGTCTCTGTTAACCTCCATCCATAGCCAGCTCTGTTAGCGTGCCTCGATCCGTCTCTCCTTCACAAACATAAACATAGAGTATTCAAATCAAACACCACTACACTGCTGTGACAGGTTAAATGCAATATTCCTTAAGTAACTAAGAGCAAAATTTGTCAAAATAAATGCTACTTGAGGAGGAATTACTCAATGTGTTGGACGTTAAAGTAGGTCAAGATGCTCTGAGTGGCCACTGTGCTGGGTATACTCTCCGCTTACAAGAAAAGGAACTGCTCGCATACTCTAGGCACACTTATTAATGGATTAAAACATTTAAAACAGGTGGTTGGGTGCCTGCGCATTCTGTGTGTGCAATTCAAAATAATGTGCAAGAGAAAAAACTGAAGTAGAAAAAGTAAAAATTAAGGAATGACTTTTAAAGGGGCGTGGTACTTGGGTCATGTTGGGTCTTGTTGCAAGAGGCTGATGGAGGTCACTGGAGGCCGAGGGAGGATTTAACAACTATGATAGTAACACATAGGCTTCAGTGAGTCATCTTACAGCCATGTACAGTTGTGGACCCAACAGACATAACAGTGCAGGGGAGCTTTCTAAGAACATGTCAGGTACTGGGGGACTAAATCAAATTACCAATGGCACCTAGATGAGTTGCATGCTAATAATGAAAGGGTTATATTAGGGTTGCTTGAACACCTTCTCAAGAACCCCCCGTTGTGCCTATGGCAGAAAATAGAAGTGATTGTAACTTTTAACAGAGGTTGTTTAGCAACTGAAGACCAAGACCACATGACTGCAGTGGCCAAAAGATTGCATAAATTTAATACTGGAGGACAGCAAAACATCACCCAGTGTGAGGAATACCACTTTTTTCTGATTAATGGGCAAAAAAATGACAACTGAAAAACATATGAGTTCATGAATGAATCCTGCCAGGTGACCACACGGCCATTTGGGGGTGTGGTTGCGTCCGTTGTGCTTTTGAGGCAATTGTCTGGCCTCTCAAAATGAAATGAAGACCTGTGAGTACCTTCGGTATCCATTTGCGAATGAGGTCTTTGAGCAACGGGGCACAGATCTCTGGTCGGTCTGGAGTTCGAGTCCTGCTTGGGGTCCCTTCCGATGCACTGGCATCCATTCCTGGGTGTGTCCTCTCCCCTTCCATCCCTGAGCCCTGTGTTGCCGTGTTAGTCTCCGATTCTCGGATAATGTATGTGTGTGTCTTTGAGCCATGTAATATTCCGTGACAGAGGTCCTGGCTCGTTGTCGGTTCGGGGACATGGTAGCGAATTCAAGTGACAAAAGCGGCCAAAGGAGTCACTAGGTCTCTATTCATTTGAGCATCCTTGTGCTGCTACTGGGAGAGAAGACCTAACACCAAACTGCTTTTGAATAATTATCAGAGGTACTGATACATTGTTGGGTCCATGCCCTAGTGTTTTTGGTATATTCTCTAAGTGAACGTCCGCAGAACTTCCTGCTGGCTAGATGCAGCCCTGTGTGTGCAACGCCACATGGTCCCCGAGAGCTGATATCGTCTCACTTACTGATGTGACACTATCGCTGGGCTGTTCTAACTCAGGAAATGCAACTTTTGTGGGAAATTACAAAGTTAGGTAATATGAAAGGAAAACAGTTTGTGGCAGCATGCTTGTATATTGAAACACAATAGCACTTCTGTGAAATCCATACGGTACGGAATAAAAAATACCCAGAATTTTCTTTAAAAGAACAGTTCAGACTGTACTTCTTGGGTAATGAGTAAGGACTTAGTGACGTTTTGTAGTTGTGATCTACTGTATAGTCATAGTTCTCTTTATACATGGAGGATGTTAGTGATGAATTTACTTCTGTCTGATAAAATTTGATCCGAACGACAGCCCAAGGGTTCACACTTTTTCGGATTGCTGACTTGAATAATGGCTGCTGATCGCTTCTATGAAAAATGATTTGCGTTCCTTGATTTCTGCTTGCACTTGCAGTTCCGGTCTTACTCTGTGTCGTTACCATATTCCGTTTGCCGCTGTGATCAAGTGTTGCTGTTGTTGCAACGAATAAACAGTGCAATAGGTTTGCAGTCCCATGCCGTTTTGCTGCATCAAACTACGCTATCTCTAAAATATTCAGAGGATGTGATGTTTAATGACCTTTTCTGGACACGTTATTAGATTCATTCCATTTTTATTTTGCTTATTGTTTTATAGATTAGGGGGCATGGTGGCGGAGTGGGTTGGACCGGGTCCTGCTCTCTAGTGGGTCTGGGGTTCGAGTCCCGCTTGGGGTGCCTTGCGGCGGACTGGCGTCCCGTCCTGGGTGTGTCCCCTCCCCCTCCGGCCTTACCTCCTGTGTTGCCGGGTTGGCTCCGGTTCCCCGCGACCCCGTATGGGACAAGCGGTTCTGAAAGTGTGTGTGTGTGTGTGTGTGTGTGTGTGTGTGTGTGTGTATGTGTGTGTTTTATAGATTAACAGCGCTGAAGGTACTGGGTCATGGCAATTCACAGACAGGGACAGAGACACAGACACCGCACTGAAAAATGCAAATATACCCACAAATATAAAACATGGGTTAAATGCAATGATATTTCACAGTTGTGATTGTGCAGCACTGTATGAGATGCTCCATAAAGGCATCCAGACATTCCAGAATTATCCTGTACAATATATGCTATTTGTAGCAGAAGAAAGTTAAAACGCTTTAGACATTAATAGAATGTATTTATAGAAGGAAGTAAGAGCGCAGAGTAAAAACTGAGTAACTGGCCTTCATTCCACGTCTTCATTACAAAATATTTTAGCTTGTAGTTCAACAAGATTAGATGGGAACAAATCAAACTTCATGAGTAAAGTGAATCTCAGATAACACGTGTATAAGTTATATTTGTGTGACCACTTATCTTAAACGTGTCATTCAGCAAAAATACACACACACCCACACTGTCTGAAGCCACTTAGCCCAAGAGGGGTCACGGCGAGCCAGAGTCTAAACCGGCAACACAGGGTATAAGGCTGGAGGGGGAGGGGACACACCCAGGATAGGACACCAGTCCGCTCCAAGGCACCCCAAGCGGCACTCGAACCCCAGACCCGCAGGAGAGCAAGCCCTGGCCAAACCCACTGCACCACCACATCCCCCTATTCAGCCAAAACCAAACAGAAAAATACTTTTGCAGGAGCTCTATAGTAGAGGTTTTAATTTATAGGAGAACACATTTAAAGCACCGTACCTCGGGAATCATGTGGATGAGGAGGTTAGAACCTTGGGAAACCAGGAAAATTTGGTTGCCAAGGCTACACCTCAATAAAAGGTCACAACTAGGCGTAACACCTTGATAACCCCCTCTGTAAAGGTGCAATACCTGGGTTACCCTTCAGACCTTCCTCAGTATCTATGAGACCAGCTTGATGAGGGAAGCTAAGAAAAGTCCCAAACTTGATTCTCTTTTCAAGCCACCACATTGCCTTAATTACGTGGCCCCCGATCTTGAGTGACACGGGTTCACTGTTGTGTGTCAAGCAGGCGTTTGCGGCTGGCCCGCCCCTCTCCGCGCCACGCCGAAGCTAAATGAGCTGCCAGTCCCCCTCCGATAGGCGTTCCGGGCCGTTGACTGATCTGATGCAACGAAGCGGAACCATTGGCCGCCCGCCTCTCCCGTTCCTGTCAGGCATCTCTGAGGAGCGTGCCACCTTCCCTCCCTTTTCCCATTACAGCTTCTGTCACCGGGCCTCAGCAGGCCATCAGCACGGGCACCGTGTAGATTCGCACAGGGGGGCTGAGATGCTTTCCCCAGTAACTTCCTAGCATGACTTTTGGGCCTGGTAGCCAGAGTGAGATATACCGGTGTGGCTGGACACTGAGATCCAAGCTGTTATGGCTTTGAAATCCTCAGCCTGAAATGAGCGATGATTGGTGTGTCCACCAGCAAAGTGCTCACTGAGCCTCAGAGGTTCAGAAAACACAGAGCAGGAGAACAGGGATTTTGGTTTTAAATGCCCTTCTTAATTGATCTATTTCACCAACATAACAAATTCTGAATCATGGAAACACACAGCAGCAGCGGGGAGTGTGTCATGCATTAAAGGCAGAAAGCAGAGCAGCTGCAGAGAGAATCGCTGAATAGACGCTGCTCCCGGATATGGAAAAATCAAGCTGGGTACACACCGTTCACACTGCGGAAGGTCTAATCTCCTTTACGGCTCTGTAATATCTGAATGAGGGATTTAATAATTATTAAATAATCATTATGACTCATTGGTGAAAACCAATCACCCAGTGAATCATGTGCTCCGGAGTCTAACCCAGAAGCACAGGGTGCACCCTGGATGGGACGTCAGCCCATCAAAAAGATTTAATAAAAAAAATAAAAGAAAATAAAATGGATAGATCGATAGATGGTGAAAAGGGATGTGGTTTCTCTTGTATTTTGGACACTTTCTTTTCAAGTCACTGACATTCCAGGTAGTGCAAGTTCTTTTTTTTTCAGTCAGCCTCACTGACAGGATGTGTATGTGTTTGTGTGTCTGTGTGTGTGTGTGTGTGTGTGTGTGTGTGTGTGATTTGACCACTCCCCTACACTCGGAAGCCGATCACAAATAACACGATGTCCTAATCAATCCGTCAAAGAGAGCAACCAGGCTGGGCGCACAGGTATGTTTTCACTAGGCTCAAAGTTCCAGCAAGTGGGCCAGTGTGTTGGAGCCGCACTAAAACACACAAGTACATGCTCACACAGCCAGGGTGTTTTATGATGTCTGCAACAGTGCGACAGCACAGGTGGCGAGCCCGGCTGGTGAACCTGAAAAGGAAGGACGGCACGACACACATTCCTTGGAAAGCCCAAGGAGTTAAGAATTTCGATTATTATTATTGGGAAGAGTTACTTCATTATCTTAAGGAGAGAGGAGTGTGTGAGTGTGAGGACTACTAGAATGTGTGGACTGCTCTTCATAACTGAGGCCCTCCAAGAGTGCATATAGCACATCTCTGAATCGTGATGAAAGTATCTTATGATGAGCCACTCCACTAGCTACTGATAAAGATAAAAAGTTATGTTAACAGTGATGATGCAGCATTTGTGGTAGTGAATCATCCACTTTGGAGTTCTTCAACTAAGCTTGTTTAGACCAACTGAAATCTTCTGTGTACTTTTCCACGTATCAGTAAAAGGAAGTGTCAGATAGCATGAAAGAGTTACATTAATTCTGAAACTGGAAGGTGCTATCTATTAATTAAACCCCACCCGCCAGCAAGAAGAACCTTTGATTGGATAGGATGTGAGCTCATCGGTCACTCATATGCAGCGGTGGTCCAAGCTGTCGCTCAAATCCCGGCACCACAGCGACAGAGATACGCATTCGCTCTTTAGATTATTGCCAAGGTCTTACAAGACTGTGCTCAACTGTCAGGTATTTAGCGCCCTTTCCAAAACAGTTGCCTTGGAGCACGACCGTTACAAAGACCAACAAAGCACAAATTCACATGCCAAATTCGGACAACTTCTTTGACTGAAACATGTCAAAATAAAATTAACCTAAAAAAAAAACAAATAAAAGTAAATAAATAAATAAACTCAGTATACTGAATTTTCACAGTTTCCAGTATGCGAATAGACTGCTGGCTTAAGAGAATATTCCTTTTGCAGAACATCGAGCCTCACACGGTGACCCAAGACGACCCCTAGAGCGGGATGGGGAGAGTCCAGAATCAGCCGCAAATATCGTCTGATCAGACATAAACAGCGGCCGTCTCCACTGTGCCGAAGCTCTTCCCACTCGGTCTCATTCCTCCCACCGGACTGAGGAGAGGCTTGTTTGCCTAACCTCTGACCTCCTCAGTATGGCCCGGGCTGTGATTAGTCATCATGGGGGCAGGAATGGTCACTGTTTGGCCAAGCTCTGTTCTAGCTGTGGAGCCCTGTCGATTCCCAGTGACCACGCCCCCTACGGCCAGTGCTCGGCTGAAATGGTCGGAAAAGGCACCGTCAGTCGGTGGTTACGCCAGGTAGTAACTCACAGGCTTTTGATTTGTACCCCCACTGGCGCCACACATGGTCAGAAAAACATGTTTTTAATAAACATCTAAGGATCTAAAGAAAACAAATCATAAAAGGCCTATTTTAATCCTTTCCACTTTCACACTAACATCTTTTTCGGTGGCATATTGATATTATTTGTTTCCTTTTCTAGAATTTTATGGGCAGAACAATAATAACATGATGCCAAATGGATGATTTAAAAGCAGGAAGTTTGTTTTGTGATTTCGTGTGGGAATGTGCACTCCCGCCGTCAGCGTGTTAGGCTAAGGCTTGTTTTATGAAAAAAGGTTTTTCTCATTTTTTGTGCTACTTGCTCAGAGTTTATTGTGCGTGATGTCTCGCTGCTGGGTATTGAGCTGGTGTTAGAAAATATCAGAAAAGAGAGCTTGAAGAGTTTGGGTTTTAGGCTATAAATACATACAGTTTCATTTTTTCTCATTCACTTGCATGCAGCACACATGGGAAGCAGGACTGAGATGTATGAAAGAGTAGACTCTAGGCTGATAACACTGAACTCTGTGTGTGTGTGTGTGTGTGTGTGTGTGTGTGTGTGTGTGTGTGTGTGTGTGGTTAGAGCTCCTGCCTTTAGACCCAAAGTTTGGAGGTTTAATTCCCACCTCCAGCTGTAGTATCCTTTGGGAAGGTACTTACCTTAAATTGCTCTTGTAAAATTACCCAGCTGTATAAATACGTAAATAATCGTAAGTATCTTAACATTGTAAGTTTCTTTGAAAAAACGTGTCAGCTAAATATAAATGTGTGTTTCAGGAATGCCCTTTACACACATACTACAGTCTCTGAGTTCCCCGTTAAAACGTCTGCTTGGTTTCTTTACGCAAAACTAATTTATACAGAACATTTTACTGAGGGATATTGCAGGGAGTTCAGTATGACCTGGGTGTGTTGCCCGGGGGGGGGGGGCAGAAAATGCATGTTTAGGGGGGTTGTTAGTATGACTGTTTGCACTTATTCCTTACCTACAGCTAAGCCCAAAACAAAACAAAAAAGTAGCAAATTAATACAAAAAAAACATACAAGGTACTATACACATTGAAAAAGGTGCAAGTGAAAGTATAAGTGTACTTAAACCAGGAATCATATAGCCATCATACAACATATCACAGTTTATGTAAATGTAACAGGAGGACTATGTAAAATTAAAAGAAATTGATTTGATTTTCTCTCTGTAATCTTTGGAAACAAGAAACAAAGTCCAATGTATTGCATACCCCAAAAATCCCAGATCTAACATCAGTGAGTATCTCTACTACACTGACTTGTAAGTTACAGACATCTGAAAATGGTTAAAAATATATCTTGCCATCCTACAGTTATGACCCCTAGCAAATACTGTATCAAACTGATTGTGCCATAAAAATTCATTAATGCAAAACTGAAAAATCCATTTTAACTTGTTTTTATTGGTCAGATTACAATGCAGAACGAGTGCAGAACAATTAATAAAATCAGTAGTTAACAGAGAGCAGAACTCATTCACGTGCAGGTAAACTCAAAATAGAGTCCATTTAGTAGGGCCACATAAACTCTCCAAAAACTCAGATGTCCTAAAAATCATAATACTATTTTATAAATGATTTGTAAATGTTAGTTTGCAGCACATTCAGCAGCATGTTTGAATTATTTCAAATAATTTCTCAGAAATTCTCTGGCAGTAATGTCAATGGGATTTTACTCACTCAGGCCTGAATCCCTTCCTGCATTTCATAATCACACCTTAGAAATAAGGCCTATTTTAGTTTCATGAAGCAGATGAGTGCAAATAATCAAATAATCAGGACCTGTCTTTTATTTCCGTTATCCTTTCCTTTGACAAACCACATGTTTGCATAGCTGGTCTGTTGATCAGCTGTTTGGGGGGAAAATATGTTGGTGCAGCTGATCTGCTGGTCTGATATATACACATATATATATATATATATAGCAGCCCTATAGTACATAAAGTACATAATAAAGCACATTTACACTACTTATACTATACTTAGTACTTTCTAATCTCTTTTTAAAGTACTTGGTTTCTGTACAGAGACTTTTTAAAATACTGTATTACTCTCCCTTCCTCTTTTCTTCACAATAAATATTTCCATTTATATGCAAATGATGATCTACTGACCAGCCACGGATAAAAGTTTTTTTTTTTTTGGTCATCAAAGGTGTGGAGGCTCCAAAGGATGGAGGGTGGAGAGAAGCTTCCTCCAGATATAGTAAATATAGTAAATCATTTCAGATTGTTTTATTATTTAAAAAAGAAGTGCAATAACTGGTAAGTTATAAGTAGTTAGAAGTGAGTGACTTTAAACTAGGAATAAAGCTGACTCTCTGCTTAGCCTCACTTCTTCCCAAATTGCTGACATAATTACATGAATGTCATTTTTTATGAGTCACAGAAATCTCGGCGTTTTCACTGAAGCAGATAATTAGACTTGGAATAAAGCGCGGGGCTGAATAATTAATACATCAAAAACGAGATGAACTTTTTTCCCTCTTTTTCTAATTATTTTTATTTAATCTCCATTCTAATTATTGTTCTAGTCGGCTGGGCGCAGTGAAATGCAGCCCAAACTCCTGCATTCTCATCCTGGGAAATATTAACAAGCCGTGGAGGGGGGTGGGAATCAAAGACTACTCCATCTTTTTTTTCTTATTTTTATTTATTATTTATTATTTTCCCTCGCCCCCCAGCCCCCCCCCCCCCCCTCCGCGCCTTCGCTCACCTCCCAACTGAACAGTAATTTGCATTTCGGAATTGCCGCAAACAACTTATATACACCTGCACACCATTTCCATACGAATTTCATTTTGGTCCTGTTTTTTTTTTTTCTTTTTTATTAAAATTAGTTTGCTAATTAGACTAATGCTGTTTGAACCGCCTCCATCAGCACATCTCCTCATTCTCCGAATTTTATCACGGACCTTTATTTAGCAGAATGGTGGCGTACAGTATTAGATGCTTAACTTTACACAAATTTACCCATCTTACATATATGTATATATATATATATATATATATACAGCTGGAGATTCGCACTGTGCGGATTCTGTGTATGGAACTGCAGCGGGAGTGGGATTCGACCCAGAAGCGCTAGATCGCAAAGAAACATGATGTAGTTAAAAGTAATAATAATAATAATAATAATAATAATGTAATGATGATGATGATGATGATGATGACGATGATGATGATGCGGTGATAAGGGGGGCGGTGTGTGACCACAGACCCGTCTATCAGTCCATCGCAGTAGCAGGAACTGGACCCACACACCACCCGGCGCTGCTCGGCACACGCGCTTCATTCTCACGTTCATATTCATATTTCATACCACTGAGTTCGCGCACTTGGCCCGAGGTCTGGTCTTATCTGGCCCGACTCGAGTCTCTTTTAAATAGCAGCCCCTTTCTGACAAATCTGTTCCATTTTGTTTATTACGCGCGGTCAGAGAATTATGGTAAATGGCAGTAAAATATTTACTACACCTCATACTCCTTTTTTTCGATCATTTCACTTGGTCATTTCCGCCGTTGTCCACTTGTGTGTGTGTGTGTGTGTGTGTGTGAACGAATTGATTATAAATACAAAAGCAAACCACGCCGTGAAAGGGACACGCGCGAGCGAAATAACTTGTCAGCCCGATTATTGGGTAAAATGCAGTTAACGTTGTATTTTTCCAAAACGATAAAGTTAAAACAATTTGTCCAGCGCATCATCACACGACATGTCACACATTTAGCAGCTAATTTGTCGCGAGAAGCTGTGAATGTTCGGGAAAAAAAACGGCTTTAATAATATTTTGCGAGGACTACAGTGGTGCGAGAACCGAGGAAATGCAGAAACACAGAAAAATAATAAAAACACCTTTCACGACATGAGTTTTCATAAAATATGAGTAATAAAAATGTTCACTTATTTGACTTTTACGCCATACATCATAGTATCACTATGGTCGCTCACGTCTCTTCTTAACACGCCACTTTAATCCTCGTAAAATTACCATGATATAAATCTAAAAAAAAAATAAAAATAACGACCAACTAACGAGAGTAGAACGGGGGTCAAACCCAATATATACATATTTATACATACACACAGCCTATATATTCATATTTATAATATGGAAAAACAAAGAAACAGAAACGAGGAGTCAACAAACATCTCTAAACTACACAGAACTATTATTATTATTATTATTATTGATATTATTATTGTTATTATTATAATCAAATAAATGAAGTCGTTTTTTTACCGTACCTTCCTCTAGATAAACTCCACCTTATTTGAAACATGTTCTTGATTTTCACTTAGTGTGTATCTGAGCGGCGGCGATTATTAATATTGATTTTACACCGAGATGTGTCGCCCCGCTCATTTTGCGATCAAGTTGTCATTTTTGTTTGCGATTCTGCGCTCGGGCGCTTACATCTGGGGCCCCTGCTGTTCATTTAAGGACTTATCGTTCTGTTTAACTGGAATAATATATTTTTTTTGTCGCTATCGCCGGGATCTGGAGTGTCTGCGCGCGCGCGTGTTTATGAATCTTTGTTTTGCGACGATTCCTTGTAATCGAATACAGCGCGGAGACGAAAGCGAAGGTGGCGCGTAAATGTGCCATAAGTGTCTACTGCCCCCACGCGTTGGTCCGCGGTACTGCAGACGGCGCCTCATGCGTCCGCGCTGTCACGAGCAGAATAATTAGGGCTCTCTGTTTACCTCACACCTTTGTCCAAGTCAGATAAACAGCTTTCCAACGATTTTACAAATGCATAAAGCAGCCTCTTGCTACTGTATCAGTTCCCTGCGAGTAGCTTGATCCTGTGGTACTGCGGAAGGAGGGGATTCGTAGCGAGAAACTTCCTATTACAAGACAGCATCTCTTACTAGCAAAGCATCTGTGGGCTAGTACAGTACTTCATTCATTCATTCATTCATTCATTCATTCACACACCACAGAAATTCACTTCAGCAGATAGACCGAGTAGCACCGGAGTTGTTTAAACAAAAAAAAATGTTATAACTAATAATAGATTGATTTTTAGTTATATACTAATTCATCGTTGTTGAGGCATTCCAGAGCCCCTCCTGGAATCACTGGGCACAGGGATGAGGGGTACATACACACCTACCCGCAATTAAATGTCACCAATTCACTTGAACCGCATGTCTTTGGACTGTGGGAGGAAACCAGAGCACCCAGAGGAAACCCGCACAGTCATAGGCAGAACATGCAAACTCCACACAGACTGAGCCAGATTTGAATCTATGCCCAAACAGCCCAGGCACTGTGAGGTTGCAGAGCTACCATCTGTACAACCATACAAATAAATAAATAATGAAATTTTAATATATAGCTTTAATTTAATTTAAATGCATTTATTTTTTATTAAAGAGCCCTGGGTGTAACATGTCTTTCAAATGAACTGAATTCCAGTGTTGTATGAATTAATTAATTAATTAATCAATCAATCAATGAATATATCTATGACTCTGTAACTGCTGGACTGCAGTGGTTCATATGTATGCGCTCGCGCGTACACACACACACACACACACACACACACACACACACACACACACACACACACACAACCAACCTGCATCCTGCATCTTGTCCATCTTGGGACTTGAGACAGACAGGGATCCCTGACCAGGGTGTGAATCAGGCCATCGCAGGCTATTTGCACACTGCTCTAGTCTGCGACAAAGGGCTGGAATGTGAAGTACCCCAAAGACAGACATAACATCACTTGCTTCAAAATGTAAATCATATTTCTTGGAATCATCTCTGCTAAGGATCAAGATGGGAAGCAGCTCACACGTCGCTCTGACCCTCCTCACTTGCAAATACAACCTTCCATAAGGGCAGCAGATAATGTTTGCAGCAATCTGTTTATTGTGGATCAGCTGAGTTTCACATTCTGTATTACAAAAAAAATATTTCTGAATAATAATAGTAATTTTTGTAAAAATCATCTTTTGTAATTCATTGTTGATAAATGGTCAGATGTTAAAAGTTGTAAAAACAAGCTATGCTTGCATAAAGCAGTGATATGTATCATTTATGTACTCTGGCCATATTACTTATAGTATGAATGTACTGGTTTTTAAAACGGCATGAAGAATAGTGAAAACAGAACACAGCATAAAAGCTCCATAAGATACTGAAGAGTGTTTCTCTGACATTTCTCTGCCTTGTTCCTTACTCAGAATTTTCAGTATTTACCTCCTCCTTTACTAAAATACATCATAGATGGAACAGATATTTGTGGACTTGATTATAAGTATGCCATTCATGTAAGGTTCTGTAGTAATAAAGACTGAAATTACATTCTTTCCTGAGGAGGGGTGCTCCAGGACCAGTGCGTCTTCAGTGGAAATTGTGTTAATAGGTTTCCCGAAGCCTGAGACCAGGGAGTGTGTCTCTTTTGTTCTGGTTGTGTTCAAAAACACTGAAACGCTTCCAAATATCAGCATCCTGTATGTGCACCGGTGGGGTTTGACTGGTATTAAAATTGCGACCACTTTTGATTACAAGAGCATCAGCTCAGAAATAATTGTGTAGGTTTACTGAAAATATACTGTTTGACAGAGTGCTGAAATACGGTGGGTGTCAAACATGCCTCATTTGAGCCATG
This sequence comes from Scleropages formosus, assembly GCF_900964775.1. Lineage (NCBI taxonomy): Eukaryota > Metazoa > Chordata > Actinopteri > Osteoglossiformes > Osteoglossidae > Scleropages > Scleropages formosus. The sequence continues at coordinate 2,686,846 of NC_041810.1, read as the reverse complement.
GAAATTTTGCACAAGCAGCATCAAAATGATCGCAGATGCTATTTTCGCAATTACACAGTGTTTTAATGTAACGCAAAATAGCATCAGCATCTTATTTTGTAATTGAAGCACGAACTTCATAATTTTGATACTCTTAGTGTATTTAAACTAGATTTATGTATGTTTCGTGTACGGTGTAACCACTGTTGTAGACTGAGAGTATAGAAGCTGCGCTCTTAATGACTGAAGGAACTTCAGCAGTTTGTTTGAGAGTATTTCCTACTTTGGATTATCCTCTAAAACCTCCTTAAGGCCAAGTAAGGTCCGAAGAAATGGTTTAAGGAATACTTGAGATTCCTATGTCCCATCCACAGCGAGCCTTTTGCAATCAGAAGGTGTCTTGTGAATTCCGGTTGGCTGGCAACGTAAAGGGACAGGAAGACTTGAGTAACCGGCCCGGGAGGCCGAAACGGGTCTCCCCACAAACGGGTTCCACGAAGTCGGTGTGACAAGCACGGTTCAATAGCAGCGGCATGTGGGCAAAGCTGTCTTCTTTCACGGGCATCTCGCCTTTTGTGCGGAGCCCTTTAGCTCCCTGTCCTCGGCAAATGAGGGGACCGAGTGTGAAATCCGGCCGCCTTGTTGAACCCCTAGATAAAGGCGTCCGCCAAAGCCGATCAATAGTGCCGTGAGATGCGCTGAAGTTTATTCGCTGAGATGTGCATCCTCAACACAATCCTCAACACACACACACACACACACACACACACACACACACACACAGTGCTACGCCGAAGCATGAGCTCCATGGCGCCAGGGCGATGGAGCCTTCACGCTTGGGTTGAGATTACCGGTGTGGGCGCCTTGTGTGGCAGCCTTTGTGAATCAGCTTTTTGTTCCGATTTCCCCCTCCGATTCCGCCTTACGGATGTCTTGCGGTGTGTGTGCGCGCTGGGGGGAGGGGGTGGGGGAGGGATGTGGGCGTGGCAGGCCCGCGTCAGTCACGAATGCCCCCCTTTCGAACCCGTCACCTGCCCACGACCCGCGTATGTTTCTGTCTTTATCGGCCCCGGCACAGCCGGGCCACCGCCCAGGAATGAAAACAAGTACTTTGTCCGGACGGGACGGCAGACAGACAGGAGTCAGGGACACACAGACCTGCATCTCGCTACATTTAAAACTCGTTCCCCCCCCCCCCCCGTTTCTTTTCTTCCGCTCAGGTCTTAAGGCGCCAGCAATGCAGATCTCATCATGTTTACATGTGAAAATAGTTCAGCTTGAACGTGAAAGAATCGCCAGCGGGGTTGTTTGGTCTCTTTGGACGTCAGGCCCGCTCCGGCGCTTTATGTGCCGGAGGATCCGGGCCTGAGGTGGCCAGGGTTGAAGGTAATCATGAGGGCATTTCAGCGAAACAACCCGCCGGTGTTCATGGGAAACGTTCGTTGTCATCGTTATATGTACGAGTGAGAAAATTGCAACCTGATTTTGGCTGAATACGGCGGTAATGGTTTGAATGAGGAAACTGATGCAGGGCTATTGCCTGAAACACCCTGTGGTCTTTGTTGGATGTTTACAATTGAGCCTTTTTTGGGGGCAGCAGGTGGCGCAGTAGTTAGAGCCTTTACACTCAAAGGACACAGGTTCACATCCCGCCTCCAGCTGTGGTGCCTTGATCACGGTGCTTACCCGGAATTGATACACTAAAAATGACCTGAATTACTACTTAGCAAATTACTAAATTAGTCTAAGCTGCTTTGGGGGAAAGCATCAATGAATAAAAGTGTAAATGAATAAAAGTAGATTGTATAATGTCCTTACGCACAAACTACACTTCTACATAAAACTATTTTTAAACAAATAGTTATCGAAGACTTTTTCTGCGTTTCCTTGAAGTGGGTCACAAGGGATATGGTTTTGCTCAGGGGGTTCCGTATCCCCCTAGCCGCTGCCGCCACTGTTTCTCTCCCCAACTGCTGGTTAAATTACCCATCATGCCCTTGACCTTGCAGGTCACCTGTCGTTGGAAGATGAAGCTCTGAATACACAGAGAGAGGGGCCAGGCGCTCTCGCTTATCTCTGCCGTTTCGCCTCCCATCTCCGGGTTGGTGGACTTCTAAATTATTCATTCCCTGCTGCTCCCACAGAGTTACACATCTCCATCACACGGCTCCCCGCATCCGCCTGGAGAGGAGGCGGTCGCCTTGGAAACCTTATCAGAGATCACAGATTTCAGCTCCAGAAATGAAATAAAAGAGGAAATTGGCTGTATTAGCATAAGAGGAGTGAGCCTGGAGTTGAATACACACGTCACCCCCAAAGCACAGAACGCCTCTTTCCCCAGCCGCACCTCCTCTCTTATCGCTCTTGTCTGATCGCAGCTCTCGCTTTATATAGTTTTTAATTCCAGCCGAACCCCCCCTCCCCTTTTGTTCTGACTTGAGCAGAGGGAAGAATGGAATAGGGGACTGATGGGAGAAAATAGATGTGGTCCAGGTGACCTTTGAACCATTAAAAAAGAGTAAACAAAAAGCAATAACCGGGCAGAGGTGCCGGTGCGCTCGCGGGTGTCAGTCAAGCGGCCTGCTCTATTTCCTGCCGGAACGCGTCGTCCTACCCACTGGCGTTATCGTTGTCGCCTTTTCCTAGGTTGGCCGAGACTCGGCAGGACCCGTTTCGTGGAGCTAAACGCCGGCGTCAGCGTACAGCGATGGTGACTCCTGGTGAGGAACACCGTAGCTTGTGCCTGTAGTTTTTGGAGAACCAACACATCAACGCGCCGGTGCCGTCATGTCCTGTTCAGCCCCTGCAAACCGTACAGGGCAGCTGGTGGCAAACTGGTTAGAGCTGCTGCCTTCCACACAAAGGGCCATGGTTTGAATCCCACGTCCTTTTATAGTGCCCTTGGTCAAGGTGCTGAATTTAAAGAGTCAAAATGAACCTTCTGTGAAAAAGTGTAAATCACTGAAAGTTTCTTTGGCAATAATAATAAAAAAAGCTAAATATATGTAACTATGAGGTTTAGAAGGGGAAATGGAATCGTGTATTCACCATTGTTTTGCTTACATTTTTAGTGTATTTGATGTTATTGTTTTTTTGCATCATTCTCACCGCAGGCAAGGTCACTGGTGAAATCACTGCAGGAGAAAAAACCAACTTAGAAAAGTCACTGTGGTGCTGGAACGTCCTTTTGGCCTCCAATCACCTCACTCTCCCTGCCACTGTCATGCTGTCTAGATGTGCTCTTGAACTGATGGAATTCATGACCCCTGTCAACCAAAGGAAGATCTCCAGACCCACATCATTATCACGACACCTTTATATCTAAATCAGGTGGACACACATATTCTCCTTACATTTATGAGGATTTCCTTAGAGTGCTCTGGTTTCCTCTCACAGTCCAGATTCATGTGTCTCACGTTAACTGGTGGCTCTGAATGACCTGCTGTGTGGTTGTGTGTGTTTGTTACATTGCTCTGCTGTATAGATCATTGAGTATAGAGCATAGGGAGTCTGCTGTCGTGTATTTAACGCTGTTAATCATCTTGTATAAAGCTGTCAGCTAAATGCCAGTTAATAATCACTGTGTGTCACTTTGGAGGAATGTGTCTGCTGAATTAATAAATGTAAATGTACTTCACTACTGCAGACACCCATATGGTTAAAAAAGAGCCTCCATAGCTTACCATAGTAATAATGTAATGTGCCTACAGGTGCTGTTAATTTGGAAGTGAGTTGAATTCAAGGAATGAATTTTGTTTGTTTTAATGTTGCTCGCCCTTTCACTGAGCCGAGACTATTTGTGTCGTGCAAACGGATGTAAATTGAAACGTGCCTAACTCCACAATGCCGTTCAAACTAATTAAATTGGTGGCGACAATGCAATTTGTTTGGTGGGTGAGAAATCACACTTAAAGCAAGCCCTTGTTCTTTTTTTATTATATCTGGTCGATTACGAATGCATTTTTTTGTAATCATTTTCAATTGTGTCTCTAGGACATTATCTCAAATCCATAATTACTTTAGTCTCGCCTTTTAATTCACTCAACTCCTTACAGCTCTATGGCTCTCATCTAATGACGTCATTATCATTTATTTTGAAGGTTTTAATCTGTTTTTTGAATAATGAAGGCTTAAAAGAAATGAAGACCCAAACAGAGAGGAGCTGATGTATTCTGAATTACTGTCGTTGGTGGTCCAGGATTTAAGTGTTTTTTTTTCTTTCTTTTTTTTTTTGCCGTTGTCTCTCTCTCTCTCTCTCTCCCTCTCTCTCTCTCTCTCCCTCTCCAGAATGGTTCGTGGCAGATTTCAGCCTACGTACAATTTCACATGAGATGAAGAAAAGGCCTCAATCATAGCGTGGTGCCTTTGGGTTTTTCCACACCTACACAATGTCTGGTGAGAGTTTCACATCTCAAGACAATTTGATGTGTAGGTCTCTGGGAATAGCCTGTAGTGATGGCGTAGCGATGCGCGCTAAATCCCCCCTGCGCTCCCGGACCACACATTTCGTGGCTCTTCACGCGCAAGCATGAGAGAGGATGGCGGCAACCCAAGACTTGGTAAGGATGAGTGACAGTTCGAAGCAAGGGAACAATGAGGATGCCGAACACCGGCGGATTCTTAACTTTCCTGTTGTTCCGGTGCCACCAGCCTATGGCGTCATGTTCCCGACCAGATAACCCAGACCGAGGGAAGGAGTGTATCTCCAAGGTCCAGTGAAATTCACCGGCTTTCCCGTGTGTTTAACGGCTGACACTCTGGCGTAATGTGGGTTGTCATGGCACAATGTATCTGCTTGCTTTGGCTCCTTGGGGGGAAGGATTTGTGTTGACGATGCTTTCTTTACTAGTTCCCCTTTATTTGATGCCTCGACGCGGAGGCCAAGGAGCTTCTGACACCTGTGTACAACGGGACGTCGGCAGTGATCTTATCGCGCGTAGCGATAATAGGATTTCATTAGTGCTGTGAAGATAATTTGTCTAAATGTTTCCATATTAACTTTTTAGGATTACATTTTTAGATCACTGATAAATACTGCTCTGAAATAATAGTATTAGAGTTGTTAAGAGGCTCAGCTACTTATACAAACCATTGAGAGCATCTCCTTGTAGACATTTTGAAACTCTTAGGAAATTATGATCGTTAAAAGTTCTGCTAATCAAAACATTTGTCCGCTGCACAAGCAGACGCACTAAACAAACAAAAACATGGAGAAAGTGACTGCTTCTTGCACAAAAATACCAACTTTTGAAGTGGTAGTATGTCATTGAAGAACCCCTGCTAAGCTTTGTGGGTAATTTCCATTGAAGTTTTGCTGCAGAGCAAAGTATTAAAATTAACACATGAAGTGTATTCGCTGCCAGCTCACAAAAGGGTTCATTTAACACTCCCGGTTTTACTGCGTACAGTGTAAAAGATAACCTGGATCCTGGATCAGGCTGTGTGTAATTCTCCACGTGTCTGCATGTTCTCCATGTGTTTTCGTGGGTTTTCTCCTCTGTGCTCTCGCGGTCCGAAGACACGTGTTTCAGGTTTCTCCAAAAAAAAAAAAAAACAAACCACCAGGAAGATGATTAGGAATCGGCAATATCCTGGTAGCGTTTTATGCAGCTACTCGTGCGATGAACGTCGGTGAAGGAAACAAACTCACTGTACTTAAGAGTCACACATCCGCAGCTATGTCTCTTTCTCCTGATGTAATGCGCACATTGTATTTTCTATGAGATGTACGTCGCTTTGGAGAAAAGCATCTGCTAAATGAATAAATGTAAATGTAGTTGAGTTGATGCCTCTGCATCATTCTTAGTGTGAATGTGTGACTGTCCTGTTATTGACTGGTCTCCTGTCCCTGATGTACCCTGCCTCATCCATACTTAGTCAAGTGGTTATGGCTGGATGGATGGATGGATGGATGGATGGATGGATGGATGGATGGATGGATGGATGGACGGATGGACGGATGGATGGAATAACCCTACAAATTTAACTGTAGGCACTGCTTGCAATGCTGCATCCATACAACGCAGGGATTCTGGTCCGCTGTATATGCTGGAGTTTCAACTTGTGTATTTTAATTACCATCCAGACAGGTAAGCACAGGTTTGTCTAACTTAAATCTGTTTGTATGTCGGGCGTTCTTTTGTCTCTTTCTGTGCATGCTTGTTGCGCGTGAGTGTGTATGCGTGCGTGGATGTGTGTGTACATCTCTATAGACTACCCTATGGGCTAAATCACTGTGATGTATACATAATCCCTGTGGCTGGTATCATCCAGGGCCAGTCAAGGAGTGTGGCTGGAGATTGGGCCTCCAGTGGTGTACAAAAGCAGCTTTCGTACTCATGTGCTCTTTAGCAGGTCTTCCCAAATTTCCCCATTTGCCATCCCTGTGATCCACACCTCTGGTTTGTTATAGTATTAAAAGTTGAGTTTCGCTGTGTTCTTGTGTCAGGCCTGCAGGGTGGCTTTAGTGTCTAAGAGCAAGAAACCTGGTCCGAGGTCACCGCTCCTATCTACATCCACGGAATGCTGTTTCTGATAAGCTGAGCGCTCGTCCTCAATGTCGAGATGCCCCACGTGTTTCAAATCATCAGCAGCACCCGCCCTGGACCCAAACATGTAGCGGCAGCGCACTTTTTAATCTTCCTTCGGCTTTTGAGCGATAAGCGTTATTTTGTGTTTAGAATTACCTTCGGTAGCATTTAAACATTTAATTCCTTGCCGAGGCAGATTGGAACAGCAGATACACTAAAGGATTTGTAAACAGCCGTGCTTTAGATGTCAGCTTAATGGACTCTCTGGCCTTGTTCTAGGTGATATAGGCTACACTCTAAATTGAAAAATGCAATGTAAATAGGATGACAAATGTGCTTTAAAAATAGTCGTCAGCTTGTAAACACATGAGGCAGCCAAGTGGTTAAGAACTTATTCCACTCACTCCAGCATAATGCTTCAAATCTGAATATTCAAAACCTTCCTTTCTTTATGCCTTGTGCTTACACTGAATTGGATGCGGTATATTCTTTATAAATCAGTTTGCATAAAAGTGCCAGCCATCAGTACAATGGAACTATCAGCAGAGTACTTTTTGCAAATCGACTCTTTTGGTTTCATTAATCTTTTTTTTTTTTTTCTTTTTCTGTTCTTGTGATGACCCATGTTACTTTGATGTCTGGGAGAAGAGAAAGTAATCACTTCAATTTTTAAACTACGTATTTACCTATTTGTGCTGCTGTTCAGAAAGTCGTTCTCTTCCACGGACACGTTCCTGCAGTTCGCCTTCAGGAGAAACGTCGGGCTGTAACTCTTAGTCTAACATATTCTGTCAAGTTTTTGCACATTCAGCAGTGCAAAATGCAATGAGAATATTATGGGTTTATGCCATTTGGAAGTCTCTTGAATCCATCTTCTCTTGTGTGTTTAACCTTAGTTATGAGTATGACATGGTACATTTGAGACTTTGTCTTCTTTTCGCCGAGGTGAATTCATGTAAACTCGAGATTTAGCCGTGTATAGGTGCGAACTGATTGATGGCGAACTTTAAAGGCCCATTGAGCTCCGTTTGTTTAGTCAATAGCGTGTAGAGGGTTTTCTGAAAGAGCAGCTTTGATTGAACTGGGACGTGTTGTTTTTAATTCCGCGAAGGAACGGTGCCTGGAGCCCACCGGGTCTGTCCTCTGGTGTGCCTGCAGCCTCCGACTCACCGTGCCATGACCGTTCCGGAGACAAAACACGCGCTCCGAAGCCCGCGAGCATCAAAGCGCTCGCACGTCCCACACCCTGCCGCACTTGGGAGATAATCAGATCCCCCATTACAGTGAAGATTTGCCTTTCAGTTCAGTGTCATGTCTGTCCCCACAACACACACAATCTCTCTCTTTTTCCAACCCCCTTTCATGCCTTTTGCTACCTCTCTTCCTCTCTGCTCTTGTTTCATGGGTGAGGGGTTTGTGTGGGCAGGGACACCGAAAGAGGACCCACAGGTACAGCGTCACATCAATTCTCTCCTCCTCAGCCACGTCGTTTGAATTTTCATCGAACAAAGACTAATTACAGAGAAAAAAAAAAAAAAAAATATATATATATATATATGAAAACACCCCCTTCTCGTCATTCAGCCCCCTTCCCATCATCTTAGAAGTGTTTGGCATAATTAACTGCGGTAATATATTTAACTCCCCTTAAATCCAAAAAAAAAAAAAAAAATGTGCACCTTCAGTCTAATTTGGCCATTATTCAGGCTTGTCAGAGCACAATTACAGTGCGCTTATCTCGCACATGCACCAGAAGCTGTGTTTGTCATGCCGCGTGCCGACACCTTCTGGACCGCCATAGAAATTCCTCAGATGACTTTCATCGATACAACAGCGTCGCGGCATCAGCGGGACTTGCCTGTCGCCATTACCGCATCGATTGCATCGTCCCTCTTATCAGTACTCTTAATTTTAACCGATCATTGGCGACAGTTGTTGCAACTCTTTTACATCTTTGGTTCCTTACGCACATCTTTCGTCGGTTACTAACGCGTTACATTTTCCCAAGGGATCAAAAGCAATAATAAATGCACAAAAAGCGCTGCTAATGTCGCCAAGCGAAAACAAACGCGCCGCGTTTGTCATTCGTGTAATTTGAGCAGTTTACATAGCGACCGGTCAAAGCGGGAGTCGAGAAGAGCGATCGGTGTGCTGCGACAGCGCTGCTCGTGACAGCAGTAATTAACTCTCGCAAACATTTGATGGCGGCAAAACGGCTTAGATACAGAAATCGCCGTTTATAAATAAGCATCAGAAACTGTGGCTCCGCCGTTCCTTCGCCCTTGTAGAGTAACATCATTATCATTCGTTAATGATGATGTCGTAGAGGCGGTTATGGAATAAGCCCATTATGACAGAGAAGAATGAGTGCGGCCAGGAAGCAAACAGAGGCTATTTACCACCCCATAAAGGATAAATTGCAGTGCTTTTTCGGCCTCGACCGTCATAATGTATTTGATTTCTTTTTTCTTTGCCGAGGTAATAGTAGATGCGAGGGGAGGCTGTTATCGGCCTGTAACATCTGCCGCCCTGTCAGGTGATGAAACGAGCGACTCCGGAGCCCCCTGACAGGCCGGACGGCTGTTTTAATGCAGCGGGGTAGTGTGCAAACAAACAGGCCCCGATACGGTCTACGGTTGTCACAATCGCTCAGGACGGTGATATATCTTCCTGCTCGGCTGCGCGAGCGCGCGCCATTCGCTCCCCTCCCTTCCCCAACAGCACTTTTTCCTCCTTCTTGTTCGTTTGTATACAGTACGCTCGCAGACACGCACGCGCACGCTCTCACGCACGTCTTTTGCGCCTTCTTTCAGGCTCCTGCATCCTGTACTCTTCCCGTACCATGCTGAGTGTGTAAACACAGGATCCCCACCTGCAACTGGAGAAGACCCGTCACGCCACGAACAGCAGGAGTCCTGAAAGAAGAAAAAAAACTGCTACTTAGCGTGAAAGGAAATTGTGGAGTGTTTCTAACTCTTCGGGACACTTTTATCGGTCAAAATTTGCATTCAGATGCACATTCTTAATATACACACTTGCATATATACACCAGCTAATGCAATAGGACCGGTTAAAAATCACATTTCCTAAATATGTACAAATCATTTTTTGATGGTGAACTCCTATATATTCCACAGTTCGAGACATGGAAATAATCTCGTTAAATGCCTTGTTTTTTTATACCTTTTACAAACGGTTTGCAAATGGGCACTTTTGATTTTGGATGAGAGCATGATGAGGACGTTTCCTTAACGCGCGTAAAATCAATGGACATATGGACTTTGAAAAACCGAATCTGAAAGAAAGACGACAGCGTTGCATCCGAAAGCTCTGGAAGAAGTCAGCTGCATCAAATCGATATTACTAATTCTTCTGACTGCCCTATCAAATGTTTCAGGTTTTTCATGTCTGCGAAAGCTTAAATGTCCTCTAATGGAACAGCCTAGATGTAATCACGAGTACGAGTGAAGTTTACCTTAAAGGGCTCAGCCAAAAGGAAATTTAAAGGAAAGGAGTAGAATCGGAAACCTAATATCGGCCATCGTGGCTCAGCATCCATGCCATCAATAATAGAGGAGAAAGGTGTATCCATTTAGGAGTCTGGGACTGTTTCACAATATGCAGTATAACAAATAAGTGGCACGTTGATCATATTTTAAACCGCATACAGCGGTGTTTCTCGGGGCGTGACGACAGCCCACCGCGAGGCCTTGTGGGTACCCCACCGTGCCTGTGGCAAGCGATAGGCGGGGGCAGCGGCGGGTGATTGATAGGTGGAGAGCCGACCGCATGCCAGGAGATGTAGTCGGGCCAGATAGCGGTGCATCTGATGCTCTGAGATGGCTTTCTGTGTCAGACCCTGATAAAGCAGCCACTTCTGACCACACTGCGCCAGGGGGATTAGTGGGTCTGGGACTGGGAACTTATTTCATTACTGGAGACAAACGCCCCTTTTAACCACTACAGACCAAATCAATGACGGATGATTTTTCTTTCTTTTTTTTTTGTTGTCCAAAACGTGATACCCGAAATCCCTTTTGATTCATAACTAAGCGATAACGAAGTAAACATTCTCAATTCATCTCCAGTTTAACATCCTTTCATCCTGTGAGGGCATATATTCTCCAACGGACTCCTTTCAAGTGTTGTGCTGCAACAGTTGTGCTACTCGTTCCACAGTCCATCCCAATACAGTTACTCTGACCGGACTGACCGGATTTTGGAGTGGACACTCCAGTACCTTTTAAAATGTTATATATATTTTTTATATAATATATAAGTTATAATTTAGGCCCAGGGATGAACTGCTGTCCTGTCCAGGGTGTGCCGCTCTCGCCCCTTCAGCCTTGCGCCCAATGTCTCCAGGATAGGCTCCAGCTCGCCGTGACCCTGCTCGGGACAAGCGGTTGTTGACATTGGATGGTTGGTTGGTTGGTTAGTTGGTTGGTTGGTTGGCTGGTATAATTTATATATAACACACACATATATGGAATTCCAGAATTGGAAAGACAATATTGTTAAGATCAGTGGATGATTTTTCTCCTTAATTGTATGTATGGGACTAAATATTTCAATATTTCAAGTGACTTGTGAGGATATAACTCAGCACAAAACAAGCACAATTTAAAATTTGTTACAATAAAAATGTATTTACTTATAACAAAATTACTGTTTTTTGAAAATGGTTTTAAAAACACACACACAGAGATTATACACTGGAATGACCAGTGAAACACTTGATCATCTCGCTGTAGTCCGGTCGTATGAGGATGGACTGCATTTTAATGGTTTCTTCACCCTTTTTCTGTCACTTTCTTATTACGTTGATTCAACTCGATGAGGTTCATGGCTTCAGAACTTCTTCCTTCTGCTAAAGATCCTGTTTGGTCACCTTGACTAGATGGCCAAGTTCAGGTGACACACTTAAGGCTTCACACTCAATTTAACCATCTTAACAGTTAAAATCATCAGCCATCACATGTCAATCAGTAAACGCAAAAAGATAATAGACCGGGTCAAAGTACAATTTTTCAGATTCCAGGCATACTTAGATCAGAGTGGGACTGGGTTACATTTATCTAGCAGATGCTTTTCTCCAAAACAACTCCCAGTGAACTCTGTTTAGTGTTATCAGCCCACACCTTATTCACCATGGTGACTTAGACTGCTAGATACACTACTCACACTGGGTCACTCATCCATACACCAGTGGAACACACTCTCTCTCTGTCACTCACACACTATGGGGGAACTTGAACAACAGGTCTTTGGACTGCAGGAGGAAACCAGAGCACCTGGAGGAAGCCCACGCAGACACGGGGAGAACATGCAAACTCCATACAGACTGAGCGGGGATCGAACCCATGCCCTCCCGCAGCACTCAGGTGCTGTGACACAGCAGCACTACTTTCTCTGCCACCCAAAATGAATTGAAGCTTTCTGGAAGCTATAGTCCTACACTGTATATAGTGGTGCAGTGGTAGTGTTGGTCTGTATGGAGTTTGCTTGGGGTCATTCCCAACATCCAAAGACAAGTGTTTCGGGTGGATTGGCAACTCCAAATTACCTGTAGTGTGTGTGTGTGTGAGTGTGTGTTACATTTTCTACAGATAAATTTATGAATAACTGTAGGCAGTTTACTGTAGTGTATATAACACTGTAAGTGACCTTGGATTCAAGTGTCAGTACCAGTTAATAACTTTAGAGAAAAGTGTTTGCTCAATGAAAAAATGTGTGAAACACTGTGAGTAACAGTAGATGGGGTTAACCCTGATATTTCTATAAAGCCAGAACACAAATGAAAAATTATGTTATAGAACACTGGTTTTCATCCTTGACCCTGAGTGAATTCTTTCATCCTTCTTATTCCCTCCATTAGAGTGTTTTTTAATTAGTTGTAATTATATTTATCAAGTAGGGGATGCGGTGGTGCGGTGGCGCAGTGGTGCAGTGGGTTGGACCACAGTTCTGCTCTCCGCTGGGTCTGGGGTTCGAGTCCTGCTCGGGGTGCCTTGCGACGGACTGGCATCCCATCCTGGGTGTGCCCCCTCCGGCCTTACGCCCTGTGTTACCGGGTAGGCTCCGTGACCCTGTATCGGACAAGCGGTTCTGAAAGTGTGTGTGTGTATTTATCAAATAAATTCCATAGTCAACTGTGCACCAAATACTTGGATGGACATCTTATTATGTCTTTTCCCTCAAATGAAACCAACTGTGTGGTGGTTTCAGAGAAAACAGCTGGTGAGCCGTCTGCCGAGGTTTAAAATATATCATTAAATTACAATTTGTCTGAACATTCCAAATCAAAATCAGCATACGTCAAAACCGTGCCTCATTTCTATCAGTCAATTTATGAGTGACTTAACTGTCAAAAGGCCTGGAGTGATTTTCACCATGAATATAATTGTCACGTTTCATCTTTGAAGAAAAACAGACAAAGGCTGAAGCTAAATACTGGTAAATGATCAATGTCTGTTTAATTGTTCTGCTCTGCAGTTAAATTACATGTCCCGTATAGACTTTTGTATTTATTATATTTATATCACATTTACAGTTTTACGTACATACATATATAGAGTATATATATTTTATGCCATTTGTATATATTATATTGTGTACATTGTCACCAGACTGAGCTGTGTACTTGTTTTTGCACTCGTCTATTGTATTTATTTCTTTTTTTTCAAAGTGCACTCTATGTTTTGTGTGGCACGGAGGTCCAAGGAGAAAAGGAATTTCGTTCTCCTGTATGTGTAACTCACATATAGGCAGAATGACAATAAAGTTCACTTTGCCTTTGGAGGGTTAGCGTTCGCTAGGCGAATTAATGGGAACGGAGTAAAGATTTTTCCGGAGACCTGGACAAGGGAGCGTGTAGGTGTGTTTAGCCATGGTCAAGAGCAGCGTTTTTAGCTCTGTCCGTCCACTCCAGCGTGTCTCTCGTTTGTTCTGGTACGGTAGGCCATCAGGGGAGCAAGTGAAACCAACATGAGATCAACTCAAATAGTTGAGAGGAAGGGGCCTGTTTTGGCGGGAAAGGGGCCATTGTTTCAGAGCGCAATCTTTACGTCTGGAGTTTAGCTTTGAAGAGATCGCTCTCTAAATCTGAGCACTTCTGGTGTTCGTCGCCACCACCGTCTCCTCTGGTGCTTAAGCGCAGGAGGCATTCGGATGTACCGCACGCATCTCAGCGGATAATGTCACGCGGGGATTGAGGAGGACGACACGGATGTCGAGCGGGGTATTTTTAGTGCCAGCTGGAATGCACTTTATTGCTATGCAAATGATATTTGACTTGAAGTCGAAATGGGAGAAAGGCACTGGGTGGGGAAGGTGCGCAATAGAAGGACCGGGTACGGTGCGTTAGCGCGGCGGCTGCGTCCCATCCCTTCTCCCTTGTGCAGCTGCGCTAATCTCCCGGTGCTGAGGCTTTATACATGGGAAGAGGCGACAGCGGCAGTGCCGGAACCTAATCTGGGCCTGATTGGCGTTCCTCGGTGGATCTGGTTTGCCCTCGTCCCGGTCCTCCACTCGGCTGAACAACGGATCACGAAGTGGCTTCCGGGCCCCTTGCTTGACCGCGTCTTCCCCTCCCCTTCCAATCCTCTGGCAGCCTTTGCAGTTCAACACGGTAAAGTCGATAAAAAAAGAGTAATACGGAACAGAACGGTGCACCGGGATGCCAAAGGCTTTTGTGCTGCAAGAAAACACAAATGAGACCCCAGCGTCCGTAGCTCTACAAGGCTGCTGCTTCCTTCTCTCTCGCTTTACTGCAGACAGAAGGTCCGGTCCAACCACAGGCTTCTCATCAGAGGGTTGTGGGCTTCGATGCCACATTGGAGAAAGAAACATTGGAAAGATAGTGATCAGGCAGGTGTGGATTGAATAGGCAACTAAAATGACCCAGCGAGGATGCAGTTCCGAAGGCCTCAACTCAAGTGAGGCCACATCCTAATATGTAGGGACACATGCAGCGCTGTATCTGCTAAGTAATTATATAAAAATTATGACTGTAAATCCTGTTATGCAATATTGTTGAAGACATGCAGTGGAAATGAAATGAAACTTAGTCCGGTCTAAAACTGAAATACTAAATAAAGGAGGATAGATAGAGTCTGGACTGTGGTGTTTGTATTCTTCATGGCGTTATTATAACAGGTGTCATTCAGCGAGTAGCGCTGGAAACCGAAAGAACTCTTGCTGTAATACTCTTGAGTGAGGTACTCATCCTGAATTTCTGCAGTTTAACAAAAAAAAAAAAAAACAAAAAACAAACCACGGCCAAGCACAAACAGAAGACACAAATATCCACAGTAATGTTTTAATTTTTTTATGAACATTATTGGGGTTGATTTTTGACTTACGAACTGCTACTAACGTCGTCGCCCTGTAAGTCAGCTTGCATAAAAGTGTCGGCTCAACAAACAAATTAAAGTGTCTGGAATTGTCTTAATTTGCGGCCGTTTTAAACTGGTTTGAATTTGTCCAAATTTTAATCCGGCAACAAAAGAAAGTGTTAAAATACAGCACATTTTTAATTTCTTTTTTAGCTATACACTTTTACCAAACCCACCCAATGAATAAATTGTGGAATGTGTCTATTATTAAGCGCCAATCTATTGTGTCAGGAAAGACGACAGCGGCCTGAATGTTTCACGTTTATATGCTGATCACTCGGTTGTAGGGATGATGCATTGTTTGTTTTCGGGAGTTTTTATTCATTATTTCATTTATATTATTTTAAAAAATATTTTTATTCATTATGTATTTTATCTGAGGTTTTTACAGAAATTAACCTGTGGTCAGTAAATCAGGGATTATTTGTATAATTAAGATTTTCTAGATTATGATGCAGTGCTAAAAGTGAGTTTAGATTTATAAACTGAATTATAGACAGCCTTCGGGTCCCAAATGTGTATCTATTTCTGCATTTTCCTGTACAGCCTATATATTCGTAAGGAGTGTTACGGTATAAAATAACAACAAATAACAACAGCAGCTCATAAGGAACTACATTATGTGCAAGTGAAAGGTTTCAGATGCTTGTCATAAAGCTACAGGGCTGACAATCTGCCATCTAGCCCTCACTCTAAATCTTAACCTAACCAGCTAGACTAAGAAACATTTCAAGGAATCTATGCCCCGCATGTAAAGAAATCAGATCGGTGCCATACCTGTACCAGAGACTGCTGTACTGATAAAATTCCTGCTGGGTCTCATGCTTTCAGTGCTTGACAATGTCAGAGTTATGCTACGGATTCCACAAACGCCTGGTCCCCTGAAGGCTTGCGGGGTGTGTTTGGATGATGGGTGGAATATGTCCTGCTCATATACTTTATTGATTAACTAACTCACCAGCAGTGTGGGCCATGGTACCAGGATAACAGTGTGCTTCCCGTGCTGGCCACCCAGCTTCTGCAGCATCACAGAAGATAAAGGCTAAGATCCAGCCAAACATCTCAATGTCATATCAGGGTAAAGGACAGTGAGGTAACAAAAACGTTCATCACTGCCACTGTTCTGCAAGTATTAATAACCAAAATATCGGCGCTTTAAAATAACACAATAAGGTTAAGGGGATGGATGCCATAATTTTGACCAGTCGTAAGTCACGTAAGTTTTAATTTGAGGACCATCCATACTTGATATGTTCTATGTAATATTGTAATATGAGCAGAGATGCCTCTTAAGATTCAAATCCCAAGTTGAATGGCTAAGTGGAGTGGTTCTAGTCTCTCCTTCTCTAATGGCACTGGTCTCTTTGCTCATCACATCAGTCATTTCATTTGTTTCCATCATATCTCTTGGGTTGAATCTGATCAGTGCATCCAGGGAGTCCTAGTGCTACAGCACATTGACATCCCCTGTTTATTTGCCAGTAAATATTATGGTTACAACGACTTCGTCAAAATGGCCTTCACCGACTGTTACGGATTTCGCTGTTATGTAGGTCCAATTATCACTGGCTATGCTACTAAGAAAGGACAGCATGTGGCATAGTTCTTAGAATAGTCACTGCACCTGCAGGATGTAAGTTCAAATCCCACCTCCTGCTGTAGTATCCCAGATCAGTGTACTTACCCTAAAACCGATATGGTAAAAATTATCCTGCTATATTACTGGGTAGCACAAGTAGCTTGGCAGTGTGTTTCTTTGAAATTTTAGGTTTTTTTTTTCCTTTCTGTTTACTGAAGAACGTGTGATGAATTGGAAATAATAAATGACAGCTTTACGTATTTACTTTTTATGCTAACAGTTTTACGGATTTCACCTTTAAGTATTATTTTTGTGTTTGGTTTGCTGCCGTTGGGCCCATTTTCTTGAAGAACTTTGGCCAGGTTCAGACATACTCATCCAGTTCTGAACATGAACTTGATCTATCAGTCAAGCAGAGAAACTACTGGGTTTCACTTTGATTTTTTTTTTTTTTTTGTTTGCCGTCATTCAATTTCATGCTTCATTCACCACACCTGGTCTTCACCCGTTACTTGCCATAGGTCCCATTATCAAAAGGCCTATATATCTGCAGGCAATTGCTAATGTTATATACAGTTATACATAAACCTGCACAGCCATGGGACACAGGATGATACAGTCCACAATCACAAGACTTTGGACCACGCAACCTCAGCAGGCCACGGCACTGATCACGTTGCTCCCGGTACCTGTAACGACCACACTGCTACAGGGTCTGAGACCCCATGAAAAGCAGCCATCGTATCACACTCGTGTTTTTTCCGAGGCCACGTCAAAGCAAACTTTGAGCTGTATTCATGGACCCTTCTTTGAATTCCATGGAAAAAAAAATGGATGCAGCTGTACAGCTTTGATCAGAGTTTGGATTCAGGGCAACACTTTCCTCTTGATTATGCATCTTCAAAGCTGTTTGTTTTCCGGTGGGTTTCTTCAATTGTGCTCTATTACAGGTGTGTATTATGACAGGCAATTTTTGACAGTATTCATCTATATGCATAGCAGGTTTCATCTCGTTGAGCAATACTGCCATCGAGAGGATATCTGTTATTGGCATTCTGGAAAATTTGAAGGAACCTTATAGTTCAGCCTAGTTGTATACTGCACTTGAAATAAATAAGTAAATAAATAAAATTATATCACTCACTGGAAGAGGAGGGTTGCGAAAGTGGAGTCCAAAATACCAAATTATTTAAATTAATAATATAAATAAATGTTATATAACATGTCTTCATAATCATCCTAATGAGAAACTAATGTTTTGAAGAGCTGACAGCCATATCAAGCTGCTGTCCTGAGAATAGATTTGGATATATGAATGATCATTTTGAGAATGTTATTTTTCTTGATACAAAAAGAAAAATTGTGGAAGATACAGTATTTACACAATGGGTTCAAAACCAACCCTGGTTCAGTGTGTTTCCTTTCATGGTGTAAAGACATGTGGTTTAGGTGAAGCGGTGGCACTAAATCAAGGGTGTCCAATATGCGGCGCTGCCATTTCGCATAACATGCTCTGGTCTGCAACAAAAATTTAAAGTTATTAATGTACACTACCCCTGCCAAAAATACTATAAATTTCAGTGAATCACATCAATTACATTCACATTTACATGTATTTATCTAGCAGACACTTTTCTCCAAAGCAATTTCCAATTAACTCTACGTAGTGCTATCAGCCCACACACCTTATTGACCAAGGTGACTTACACTGCTAGATACACTACTTACACTTGGTCACTCATCCATACACCAGTGGAACACACTCTCTCTGTCAACTAGACACATACTTGAACACATACCACATCTAAATAAAATACAGCAAGTAGTAATGTTTCAGTTTAGATATTTAAGATGCAGCATTATCATTCACTATGATTTTTACACAGGTGGCCCTTGGCCCTTGGATCAGTTCACGGTAGCGCTTGTGGCCGTTGGTCAAAAAAAGGTTCACCCATTCTTTAAATTGTTTCCTCGCTGTGTGTGTAAGTGTCACTTGGGGTGTAACTTGCCTTGTACCGTAAGACTGTGTCTAGAACCCTGTTTAGACAAACAATTTGTGGAAAAAAGGAATATTCTGTCCATGTGCCGTTTATATCTTTCCTTATTGATGCACTCAAAATCCAGCTTTTCTGTACAGTGAGTAACAAGCTTCTTAGATGCTTCCATGTTTCACCACGACAAGTATACATTTTTGCTCTTTTTTTTTTGGTTTGTATACCAGTCATTGCATATTTTAGCTTATTTTGTTTTTTTAAAAAAAAAAAAATCATTTTGTAATTTCTAAGAGTTGCTGACGATGTAATTTTTTAAGCTGAGCAAACACTGACCTCTAGTGGTGTTTCCGAGTCATTGCTACACCTCAGCCTGCCAGGTGTGTTTCTTCCTCTTGGGCAAAAAGCACATCACAGATGTACAGATAACAGAACAACCTGAAAGTGTCCAGATGCTGATACATGTTGAATGCAAATACAACAAGTAAATGAATGAAAAAATAAATAATAAGAGTCTTACAGATTTTTTTTTGGAATTCATAATAGTTTTATTAGATTTCTTAGTATTTTTTTAGTAACATAACTTGAGATGTGAATAAACTGATGGATGTTTATATTATTAAGCCTGCTTCCATGTGTTCTAGCAGTTGGATTTAAGAACAACTAGAGTTACAAACAGATGCCCAGTCCTAAATGTGTGGAAGAGCTGGTAGTGTAGTGGTTAATGCTACGTTTACATTTATATTAATTACATGTATTCATTTAGCAGATGCTGTTCTCCAAAGCGAGATGTATATCTCATATAAAATACAGTTTGTACATTACATTTGGAGAAAGAGACATAGCTGCAGACGTGTGATTCTTAGGCGCAGTTAGTTTGTTTCTTTCCACCACATGAGCTAATAATGTTCATATGTTCATCACACAAGTAGCTGCATAAAACTTAACCAGAATACCGCCGATTCCTATTCACCTTCCTTGTAGTTTTTTTTGTTTTTTTTGAGATACATATAAACATTTATGTCACGTTGCAGGAGTGGCTCTGTAAAGGACTGATCCGAGCGTGATCGTGAACATTTATACCTTACGAGCATGAACATTTAATACCTTCCATGAACTTAGTAGATCATGGGTGAAGTGAGTCGGGAAAAGGTGAGTTTTCAGACCCTTCTTGAATGTAGACAGAGTTTCAGCAGTTCTGAGTGAGAGGGGGAGGTCATTCCACCACAATGGAGCCAGAACTGAGAACCTCTGTGCTTTACCTTTCATACGTGGGACCACAAAACGGGCAGATGTGGAAGAGCATAGCAGTCTGGTTGATCTAGAAGATGATCAGGTCTTGTAAATAGCTGGCAGCAGTTCTATCGATGCATTTGTAGGCTATAACCAGGGTCTTAAATTTGACCTGGCCAGCTATAGGAAGCCAGTGCAGAGAAACAAGTAGAGGAGATACATGCGAACGCTTCGACAAGTCACACACAACTCGTACACCAGCATTCTGTAAAAGCTGCAGAGGTTTGATGGCAGTAGAGGGAAGGCCAGACGGGAGATAGTTGCACTAGTCCAGACGGGATGTCACCGTGGCCTGGACAAGTAGTTGGGCAGAGTCAGTTGTGAGGTGAGGACGGACCCTGCGGATATTATGCAGGATGTATCTGCAGGTCCGAGTTGTGGCTTCGATGTGCTGAGAGAAAGATAGACTTGAGTCAATCGTCACTCCCGGACGCTTAGCCGAGGAGGTAGGTGAAATGAGGGAGTTTTCCAGTTTGATCCATAGATTGCGACAGTACCCTTGAGCAACATACTTTCCCTAACTTGCTCCAGTAAAAGAAATACCCAGCTGTCGAAATGGGTAAATAACTGTAAGTACCTTAGCTTTGTTAGTTGCTTTGGAGAAAAGTATTAGGTAAATAAATGAATGTAAATGTGTTTGTAAGTTGAGAGCGCAGTGTATTTCAGCGACCTGGAATGTGGAAGTACAGCTGAAGGTATTATTATTATTATTTTATTTTTTATAGAGCACTCTTCTCATGCAGTGACGCAGAGCGCTTTAACACAGACATAAGGCAAGAAAAACAGAAACAAACAAAGAAGACGGTCAACTAATGGCTACCATAATGAAGAACTTATTATAGAGCTACAAGTATACCTACTGGCCACCGTGGAAAGGAACAAAAACTCCCAACTGAAAGTTGAGGGAGAAAAAACCTCTGGGGGTCCACGGGCCAGTGGTAGCCCACCCCTCCTGGACACTCTAGAAAGTAAGAATTTGTAAGCCAGTGTTTAACAAGTAATTATAATGTTGGTGAACGGCATCTTGGATCCCCGACTCGACATGGAACGTATCCACTCAGACGTAACTCTTTTTCATTGCCTTGCTGTCTGTTTAGACAACACATGAATATGATGAAAATATATATATTTATAAAATTGTACATGTAGTTTACATTTATTTATTCAGCAGACACTTTTCTCCAAAGCGACTAGCAATGAACTCTGTGTAGTGTTATTAGCCCACATACCTTATTCACTGTGGTGACTTACACTGCTAGATACACTACTTCCAATGGGTCACTCATCCATACAACAGTGGAACACACACACACTCTCTCTGTCACTCACACACTATGGGTGAATCTGAACACATGCCTTTGGACTGTGGGAGGAAACCAGAGCATGGAAACCCACACAGACATGGGGAGAACATGCAAACTACATATAGACTGAGCAGGGATCGAACCCATGCCCTCTCACACCACCCAGGTGCTATGAGACAGAAGCGCTACTTGCTGTGTCACCATGCCACCCATAGTTATCTTGTAAGCAACCATTTTTCCCACCATATTTATTAGCCCCTTGTCCAGTGCAGGGTTGAGGTCACAGTGGTCTAGAGCCTCGGAAATACAGAATGCAAGGCAGAGTACACTCTGGATAATACAACAATTCATCGAGTAACACACCTTGTCACACATCATAGGCAGTTTAGCGTCACCAATCAGCAGTTGCAGATAAAAATCTGTACTATTTTATCTTTTTGTAACCATTATTTCTGTTGGGGGGGGCGGTGGTGCAGTGGGTTGGACCGGGTCCTGCTCTCCAGTGGGTCTGGGGTTCAAGTCCCGCTTGGGGTGCCTTGCGACGGACTGGCGTCCCGTCCTGGGTGCGTCCCCTTCCCCCTCCGGCCTTACGCCCTGAGTTGCCGGGTTAGGCTCCGGTTCCCCATGACCCCGTATGGGACAAGCGGGTCTGAAAGTGTGTGTGTGTGTGTGTGTGTGTATTTCTGTTTGCTTCAATGGAACATATTTGCTGAATATATAAGACAGAAAATTTCAAAATAATCTTTTAATACGGTACATTTGTTAGGTCAAAAGTTAATAAATTAATGCCAGGCTAACACAGGGATAAGCTGTGAATATTAAACAGGTATTTTCATCTGATCTATCAGTTTTACTGTTAGGTACCTCAAAATTTTGACAGTAATTTTTATGTAATTTATACCAGACTGGAATCATTTGCTGTACAGTCAGATGAAACATGTTCACTTACTGAATAGTTGTCTCACAGATAATTAGATTAATAAAGGATTCATTCTAAATACAAAATTAAGGGAAAGTTTCCTTCCTCCCTTCGCTATGGGTGCAGGTTGAATGATTCATGCTTAGTTTTCGTTTCATTGGCTTCACTATAATTGCAATTATCGGTTTGTTTTATTTTAAGAACAGGAGAAAACGGATATTTTCTGCTGCATTACTTAGTTACTTACATTAATTCTGCGTAGCAACCTCTTTTGAAGGATGTTACGCAAAGACACACAGAATTTCAATGGAAACGAAAAAAACCCATCCATCACGGTTTGTGTCGAATTAATGTTGTCCTTGTGTTTGTGTGGGTTTCCTCCCACAGTGCAAAGACCTTTCTTTTCAGGTTACAGAGGGAGGGACCCTGATAATTGTGACTCAAATTGGAGCGCAAATGGTCAATGTGAAATTAAAATGTAACATTAAAATGGCATTATGGCAGTACTTAATATGACTCACATGTTTCTGTAGTGCGAAGGCTGCCCCTGAAATTTGAGATTTCATTATTTCACCGCAACGTTTACAACGTAAAGTAATTGATTATATCTAAAAACCTGTCCTTCATAACCTCAAATGTTAAAAATACAATAGTTAAATTGTATCATTCACTCACTCACTTTCTGAACCGCTTGTTCCACACGGGGTCGCAGAGAACCGGAGCCTAACCCGGCAATTCAGGGCGTAAGGCTGGAGGGGAGGGGACACACCCAGGACGGGACGCCAGTCCGTTGCAAGGCACCCCAAGCGGGACTTGAACCCCAGACCCACTGGAGAGTAGGACTCGGTCCAACCCACTGCACCACTGCGCCCCCTAAATTGTATCATTTGGGACATAAATTACAATAATTGCATTACTTGTACTAAATTACACTACTTTTGCATTTGCTGTAACCACCAGTGATCAATACTGACTACCGAAGGGCTTATGTGATGCTACCTGACCTCTCCATGTTCCTGCTCCTTCCAAGTTCCTCAGTCACCTCGAGTGTCCATGTGTCCTTGCTCACAGGCCTCTATGTCCTCACCTTTTGCACCTTGCAGATCACCTCTGCGCAAGTATTAGCAAAAATATCTTGTATGTTTTTTTGGCATGTCCATTACAAATAAACACTAACGTATTCTTGGACCAGACATCTTCAGGTGGTAACGACTTAAAAGTGCTGCTAATTTTCAGAAAAATGTAGTTTTTCTTTAGTTTTTGGATCATATTACATATCTCACGATAAGATCGCATGTGAAAATTAATAATCCTACAGATATAAATAACTTTCCTTCCCGTAAATTTGCAACGCGAGCTCAGAAACCACACGAGGGGCCCACAGCTGCAGCGCTGCAAAGGCGTCAGGATGAGGACAGATAAACACGCTAATGTGACACGGAGCAAGAGGATGTTCATGATAAGGTGCCACACAAAAGGCTGAACAGAGCTCCGTCACAGAGCTCACCTGTGCTGTAATGTGTGTTGAGTTCTTCACCAATTTGCAGCTCATATGGAGTCACGGCAAAGGACATTAAGCAGTGACAGGCAACGCACTGATACATGAGCGACACGGTGCTCCGCACGTTATGTGAAACATAACACATTCCTTCTGGTGGAAGGAACACATAACTTTTCCCTCTCGTACGAAAATGCTCAAATACCACAAGTTTCTGCAACTTCTACCTATGTAATGTTCAGGCAGGAAATATTACATATTGCAGTGGTTCCATATGTACTGTAAATGATACATAAGACATTAAATATACAGTAAGTAACATGAAGAATCAATTTTACAATGATTTAATTAGTCATTAAGACCACAGGATGACTGAAGCAGCAAAAGATACAGGAAAAGCTCTCAAATCTCCTTTGTCACTGTTATTACTGTTTCTATTCATATTCAGCTTTCTGTCTTTTCCTCCTTGTTTGCAGGTGAGATCATCATGAAGAACATTACTATGGTCTCCACACTATTGTTAGAACACTTTCCCAGCTGAGCTCATTGTAGCCACAGTAAATCCCATTGTTCAGAATGGTATTTGATCTGCTATTTGGCATTTCTTGAAGCTCAGTGTCTTCAAACCTGAAATGAACTTGAACCCTCATGATTCTGATGGTGAACTGGACCTCTCAAGTAGCTGCTTTGTCAGAGATTCACAGTCCATGGTATTACTTATATAAAAATAAACCTGTGTTTTACAATGAAAAGGATGTAACTACATTTTCTTCTCATTTCTTGTTGTGTAGTATCTCAGCATATCCAAGGTCAGCCTCACTCCAGTACATGCCCCAGGGGAACCCATGGGGCATCCCTACTACATATGTAAACAACCTCAACTAGGTTATAGTCTGAAGGAACAGCTTTGCAATTAGTGCCATCATCTTATCATAGAGTGTAAGCTCTTGTACCATGTAGCGGAATTTCATTTCCAGGGGAAAAACATATTTAGTAATGTCTGACAGTACGAATGGGTGCCTCCGAGGAACTCCAACGGGTAATGGACTTGTAATTTGCACAAGGGAATCCAAAGAGATGTAAATAGCTGTGTAACTACTGAGAGAACTGTGTGGAACAATTTGGAGGTGGGCACCTGTTGCCAATATGAAGAAAGAAAAAAAGAAAACTTAGTTTAAAGTGGGAGTCTTCGATGCAAGGGGTTTCTTAGACAGGGCATTTCCTCATGTTTGTCTTTAGCCCTTGCTCCCTTTGTCTTTTTTTGGCTGAGAACAAGAACAAGTGGCTTAAACACCTCAGTTATAACTTTTAGTCTTGATGGGTCACAAAGAAATATACTGTAAGTTGAGAAAGAGGCTACAATTTAAAACATAAAAGCAGTATTACGACTTGTTTAGGAGAGGTAGTTTCATTGTGAGATAATTGTAGTACCCAAGTGTGTCCACAAGAGGACAGCAAAAGCGAAAAGATATGGTAGAAAGAATCTTATCACTTTCCTGACATCTGGTGGATAAAACAGGTACTACAACTAGTTCAGAAAAGGTCGTTTCAAAGTGATATAATTGTAGTATCCAGGTGTGTCCACAAGAGGGAAGTAAAAGCAAACTGCAGCCAATTTATGGCGTTCGTATATTTTCGTAGAGAGCAGCGAGATCTGGACTTTGATACACGCGAAAAAAAAAAGCAGAAACATGTATTTCAGTTCAAGAATTAAAGTCGTAAAGACATTGCATTAAAATGAGCCTGCGAGATTCATTCTTGTGCTAGGTGGGTCAAAACAGCAGAAATACCCCATAGAAAGTGTAAGAGTAAAACTGGGTAAACTGAACATAGGGAACTATGTTAATGATGTTTAATGTTTTACTTTTTCTTATTTACATTTAAGTAGTTACAATGTATTTTTCAAAAACAACTTTCACTTTTTCAGGTAACTGCAGTTTTCAGTTTTGGGCACAAAGTGGCAGTTATTTCTTCCACTTTGAATTTCCCAGAAATCAGGTAATTTTTACAATAATTACAAACAGTGCTATAGGGCTGCGTGTTTGTGTTGTTGGTGTGATAATACTGATATACAGTGAACCCTGACCAGAGTGGATTTAATCCCTTAACAAGTCAGTACCTCTTTAGGAATATGGTTCATGCCCATCACTATATGTTTAGAAGTGAGAAAGAAGTTAAACAGAGCACCGCCGGGCTTCTTGGGATAAGGTTTCTCACTTCTAACATATAGTGAGGGGCATGAACCGCACTTTAAGCACAAGACCACCTAGAAACTTACTAAAGAACTTTCCTAACTCAAGTGTCATTGCAATGAATAAACAGTGATTTTCACGTATCGCCACCTTTAGAAACACAAAAAAGTGCTGTGCTGTTTACTGACCATGGGGAGGTGTGGGGGTCCTGCTTTCTGGCAGGTCTGGTGTTCAACTCCTGCTTGGGGTGCCCTGCAGCAGACTGACATCCCGTCCTGGGTGTGTCCCCTCCCCCTCCTGCCCTGTGCCCTGCATTGCTGGGCTAGGCTCCAGTTTGCCACGACCCCACTTGGGACAAGCGGCTTCAGACTGTGTGTGTTTAGGAATCAACCAAAATACACAAAAGGATCAGACAGCCATGGGGAACAGTGTTTTTCATTTACATTATCAATGCACCTCTTCAATTATGTCTTTAATAGTGTGAAATACAGATGACTATAACGTAATACCTAACCAAAGCAATAACTGTGGAATTGGCAGCAATAACAGCAACAACCTCTTTTCATTTATGGGAGGTTTCTCAGAGTTTTTATTTCATTAGTTACCAATCCTCTATTCATGGGTATGGACATAATATTAAAGCCAGAGTAATTTCTAATTATTTTAAAAATGACCTGAAGCTTTCTGAGAAATTCAGAATGAAACAAATATCTGCCAGCTTGCAGGACAAACTGAAAACTGCAGTTACCTGAAAAAGTCGTTAATGAAAAATATATTTTAGTTACAGTACTTATAAAAGTCAATAAGAAAAAGTAAAACATTAAATACACAAGTATAAAGTTTGGCATTCCCTATGTTACACTGACATGTTTAGCCATTTTCACTTTTACACTTTATGGCCCTGAGATGTTGAGGGAAGCAGGAAGCTTGCTGGCTTAGTTTGGGTGAATTTCTTCAGATATGGTATGTATGTATGGCAAGATGGGGGTGTGATGGCACAGCGGGTTTGGCAAGCGCCTGGCCTGTGGTTGGTCTGGGGTTCGATACCTGCTTGGGGTGCCCCGTGGCGGACTGACGTCCCGTCTAGGGTGTGTCCCCTCTCCCTCCAGCCTTGAACTTTGTGTTGCTGGGTTAGGCTCCAGCTTGCCTCAGGACAGGCGGTTGTACACATTGTGTGTGTGATGTATGGAAACCTATTTTTCCAGCATTTTTTTCCCAGCGTGAAGCAAGCAAACATCCAACTGCTCTGTTTGATAACGTACTACATTGGCAGCAGTTTACTTTTACATTTCCTACGCCCCCTGTGGACACATTGAGGTACTGCAATTACTTTTAGATCAGAATTCCTTTTCATCCATGAGATGTCAGAAAACTGATAGAATTATTTTCACAATATCGTTTGGCTCAGAGGGTGTTCAGATGGGTGGTAAAAGCACCCAGTCAGATTAAGAAGAAGATGACGCTGAACAGCTCAGCACTTACATTCAATTTACAAACACAAGTGGGACACAGAGTCTGCTTGTAACTCCATTTGTCCATAATGCCAAAGTCAATTTACCAAATCGTAGTGAATAAAAGCTACCGTTTTCTTCCCAGTTGAACACTATTAATGGTTAACAGAAAACAGAAGGAACACAAAAATACTCAAAAACAATTGCGTATTGTCACAACAGGATCAGCAAGTTCTGATTTCCTTCTCCCAGCCACAGTTCTCAGTGGTCCAGACCTGCTTTGCTGCTGTTTGCTGCCTGGGTTTCTGAACACTGGGCTGCCCTGCTGTCTGCTGATGATGCCATTACATGGAACATATGTTATGGAACATATGTACAGTATCCTGTATTGCATAATGACTGTGTTCTTTTCACAGAAAAGAGGACTCAATAATTCTCATCTCCCAGTGTCTGGGTGTAAACTTCTAGTACCTCCAGTTTGCTGGTAATGATCTTAAAGTGGGCATGTCTTAGGCGTATAGTTGGTCGTCATTACTCAGTGAGCTATTTTCTGCAGCGAGGGGTCTGCCTCGAGTTGCTTCTGCTATTTTTTACTCCAGCCAGAAATGCCAAAAAGCAAAAAATCATGGAACTCAATAATGAATGCTACTGAGAATGAAAACACAGACTTGCACCTGTAGATGAGCCAGAACAAGGCTGGGGCCATCAAATGTACCAGAAAATTGTAGCCATTGGAAAGTGTGCAATTAGTATCCAGTCAGTCCAGAAGTTTCTGACTCGACCCTCCTTGGCCAGGTAATTGAACTTTTGGACCATCTAATAAGGTGCAGTTGGTCTGCTGTAAATTATTGTGTGCGTTCTTGGTTGAGTGAGCGTGATATTGGGTGGCTGCGTTAATGCAGAATGATGAAATCTCACCATCTGTCTGTTTTGCTCCCTCTTTCTCTCGCTCTCTCTGTCTCTCCATCTATGACTCTTTGTCATGCTTGTAGATGATTTTGGATTCCTTTTTCAAAATGTGACCTTATTTATTTATTCATTTTTAATGGAGGTGCACTGCTATATTTTTAAATCCATTTCCAAGCAGTGAATAAAAATTAATTGAAGGAATTTGTGGCCTGCTTGAACTATAGTCAGGACTGAGGTGGGGAACCAGCATAACATAAAAGTCAATTTCATTGTAGGGATAGCATCCTTAATCTCTCGTGTTGATCCTATAGAATTACTTTGATAATCCGTCCATTGTTATACACATCAGGTATTTCGAAGGCTAGTTTACATTTATTTATTCAGCTCATGCTTTCCTGCAAAGCAACGCATTATGTCATGCTACCTAAATTGATGTATCCATTCATAGAGCTCGGAAATACATACCCGAGCAATGCAAGGTATGTACCTTGTGTAATTATAGTAGAGCAGAAGATGGGATTAAAACTTGTGATTTTTGAGTCCAAATGCAAGGGTGCTGACAACTACAAATTAAGATGACAGTCACCAAATGCACAGATACAATGACTCACTGAGTGTTAACAGGTTATGCACACACATATCTATATATTTAAAAAATAATCCTGTGATGCATAGTACTGTCCTGTCATTCCTGTATCCTGTCTCCCAAAATCTGGTTATGCATGAATTAATTGAATTAAAATAAAGCCAAGTGCTCTAAAATCCACTAGATGGCAGCAAAGAACCTTCTTATGGATGATGAACAAAGCCCCCATCCCATTATTCTGACCTACCTGTGGGAATACTGGTTTCACTTTCAATGAATATCAGTAGGAATAATTTAGACACAGAGCACAGCGCAGGGGTCCGCAGGCAGCCCCTGAGCTGAAGAGTCCGATTCCACAGCAGAACGCCACCCATCTCCTTCCGCTAATGTGCCTGTTGTAGGTCTCAAGAGACAGCTGCACAGACTCAGCCTCACAGGATCCAGAAGAATGCAATGGAAAAAAGAGAGGCATTTTATCCCATCGAGCACACAAGGATGACATTAAATATAATTGGGTTTGGGAGGGGTGAAAATTTCTTGCACTGACAGCTGTGTCGAACCCCTGTAACAGAGCTGGTGCACAGTGATGCTGTGTGACGAATGACCGGCGAAATTTGTCTCTGTCACTCTTTCTTTTCACACTTTCTTGCTTCCTCCTTGACTTCCGTGTTCTCTAGCTTCTGGCCGTCCGTCTGTTTTTGTTTCTTTTCACATGCTCACTTCCCAGTAAAGGGTACCAGACGCCATAAGAATCAGGTAATGACGTGCGAAAGATGCTTTTGTTGCGATTCTGTAAATAAATTTATTTTTTCCGTAGGAAAAGAGCACAGACATTAACATTTCTCTAGCAAGAACAAAAATCAAACGAAATAAACCCATAAGAAAAAGGTTAGCCTACTGCCAATCATAAAGCTCTAGTTATCCATTGCCGATTCCCTTACTTTCAACCTCAGACATCATTAGAATTTGCTTAAAATAATAAAAGCACAACAAACAAACTGTTTTTATTCAAAAGGTACGAGGCATGCTTTTAACACAGCTACTGGTGTGAATCTAATGATGCACTCTTGTAAGTGCAGATTGGTGGGCTAAATGTGAATGTTATTCTGCTAATTCAGAGTTATTTTTTGCCCTCAGGCAGAACTCCTCCATGTGAGACATAGAAAGGAGCATATATGTTTACTTCATAGTTAGATCTCATCTACTGAACTTGCAGAAAGCTGATCTGACTGAAGATCATTAACTTTTAAAGACATTGTCATGAAGACTTAGATAGTGGTCAGCTGTGAAGGCAGGAGATGGGAAGGACATATGTACATGACAGCAGGGGTTTAAACAATAAAAATAATGTTACCGAAGAAAAAAAAACGATGCGTAAACAAGACCATATTGCTTTTAAGGTATAAAAATAACCTTCTACATCAGCAGTGGCCCGCACCATGGTTCAATCCCCAGTTTATTATATATATATATATATATTATAATGTGGGGGGGGCGCGGTGGCGCAGTGGGTTGAACCACAGTCCTACTCTCCGGTGGGTCTGGGGTTCGAGTCCCGCTTGGGGTGCCTTGCGACGGACTGGCGTCCCGTCCTGGGTGTGTCCCCTCTCCCTCCGGCCTTGCGCCCTGTGTTACCGGGTAGGCTCCGGTTCCCCGCAACCCCGTATGGGACAAGCGGTTCTGAAAATGTGTGTGTGTGTGTGTGTGTGTATTATAATGTGTACATATGAAAATGCATAACTATGCTAATCACTGCAACAAAATGTAAATGATCTCACTGGCTGCACAAAACAGTATAACACACAACTGCATTTGAAGGTGAAGAAAAAAGATGCTAAAGTGGCACTGATGTCATTCAAATTTTTGTTAAGATTTCCATAGGCTCAATTACACATTTTAGACCAAATACCCAGCGGTAACAATGGCTGGCAGCATTAGAGTTCAAAGTTTCCTTTAGTCTAGATATATCAAAACAAATGTGTTTTATTATCACAGCCTGCTTTTATAGCTGAAGTATAGCGCTTGCAATGCTGCAGTAGGTGTGCAGTAGGTGTACCGAAGGTGTTCGGCAGCCCTCCTAGCGTAGGCGATGGCCTGGCCCTCACTGTGGGAAGCCTGCAGTTTGACATCTGACGTATGGGGAGGTGTACCTGGTGCTGGGGTCTCAGAGACAAGGACTCCCAGAGCTTGCCTTCCTGATGCTGGCATGCTGCAGTGACACCTATGAGCTTAATTATCAAATGAATAATTAATGTTTGATTGCACAATTCCCCCTGGCTGTCAACACAAGATAATTTATCAAAAGATTATAATTTATTACTAATTGCTGTGGCTTTTTTTGCTTAAATAATTTGCTTATTAAATGCACAAATACTGTTACACAAAAAAACTTGTCTAATCCTAACTCGCCTACAACGAAATTAATTTATGTGCTTTAAACAGATAGACAATCCATCATAATAAAAGCTACAACGCCATCATTTACTGAAACAAAACATTGTTCAATTGCCATTAATGCAAGGAGAACATTAGCTTTCATCAATAAACCTCCATCATTGCAGACAGAACTGCCCAAGCACCACATGAGGAGCGGAAGATCATGGGAGACTGAATAGGACCACAAACACAGTCAACTAAGTAACAGCAGGTGCACCAGTGTCTTGTTCAGTGTCATTAACATGGCACCAGTTATTACAGTGATCACACAGAGTAAGGGTTTTGATCTATTTCTCTACTGTCATTCACAGTCTGCTCTAGTATTCTGCTTCTAAAGCACAAGTCCTGATGTATACTCACCTCTGTTATACTTACATGGTCAGAAACGTTTTATTCTCGCCAATGCACACTCTGAATGCAATGTCTCCAGTGAAAAACAATGATCGCTCCAGTTTCGACCATTTTAATCCCAACACTCAGCCATCTGATTGCAGCCACGAGTGTCAACTGGAGAGCGAGTTCACCGTGTGAGTGTGCGGTTCAGCTCTTCATGGACCATTAGATACAAACACTGCAGGGGCTCCGTGCAGTCCGAAAGGCACCATCACAAATTGAGGAAACCCCTTGCATGCCTCACCCCTTACAAAAGTTCAGTGATAAAATTCTTGGCACAGTCTTCTTCACCAAGTTATCTATATAGAAGAATGGCAAGAATTACCAAACTGTAGACTTTAGGCTCTCCACGTTC
Organism: Scleropages formosus; assembly: GCF_900964775.1. Classification (NCBI taxonomy): domain Eukaryota; kingdom Metazoa; phylum Chordata; class Actinopteri; order Osteoglossiformes; family Osteoglossidae; genus Scleropages; species Scleropages formosus. Next base: position 2,655,035 of record NC_041810.1, on the reverse strand, counting down.
CCTACGATAATATGCGGAAATGTATGTTAGGCTATGGGGTATTCATCACAGAAACAATGTAGGCAATTATCTAAACCATTTGGCTCTGGCTCCCCCCGACCCTGTATGAGACAAGCGGTTCAGAAAGTGTGTGTGTGTGTGTGTGTGTGTGTGTGTGTGTGTGTGTGTTAAGAACAATGTCTGATGGTCTGAAGGCTGACAGTTCAAGTGCTGCCTTGGTATTTTACCCTCAACTGCAGTCCCAGTTACAAAAATTAAAAGTCTGAGAAACTAACATTCAGAATTGGGACAAAAATATGCAAACTAGTAATATTTTTTAATCCACACAACATGTATATTGATAGATTCACAGATGGGGATAGAGAGGATGTGCCTATAATTATTCCTTTTGTTTACCCCCTTCAATAACATAGAGCACTAATGTATGTAGGTCTTTTGCAGATGGATCAATTTCCATCATACAGGCAAAGTTCATTATGGTGAAGTTTTCTTTCCATTTAGGGTCCGTCTCCTTTTAAAAATTCATTCAAGTTGTCAGTTAAAAGCATTAGGCAAAGGCAAATTTGCAAATTTAACTAATTTGGTCAATATACACAAACTAACTCCATTATAGAATATAGACTGTTGAGTTCATGATTGATCACAGTACTTTTTGTTCGAGCTTCCATTTACAGCTGAAAGTCTCTTTTGCAATACCAAATACATAGAACTAGGTGGTGTGTGTGTATGTATATATTACATATATATGTATAAGCTCTATTTATCTAATAGTGTATTTCCAGATATGTTTTCAGTTACACTTATTTGTTAACATGCATTTAATTACTGAATGATTCCTTCTTTAATACAGAAATTAAATATTATGTATTTAATCACTGTTTTTTATTCCATAAAATTGTTAAATATTTTTAATGCATCCCAAATGTGCTGTTCAAAAAAACCACTTCTTGTCAGCTTTCATGTGCTTCCACTGATCTCAAGATCTGGAAAGATAGCACATTTACAAGCATAAAAGCATTGCCTCCACAGTATTACGTTGGAGTTTACTTTCCCATTCTCTTTCTCCCTCCCAAACCCGACTCAGCTGGAAGGACAGATGTCAAGGCCTTGAGGACAATGTTCCACAATGTGCATGTTCACATGTCACCTTTCAATGTTTTGATGTCAACAGCGGTTATATCTGATAGCTGCCTATAGGGTCACTGTCTCCTAAATTAGTCATGCTTCAAACAGAATTGCAATGATTTATTTTATATATATTTTATGTAACCAACAAAAACTAAATATGAGACTTTTCAGTTAAATATTGGTTTCCTGCCATCCATCCATCCATCCATCTATCCATTATCAATAAGCATTTGCCAAAATATTGAGTTGTGGGGTCTACAGCCTATCCCGGAAGCATGGAGCATGAAGCGTGGAGCACCCTGGATGAGATGCTAGTCCATCACAGGGCAATCACAGTCTTTCAATCACGCATACAGACACGATGGGAAATGTAAAGTCACAAACTCACCCGAAACACATCTTTTGACTGTGGCAGGAAACCCAATCAAATGTAGAGAACTTGCAAGCTTCACACAAACTGAGTAGAACTCAAGCCCATGTCCAAGCCCAGAGTGCAGGAACCATGAAGCATCCTGCCTCCACATATTACTTCCTATTCTGTTCATTTCTTCTTTGTCTGTGTACATTTTTATCAAGTTAATATACTATCGTTTGAGCTGCAGTGCATAGTCCATACAATCTCGGAAAGTAAACAATGTGAAAATCATAACATGCTCCAACATTTAAAAAATGGACATACTGAATCAGACTGTTATAGTTACAGTGAGAAATGTTACTTTCCCGGAAAAGATCATTTGGATTCTGATCCTGGTGAATCTTCTTTTAAAGACATTTCTCCCTCGGCATGTTCACCAAAAAAAGAGCCACATGATATAGCTGCAGCTCCCTCGAAGGACACAATGTACCACTCTGTCACTGGCAGCACTACCACAGACATCTTTACTATGTTGTTGTCAGTTTAAAAAAAGCCATTGGAATGCATTAAGTACAACATGTTCACGCACGCGCCGGACAAGCTGTCTGCATAAGAGTGGTGCTGGAAGATTATCTTCCATCACACGAGAAGAAGCAGAGTGGACAGCGAGCCAAGTTCCTCACGGGTATCCAAGGCATGACCGATTTATGATTGTCTCAACAACTCGTCAGCAATAAAAACTGTAAAATATTATCCTTGCAAAAGAAGAAATTGATTGAACATATTGGACCGGTTTGTTTCGTCCCCCGCGTTCCCCAGCGTGACCTAACTCATCCACCGCCCTCACAATCACGGGAAATAACCCAAAATTTAGCAGCTTGACAGCCTTCACCCAGGAAAATTACGAGAGGGCTGGTCAGGAGATCAATATGAGACATAACTCGCCCCTTGCCGCGTTCCCTTCCTTCGACCGGTGTCTTCCTTTCTGAACAGGTAGTGCCAAGAGTATTGATGAGACAATTCATTATATGGATGACTGGCGCAGTTCGGTCCCACTTACGCTGCCTGGTAGACAAACGTGCAAGGGCTTCCATTGTTTCATACGGTGTCATATCTGCGTGATTTGGTCTTCTCTTGGTGAGCTGACTTTGCCTGTTTTATCTTATCTTGCTGTATATAACTTTTCCTCCACTCTGAGGCTGCATTACACACTCAGAAACAACAGAAAAAAGAAAGATTTACTCACCGAGGATTTTAAACAGAAGTATAACAGTGGGGTGTTGTGGTGTCCTTTACATACTTATTTGTCACAGGGGTCTTTGTTGCTATGGTTTCTTTCAATGGAATTTGCACTGATATCTTCCTAGCAGCCTTAACAGAGTGCTTCTACAAAGTCACAATTCAACCTTATACAAAAGTGAATTTTGAAAAATGGAGCAATGCACAATAGACTCTGTGCTAAGCCATCAATAATACAGTAGTAATACAAAAATAATCAAGGGTTTAACTTTGGGAAAAAGTTCATGAACACAGTAAACTTATTACGGGTTCTAATAAACTCTAACATGCCACTCTGGCTTCCAGGGGGGGCTCAGTCCAGCACCCCGGATTATCCTCGCGGCTCTGGGAGTTGGGGATGAGTTATGGGCTTGGCAATGGAGGCAGATCAACACCGTCCTAAGGAGGGCCTTCGGCAAAAGTGAAATTTGATTTGCTGCCTCAGAAGACCAATCTCTGAGACAGAGCGCGAGAAATCAACAAATAATTTAGTGCAATTTGAGGCCATTTCAACCCAGATCGCTTGGATGAGTTCAATGAGGAGACAGTAATGGAATTACAAAGCGATCTCTCTCTCTCTCTCTCTCTCTCTCTCTCTCTCTCTCTCTCTCTCTCTCTCTCTCTCTCTCTTTCCCTCTTTCTCCCTCTCGGTTACTGAGCTTATCACTTACAGTATGGCGGTTGGGTGCACATCTGTTGGCCCATACTTCAAATATTTGAATGCATTTGGATGGCACTGCTTGCCGCTTGAAAGAATTAGTCTGCCGTCTGGCATAAAAACCTGAATGCTTTGACCCAGAACCAAGCGCCCCTCCCATTTCCAAGCAAGCCACCAGAGGAAGGTAGGATCAATAGAGGCCCAAGAAAACAGACGTTTTTCAGAGGCTCGTGCTGCCCTGTTGAATCCGCGCTGACACACATTGCCACATTCGGCCTGGCTCTCCTTATAGCTCCCTCAAGAATTGAACTCAGATGGCTCCAGGTTGTTATTACACATCAGGGAGCAGTGGTTCCATTGACCTCAGGTCTAATCGGGAGGAAAGTGCACTGTTCCCGTTCTAATTCTTAACTTTTGCTGCTCCAACGACTCTGTAATTAAATGTATTAAGAGTGACATTGAGGACTAAAAGGTTTCCAAAACAACAGTGATGCAAATACAGTTTTTGTATACTTTGTTTAAAAAATTCGATGGAAATTAAGAAATAGACACAGATCAGATGACCATAGTATGTACAGATTTAATTTTAGTTTCTAGTAGGTACACATTGCTTCATCACCTGTACTTGCACTCTAGATATCCAACTGAGGTAATAGCTTTTAGTAAAGAGGTAGTCTCAAGTGCCCACTCATGCAAATGACGACTTTGTAATTACAACTCATAAGAGAGCAGCCTCATACATCCAAAACCCACCCATTTAACAAACCGATTCTAACTTGAACACTTGTGTTTATCTGTTTCCTGCCTGCTTCTGGCACTTGAACCAGTAACTTTATTTTACGTCTGTGCCCTTAAAGACCTAGCTATCCCTTGACACTGAAAGAGCAAAATCTAGCAGTATCCGCTAAAGCATTTTTATTTATTAATTTAGCTTAAATGTCAATATGCTCCAGCTCAGATGGTTCCTAGAACAGCAAATAAACTGCTAAACTGTAAGCAGAACCATAGCCTGCTAAACTACCAGCATCACCCCTCATCACAACCCATCTTGTTGCGCTGTATGCCCTTTAAAGCGATGAGCTGTACATCAAGCAAAGCTGTGAACTTGAGTCCGTGATGGAGGAGCCATAAGATGGCACAGTGGTACTGGTGTCCCCCCCAGAGCTGGGGGACCTTTGCTGAGGGAGCGTCACCAACTTGTCAGCTGGGCGTATAGCTGCATTAGCCGAGGGGGCATCATGGTGGAGCAGTTAAATGTCAGGCAGCAGATTAGCATTTAGCTGGACCACAAGGCTGTCAATCCAGCTTTATCTTCATTTGCCATTTCTCATTGTCCTAATAGAAGACTGAAAATCAAAATATGTATGAGTCAGACATGCTTGGATGAGTAATTACTTTCTTTTCTATCATATGCCAAATTGAATAACTGCTCAACATATATATTCAGTTATGTCTGTATAGCAATTTAACAGTTTATGATGCAACCTTTTTTATCTATAGAAAATACGATGACGGTTTTTCGCTTTGCAACTCAAGCAATGACATGGTTCTGAAAGAAGAGAAGGTTCTTGCAGAGTCAAAAGTGTGTTTAAGGTGTGCTCGGGTCTGTAGAGCAGCATCCATTCAAGAAGGGGACGGTTTGGAGAGATGGTCGGCAACAGTTCACGTTGCACACCTGAGATAGGATTGTGGCCCTAGACAAGATTGAATCCATGAAACAGATGAAAGAAAGGGGAATGAAAACTAAGGCGAGAGACCTTTGGTGCTTAGTAACTGATTTCCAAATCTTAAAGGAATCTCTTCTGTAGGTAGATTCATCAAACTCTTTTCTAACCAAATCTTGCATTAACTAAGTTAACATTCATTCTTTCCCATTCATAGAAACCTATCATATTTGACATGAGCCCTGTATGTCAGCTGGTTGTTGGTATGTCTCTTGGGCACACCATGCCCCATTTTTTGAACTCATCTCTATTTAGTTTGCTCTCCTGTTGGTCAAGTTGCTTCTGGTGAACTAAGCAATACTTCTGTTCACTGAAATAGTACACATGGTACCTCTTAACTGACCATGTCTCCACTTTGTTCATGATGCCTTTTCTTACCAAACAGAATCCCTGTTGTTTGAGTGTCATGTTTGTTCATCATCTCTCCCATTTGCTGATATGTCTCCAATTTTTTGGCCAGTTACCCCTTTTAAATTTCCTTTTGAGTGATTAAGGTCTGAAACATGAATGGATAAAATTTATTTCCCTTAAGGCTTTTCCTCCAGTGCGCAGTCTAATATACTGCCAGCATTTTAACGTTGACGTAGCTGACCGACTTAGCTGGTCTTCACTACACCTGGGCTTAGTTGTTGGTTTCATCTGTTTGTTTGAATTTGGGCTATTTTTTTTTTAATTTAATCTGCAGCACATCAAACTCCTGTCCAATGTGGGCCACACTTAATATCCTTAAAAATAAACCCAATATTTTTTCACCCTGTGGGTTCCAAGGTCTGCAATGAAGTGAGTATCTGTGGCATCCCCAGCATTGTGAGTTGCCATGGTGACACCAGAGTGTTTATTTTATGGCTGATATTAAAGTGTGTGACCAGTGGTTTCTGGGCATTAACACTACATTATACAGCAAGTGAGGGAATCTCACAGCTACTGAAAGCATTAATCAAAGCTTTTAAATACACTGATTTCATTACTCCATAAAGGGGGCACAGTGACGCAGTGGGTTGGACTGGGTCCTGCTCTCCAGTGGGTCTGGGGTTCGAGTCCCACTTGGGGTGCCTTGCCACAGACTGGCGTCCCGTCCTAGGTTTGTCACCTCCGGCCTTACGAGCTGAGTTGCCGGGTTGGTCTCAGGTTCCCCGTGACCCCGTATGGGACAAGCAGTTCAGAAAGTGTGTGTGTGTGTGTGCATTACTCCATTGAAAAAGCTCAAACAATGAATGGGATGTGTCACAGACAAATACCATGAGGGGTTTACCTTGAAATTAGAGGCAAAGGTCTAGGACCTTTTTACTGGTCAAAAGCATTACTTTTTTTAACAGGTGGAAAAAATGAAATGGTATCTAAAAAAGACATTTTTGTTTTTCTTTGCAGATTTCAGTACATTAACATTTCCATTAGTCACATACAGTATCTAATGCAAAGTTTTATTTACAATTATTTATATTAAACATTTTAATAAGATCTATTTTATCATGAATGGTAAATTTAGCTTCAAGTGATAAGACTTTTGTGTGTGTGCGTGCCTTTGTGTGTTTGTGTTAGTCTTCATAGTTTTTATACTTCAATATAGAGACAATGACAGAGCCAAAGTGGCAGTTACACGCTTACTGCCTCTTCAGCATGATTTATTCACATGAAACTGGTTTTGTTAAGATGGGAAAGTGATCATTACACTTCCATCACTTTACAAAGTGATTATAACCAAAAAGAGGCATGCAAATAAGCTTGTCAAATAACCATAATTACATGAAGAGTTAGAGACAAGTAATAAATTGGGGGGTAGTGCTGGGTTAAGCTAGTTTTAAAGATGTTTAAGAGTTTTTCTAAGTGTCAGGGAAACACTGTTATTACAACATGTACATTCAAAACGAAGCTTACGTTTCACCGCACCAAACAACTAAAGACTGATGGAAAAACTGCTATTGATTAAATTTAGCAACAGTTTCTTTATACAATACACAGATACACTCAGCCCTCACATAACATGGTCCTGCACAATGAACAACCACTCAACAGCTCATGAAATATATACGCCTTTTCATTCATGACCTTATTATTTTTATTTTACTACTGCATTTTATCGCATTACGTGGTCATTTCACTTGAAAAAGTGGAAAAAGTTGATATAAGAATACCAGTTGCCTCTGTTCTTGTGTTATTCCAACCAGTGTCAGGTTTTTAAAAGGAACAATTCAGTCCTCGTTCACCAATACTGCACTCACCTTAGATGGCTGCTGTAATGGCATCCCTCAAATTCAAAAACTGCCTTTAAAATGAGCAAAAGGAAGTGTTTAAATAGCAGAAAAAACACTGTGCTCCACTCCCGTTGCAGAAAACGAGCCTTTTAGAAACAACATGCTTAACAGAGCACTCAGCAGTGAAGCGCTTTTTTTTACGATCAGGAATAGACTAAAACAACAGTCTTCTGAGAAACACAACACATAAATAAGACGATAAAAGAGACTTTAAAAAGGCACTGATTTCCTTGGTTGTTTGTTTGGGTCATCCCTCAGCGGGCAGAAGCTCCATAGCTTTTTCTTCACCTGCTATTCAAAATGTGTTTAAAATATCGTAGAAATCCAAGAGCCAAATAATCAGTGCACTGGATAAGTAGTTATTGATAATGCATGACTCAAAATATAACGTTAAAAGACATCCCAAAATTATTTTCTTACTAGTGTTATATGGTGGTCATTAATAAAAATAACTCTTTTAGAATTTTAAACATTTTTATATCTATCCAGAAATTGATCTTTTTTTCCAATAATTTGACCTCCTCGCAACGTAAACAAGGTGATTTCATACAATTAATTATGCCCTTTGTCTGAGGGATACTTGAATTGATTTTTTAAAGATGGGACATGGATGAATGTGTGCTATTTAGGAATATTTGCAAAATTCTGAGTTCTAAATTCGATGTATTTGTGCATGATTACATATTTTATAGCTTTTTTTGTGTGTGACATATATATGGCATACACACACACGCACACATACACACACACATATATACATTATATATATATATATATACATATACACACACTCAAGTACTGCAGTGCATTTTCTGACACCATGGATAATTCTATTTATACTCTTAAAATGCAAAAGCGGCACAATATGACCCAAATAAATAAACTGAACTGAAAAATTATGAATATTCATGTTGGAGCTCTTGCTAGTACACACATCCACATTTATTAAATAAAGTGCTGAACACCAATTTCAGCAAATGTAGGGGTTTCAGTGGCAGTGATTATGAACTGAATGATGAAATCTCTGAGAGACCATGTGACAAAAACAAAAACAAAGCAAACATTATGTTTAACTGGTTTCGTTCAAACAGCCTGCTAATATGCCTACACAACAGATTTCCATTAGCATGAATATATATTATAAAACAATTGAAAAAAATAAACATGCCCAGCCTTGTTGCTGTTAATTTGGCACATAAAGGATCTACAAAGAACAGGAATCTATAACCACTAATGGGCTGGTGTGGTACTAACATGTTGTTCATGTTTTTCACTGAGCAACAGTGATAAAAAGCAAAAATCTTATAAAGATTATGGAAATAGCAAAATGGGGTATTTTAGAAGTGAGAGTTTTTTTGGCTGTATGTGACAACTTGTTCAATCACTGTTCCATGTATGCCTAATCTGTGGGACGTACGATGGCTACAGGGCTGTTCTGGGGCTTATACATAGGCTTTTCATGTCAGAGGGTGATCCTTCTCCCCTTGTCATGATTTTCTTGCTCTCTCCTTCTCTGTCACCACTCGCTGTTTTTTTTTGAACATAGCCCTTTCATTTGCTTACTTTCATTATAGGCTCCAGGTCTACCCCTCATTAAAATCTTTTTAGGCTCCTCTCTCTGATTGCTGCATCAGCTCACATGAACAGGTCTTGGGACTAATAGGTCTAACTAAGGCTTTAAATTGAGGATTTGAAGATGGAGACGGAACGCAATCATTTTTTTAATACATATAATTGAGTCCACGCAGTATAATTATTAAGAAACCAATCCTACCAGGTATTTATTGAGTCATATGTTTTCAGGTACTATTATTTTAACTAGCATAACGAATGTATAATCCCTTCATCAGGGAAGCTTTATGCACGGTAATGAGCATCAGCATTCTGCAGTGAAACAACATGGATAATATGTAGGGTAGTAGATGCCTGAGGCTAAAATTGATAGCGAATCAGATTATTTTCTGAGTTCTCTCTGGACGTCTGGACGAAGATCAATCAAACAAGGTACCAGGGTTTGACAGGAAGCTGAACTGTGCAGAAGCTTTATCTAATCAATTAAAAAAAAAAAAAAAAAAATATATATATATATATATATATATATATATAATAAGAGAATCAGTCACCTAGATGACACTAATAGTCCTACTCATGAAGCTGTTTTCCCATAGGCCTTCTTCTCATCCAAACTGCTCCTCAGCTGTCCTTGCCCTTGTGCATACGCCAATGTCACCTGTTTAAAGCTTTACAGAAATCCACATTCTTTGTGTGCTTAGCCATCTATTTAATTCTCAATTAACACTTCACTGCTTTCTAGGTTTGCTGTTGGATTAATCATCCATTCAGTTTTGGGTACACAGATTATGTGCTGTATTGTGTTGGTGTAGGACTGTGTTCTATAAATGAGTGCCAGTTGTAAGTAATTGCTTTGTGACACTCATGGCTATCTTACAGTATGTGGGCCCTGCTATTAACCATGAATTGTAGTAACACAATTTCCTTATCAGTGATTATTTAAGGTTATTGCTTTTGCCTCCCAATTAATGCTGTCGACCTATTTAACAACTCTGGATATGAGTGTCTACAGAAATAATAAGTAAGTGACTATGGAAATTATGTACTTTTATATTACACAACTGCATGCACTTTTACATAATCAGTATTTAATCACTTTCTCTTTGTCCAGGTGCATGTCTAGTTAAAGCATTAACATTTTAAGCAAGATCAGACGTTATAAATAAGGCTATTATAAACAGAAAAACAAAAAGGGACCCCTAAGTAGGTGTACACACACAGCCAAAAACAAAACCCTTAAACAGCATGTCTTCAGAGTGTGGGAGGAAACCGGAGCACTCGGTGGCAACCACAGGCACAGGAAAAACATGCAATCTTTACACAGACTGAGCAGGCACCCAACCCACAGTCTCTTACAACACACAGGCCCTGAGTGACAGCAAGACTACTCATTGTTCCACCCTCATTTACCTTACACTTTTCTCCAAAGCAACTTACAATGTTTAGCTACCTTGAATTATCTATCCATTCAAACAACTGTGTAATTTTACTGGAGTAATTTTAGGTAAGCATCTTGCTCAAGGGTACTACGGCTAGAAGTGAGATTCAGACTTGAGACCTTTGGGTCCAAAGGCAGCAGCACTAACCACTATGCTACCAGCTGCTACGGCAGCCTATCCCCCATCCATCGTGCAATCTGGCTAGTACTGCGCCACTGCCGAGGTACTCCGTTTGTGCCAAAGGCTGGTCATTTGCTATCACCCACCACCAATGTTTTGTGCCTCGCCCTGTTTCCTGAAAACCGGCAGACTGGGATCGTTTATTGAGAAACAGTTGAAGACACCGAGTGAAGTTTCACAACAGGCCTTGGAGCAAACTTTTAGAGGAATGTAAACTCTCCTGCCTTGTAGTGTCATTTTTATATTTCAACTTGGTTTATACATTTGTGAAGAAATATGACTCTGCTGGGAGCTGAACTCCGGGAAAAAATTCCTGTGAAGGGACACAGAAAAACAGTATAATAATGTCTTTGATTGTTGTTACTGTAAGAACAGAGAAAGATACATCACAAAGTAATATGATAGGTAAACTACACTCAATATTGTATTTACCCTCACTGGGAAGTGTAATAGGACAGGTTGAGTGCAATCAAGTTGAGATGTACACACACTTCTAGAAAGCACTGTCCTCCATTTGCATCCTTAGTGTTGAAAGGGGGTTTAGATTCGGTCCATCCATCTGGTCGCCGGCCCTCCTCTTCTTCATTGTCTTACAGTTTTCCCAAGCTGTACAGTCCTTTCAAGACAGTCTGATCTTTGCATGGCGTGGCCACAGTGTAACTTCAGTCTCTGCTAAGTGTCGGAGTGTTTGCAAAGGCCATTGTCCAGCTTAGCTGTCTGATATATACAGCTGTTTAAAAAATATGTATATAACAACAATATATGGGCATAGAAGGGGGTGCGGTGGCGCAGTGGGTTGGACCGCAGTCCTGCTCTCCAGTGGGTCTGGGGTTCAAGTCCCGCTTGGGGTGCCTTGCGGCGGACTGGCGTCCCGTCCTGGGTGTGTCCCCTTCCCCCTCCGGCCTTACGCCCTGTGTTGCCGGGTAGGCTCCTGTGACCCCGTAAAGGACAAGCGGTTCTGAAAAATGTGTGTGTGTATATGGGCATAGGACGAGTACATCACACTCAGAGCTTGGTAACTGGCGTAAAATTAAACATTTTTCAGGTAGTTACCTTTGTTTCTGGGGGGCGCGGTGGCACAGTGGGTTGGACCAGGTCTTGCTCTCCAGCGGGTCTGGGGTTCGAGTCCCGCTTGGGGTGCCTTGCGATGGACTGGCGTCCCGTCCTGGGTGTGTCCCCTCCCCCTCTGGCCTTACGCCCTGTGTTGCCGGGTAAGCTCTGGTCCCCCGCGACCCCGTATGGGACAAGCAGTTCAGAAAACGTGTGTGTGTGTGTGTACCTTTGTTTACTGTTGCTGTTTCCCTTGATTGTTGTACCACAGCAGCTAACATTACTGGTTACATGGGAGAGGAACTCAGTTTAACACCAATTACAGTGAAGTTGTTCTAGGGACCGTAAGTGGGTGTTCCCGCTGCAGCATTTAGCGCTTCTTCACGGGCGCAACGGGGTAACTGCAGCCGAGTCTTTGGATATCGAAAAACCCTCCTGCCACTGCTCTCCCATGCTGCCTTATTTTGGGATTGACATTTAAGAAGAATGAGTGACCTTTGCAACCTCATCTCTTCATTTAACAACAAAAAAAATAAAAAAAGCTTTTTCCTCGCCATGTGGTGGCTAACCAAATAAAGCTGGGTCTTCTTAATCGCACGGCTAGATAAAATGAATATTAAACTTTGTTTTACAGCACGGAAAAGAGTAAAGAAACTTGTGAACACTTGTTTCTCCACACAGCAAGAGGAAGAGCAGAAGCACTCGCATCCAGAGACCAGAAGAGTGAAGTTGTGTGTCAGTATGCAAGGACCAAATATGTATGTGTTGAGTTTAATATATGGATGCATTTTTTTACAGGTCAAAACATTCACTACTTTGCGATGGTTTGACTTTGAGCGCGTAGGCGTAAATGCTCAAGTACAATGAGCTTATTGATTTTGCACACTTTGGTCCCCCCCCCCCCCCCGAGTTGGCTGTCTGGTACAGGCTGCTCCATCCCTGGAAGCTGGGTTTCACCCTGGTAAACACCCTCGGAGAAGCAAGCTCCGGCCTTCCCCAGAGTGTTGTATAACACCATCCGCCCCATAGTCAAGTGATCATGCATCGATTATGCTGCAGTTGAGGGGTCAGAGGTCACAGATACAAGGGTTGTTATGTGTAGACTCTAAAAAAAGCTGAAAGGAGTTGTTTAACACAACATTGATTGCGGAGCACCAGGCAGAGGGCTGCTACGAGCGCAGGGCTTCTCTCACCCGCAAATGATGGGAGCTTCATGAATACGCAGAAAGTTTGACGTTCTTTCTGTGTCCTCTGTATTATCCATTGTGAAAAGAAGGCCTTCTTGAAGGTGACAGCAGAGTTTGTCTTTTTTAAGAAAGGAAATCTTTCTTTGGTGAAAAAGCTGCCACGCCACGGTAGGTCTTGCTGGTAACCCGGGAAAATAGCAGACCTGCAGCGCTGACCGCTGAATCTAGCACTGTCAGTACTTTGAGCGCTAAGGCACTGCAACGAAGCTAAATAACCCTCGGTTTTGGGACAACTCAATCTCACCAACAAAAATGCAGAGATAACTGCTTGCACAATGGAGCATACTTACACAAAGACACACAAACACACATTATTTATGAATATATACAGATATATACATATTTATATATAGTACACACACATACATATGAGCTGTATTACAAGGGATGAAGGCAAGGGGATTCTAGTACTCAGGGCTAGAGTGTTTGTAGGGGCTGTCATCCAGCTGAGTTGATTAGCTGTTGGGCTCTTTAGTCTCTCTCTCGGTACTGCTGGGGATACGGATTAAATGGGATAGGTTATTAGGAACAGGCGTGTCCACCACCCTTCTCCTTTCCTGCCCTCACTCGCAGACTAGGCATGCCATAACATTATATACACACATGTACAGAAACGTAGGTACACGGATTAAGTAATACACAGATAGCTATGTACCTTACAAAAGGATGCACAATATCTATTTTGGGGTTAGGGTCTATAAAAGTCTCAGTCAAGAAACTATAATATATAAAAACTATGCTGCAAAACTTTTGTTTTGAACATATTTCATTAACTTCAACTAACACACACACACCACCTGAACCACTTGTCCCACACAGGGTCGCAGGGAGCCAGAGCCTAACCCAGCAATGCAGAGTGTAAGGCTGGAGGGGGAGGGGACACACCCAGGACAGGATACCAGTCCCTCACAAGGCACCCCAAGCAGGACTTTGAACCCCAGATCCACCAGAAAGAAGGACAAGGTCCAACCCACTGCACCACCACAGCCCCCTCAACGAACCTTAAAATTTAAACTAATTTAAAATACACACACACATTTTCAGAACCGCCTGTCCCATACGGGGTCGCGGGGAACCGGAGCCAACCCAGTAACACAGGGCATAAGGCCGGAGGGGGAGGGGACACACCCAGGACGGGACGCCAGTCCGTTGCAAGGCACCCCAAGCAGGACTCAAACCCTAGACCCACCGGAGAGCAGGACTGTGGTCCAACCCACTGCACCACTGCACCCCTCCAATTTAAAATCTTTGAAAACAAAAATACTTTCTTACCACAAACTGATTGTTGACCAACTCATTCCATAAACATGGGCAACGTTCCAACATTCAATCATGACTGAACAGAACATTACAGGACACTGTTGAGAGACCGCTGTAACAGGTGCTGTAAAAAAACAGGGCTAAAAGACAAATCACGGATGGGTGGCTTTGTACTCAGGCTTTCCCTGTCAAACTTACTTAATTCTCAAATGCATACTCTTTGGTTGTCTGTCTTCAACATGTATCCCCTTTCCCAAACACATCTAACCACAAAAAATTGTATTAAAAACACAAACAACACACAATTCTGCTGAAACTCCCTATGTAATACCTCAAAATAAAGGTGATAATGTGCAGAATCACATTCAATTTGTTTTTTAGCTGGTGTATGCTGCATTTGTGAGATATCTTGCAAAGACTGTCTTGGGGTAGGTCTAACATGTCGCTACAGATGCAATGTATTGTGCCATCTTAGAAATCCAAAATCTGATTGAAACCCCACATCCGATACTCAAAATAAAGGAAATAGGGTGTATAATTACATTGAGCTTGTATTTTAGCTGTGGCATGCTGCATCTGAAATATTTAAAATATCCTTCGGATGTAGATCCAGCGGGTAGCCATAGAGTGCAATAGTCCCACACCATGTGGGTTTTGCAGGATCTCTCACAAAAGCAACATGCCTCAGCTAAAAAAAAAAATGAATTCGGAGTGATTCTGAAGATTATTATCTGTATTCTGAAGTATTGCATGTGGGGTTTGAAGCAGTTCTTGTGTTTCAGTGAGGGCACAATACAATGTGAGCTCGTTCACTGTTTACTAATTTACTTATCGCAGTGCATATCACTGTATCTAATCTATTTTAGTATGATTCCATGTGGGAAAACAATATTACAACCCATTTTATGTTTCAAATAATCATTTCTAGCAATTGAGGATCCCAATCCCAAACATTAATGTTAGTTAATATTTACGGACAAGGTGCTATTTCCCCTCGCATTCATGCCAGTGCTGACAAACAGGCCTGAGCGAGGTTAAGGCGCTGCGACGTAGTAAAGCGTACAATGCTAACGCTAACCCCAATGCTAATGCTAACCGGCGCTAGCAACGTGCAGTCTTCAAATCACCTTCAGTGCAAAAGTGCCAATGTTACAAGGTGGTTAGCAACACTTTTCCAGCGCGTGACAACGCATTTGCAAATTTACTTACAACTTCATTTTGTTTCCAAAAATAAAATGTGCACCAATTTTATTTATTAAAGAAGTCCATTGTCGTCTAATAACTTGAAGACGCTTCATCCTTTTGTCACAATTATAAACCTAACATTTCAGACTGATATGGACCTATTTTTGTAATTATTTATGCACTTCTGTATATATAATCCCACTGCTGTAAGAGCATACAACACCCACGAGTATGCCACCTTTTGTAACTGCTGTTTCTTGCATTTCACTAATAGTTATTTTATTTTGTAAATTTGTAATTTATGTCTTGTGTCTTTTTTTCCTCATGTCTTTTATAATTTATGTCATAAGCTGCTGGGAGGATTCACAGAGTAAGAATTTCATTGCATGGTGTAAGAGACTGTTTACTGTACATATGACAATAAACTCTTGAATGCTGAATCTTGAATCTTGGATCTAGAGTTGGGCTGTTCCCTCCAAACACATAGAACATTACTTACACTGTCACTTTCAGTATTCTCGGTTTTAAGTACTCTGGCTGTCTATAGTTATTTAATGTTACCGTTATTTATTCTTATTATTTATTGTTATTGTTTTGTGCAGCATTAGCTATTGTTTTTTTTTTTGTTCATAGTCTGTGGAGAAACACTCAAAGGAGAATTTCATGGTACTTATACAGGGTACTTGTACCTATGACAATAAACCTTGAACCTTGATTAAAAGATCATGACACTTGAGGTGACAGTTGGACACTCGGACTGAGAGGACTTGTCCTACTGTCCACTTAAGGCTCCGTGCACCGGCCACTGTTACAGCGCCCCCTACTGGTGCTTGTACAGCTCCACATACTGTGTACTAATGATCTTCGGAACCTTTCGCTGTACAGCGTGTAGAGGAAGGCAAACAAAACAATACAGTAACACTGATCAAAAATATAAGTTAACAGAAATGTGACCATTAACGGGGGTGCGGTGGTGCAGTGGGTTGGACCGGGTCCTGCTCTCCAGTGGGTCTGGAGTTCGAGTCCCGCTTGGGGTGCCTTGCGACGGACTGGCGTCCCGTCCTGGGTGTGTCCCCTCCCCCTCTGGCCTTACGCCCTGTGTTGCCGGGTAGGCTCCGGTTCTCCGCGACCCCCTATGGGACAAGTGGTTCAGAAGGTGTGTGTGTGTGTGTGTGACCATTAACACACTTCAGTGACTTGGACAAAAGCACCACAACACTATGCTTCTATTCAAGTGCATTTTGCTACCAAGTAATATAGGTATTAATTTTTTTTTATTTTACATCTTTATAGGTTATTTTTATGAGGATTCAAAGGAGCAAGGTTCGAATGCCAATTCGTAAAGAAGCCCAAGCATACAGTAAATATGTCAAATCAAAATATATAAAGTGGTTGTGAATGTTTATGTGTGATTTTCTGGGTGTGAGTAAGATTGCATGGTTCATGTGAACACACGTGTTGGTGTGTGCACACTTGTCTGAGTCTGTGAGAAAGCTCTAACCGTCCATTTCCAACCACCCACTGCCAGACTAGACCAAAGTCTGGTTGTGACTCCCACCAGGTGAAGGTTCCATCTGATGCTGGGTGCTGTTAGGCATGTGGTGACACACATTCATCTTCAGGCATACATCTGCACGCTTGTGCACACTTGCAGGTGCTCACGCCCTCAGTCAAGCAGACACACTCTCAGCAAAGTCACACGCACACGGTCCCATCGCCCCTGCTCTACCTGAACTTCAGGATCGGGAAGCTTCAATACTGTTAACTTAAGTCAAGGAGCAGCTACGTATTCTAAATAACGATGGAGGTGCATATCACAGACCAGCTGCTCCACTGGGGGTCATCTGAAAAGGTATTTTGGCTTAAACACGGTAAATCTGTGTTTGCTATAGTGTAGGCTAGTGATCATGGACCTCTTCCATGAAACCCAAGAGGGTCATTGGAGTTGTACCTTTCAGAATGGCCTTTACCTTATCTACATCAGTAGGTATGAGCCCAAATGCGTACATCTCAGATGTTCTCAGGTGCCTCATGGGTGCCTCTCAGCCATGTGTGTGTCTGTTATCTTGGTTTGTGTTTGTGTGGCCCGGCGCATCTCCTTCCGTTTCATGTTTGTGTTCTCGACAGGTATCCTGTGGATGTCCAGCCTGCTGTGGGTTTTGTGGGGTTTTATGTACAATTACTCCTTTCTTCAGATGGTTCACCATCTCTGCTCGAACAAGATGCCTCTTCTGTCTTTTCATGTTCAGCCTCCCTGCCTGCTTTCAATCAATGTGGAGAGGGACCCATGGGGGTGCTGGGCTCACTTCCTAACAGGGCAGTCTCCATAATCCTCCTACCCCAGCCCTGCTATACAGAGGGGCAAATGAGTGGGATGTTTTCCCCATGGTGCGAATATATCTTCGAGCTCCAGGGCACTCTGGATTGCTGGCAGTTACCAGACTGGGACTGTAAGCATGCTGAGGTGTGCAAGTAGAGGCCACAGGAACGCTCACACTGTCTTCTGCAGGACTGAAAATTCTCCTGCCGCAGCTACAATCTGAAATTTCTATGTTTCCTAGAAATTAACAAAATCCTCATCTCTCTGTCCAAAATATGCAGGAACTGTGTTGTAAAAATTGGGTTTTAAATGCCATTCCGTCCATTCTGCCGGAAAATGTACTGAAGGTCTGACTAAGCTGGACATCTGCAGAATGTTGGAGATATTAAGACGTGTGAGAAACACTTTGCTGATACCCTCACCAACCACTGCTTATCCAGCTAGTCCAGCCCTCCTATTTGAGCTTTGGCACCACACCAATAGTACTTCCACCTACACTCAGCCCTCATAATTGGGTCCCGTACAACAAAACACTGCTACAGTGGCTTACAAAAACACACTCTTTCTCGTAAGACTGGATTATTACTCAATACAATGATGAAGTCATTTAAACTTCTGACACAGGCATTTTATTCACTCTCTACTCTATCTTTCACTCTGCAAAGCACACAAACACCGTGCTTCTTCTATAACAATATCAACAATTGAATAAACTTCCTACTTCCTATCAAACTGACAGTCTCAACCAATCACAACTTTCCATTAATATAAATATCCCAACTGAAATTGCACATTCAATATGATTTTTATTCACATAGCTGACACCTTCCACCAAAGCATCTTACAGTTGTGATTTACCCATTTATACAGTTGAGTAATTTTTACTGGGGAAATTGGGAGTAAGTGTCTTGCCTCATGGGAGTAGGGATTTGAACCTGGGTGCTACTTTGACACTACCTTTTAGACATAAATTATATTCATCCTCCATGTTTGGTCTCGCAGTATTTGGCTTTACCCAAACCAGTCTGAGATTATTAATATAACTTACTCAGTCAGGATTGTCATTTATATGAAAGACATAGACAGTGATCTTGGGAACCTTATATCATAAATATCTGTGAGCTTGCTTTGAATTGATACAGTAAATATTCTCCAGCTATATGTATAAATGACATATAAATAAAAAAATGATTCCATAAACTAAAACTTAAGGCCTTATTTTTTATCATTTACCATTATGATTATTTACCCTGATGATGCTGTACATGGTACCAAGGCCTCCAGATAAATTAGAATAACGATAATTCCCTTTAGATATTCAAGGAATGGAATCTTTCCGACTGAGATGGAAATGGACTGAGCAATAACTAGTGGCCTTAAATCAGTCCTGCCCTGTCAGCAGGCAAACAAATGATACTTTACAATGGGTGCAATAGTAGTGCAAAGGGTACTAACTAATGGTATTAACTACCGGTAAAAACCAATGAGCCCTCACTATGTTCTCAGGACAGATGCTGTAAGCTCTGCATCTGTGGGTAGATGGCAGAAATAGGACTTTATGGGAGCACTAATCATGAAGAAACTGATTGTGACAGAGGCAACTGCGTGTTCATTAGCTCACAGAAGGACTTAATGTGACTTTAATTGGGAATAGGCATTGCGCGTCTGCTTTTCAGCATCGTGGCGTTCAGCCTTAAATCCCTGGGAAGACATTACTCAGTTTCTTCATTGAATTCACATTATGTTCAATTTGAGAGTCAAACTCTTTTCCCGGATTTAAACTATCATTCTAAGTGGAGCTTTTTAACCTGGTAACCCCCTAAGAGCTTCGGAAGAGTGATAAATGAAATTCTTAAGGTAATTAAACTTCTTTGTCATCTGTTACTTATCTTTTTTATCTGGAGCAGATGGTTTTTTTGGGGGTAGAAATAGGTAGCAAGATAGAAAAATGGTTGTTTTTTTTTTTCATTTTTCAAGTATCTGTAATATTTTATTTTAAAACATGTATGTTTATAAGTTAACATTTTTAAGGTCCAATACTTGTAACTTCCTGCAAGACAGCCACATATTAACATCTTAAAGTATGTTGTACAGCTTCACATGGAATGTTAAGATTTTACATATTAAAAGCTTAGTGCCTTTAAGTGAAGCAACAGAAAGTGTTCTTCAAGACATTGAGACACTGATAGCTATAGCTGGATGTGGGTGGAAAATAAAGATTTTATACTATTGAGTGGACTGAACTCAAATTTTCAAGTAGTAAAATCAGTGTTAAATTTTGGAAGTCTTTTTTTTTTTTTCACTGTTGAATCCCATCTGTCCTCCTTTCTTCTGGATGTACCACTTTTAAAAATGAGCACATCTTAGCACTGTTTTTTTCTAGAAAAACATCTGAAACTGACCTTATGTGATGTTTATGCTGGAAAAAAACATGCTCTCCAATGCAGTAACGACTGACTGATATATAATTGTATAATTTATATCCTATTACATTTATTATATAATATTGCAACAGAATGGGAGAAATAACATGTACAAGTATATTTTTTAGGAATGTGTCTCTGGGATTTAAGCTCACTGGGGATAGTAGGAACCCTTGCGTGATAATCTACTAAATTTGGGACCTTCTAGACTCTATGTCACATTCATAACCAAAGTCATTACCTTCATAAGCCATCAATTTGTCTAAATCTCCTGCAGGTTTTAATCGCCTACTTGTTATGGAGGCAGCTGGGGTCTGCAGCTCCATACTTCCCTCCCGGGGGGTGAGAAGCCACCCAAGCCTGAATGAGATATGGCAGTGATATGGTCTCCATCGCCCTAGTAGTCCAGAGAAAAAGAGAGAAGGTCCAAGCATGTAGTAAATTCTGATGGTCTCTGGAAGAAACCCATTCAATGCAATTTTGGAAAATTAGAACTATAGCCCCACTGAAAAGAAAGCATTTTGACTTTCAAATGGAGATGTCTGCTGAGCAGAACTTCAATTGAACTTTAAATCATCACTTCAACCCAAATGCTTTCTTTTCCAACAGCTTGTTTTTACTCTCAAAATCACTCCGTACTGGTCAATATTTATCAACAGTTACATGCCAGGACCTACTTCCTTTTTCCTCTCGGATCTGTCTTTCACGGCTGTTGGCCGAAACCCCTCTGGCGGCATTGATCAGACCTAGGCAAGCGGCTGAGTCCTGGCCCAGTTGCACTCCGCAATGCAAATGGAGCCCGCAAAGCTATAAAGCGCATTGATTTTGTCATGATAAAGAGTGCGGTTTACTTATTCTCCACTGACGGCGACGTGCCCCTGAAAGGTTTATTGATTTTTCATTTGTTGTTTAGAATAAACAGGGTCTCGGAAGCAGCTCAGGGACAGTGAGTGGCAGCTTGGATGTAAAGACGGGGGAGAGGGAAGGAGAACGGACAGGAGAAAAGTTGACCGGCAAGGAGGAGGGGAGAGGTGAGGAAGGAGGTGTTGTTCTCAGTTCATGGGAAGGAGCTTGACATTTCCTTCCCCCCGAACTGCTAGCCTTCTTCCACCCGCTGGTGCTTTGCTTTGGCTTATTTTTCTGCCTGCGGGAACCCCTTTCGCCTCCTGAAATTGACCTCTGCAGTGAATGACGGGATTTGTTTTGTACTCGCAATAACTGCCTGGAAGCCCGTAATCTCTCCGTGGTGGGGTCAAACTGAATTTTCTATACAGAGCTGACTCATTTTGCCGTGAAGCCTGGAGAGCTTTCACCGGATCACCACTGTGTTCTGGAGAGATGGAAACTGCACACCATGGTAAATAGGGCCATTATGGCATAACAACCACCAGGAACCATAGTTCTGACTACTGTTATTAACCTTGTCATCCCAACACATCATACCAATGTGGTATGGAAGAGGATAAGAGTACCTCCTCTTCTTCTTCACTGTTGTTTTCAGCATCAGGTGATGCGCAGTTGTATATGTATTTAGCCATATCCACAGGGCAGGACAACTATAATATCATCACTTACCCTTAGCCCCCAGTAGGGAGTAATGACATAAAGAAGTGTTCTCTAGCATTCGGCATGGCTCACTGATAAAGAGATTCCCAATTAGTTGGCTTTCTCTCTAGCCGCTCTCATAATTGGTTAGGTTTTATAAGCTGGTAAGGAACCATTGATCTTAATGTCACTTCTGTTAATGGTTAGTGTAAAGCGTCTTTGAGAAAAGACACACAGCTGCACTTCTCCATTGACAGAAAAACATGTCGTTTAAAAATATCTTTGTTTTTCTCAATTTGATTTAATGAGTTAAAAGCTCTTGAAACTGTTGAATAATGAATTACTTGGCCATTGACAAAGTTTAAAATAAACACGAGTGTTCAGTAAGTATAAGTTTCTCTTTTAATTTCGAAGAAAAAAAATAACAATGTCTTAATATATAATTCACAAAATGTCAAGCAATTTCATACCATGGCGAGAATGCTATTGACTGCTCAATTAAAGGCTTATTAATTTAGATGTAACAAAACCCAGAAAAGTCCCCCAGGACCAAAACTAAAAAAAAAAAAAAAAAAAAAAAAAGAAAAACCTGACTTTTAGACTCTCTAAATTCAGTTGTAGATTTAATACATGCTTTGGAAAGCCTGACCACCTCTCTTTACAGGTCTGCTATAGACTTGCTGGCTGTATATGTGTCCCCCACCGTTTGGCAGGTACAATCTGTATTCATGAGTGTTGCCTGCATGACCATTTACGTTTATTTAGCTGATACTTTTCTCCAAAGTCATTTCCAGTGTTAAGCTACGCACTGTGATTTTCCCATTCGTACATCAGGGTAATTTCTTCTGTGTCAGTTTGGGTCAAGTGCCTTTATCAAGGGTACTACAGCAGGACATGGGATTAGAACCTGTGTCTCTCAAAAGACAGCAGCTGGAATCACTACACCACCTGCTTCCCTTTGTAAACTTTCGTCAGGTACTAATCGGTTGCCAGGTTCCAACAGTGAATGATAGCTCCCTCACATTTTGGAGATGCATCATATCTAGTTATATAAACTGCTGCCTTGTTGCCATGGCACAAGCAAGTGCTGTCTAGGCTGTCATGCCCCATAACATAATGTGTATGTGTGTAAAAAAAAAAAAAAAAACACCTGGGCCCTGAAGTTTAGGTACTTGGGAGGGTATGGGGGACACTGCTCTCTTGCTTTTGTTGGTTCAGATGAATGCCTTCAGGATCCTTGGTATAATCAGTGCTCTTCTCAGAATGATGAAGCCACCAGCATCCTTTCAAATTCAAACCTTTTTAGATAGCCTATATTAAGCAAATACATACAAGGGTAAAATCAAAAAGTCTTTTTTGTGAACATATTTGCGGATAATTTGTGACTAACCCTCGTACATACATATGGAGATCCTTAAAGAGTTTACTACTATAATCAATACTAATTGATTACTCAGTATTGATACTGTAGATAAATCAATACTAACTGATTAATCAGCTGTAATATACTTACAACTATACATCTGTTTATCCTACAAATGAATTAAAAGCAAAAACAAATGCGTTCTGAACCGTTGCCTGAAAATGTAACGTTTAATTATTTAGTGTTTTTTTTTTCTCCTTTCAGCTAAAGAAAGCATCTGAAAATGTTGAAACTTGATTATTCACTCCTCAGTCGTAGTGTTAGGTCTTAGTCCTCTGCAGAAGGATAAAGTAGCGCCCTTTGTCTCTCGCCTAGAGCCCCGGTGAGATTTACCGTAGTGTTTAATTGGTTGCACCTGAGCATGGTCGGCACTAACAAGCACACACTCCAGAGGCCCGAGACTGGCGCAGCGCCACCTTCTGCTTGTCCTCGCCCTGCTGTCCTTAAGCAACACACTGGGCAGACCTGACACGAGACCCCTGTCTGCCTACATCAGCCTTTGCAAGCACAGACTAATCTTTTACAGCATATAAAGAAGAAATCTCCCTCTCAAGCTGAGATCACAGTGCTGTGATCGCTGTGAACACACAACCATGTCGCTTATAGAGAAAAGGGGTACGGAGAAAAAAAGCATCCTGAGACATTACATCAGATCAGATTTTGGAGGTTTGTTTCTGACCTTTTTATGTGTCATTTGTAAATGTGAATGATGGATGGAAACTGTTTCCAACCTTTTATCAGAGGTTATGACAGCATTTGTGTATATGTGTGTGAATATCGGGTCTTCATATATATAAGTTTTCGCTTTCTTCCACTCCATTGGAGGAGATGATTAAAGCATCTATTCACTTATTTAATGGTTTGCTTTTGTCCCAAGTATTTTACTTGTATTTGTTGCTTTGATATACAAAATCTCTTGTAGTTATGTGTAACATGTGATGGTTTGTCACTTGCTTTATGTGTAACTTTGCCAGTGCAGTCTGTGTCTGTTTTCAGGGTAGAGCACTATATAAAAATTGTATTGTATACGGAGCACATAAAACAAACCTCCTCAATAATCCACTGGACCTTCACCGTTTCATTAATAAGTGCTTGAGAGGAGCTGATGATGCGCTGCATGTTAATTTTTCTTTCATACAACACCTGCATCGTGCAACAGTGACAAGTCTGCTTTGTTCAGAGAAAATGTGCAGCGACTCTCTAGACAAAACCTACACCGCCTACCTTTGAGAAGAAACTCCTTGGCATGAAGACAGTCTACTGCATTACCTTTATTCATTTAGGTGGCGCCGTCCTCCAAAGCAACTTATAGTTTTAAGGTACTGTGACAAGCAATGGGGGTGTGGTGGCGCAGTGGCGCAGTGGGTTGGACCACAGTCCTGCTCTCCAGTGGGTCTGGGGTTCGAATCCTGCTTGGGGTGCCTTGTGGCGGACTGTGTCCCGTCCTGGGGGTGTCCCCTCCCTCTCTGGCCTTACGCCCTGTGTTGCCGGGTTGGCTCCGGTTCCCTGTGACCCTGTCTGGGACAAGCGGTTCTGCAAGTGTGTGTGTGACAAGCAATGCCATGGCTTTAGATGAGGCAAAGAAGGGCATAGAGGCAGGGTTCATCATGAATGATTTACTTGAACACCAGCACCAGGGAACTAATGCTCTTGGTGCGAGGACCCCATTTCCATCAAGACCTGCACCTACAGCCAGCCTTCCCAGCCTGCTTAGCACCACCAGGCTTTCTCCCCACACACTGGCAGACACAGTCACCCCATCATTTCCCCCAGTGGTTACACATGCTATTTACAAGTTACCCACAATGCAACTATTTACACAAAACATCTTCCCACCTAAACACAGGTCATTACAGTACTTACAACTATTTATACAGCTGGGTCATTTTACTGGAGCAATTTTAGGGTAAGTACCTTGCTCAGGAAAACTATGACTAGAGGTGAGGCTTGAATCTGCAACCTTTGCATCCAAGGGAGCAGCTCTAACCACTATGCTACCAGCTGCCACCCAGCACTGGAGTAAGTGTAGTACCAACCAAAATGCAGTACCAACACCGAAAGAAAATGAAGCGAAACAAACTTCTCGTGCTGATGAATATAACACAAATACTTTCACTCACACATTTTTATAAATATCTAGAAGAGTGAGTCCTTCTTTCCAGTCATATACATATATACAGTGGCTTATAGCTGAACTATTTGTCTGTAATAGGAACAGTGCATGGTAATATCATAGATTTTCTCCCTCCACCCCAGTTTTTAACCCAATTTTTACCCCAGTTTCCAGAAGGGCTTTTCTTTTTATCTGTCAGGAAACAGAGTAGCCAGCATGTATGCCCCAAATTCAGGCCCCACTTTTCTTCGGTTCTGCCAGTCAACTGGCTATGAGCAGAAGAAGCAAATACCTAATGGAGGAGCCAGAAGACCCCCAGTCATAGCTGACAAATGACACAGCTTGTCCAGAATGACCCGAGTTAGTGATTCAGTAGCGTTTATCCGCATGACTGGACCTCAGGTGACCAGATGCTGGAATAACCAAATGGTCCAGTACATAGCAATATTATTTTTAAAATATATTTCCTAGAATCCATCAAAGTTGAACTGTTAACTTATTTTTTTACAGTTTCTTTATTTTTAGTGATCTACCTGCATAAAACTTTTCATATGAATATAAAAATATTTTTATTTAAAATACCATGCCTTCTTCCAGCAGGGTCTGCCTATTTTATGGTCTTGTTTTGTAATATTATGCTGATAAAACATTGTGCTTACATATAACAAGACTGCTGTCACGTCACATTGAATTAAAGAACATCAGATTGCCTTGGAATAACTGGTCATTTGCAGGATTGGATGACACTCACCCGCTATTAATGTGGTCATGCAAGAAAGAACTACAGTTGCACACTACCCTTGCATCTGGGGTGCTTCCAGGGTAGGCTCTGGACCGCCATGGCCCTACAAATAGGACCAGTGGTTGTCGGAAGTGAGTGGGTATTTGCACATTTTAAACAAACTTTCCCAGTGCAAAACATTTCCTGTTTTTATCAACTTCCTGGTTTGAAGAGAG
This sequence comes from Scleropages formosus, assembly GCF_900964775.1. Lineage (NCBI taxonomy): Eukaryota > Metazoa > Chordata > Actinopteri > Osteoglossiformes > Osteoglossidae > Scleropages > Scleropages formosus. The sequence continues at coordinate 2,628,926 of NC_041810.1, read as the reverse complement.
GTTGAGAAAATTAATAAATAAGCACATAAATAATGAAATTTAGACATTACACAGGACGGCCCCCCGTGAGATGCCAGGCATCTCCAGGCTCCGTGTGCCGACCAGCATCGTCTTCGTACGTCTTTGCAGCCATTTCACCAGGGGCACTTTTCCTTAACATTGTAATTTATTAAAGCCCTAAGATCTGCTTGTAAACAGAAATTCCTCTAGCGTTCGGATGAAAAGCGAAGTGTGTAGATACGAAAAAAAAGGGGAGTTCAAAGTAGGTTTATTCATTCACAGGAAGGCAGAAGAAAAGTGACAGAGACATCAAAGGACGTGGAGAGATTTTTTGTGCTGGGACCGGGGTGGGCTGTGGGGGGGGAGCTCTCTCATAGAATGGCGGCTTTTGAATCAGCGAACACAAATGCGCCTTCTCTTCCCCATCACGGGCCCTTTCGCGTACAAAAGGGGGAAAAGATGTCTTTTAATCTGAATTTTGTGTAGTTGTAACTGGAAAACGAGTGGGCTTGGGTTCGAAGCATTGACTGGGAGCAGGTCAGTCAGGGCCAGGATGGATCGGTGTGTTGAAAACATAGCCCAAAGCGTGTGTGTGTGTGTGTGTGTGTGTGTGTGTGTGTGTGTGTGTGTGTGTGTGTGTGTGTGTGTGTGTCGTTGTGAAGAATGGAGCTGAATCTGAAACAAAAAAAAAAGGCACCAGCATAACGTTTTCATGTGAGTGCTTATCGAATTTGTGGCGCTGATCTGAAACGTGCTCCTATTACCATTCTGTGCGGAAAAAAGTAATTTATGTGTAATAAAATTTTATGTAATAGCACTAAAACTGTGATAGCACTGGGTTGTTCATCGCTTTCTCGCAGCATTAAAGAGGAGGGGAAACGCGTAGAAAAGCACACTCGCATCAGCAGACACACGTAAACACGTCGCTCTCTCTCTGTGCTGTCGTAGATATATTCAAAAATAGATTTCATATCTGAGCAAAAATGAAGATATGGGCTGTTTTCTCTGTAAAAATTCCTGCACCCATCTTGGAAAGAACACTTCTAGGTCTCGTGCACAGAGCTGAAGGATGTTTGCACCCACAAGCCTCCAGTGTGCAGTGATGCCAGTGCTGCCCACCTTTAAATGTAACAAACAAAAATAATTTGGCTTACATCATTCATATGAGCGAACACCCCAAATAGCCCGTCCATCTCAGATCTCTTTAACTTTCCTCATAAAAAAAATTATTTGCAGATTGGAACCTCCACACTATCATGCACAATAAGCGGTATATACAGTAATATTGTTTTGCTTTACCACTGAGGTTTTTCACGTTCGTGAATAAAAGACAGAACACAAAATAAGAAACGGTTCCTTTGAATATAACCGATAAAAGAAACTGCCTCTAATGGTGTGATAAAGTCACATTCTGGACCTGCACGTAATCCACATATTGTCTTTGTCTTTAACCGGGGGTCCCGCCTCGATGCACTGAAAACACAGCACCACATACATACAAAATCCCAAGATTTTTAAAAACTTTGTTAATTTGCATAAGCCAAAATAAACAAGCCTAATAGCACGCACCACTCAGTATTACACCACGCTATGAAATATTCAGTATATTTTAAGCACAGATGGTTTTGAGAAATCATCCTCATCCAACGCGCCCATGGACTGCAGATATTATTCCCATAACATGATTCACTTTTATTGTGACCAGTGAAAATGTTATGAAATGAATTGCTGGTGTTTTGTTTCCGAACCGGTGGTGAAGACTAAAGACCTTAAAAAGCTGCTTATGTAATGTACTGTCTCCTGCACTTATATGTGTTTACATAATGTATGTAAGTTATTAATGTGCATTCTCCACTCCATGCAGTTTTTGGAGCCCGATCCCAGCAGTATGGTATTTTCAGTGTAACTTACTGTCTACTTTTTCCTGTTGAAGGTATTAATTCTGCCCTATTTAACACATAAGTTAGTTTAAGGCCTCTTCGCCCCCAGTCATACTGAGCTCAGCCCTGGGATGACTTTAACTGCGAGTGGCATGTTTCCTCCGACATCTCGTTCAGGTTTAAATAGAATGTTTATCTGAGCTGAAATGGAAGTTTTTCATATGGAACGAGCAAACGAGTGCAGCTTTGGAGAAACGCCGGACAAAAACGGCATGAGAAGCACACTATGTACAGCACATCTCCCGCTCTACCACATTCCACACCACGGTAGAGCGGGAGATGCTTATGGTCAGTGACCGGCAAGTTGCCTCAGTAGTATTTTCTTCTGGATGTACTGCCATGGGGGAAAAAGAAATGAATATCCTTTTAAAACAGCAAACATATTTTTAGAGTCTCGGAGGTGCATTAGAATGTGGGTCACATGATACAGCGGTTTGGAATCAGTCTTGTCCAAACTTTTGATCAAACTGGCATACTCAGTGGGGCAGAATGTCCAAAAAGATTTAGAATTTCAGCTTTAATGATTCCAGCAAACATAGGCTATTTCTTTAATCAGTTGTTTTATATGTGTACAGAGGAATTATGACCTTAACCTTGTCTGTCATATTATTGCTTTGAGTCCAATTCACCACAGGATGTTGAGGTGACAGCTGTGCAGACGAGTAAAAGGCAAATTGCCAAAAATAATTCCTCTCAGAACGCATTATTATTTCAGTATTTTTGTTTGTGAACTGTAATAAAGAGACGCTTTCCGTACAGGTGAGTTCGTGCAAAGACAAGGTAGTTGGTAGTTTGCTGTACCTGACAGTCACTGTCTTTCGTTACGGGCTTTAAGGGATGAGTCACTAAATGTGAACCAAGTTTTGGAATTAAAAACCATGCAGAATTATTGTGACATGTCTTTAGATTGAAATGTTGAGCTGCATGAGAAAGTGAGCACGGAAGGAATGTGAATTTGCTTCTTTATTTAAAATAAGTTGCACACACTGCGAAATACCTCAGTTTCAGATTCTAATATGTCTTTATTTTCATTTAATAAATTTCACCTGATAGTTCCAGCCTGTTTTATAACAGGTATATAATTACTTTTCAAAACAATTTTCTTCCCAACAAATTTTGATTGTGTGATTTAAAATTAACTTGGTTTAAGGTGACGGTTCAACTGAAGGTTCAATAAAAGGTTCTACAGAAATTTTGTAATGATCCACGCTGGTGATTTTGTTACAGCTGCCCTGTCAATTTTCAGATGTTTCAAACTGGCCCTCGACACGAAATTTCACCCTTGCCTGACAGGTGTCAAGAAATGCCAGCATCCTGGGTGGTTGCCACGGTGAACTAATCGAGGGGACTTCCCTGCCTCTCACTTCTGGATCGCGCAAGGCAGTGGGCCTTGCTTTGCAGTCTGCGGCCTGCAGTCATGCCTGTCAACCATGCATGTGGGTGGCTTCCAGGGACACGGTGACACACAGCTGTCACTGTGAATTGTGCTCATTTCAGACCTGTCTTGAATGTGTGCGCCATCCTTCTTCTGCAATTGTGCTGTTTTGCAGTGCTGGAGAGCAGAAGGTGGCTGACTCCCTTTGGTATGGCCATGAAGAAGATGACCACTTTCACACATTTATATTTATTCATTTAGCAGATGAATACCTGGAAGAACTGGGAAATGATGTTTGAGCGATCCACAAAAAAAAAAACACACGAGAGACAAGAGAGATGAAAAATCATTATTTAGTAAACAAAAAGCCATCAAAACTCATAAACCTAGAAGGAAAATCAAATCCACCTTTAGTGCTTCGTGATCAATTGAAAAAGCAGTTTGAACCACTTGTTACATAATGCTTACATGGTTGGTTGGTAATTCTACATATATGTAGAATGAGAAGCTTTTGTGTGCCAGTACATCATACTTATGTCAAACCATACATGTTACAGTATCAGGATCATTGCTGCTTGTCAGACCCGGAACGGATATATAGCCATTTACAAACTCCTTCATTCTAGAGGGAAATGGGTAATTTAGATATGTAGAAATTTTAAGACAGTTAAGCTACTCCCCAGTAGGAGAATCTTCATGAGTCAACCCAGAATTAAACTGTTTTATGGCCTTAGAGTACACAACAAACACCTCAGCTATGTCTACAGATCGCTTCTATCAGTGTGGTAAACATTACACAATGAATGAGGTTAATGGAAGTGCCGCAAGGAGAAAACCCTTGCCCTCCAAAAAGAATCTCCGAATGTCTTAGGTTTAAGATAAAGCACGTAAATGACACACAGTATCCCCTGAACAGACAAAACCAAGGCAGATATGTTTTCTGATAATTCAAAATGATGTCCTTGGTGAAGACCAAAATCCTGAAGAACATCATACCAAGCATCCGAGCGTATAGCACAAAGAGGGGGTGGGTAAGTGGTGTTGAGCTGAGTTTGACTCATGCCAACCACTTGTGTGGTTTCCACAGTAATGGAGGGTTTGGAAGTGGTTCACCAATGTTTTCTTCTGCTCATGTTCTTGCATTCTGGGATGGAACCCACGTGACTGCAGGGAGAACCTGAAAACCCCAAAAGACTGACCGAGATTTGAACCCCAAGATCCAAACCCAAAGCCATAGCGCTGTGAGGCACAATGAATGAATGCTGTTTGATGAATGAATCTAAGTCCTGATTAAGAGCTGCTGGACCTTGACATCTTTCAGTCATGGAAACCTCAGTTAGCCTGTGAATGTTGGCAATGCTTTATTTAATAAATGGAATAGTAAAATCTGATATAGGGCAAACCTACACTTATCGCTTGGCGAGGACTAGACAAAGCTCAGAAATACCTTCATATTAATTTTTTTTAGATTAGAATTTAACACACAAGTTAGAGAGGATTTATGGGGGCTGGAGTGCTAGCCAAAGTTCCTTGCTTGGGTATAGTTACCAGGATTACTGTGTTCTCTCACTGAGTAAAAGTTAGAGGATTACTCAACGATGATGGGGACCAGTCCAAACAAATCCACTAATCTACTCATGCACGAGAAGGTATCACTCAGGTACCCACCTCCTCCATTTTATTGCCAACAAATTCCTCCCCTTTCCATGTGGGAGATAAAACTCGGAAAGATATCGTACTCAAAGGCCCTAATTAGCAGCAATTTAGGATTAAATCACCCATTTGGTCAATTGCATCCTCCAAATGTATGATTTGGTTTAAAATTAGAGATATATTGCGTTTTAATGACAGAGTTTTCTTTCCATTTGTGAATGTCACCATAATCACCCAAGGTCTGCTGAGCCTGGCAGAACTGTGTAGCATATTGATATTATTTTCAGCGTTTACGAAAGTGTTTTATTTCAGTTTGTTTTATTTTGCTTCACTTTTACTTTATGTGTTTGTTTCTCTCCGTCTGCGAATGATGATAATTGCATTCTTATCCCACTCCTTAGCAATTTCTTTGCTTTGATTTTTGTCAGTGTCAGCGAAGTATAGATAATGTGGCCTAATTTACAGAAATATTCACTCGCTGCTCATTTTAAGTAAGTTGTTTTTACAAAGCAGAGGCATCCTTTGAAATAGCCACAGAGGGATACTGTTGCCCGCGCAAAGGAGGCAAACATGAATAAAGGTAAACCTGGTGGGACTTTTATCTCCAGGTGCACGCCTGGCCATCTTTTAAATAACTGCAGAGGAAAATGACCGTCATAAATATGATTTTGATTCAGCAACGAGGCGGACAACAAAGACACGCGGCGAACGGTGGCCGCATTGATCGCGTCTGGTCGATGGAGTAAAACAGACGCCGACCTTTGTCTCGTTTAGAGGCATAAAATTTCTTGTCAAAGTCTCCGAGGGATATGTCTGGAAACATTAACACAAATTACTGTGAGGCATTAACGGCCTACATCAATTTCTGAGCGTGGCATCATTACCGAGCCAATAAAAAGTAAGGAAACGTTTGCGTCGAGACGAGACAGGGGACCTGTGATCACTTTCATCTGGGGGCTGATTTAGAGCCCTGTGCTGCCATTTATTAGGCTTGGCTCAAAGGGTTGCTATTGTCCGGAGGATGCCGTACATCCTTTTCGTACGTTAACAACACATGGATGCGGCCACACACATGTGTCGGTTGCCAGTATAGGTTGCACCTTGTCCACATATGCATACAAGTACAAATACACACATTTATAGTTATTTTCAACTACATAGACAAAGAAAGGCATGTATGTGTGGAATGTCACTCATTAATGTACATACAGAAACCTGACCACACTCTCATATGCTCAAAATGTACACGCTTTGCCTAAAACAGCCTGTCCTCAAGGATTTTTTAATACGGCATTTTCAATACCTTCATTGTTATTATCTTCAATAAGAAAAACCTGCCCTTCACTCCCACTTTTACCAGATTTTTCATACATATGTCTTCTAAATGAGACGTGATTACATAACTTAACATTAAGTTGTTTCTTGTAACTCATTGTATGCATGTTTTGCGCTTTGTGTTTTATTGTAATTTCTTGCTGTCTAGGGTAGATGTTCTCAGCATTTCTGAAGCAGGCTGCAGAGATCTTGGTATAAAACATGTTCTACAATGTGTCAGTTTCACTAAATCAAAGGTGGCCACTGAACAATTTAAAATATAGAAGAAACATTTGTGCTTGATTTTACATTATCCACGGGGTAGCAGATTCTTCCCTTCTGTAAGTCGTAAAGAAGTATCACGCTTTTCATGTTATATTAACTCTCACTAATACATTAGCATCATTAATAATTAATTTTGCAAATAAAAGTCCTGTTCCTTTTATGCTGATTAATATAACAACATTCTCAGTTTTCAAATTCCTTGTATGAAGTTGCTTTCAGTAGTGTTTCATTATTTTTATTTTCTGTATATTTAACAAGTGTAACAGAGAGCAACACTAAACAAATCTTACCTCGGGGTTTTGTTTTTGTTGATTTTTTGTGAATGTTTGTTTTTCACTATGCTCATAGGCCAAACTGAATATTTCAATAATAAGACATTTCGGAACACTTAAGTAATTTTCATTGACTCTAATATTAATTTCGTTTTTGTTTGTCACTGCAAATGCATATTTACGCAGAACAAAAGGAAAACCACATGTTCCATATTCTTCTGTTATTTGTCATAGTGTGTAGTTCATTCAGTATACTTTGTTAAACCATGGGTTTATAATGTGCACATTAATATTGAATAAAACCTCATATATCAGAAATGTTATTCTTCAGGGGTGCAGGGTCATTGTTTGTTTTTATCTCAATGTTTTTGGCATTATGTTAGAAAATATATGATGCCTTTATTTATTCTTGTTTTATTTTTCAATGTGATTAATCACAGTTTTGCCTGTATGATCCATTTTTTTTTGTGCACATCATTTATGGGAGGATTAGCTATGTTTTGTAGAAAGAACATGTAGCAAAATAAACAGATAACAGTTGTTAAAACTGAATCATAAGTACATGCGTTACAGCTGTGTAAACCCTAACCCAGAGCTGTCCATGACTCATAACCCTTTGTTTGGCTTTGCAGTAGATCAGGGTTCCTAATGTAATCAAATGTATTATTCGTGTCTAATCTGTAGAGTGCACCCCTTTTCTATATTATTCCTGTTTAATTACATTATGCTTTTTGATTGCACCTCTCAGGATAAAATGCTGTCCAAAAAAAAAAAAATCAATTCCTTTTTTTTTTTTCAATATTGCTGCCGCGCCGCCTCCATTCCCACGGGCTTTCGGTGTCAGTCAGTTTCGTAATTACAGCTGGAAAAGAAAGAAAGTATTCTGTGTTTGCCTTTATCACACCAAAGTCCATTCATAAATGATGCTTTTTTGAGATGCATGTTCACCTTTCACAGTAAAGTGTTAGTCTTCAAGGCTGGTGACACTCACGAAGAGGAACATGTACACCAGGCTTTTATATCCAAACACCTGCAGAAGCCTCTGTCATTAAAACAAATTATTATTATGAATTCAGTTATTATTATTGTGACAATATTTATTTTGTGCTTTAGTCCAATGAAATTCGCATTGTTACATAGCAAATTTTAAAAAGATTTATTCATTTATACAGCAGGGTGTTCTTACTGTATCAATTCAAGTTAATAAGGATATTTTTACTGTACCAGCTCGGTGTAAATGTGTTGATAAAGGTTATTATAGTGGGAACCTTTACACTGCAAGACAATATCATAACCACTACGCTTCCTGCTGGTCACAAGAAATGTGTATTATTTTATTTGTTTAGGAGACAGCTTAGATCCATATTTATGCCCATGTTCCTCTCCTGAGAATTGAACCACCTTTTTTATCTCTTGTCCACTTTGCCTCCTGGAGCACCTGCTGTCTTGGTGGCCAAGAAAATAACTATGGATCTATACCGACATTGCCGTCAGTTCCTCCTACACAATCGAAGTTACTGCCAAGATGTGCTTTTGAGGTTCCCCAAGTGAGCCTTATCTTTTCAGCCTCAAGTCACGTAAGCAAGTTCTTCCGCCAGAGAAGTTTCCAGACTTGCCGAGAGTGATCAGGCCCTTTACCTCCGCGTGGGAAATCGTGCTCGATTGAGCAGACTGTCTCCAGCAGAGTGTGCTCCTCCCCTTGCACCTCCCTGTTGATTTCTGACCTCAAAACAGGGGTGAACGTCACTTTTTTCCATTTCTTTTTTTCATTTTTTATCCCGTTGAAGTGCTGTACATTTTTATTCTTTGGAAAATAAATGTGACTTTGTTTTCTGCCTCCAGGGGGCAGCGTTTGAGGTGTTTCCTCTTCTGGTTGAGAGACTCGGGGGCATTGGGGTGGGGAGATGTATTCTGTCCCTGGGGCCCGAAAGTTGTCCAGGGAATAGCGATCTGTCATTGCTCTCAGTGCAGGGCATTAATGTAGTGTGGGGAACTTGGATTCATTTGCAGATTCACAATACAGAAAGCACAGCAGTACAACATAGCAGGATCATCTTGTGTTTAACATTTGTGTGCGTGTTGAACGGCTATTTTCATGTTAGCTCAGCAGGTAGAGCTGGTGCCTCACAGCACGTGCACTGTACATCGGGATGGGGCTCCAATGTGGCTCCCTCTGTATGGCGTTTTCATGTTCTCCCTTTGTTCATGTGGGTTTCCTTCAAGTGCTCTGTCGAAGACATGTTTCGGGTTATGTGCTGAATTTAAATTGTGTGTGTGTGTGTGTTAAGTTGCTGTGGGTTGCAGTGATTATAGGGAATTTATCGTATCACATCTTGAACTGTAAGTCACCTTGGATAAGCGTGTCAGCTAAATACTAGTGAGCTAACACTATGTCAGAAAAGATAAGTCAGAGGATGCATGTTTGAATCCCACTTCCTGCTGTAGTACCCTTGATTAAGGCACTTACCCTGAACTGCCACAGTAAAAATTGCCCTGCTGTATAAATGTGCAAATCAGCATAAGCAGCTTTACTTAGTAAGTTGCTTCGGAGAAAAGTGTCAGATACTTAAATACATGTAATTCAGCTCCTGTGTTACACCTCTGTACCTTTGGCCCGACTTGCCTTTGATGGAGATGACGCTCCAACTGTGAAAAACAACGTACAGAAGATATGTAGGTATGCGTGTGCTGCATGTTCACACAACCTTCACAAAAGACGCTTTCAGGTGGTCCGTGTCCCCATCAGGTGGACCTGCTGAGGACTATAAGAGTAGCTCTACTTGAAAGCGTCCCACAGTTTGGAGTGTAGCTGCCGTTTCAGGTGGCCGACATGTGGATTATGCAAACCCTGCTGGGACCAGCTGCAACAAAGGAGCTCAAACCAGTGTCCTTTTGTTGCGTGACCAGGTAGGTTAACTGCGGCACTGGGGCGACATCCCACGACTGAGATGACGGCCAGATGGATGTTTCTGCCGGCTAACCGTTCCGCCGTCGAGACTGTGCACCCGCGCACAGCGTCTGTAGCATTAGCCGTGCCCGCTAGCTGCAGATTGCGACCAGCTGAGGCCGTGGGCATTGTGCTTCATGTTCAAGTGCTCCCCGGGGCTGTGACCCCTGAAGCCGCCCCCACACCAGCTCCCAATGTTCCCTGGCACCCATCCCTCAGCAGACGGGGGGCCGTGGGCGGTACAGGACACTCCAGAACCCCCTGGAAACACCTCCCGCGCCAGTCGGCAGAGAATGTGGGGCAGCCTTGGACCCATGGTGCCCCGGGACAAGGTTACGGAGGCGGGCGAGTTGGAGGGGGGCGGATGGTTTAGCGCCAGACTCGACACATGGCCTGTGCAGACGAACAGACTCAGCTGTGTCGGGGGGATTATTTTCTTAACCATCAGCTCTCATTAAGGTTTCTTTTATTAACTGTGAAGTGGAACTTGCGCAGTCCACAAAGATGCATGCATTCACATATACTTTAGCGTCAGTCCATCACATACATGGCACCTCCCAGCCATGTTTTGGACATGCTGCCAACACGAGAAACCCTAAGTACATTCAGCTAGATGTGATACTGACTTAACCACCAGTTTGGTCTCACTGGTTACAGCACTAGGAGGTGTGTAAATGACCTACTTGGGGCAGGTCCCAGTCATGGTGCACACATGTCTACTAGCGCAGACATAGGGAAATGTAGGATGGAAAAGGAGAAGAACCTAGAAAGCCCACAGGATGCTTTAGAAGGACATATCTTTGCAGCACAGCATCGCGTTGACAGCGGACGCAGCGGCAGTCACTATACGGCCACAGCGTTCGCCAGCACACACGTCGACAGCTTTCTCAAAAGTCAATAAATCTGTGTGAAGACACTCACAGCTTGTCAGTGGGCTGTTTTGATTGAGGAAGAGCACAAATCCCGTCAAATACTATTTCAATGTAAAGAAAAAGTAACAACCACAAGCTGACACTTAATATCAGCTAACAGTCTTATTGAGCTTTCGTGTAAATAAAAAGGGATAAAGCTGTCAGGTATGTAACTATAAAATATATAAAGATATGCCTTTTGCACTGCTAAACATACGCATGTAGTTGCGGAGTTTAAATGCTGCAGAAACCAACGAGAATTTGGACAATTACGTGCGGAATAAGAAGCCCTTGAGGAAGCACTTCCTGGAGACACCTGTGTACAATGCTGCTATTTGATTGTCGAAGCAGTCAGATGGGGTCACTCCAGGTCCCTTGTGGCACGTCAGGGACAGCTGGGGATGATCTTCAATGCCATTAGGCACTACAGGTATGAGAATATCCAGGAACAAAGTCTTCCAGAATCATTGAAAGGTTAGAAGGAAAAATGAGATGATCCATGAATTTGGATGGGTCACTCCAGGCCTCTTGTGGCACTTCAGGCCCATGGTAGGCCAATTCTGGCCAATTCTGGCCCATCTGTTAAGTGTCCATTGGTGACCCATGGTAGCTGGGGCCCCCACAACAACCTACTCTGGCCGCCTGAGTGCTGTGCAAGCCACCCTTTGGTTTTGGTCATGTCTACAAGAGCAGCATGCATCAGTGTGCTTCTGCGAGGTTTTCTCTGAAGTCCAACACCCACGTCTCGCCTGGGGGGGTTGGCTCTGCCGCGTTTTTTTACAACAAATCACCAAAGCAGCTCGTCACCGATGATGAGAAAATAAGTCAAGTCAGCCGCCGTTTGAATGTCTTACTTATTCGACAGCAGTGATCAGCAGACCACTGAAGCATGTCTCAACGTAAAGTTTTTTTTTTCCATTTAGTATAAATCAATGACAAGACAAAGACTGTTAGATCTTATTTTTAGAATTTTTATTTAAATTCTGTCCTGTGACAGCAGATTCTTTTACTTTGTAGTTTACGGTTCAACCCATTTACTCAGCTGGGATTTCTATTTAAAAAAAAAAAAGAAGAAGAAAAACTTTTTTTTCATGTTCAACAGCGGAGTGTTGCATAGGTCTTAAATCTGAAACCTTTGTGAAGTGTCTTATCCCCTAGGCTACCTCTTGCCCTCTCCTTGGTGATTCTCGCCAGTCATTTCCCATTTTTCGTCACCTTTTTTTCTTCCGACCTTTCGCTAGCCTGAGGTCAATCTTGGTTGCTTGCACACCCATGGCTCCTAAGCATGTCATGAATCTCCTCTAGCCACTCCGTCCAGTATGCGAAACCAGTCTGTACTTCACCCTGTCTGCTGCATGGGATATGAATCTCCCTTAGACCCCTTGTATGGCGGGCAATATGAATGTCTACTGCCTGTCCTGTGGAATGTGCAGCATGGGACACCAATCTCCACTTGCCCTTCCAAATGATATATGGCACAAGGCCCTGATGCAGGCTCGCTGCTTTCTGTAACTCATGACACAAATCTCAGCTTGACCTTCTGCGTGACGTGCCAGCATGAATCCTCATTTGCTGAGCTGGCGTGAGACCTGCTTGTTTACAGAGCGCGGGTACGAGCGGCGTCCTGATGACGATGTGACCGCAATGCCTAAACGTTCCCGGACGGTCCCCGTGCTGGTTCTGAGATGTGAGGTGGGATGGGCAGTGGCCCATTACTGCAAAAACGAGAGCGTGGGGGACCGATCGAAACTGGCAGAGCGCTTCCATCCCTCCTCCCCGCCTAGCTGTGTTGAAATAGGGGCGCACGCCGAGTGTCACTCTGCCCAGGGGAGCCGTAGCAAGGCACGGAAATGTCACGTTTCGTTCATCATAATGCCACGGCACATATTAAAGCGGGCCGAGGAAGCGGAGGGGGACGGCCCCAGCCACGGAAATAAAAATCAATTTCAAAGCAATTTGAGCAGATTCCTGGGAAGCCTGTATGCGTGCTTGCAACACCCAAAAAGCCCTGGAGGAAAAGCAAGCGAGGCCCGAGACATCCATGAGTGGCTAAGGGGACAAAGGTCACTAGCTTTTCTCTCGAGTGATGACAGGAATAACGCTGATGGTGCTGTCCTTCACCCCGACGACCGATGAGTTGGAAAAATGAAGACTGTAGTCTGTGGAAAATTTGAGGTGCCCTAATGGTGTGCCATTACATCAAGATAAACAACGGGTTGAGATCCAGCAATTCGCTTCTTTCATGCTACCCTATTTTTTGAGGTAACACCTCATTGTAGACCTGATGCATGTGTAATGATGACAGTCATTTTCTGCTCTTCAGTTATTAAACATGGCTGAATGCTAAATGAGAGAGAAGATGAAAGTTTTTTTTTTTTTTCGTTTAAAACCCTGCATTGTCCCACGGTCAGCTGCTGTCAGGAAGCCTCTTGGAAGCCCAGCTGCCCAGAACCCTCAGATAAACCCCAGAGAAAGTGCCCCTGTGAAACAGAACAGCAACTTGGTATCACTGGATGGTAGTTATCCTGGGGTTTCATTTATACATAGATGCATGCATACATATGAGACAACTTGCGCACTGATGATGTCACCTCGACTGGTGATGAAATGTTTGCAACCTAAATGCCAAGCTCAGCAAACAACCGAACACCTCAACCATCAACCCAAGCTATGAAGACCACCAATATTCTCTATGATCTTCATGCATACACATCACTCACACCATCTGAACCACTTGTCCCATACAGGGGGGTCACAGGGAGCCAGAGCCCAACCCAGCAACACAGGGCACAAGGCTGGAGGCGGAGGGGATACACCCGGGACAGGATGCCAGTCCATCACAAGGCACCCCAAGGGGGACTTGAACCCAAGACCTACGAGAGAGCAGGACAAGGGCCAGCCCACTGTGCCATCACACCAGCCTTAATGCATATAGATAGATAGATAGATAGATAGATAGATAGATAGATAGATAGATATTAATTGTTAAACTATTAATATATGATGTAAAAGTGCTAATCGAACACATGCGTATTTGAGTGCGTATAAATACTGTATGTACATATGCGTGTGTATATCACTGCTTGGTACAATGACCAACATAATCTGTAACAAAGCAAAAGATTAATGTAAAAAATGCAAGACTCCGAAAATGGTAAAAAAAGCAATAACCTGAGATATCCTGTACTTATTTAAATACTCATTTAAATATGACAGAATGGAAAGTATATGCAGTAGTTAGTCTGTGCAATCCTCTCTCCAGTCAAAAATACCAAAACAAACAGGGAGACCTGAACTATGTGCAGTTTTTTTCTTCCCTGAATCTTAATTCTCTTTTTAATTGCGTCAATTTTTTTTTTTCTCTCAGATCTAAAATTGTGGATGTGTGAGGGTGTTGATTAGAGATGGTAAAAATACAACACGTAGGAATATATGCTAATTAGCCTTTAAACCTTACTCATGTCAGTTATTATTTTTAATTAGCGTGTTCTGACAGGACTGTCGAATGTGCGAATGCTGAAATTGGCTCGGTGGAGCTGAATTAGCAGTGTGAAAATCGAGACGTCTGAGATTTCCTCCCTCCCACACCTGTGTGGCTGAATGTGTTTATTTCGAAATGTGCCGCGTACGGCAAAATGCAGAGTCCAGCTTGCTGGGGGGCGGTTTCTCTAAAGCTCGCATCACGTTGCTCCGGGGTGACAGATGGGCCGAGCGGTGGAGGTGTGGTGGCGACGAGTGGGTGGGGGGCAACGTTACAGAGAACACCAGCCTTTGGCTGATTCTATAAGACATCTTTGAGCATCGCCATTTGTGAGCAAGACTGAGGGCAGCCTGCTTTGTCCGGTGAGCTCGCCCCCTGGCTGCTGGGAGGAGGCACTTCCCGAAGACATCACTGGGCCAAGGCTGCCAACCACCTTTCTCTTGCACACCGGGACTCGTCACACACTAATTTTGTTTAATTATGCAAGAGGAAAACAAATGCAATTTGCTGATATTGTTTAATTTCTGCTAATGCCGTCCTTTAGCGCAGGTGCGTGGTATTTTCATTTCCATATCTGGCCGCACTGAGTCAACGCCTTGAGTCTGGAAGGGAATTGGAGTGCTGGGGGGAAATGAGATAAATAAAGTTGTTAGACTAGAAAGACTCTAATCAAAAGTAAAGAGAAGAACTTGGCATTGTCGTACGGATCAAAGCTCCGCTGGCAGCCTTTCAGAATCAGTGTGGTCTATGGTGACTTGAAGGAGTAGCAGATGGACTTCCCATATGATGCACATTCCTAGGGGCTATTTGCAGTGCATTCTAGTACATTCTCTCATGAGCCTATGTGGATATATTGCGGCGTGTGTCAGATGACTGCTGTCTCCAATTTTGGAGTCTGACACTGGTGATGATGCTCATTGGGCTTTGTGCATCGTGTGGCTCACTATCCAACATTTTTTTTTTCAAAGTATATTTAAATAATGTGTTACGTGTAACTGAGCCATAAATTACAGCGGTGTGATCACAATCTTTGGAAAAAAGCCGAAGGAAATGGGACCATGCAGGAACTGGTAACATTCTGGGTTGCAGGGTGGATGTGTTCGGGTATTAGAAAAAGGAGAAAATAATGAGAAGAGGAGAAGTGAGTGGGCTCAGCTGTTGAAAATCTTCATGGACTCTTGCGTGCGTCACCCTTTGGGGTGGGAATAATAAAAGATAGAACCCAAATGTGCAACAATGGAGTTAATTGCATAGCAATGCGCTCGCTGTTACAACAGCTGAACAAAGAGGGAAGAGAATAGGGGAGGCTGGGGACGGGAGGGGGAAGTTCACAGCTGAGACTGGGGGAGTGGGAACGATGAGGGAAGGGGGAGAAAGCGAGGAGGTGTGAGAGAGCAAACGGATAAGAGGAGGAGTGCAGAGAATTTTCTCCTTTTTAAAAGCACATTCTGCTCCTTTTTGTAGACGTCCAACTTAGAAATCACATTTCCAGTCCTCATTGAGAACCACAAGGCAAATGTTTTTTTTTTTTTTTTTTTCCTGCTTCACTATCTGACCTGAGCCTGACCTGGTCCTGTTAAAGCCTGGTCATGATACTTTCTTTAATTCAGAAGGCTTAAATGAGGGCCAGGTTTGGCCTTCTCCTTCTGCCAAAAATATGCATAGTACAAGTCAAAAGTTTGAGTACATGTGCTAGAAACCACTTGCTAGAAACAGCTTCTAATGTCCCATTCAACACATGCAAGTATTGCCCAGATGATTTACTTTAATAATAATAATAATAATAATAATAATGAATTTAGCTCACACACACACACACACACACTGAGGCTGAAACCACTTGTCTCAAGCAGGGTCGTGGTGAGCTGGAGCCTAACCCATCAACACAAGGCTTAAAGCTTGAGGGGTAGGGGATACACCCAGGACAGGACGCCAGTCCATCGCAAGGCACCCCAAGACTCGCATCCCAGACCCGCCAGAAAGCAGGACCTGGCCAAGCTTGCCGTGCCGTCATGCCATCGTGCCACCGTGCCAACAGCAGGGTAATTTTTATTATATCAGTTCATGCTAAAAACCTTGGCCAAGGGCACTGGAGCAGGAAGTAGGATTTGAACCTGGGTCCTTCAGGTGCAAAGTAGGATCTCTAACCACCATGTCACCTGCTGTCTCAGGGGTTCGCAAATGTTTGACATATACTGTGCTTATATGTATATCAGTGCAGAGCTGAAATCACACACATGCACATGTTCTTTACGGTTGTATAATTTCTGGTATCAGCTGGTTGGTGCAGTGTAATTCTAGCTTTAGCGCTGCACACCCAAGCTCATCAGATGTTCATATTTAACACCTGCACAGGACTCTGCTCTTTTCCTCCAGCACACAGCCAATCTGAACAACATCTTCCATGGCTGAGACGGGAGAGGCGGCATGCACGAAGCGAGAGAGAAAGTGAGAGAGAGAGAAAGTGTGAGAGAGAAAGAGAGAGAGAGAGAGAGAGAGAGAGAGAGAGAGAGAGAAAGAACTGAGAATCACTAGCTGTGAAAGGATGGAGTCCCGCTGCTTTAATGATTTTTCTCCCTGTCTGGTTCTGGCACCCTGCGCTCAGCTTCTTCACCGTTGCTGAGAGGAGAATGTGCGTTAACAAAGGCTGCACCTGGACGTAAGTGAACTTTAACCCCTCCCCGGCTCCCTCTCTGCGGCGCTTTTAAAAAGCTCCCCACCGGCCGGTGACATTTTGTTCCACGGGAATTTAAGAGGTCAGCCCACGCTGCGATGGATCCGGAATGGTACTCACACATGTCTACGTGGGCGTGCATGCACGCGCTCACACACACGTAAATATCTACATGCGCACATATATTTTCAATATACTATCGAAGCCACGCGCACATTTCAACAGAAAACCAAATATACTTTTTTAGACACATATGTACTGTACAGCAACACACAGACTTATTTAGAATGACTACCAATACACAGAGATTAGTCTCAAGGCCTTATTTTTTATGCCTGAATGTAAGAAAACTGTTTTCATTATATAGCTGGCAAAGACCATGGTACCATCTAAGTAAAAAAAAAGTTCAAATCAGAGGTCTACAGTAATAATTCATTATAATAAGATCGGATGATATGTAAACACTGTTCAGCCGAAGCTGGAGTCATTTCGGGCTGCCAAGAACATCAGCGTGTTATTGGCTCCATAGAAGGATTATGGCGACCCAAGGCCTCCCGCCTTGACCAGTGACTTTGACACGATTCCTTTAAGCCAAGATTCAGAATTATCAAGTAGTTCACTCTCACTATGCGGCATGTCAGAGCAGACGTGTTGATCAAGATATCTAGTTAATTAACCAGAGGTTTAAACGTACAGTTCAAGTGGGCAGTCATCACCACTGAAGCTCAGATGTGACTCATTTCTCTCTGGAATAATAAAGTTTCTCAGCGAAATTAAGTGTAAAGACATAAGGTACAATTTCTGCTTTGTGTGTCTTCATTTTCAATGTCTTAAGCAGAACACAGTGATATTTAGCCAAACAAGGTAATTCATTACTCCCCTCCGAGAGCTGCTCCAATGCAAATGTCAGAAATAATTTTTGGTTAGGAGAGGAGTGAAACAAGGCTTTCTCCTGCAAAGATAGAGTTGACATTGAGAAATGTCTAGAACATTGCAACCTCACATAGAGAGAATGTGAATAATGAGATCAGACCCCAGTGTGCTGTTTTCACTGAGAGTCCTAGACTCGGAGGGTGAGCAGTTCAGACCCCATCTTTTTTGTACTGGACTGAACAGACCTGCTGAAGCAGATGAGACCAGCTGAAGATGTGTTCATCCCATGTCAGTATTCTTCTGGCAGACTTGTGAGTGAGCCATCATCACCTTTGTTGCATAGTGAACCTTTCACCTACCTTAACAGTTTCCTACTAGGGTTTT
Organism: Scleropages formosus; assembly: GCF_900964775.1. Classification (NCBI taxonomy): domain Eukaryota; kingdom Metazoa; phylum Chordata; class Actinopteri; order Osteoglossiformes; family Osteoglossidae; genus Scleropages; species Scleropages formosus. The sequence goes on along the minus strand of NC_041810.1, from coordinate 2,610,817 downwards.
TTTGCTTGTAAGGCCTGATCGAAAATCAAAAGGAGAACTGAAAAGACGACACAAACACAATATTAGTGTACACCGATTCCTCACATAATGTGATTATTTGATTCCGTGAAATCAACCCATTACACAAATTCCCATACTGAGGAGGTGAAACTGTCATTATTTCTGATTAAAAAAAGGTTCCCTTTGTCACCTAAAATTAATTAAAATATCAAAATAAAATGTATTTTTATGCATGATCGGGATAACACAAATATATTTTATCATATTTGCAACAGAAATCATTATTCCTAGACTGTCTTTTAATTTTATATTTTCATTCATTAATCAATTACAAATAACTGCTAAATAACCAAGCCCTTGTTGGAAGCATAACGTGAGGCAGGGTAATCCAAGAGAATTGATTAATTTGGCTAGTGGATGTTTCTGATAAAGAGCAGTACAGTTCACAAAATCATTGTCTGTATTTCACTCTGCAAAGCACATGGAAACTTTGCTATGTGAGGTTCCTTGGGGCGTTACTAACAAATGTTTGGTCCTTGTTCCTGTTATAGTACCTTTGAGGAAGATACTTATTCTGAGTTGGCACAGTAAAAATTACCCACCTGCATATATGGGTAAATCACTGAAAATAGCTCTACAGAAAAGCTTTAACTAAATGAAATAAGAATAAAAATAGTATTAAGTTCCCTTACTATTAAATAAATTTTCTTTGTCATATAGTATTTACCTTAATCAAGGGTTGTGATTGGTCAAGACTGTCAATGTGACAGGAACTAATAGTACATACTGCATGAGGTTTTGTTAGCAAAGAAGTATAGCCTCTGCAGCAGAGTAGTCAGTAAATGAAATAACTTTTTTGAAAAGGAAATAACTATAACTAAAAATACTGAATAATAAGCCCGTTGTATGAAAAAGGGTATATATTTTAAAATTCCGTTGAAGTGTTTCTTTTTTTTATTTTAAGAGACATTGTATATAAATATATATATATAGAGGGGGTGCGGTGGCGCAGTGGGTTGGACTGCAGTCCTGCTCTCCGGTGGGTCTGCGGTTCGAATCCCGCTTGGGGTGCCTTGCGGCGGACTGGCGTCCCGTCCTGGGTGTGTCCCTTCCCCCTCCAGCCTTACGCCCTGAGTTGCCGGGTTAGGCTCCGGTTCCCCGTGACCCCGTATGGGACACGCGGTTCTGAAAATGTGTGTGTGTGTGTGTGTGTGTATATATATATAATCATTATGTAAAAATAAAGGGAAATACCAGGTTAACTGGAGGGAAACTGCCTGTTCATATTGTGCTAAAAAAATTTCTTTGGGTTACCTCTGGCCAGTGATCTTGAATGTGCTAAGATCAGTTTCTTCAGACACAACCAGCACGTATCTCCATTACAGCTCGCCTCTTTTAGCAAGACAACACTGACGTGGTGGGAGTGTTCAGGGGATGTTAAGAAGCTGAACAGCAGGAGCTCGGGTTCCCAGGAGGACAGGGGGACGCGCGTTTGCTTACAGATGTCGGCAGGCTTTTTCAGTCTCTCCTGACACAATGAAGTCAGCAATTCAAATGGCCATTACGAACGGCCGGCATCCAGCAGGTACAATAGCCACACTGTTCCCATCTGGTTCAAATGATGAATTGACAGAAAAATCAAAGAATGAGTTGAGGGAAATGAAAAACCAGGAGGAGAGGATGAACACTGACACTGTCCATTATTTTGTAAAAGGAACTGAAGAGATGGAAACCCTAGTATTTTCAAAGGTAGGTAGTGCTCAAAAGCATTTTTTCAATATATAATTTCTGCTGTGTTAATATAATTAAATATTGTCAGTAAGATAAATCAAAAAATACAAAAGAAATAAAAGACCAGTTTGCTAGGCACTAAGCATTAACCACTATTCAGGCTTCTTACAGTGATTTACACATTTACACAGCTGCGTAATCTTTATTGGAGCAGCTAAAGGTAAGTACCTTGATCAGGGAAGCTAGAGCAAGTGTTTTTTGATAGCGAGACAACAGCTCTATCCACTATCATCCCTGTTGCACAGAACAAACAGTTACATCATTCATTTGCCATTTACCTATGACCTTTAAGCTATTTACAACTGGCAGGAATGAGATTCAAACTGACATCCTTTATGTTACAAGTCATTACCCATAACTACTACACTACTGACTGTTCCTTGACGACATAAAGCAACACCATGTAGGTAATTAACAAAAGACAAGGAAAAGTCAGTTACGATGCCCAAAATCCAAAAAAAGAGAAAACCCTACAGGCCCTCTGTTACATTGAGTCACCTACATATATTCAGACTGCTGGTTCTAATGGGAAGTAGTGGTGAACCATTAGGAGGAAAAAGAAAAAGTGGAGAAAGCTTGGTTATAAACTTCAGAAGAAATATTCACAATCTTGAGAAGTTACGTTGAACAATAAATGACAATTTTACAACATTACAATAGATGGTAAATAACACAGAATTAGTTCTCAAAGATTTGTTACTGCATCATTATGGAATATTTGTCTCTACCGTGGGTGCAGCAATTTTGGTAAATGGAAACCGATAGTTCACCAAAATAAAACTAATCTCCAAAAATATAGAGTACTGCCATTGCTGACAATTACTGTCTCATTTACAAGTCCTTTAACATCAGCATTTCAATACGCGAGGGGTGTGGTAAGGCAGCGGGTTTGGCCAGGGACTGTCGTGTGGTGGGTCTGGTGTTCAAGTTTTGCTTGGGGTGTCTTGTGGTGGATTGGCATCCCATCAGGGGTGTGTCTTTCTTCAGCCTTCTGCCCTGTGTTGCCAGGTTAGGCTCCAGTTTTCCATGACCCCTGCTTGGGGCGAGTGGGTGTAGACATTGTGTGTGATTCAAATATGCACAGAAATTAATACATTAACATGGCTTTGCAAGCTTGCTAGACCTGAACTCTAAAATTATCTATTTTTTCATAAATCTCCATTACCTCCCTTATCAATTATCAGGAAATCAAAATACTTTGGACCAATAATGCTTTTCAGTGCATAAAAATAAAATTAGTTATTGTTTTAACCCGTATAAAGTATTATAGTTCTTAAGCTTGGACCAGACTGATTCGCTAAAGAAAGCTGCGCAACACTGAGCATCAGCTCTTCATGGTCTGCAATAAACTCTGACTGGTCAATACCAAAATCTGAATGAGCACATAGCAAGAGAGGAATTTTAACACGCTATGATATTAACACACTCCTTTCATGTTATGTCTAATGATAATGGCTCAGAATAATAGTGATGGTGACTGAGAGCTGAGAATAGGCAGTGAAATCCACAGAATAAGTCACCAAAGAGTCAAGAGGTGTCATTAAATATTTCGCTGCAAAAAAAGTGAATGATTGGCTTTACAGAAAGTAAAAACTTTAAATGTGATGAATTAAAAAATAGTAGAATGGAAAGAAATGTAAAGGTAAAAAAGTAAATTTTCTTTTCTTCACAGATTTGCTGAAGTAAAAGCAAAAAAAGTTGATACCAAACAATTAAAATTTCGTCTAAAATTTACCTAAATGAGAAGTAAATGCGGCATGGTACTATCCATTTCTATATATTAGGGAGTTTGTGTTTATATTCACCTTATATTTATCTTATATTTATGCTATAAAAGTTTTACAGCCACTTGTGACTTGAATCAAATTTCTCCTCTGCCACGGTGGGTGAATGTGCTTCATCCTGTTGTGTACTGATAGGTTATCTATTCTAAATATCATTCTGTTAGTACTGATAGGCCAGCTTTGTATTACTTCACTATCTACTGATGGGCCCCGTTATTTCGCATTCTGTTCTGCACTGATAGGCTTACTGTGCTTTACCACAGAGTGTACTCGTAGGCTTGCTGTGCTTCACTCTGTTGCGTACTGATAGGCTAAAGCAACGTCACTGTCTCTCTATCACGTTCTTTTAGGTCTTACGTAACCCGATGTGCTATATTATTGCATAATATATATCTTTATCACTATTATCATGGCATTCTATCCCCCCATGTTCATTTTACCCATCAGTTCTACTTTCAGACCCTATTACCCAGCACAAACCCAAACACATACACTACCTGTCCTTCTTTTCCCTCGTATATGTCATGCTTACTCATATTCAAAAATATTGTCTGTCCCATGCCACCCTCTTACTACCCCTGAGATACCCCAAACTAAACCTACGCACGTAGCAGGTAGGGAAATTTAGCCTTTTTCTTCGAATTGCCTTCCTTGCTTGGCTGAGCTCAATGGCAGTGGAATAAACTCATCACACATCAGCTTTACTGTGTCTGACAGTGGCAGACGTGTTGCAAAGCTCTGTCCTATCCAGTCTTGTTGAACACGATCCTGCTCTGTAATCCATAAACGCACCATTTTAGGAATGTCCTGCATAATTAGAACAACTTGCTCATGAACAGCAAACACAAAATGCGGTTGTGGATTCAACCATGTGCGTCGTACACAGCTTCAGGTCCAGGTGTTACGTTCCATTTGCTCTGATACACTGTATAAACAATGTGTGCTCACCATGGTTGGCAGACCCATCTTTACCAATTTAAAATGTAATTTAATTCATTTGCATACTGCTGTAGAACAAATGGGTACAGATGCAGAGATGCACTTTGCACTAGTCATAACAGTGGCTTAAAGGAGACGGGCACCACAGTATGGTCAAAGGCAGACAGAGGGTTGGTACAGTGACTGCATGCAGACTGAGATCACCCAACTAGCCCAACTGGACCCTGTCCCCAGAAGGCAGGCAGAATGGGGAGCAAGGTACTACAGCAACAGCAAACAGTGGTGGGGCAAAGCAAAAAATATAGGTTAACTAAAGGCTACCTATGTGGACCCCGACCGCTCACACCTTTCCTTCAAAGCTCAGCTCCCATCTAGAGCAAGGCCCTGAGAGGCGTCCGCTCCACCTGCAGAACCTGGTGCTCTGCTATTGAAAACTGTGGCTGTGGCCGTCAATCTAGTTGCGTCTCCACCAAATGGTGAGGAGTTAGGAGGGGATCTGAGAGGGTCACACTGGGCCTTCTAGCAAGAAAAGATGGGAAGTGCTCTGATACCTCCCACCATGACAACCAAGGCACCCCATGGACTCGCACTCCCTACCCTACAGCACAGGTTCTTGACCGTAGTCCCTGCTGTATATACTTCACCTTTTCAACAATTCATTCATCGTAAGCTTTTCCTCCTGATATCTGAACCATGGTGTTATTACCTAAAATCCCAAGAAGATCCAGTGTGTCTATAAGGTTATACCTGCACTATCCTTACCATTACCTACCTTACACTAATACTCCGACATACATTTTACCTAAAATTTATAATTTGAAGGTTTAATGTCCATTATATCCATGTGGAGTTATATATGTTTATCCCTTAAAGAGCTCTGTTGTGCTCCTGTACTGTCTGCCCAGCATGCATAAAAAACATTAAGAGTGGTGTGAACTCAGGTTCCCTCATTCCAACTAGGTTATCCATACTTGTGACCTTGCTGACCCATTCCAACAGTTTCGCAGCAGAAAGCCCGCAGTTCCCCGTAGCGTCAGGACTTACATGGGTACATGTTGTTTGAATGGCCCTTGCCATTTGCCCCGTACTGCTGTCTCTTGCACCCGATAATGCTACCTGACAACCTACAAAACTCCTGTCAGTTTCAGAGGGAATCGGGGGGGAGTGCGGGGGGGGACTGTTTGCCCTTATTTTCCTTGGTGTAGAGAACTTGCTGGGTTACAGATGCTAACATGACAGAAGTGAGGCAAACAAACCAATAGCCTGACCCATACAGTTCCACAGTGTCACCTCCTGTAAAATAAAGAGTGAAATCTGTGATGGCTAAGCTGGTGGTCAGTCACAAATCAATTGTTTGATTTAATGTAACAAGCTCAAAGAAATACCTAGGGCATATCTGCAGTCAATTACACATGGTGATCAGCGAATTAGGCAGTTTTCCCAAAGGTTAAGGCTCTGTTTGTAGCCAAGACGGTCGAAAGATCTGCATGCTAACACCAATGGGATGTAAACAAGCTATATTCTCCGACGAGAGCCCTCTCATCTGTAACTCTTTGTTGTGAAATACACTTTTAATTACCATTAATTGTTATGTAGGAGAAAACCAACCGCCCACTGAATAAATGTAAATGCAATGTATGTGTAAACAAGCAAAGGTATCAGCATTGCATTTCAGTATTGCACAGGTAGGACTGTGTGTCCATAATTAGTATGGATTACTGGTAGACTATCCATCCATCCATCCATCCATCCATCCATCCACCCATCCATCTATCAATCCATTCAATGTCAATGATCACTTGTCCTGATCAGGGTTCCAGCGACCCAAAGCCTATCCTGAAATCATTAGGAGTAAGGCTGATGGGGGGTACACCATGGACAGAACACCAGCCCGTCAAAGGGTTGCAACACACACACACACACACACACACACACACACACAGAGTCACTGACCCACCAGTCACACACCACAGACAAATTAGAGTGACAATCCACCTGAACTGTATGTCTTTGGACGGTGGGAGGAAACTGGAGCACCTTGAAGAAACCCACGCAGACACAGGGAGAACATGCTAACTCAACATAGAATGAAGGGGGTTCAGACCCATTTTCTCCAGCAATCTGTTTACATTAATACCTTAATTCACTGCTGACTTTTATGTTTAAATTTGGTGTTGTATGAAATATCCCAACAATGAATCTGACAGTGATGATCTCTGTAATCTGAGCAGTACTTGCTTACAGCCTTTCTTTTGTCCTGCATCCATGCTGGGTTTTGTGAACATCTCACACTAAACTATCCAAAATAGCAGTGAATGTTACAGCACAAAAAAAAAAAAAATCATATGTGTATGTGAGTGTGTGTGTGTGTGTACTTCGCAGTATGGATATATTACAAACCTCAATAAATAAGGATAATTTATAGCAGTAATAATACAGAATTATGATATTGAAATGTTAAAGAATTCACAGCTAGTAAGTGCTTATGAGTAGATTTAGAGTTCTAGCCCTGTTTCTTTTATTCAAATCCCAGTCTAGAATGTGAGTATGAATAAGAATATTATTTATGTAAATGTACAAGTGATGCAATAGGACAGAAACGAAAAGAGGAATCTGCTCCCAAGACTCTGTTCCTCAATTCCTGTAACCTCCCCCGTCCTCGGCTCTGAATGATCACCCCCGCCTAATTGCTTTCTTAGGGGGTTGAAAATTAGAATTTGGAGTCTAAGTCTAGTTCAGGAGGAAATGGGGTGGGCTAATTGTTGGCAATTTAGAGACCCTTTATTAGGAATAAGTCTACAGAGCACATGTTTTATATATGACTTTCACATTTTTTACTTTAATTCTCTTTGCCTTTTGCATCTTCTCGGCTTCCTTTTCTCCCAACCGTCTGCCGCAGCTCTGCCGACAAGAGGCATCACTGTGACTTATAGGCATGTCCCTGCTGTTTTTATGCTCTTCCTGAGGACTTTGACTCAGTCAGGCTCCCTGCTGGATCTTGGTCCACAACTGGCAGCACCCTGAGGGCTAACGGAGGTTACCATGACCTGTTTGACTCAGACCCAGCTGCTAAGGCCCCTGCCAATGTGCTATAGCACGTCTTTCTGTTCTGTTTTTCCTTTCTGGATGCGCTGAGCCATTGAAAATGGGAGCTGATGGCATTGCATAATACAATGATTGGCTCTCTTGTTTTATGTGTCATTTCCCATTAAACTTTAATAGCCATATTTTAGAATTTAACATCATATACAGCAAACCATGTGACTCTCGCCTCATCCTGAATTGCTGGAAATTGTCCAACTAAATGAGTGCAGGAATGAACTTCTAAATCTATCTAAATGAACATCCAATTAACTTTTCTATCTAAATAATAATAAAGAGACCATAACATTTGCATTTCATTATTGCCAACCTTTAACCATGCTCCAGAAACTGTGTTTATCAGATAATTTCGACTCATGTTATATGGAATGTAAATTCAAAAATAGATACCAGCACCCAATGATCTCTATAGCTTCTCAGTATTAACAGCATAATTATACATTACAGATAAACAGTAAACCAGAAATATGGTGGAATGTGAGTAATAAGAGTTTTGCATCCCAGGTGGATCCAGCAAACAGCAATTTTGCTTCATTATAACATCAAGTGATGACACATGTTATCAAAGCAAATATACAGAACTCAGTGTCCTTAAAGATGTAAACTGGTAACACCCCATTTCCCTGCAAATGAGCCAATCCAAGGTTTGTGCACATAAAACTATGTTTTCTGATAAGGTTTACTGAAATATAAACAAATTCATTGTATTACAGTCATACAGTGCTACTGGAAAGTACAGTATGTAAACCCAATGTTTCTTAGTTTAACTGAAAAATGGTTATTTAATCAGAACCAGCTCATTCTCACCTGACATTATACATAATAGAAATGGCCAATTCCATCTGTTGCTTTAGAGGAAATCTTGTGCATAGTAGAAAAACGGAAGAAATGCAGGTGCAAAAATAAGCAAACCCCAAGCTGTATTAGTTAGACCAAGGAAAGAAGAAGAATCAGGTGTGTAAGTTGTAATCATTTATTTGTTTGATACACTTAAGATTTTAAATTTTGATTTCATAAGTTTTTTTTAGTTTTTTATACAAAAATTATGACCACCACTGTAGGGTTCACATAGTTTCAAACAGCACTGTTTACAGAGAAAATACTCGATGCTTCCTCTGAAGCCATCATGATGAACATCGAGATGATTGGTTGTAGACATTTCTATTGAAGGTTGACAATGAGAGCTGGCCTAAGCATGAAACGGACCCTCATAAAAACATTTTTCAGGCACCCATTGGCACCTTCTGGAGCTCCATGAGAGCACCAATGTTCCCTGCCCTCAACTTATCTCATAATAAAGTGTCCTTTAGCAAAGGCTTCTTCACATCACTAATGCTTCAGAAGGAATGAAAAAGGTTTATTTTATCAGTTTAAAGTGTTATGAAGATATTAACACTGTACGTTCTTGTGCTAATAAGATTTCTTTATTATACTTCAGATTTCATTATATCGCAATATCTGAGGCAAAAGAATTAAGCAAATATTTGAATGGGGATCTAAGGATATGCATTTACGACACCCAATAAAAACATTATTAAGATATAATTCCATTTTAAAGAAGGTAAATATTCATTTGAATAGCAATTATAACCTTTGCAAACAGTGCCTCTAGACTAGAATAATGTTGGTGGATACAGGAATGAGTAGAGGAGTTAGGGGAAATGTGAGAGAAATTAGGGAATAAGTTATCAGTGATAAAAGGACCACTTTACAACTGTGGCAGTGAAGTAAAGCATAAACAGTTTTGGTAGAGGCTTGGGAGTGGACTAGAAGTAGGAGGGGGAATTTGCAGTTACAACAAAGTTACGAGGAGAGGAGCTGATCATTGAGATTTACTCATTTTTACAGGAGCAATTCAAGGTGAGTACCTTTTTCAAGGGTACGACAGCAGGAGCAGGATTTGAACCTGGTTCCTTCAAGTTCAATTCAGTAGCTCTAACCAGAGCAGGACTTTAAGTAGTGACTTTAAGAACTGGGAAAGGATAACTAAAAATATAAGCCACGTCTTCTTTTGATAGCCAAAACCACAGATGCATATAAGCTCCTGAATGGAATACACCACAGACAAATTTTTGGAATGCACATCCACAAGTCCGATTACCAGCGTTGTGCTCTGGAGAGGAGTGGATGCACAGCTTAGTCTGATCCAAAAGGGACCAGTGGGCTTCTACACTAGAGCTCTTACTCTAAATGGCTATTTCCTGGCCTTAGTTGCCAAGATACTGAGCAAATGAACATTAGAGCAATATTAATTCCCTTGACTGACATGACGTCTGTCATCTGCGACTACAAAGCAATGTGTTACTCATACCTGATATTTGAAAGGTGGAGTAAGCAGAAAACCATGTGTACAAAGATGTATAGAATTTGGAGGGCGACCTCATCAGCAGCTGAATGACAATACTTCCAGGCTACATATTCCTCCTTCTCGAAGTGACGTAGTAATAATTCTGGCTATTAAAGGACGGCTGAATCTGACCATTACGTGTGCAGTCTGTCTATGACTAAGCGTCGACAGCATATTGACATTTTTTAAAGCTGATTTTTAGGATGAAGAAGGGAAAGGGAGCTTTGTGAAGCTCTTGTGTCAACATCGAAAATTGGACAAAACATTTCTGGTGGCATAAATTTTGCAGTGTTCCAGAGTGAGTAGTGGTGAATTTGTACTTTGTGTGGTTTATTCATTCACACAATATAAAGCAAAGAAAGGAGCGTGGGGCAGTGGATCTTAAAACTAGACCTTCTTTCCTCAGAGTAGAGAGGGTTCCTACCCTACTCTTTGAAAATCACCAAGTGATCTGCATGCCTTTGGCAAGCACCTTCCTTCTGTGTTTTAAATAAAAGTTAACTTTGCTTATTCTTGGACCCTGTGTGTTGCTGCAGAGCTGCAGATTACCAAGTTTTATTGAACTTGAGCATTTGCCCTTATGTCTCTGTGAAATACACTTTTTGGTGTGGCCTGCAGAATCCTTGACACTTGTAGTGAAATAAAAGGTGAGCCTCCTCAAGGGGGATCAGCTCCCGCGTGTGATAAATGCAGTTGTTACACCACGGTTTCTATGGTGAGTGGGTGGGAGAGGGGGCTAAATTTAGAGATTGCAAGGGGGTAGGTCATATTCAGCGATAGTCCATGCTGAGAAGACAGGCCTCCAGATCTTTAATTCCTCTGGTTTCCATGGGGCATATAACTAGGGAATGGCTCCAAAATATACTTTTAGTAAACACTGCCATACTCAACCAGATGTGAAAGTAGTGATGAAAAATTTCTTGTATCTTACATACCTTAATTAAAGTTGTTTTGTTTCATGTCTAAGGTTAGGGTTGAGATTAGAGTTTGAGTCAGGCTTGGGGTTAGGGTTATTACTGAATTCAGGCATTATTTGATGACTGTCACTACAGGGGCTTAAACATAACGAGACGCAAGAGCTGACCAAATAAATACTAGTAGGCAACAGTCTCTACAACTCATACAAAAGGACTTTACCTTTATTTGTATTGCCATGGATCAAATTCCTGGTGAGCCCCTTCACTCCACAAAAGGCTGCTGAGTGACACCGCAGGGGTCTGTGCCTTGGAACGGCACAGTGGCGTTGGTTGAGGAAGAAGTGGTTTTCTGTTTGGCTAAAGGCTGTTGTTAGTTTATTGCGGTATTTACCAAAATACCTGAGACTATTTTACATGGCCAGTGGTCATTCTTTGACATTTTGCAGTACAGGTTCTTTGGAATTTATACGGGTCTGAATCATCCACCTCTGGGCGGAGGAAGAGGTCATGGCATGGTGATGGTTCTTTCATATTTACCAATTACCTGTTGAGGTTAGAGGTGTGGTAAGGATCCTTCCCTTGGACATCTTATCGATGTCTATCTGCCTGGGCAATCACGGATTTATAATACGCACTGGTAATTAGCTGCTTCTAAATTATTTCATTATTTATTAAAATAGGGGTGCGGTGGCGCAGTGGGTTAGACCACAGTCCTGCTGTCCGGTGGGTCTGGGGTTCAAGTCCCGTTTGGGGTGCCTTGCGACGGACTGGCGTCCCGTCCTGGGTGTGTCCCTTCCCCCTCTGGCCTTACGCCCTGTGTTACCGGGTAGGCTCCGGTTCCCCGTGACCCCGTATGGGACGAGCGGTTCTGAAAATGTGTGTGTGTGTGTGTATTTATTAAAATAGCATCACTCTTTGGGGTGTATTGGTGCAGGTATCAGCCTGCACTAACTCTTCAAGGTGCCCATCTGAAGATTTCCTCAAAAACTGTAAATGTGGGTTGTGTAGATGTGCAGAGAACCTCAGTACCATATCACCCATAAAGGAAATGGAGCCTGTGAAAGCTTATGCTGTTGCTGCTGGCTAGACTTAACACTGTATCCTAGGCCCAATGGCTTTATGGCAGCTTTTTATTTACACATTTTTAATGTTTTATGCAAAAGGTTTTCACAGGAAGTGCAACCTACTGTTTATTTATTTATTCGTTCATCCAGTTTTGTAAATTATTTTGTTTAGCAAGTTAACTTTACCAGAACAAAAGGGAACACTCAACGCGGTGCCTCCAATGGATCTGATGGAAGTGCTTCCAGCGTTTCCCATTGGCTTTCTCACTCCCTTCATCTGTGTATCTGGTACATCCGGAGCCAGTGAAACAAAATTCGGTACAGATTTAATTGGAAGTGGGAGAAGCTGCTTTTTCTTACTTTGTGTGAAACGTAATCTTTCATCATCAGACATCCAGCATGGCAAAGGATGAGCACATTCTCCATCTATCTGAGCAGAGACTAGGTTCAGAACTATTCCTGATTGTGTTTTATATAAGGATTACTGCCAACTTACTTTCAGTATAAGCAAAGCTTGCACACACTCTGACCTAAATAATATTGCATCTTGGATAGCACAGGTTTGATTTTAATAAGTGTGTTTCCTTCACATTAATGTGTGCTACAATATTCACAGCTCTGAGACTATATTAAATCCAAAAGCACACAAGGAGAAGTAATTATTTTGGCGAAATTGGAGTGGCAGTCTGTATATTTGAGCTAGTAGCTCTTCACAGGAATGTGTAATAAACCGGTGGTGTAGATGGGGGGGAAATGAAACAAACAACAACACCGAAAAAAAAAAATAAAGAAAATCATAACCTGATTCCTTCAAAATTGTTTTCTCCGCTTTCTGCTTTTCTTCTATGAATCTTGCTTTCTCTCAGTCGTGCTAACAAGCGGAGGCTTTCATCATATGCTGGCAGAACCCCGGTGACTACATCTCCAACCCCCCATCCTCCGGGAGCTGTAATTGATCATGGTTACTTCCTCTTTTTCTTGCTTCACAATGGAAGAGACTGAATTGGTTTGTGGCTGAGTTAGCGCACTAATTAGGGGGTTGGGTCCATTGTGAGATGCATAGTGTTATAACTGGCCTTCTTCTACAGAATATCTGCATACCGTATGGGCCAGACAGCAGCCAAGGAATTGCCAGGTTGGTGGAAGGATCCTGCTGTGGTAGCGCTGAGAATACCTAAACTGCCGTTGTGAAATATGCAGCTGTGTAAATATGCTGCACAAAAGTCTGTGGTTGGAAGGGGTGCGGTGATAAAGATATATGTCAGCTACTAAAGGAAGCATGGTAAATTCACTTTTTAAACACATTATCACCCCGTGTTCTTGATGAAGACATCCCTGCACTGTTTGTTGCAAATGGTTTCTCATCAGTTCCTTAATCCAGCTTTGCATCAATGGATCTTTCGTATTTTTGGCTTTTTATGAATATTCTTTACAGTATCACTTCTCAATCATTGTCCCTACTTTACTGTTCTATTAATATGACAAATGTTATTTTGTACTTAAAACTGTTATGTTGGTCAGGCAACCGTTGTGTTACAGCTACTACTTGAGTATTTCTCTCAGCTGGTGATATAATGATGTCTTAACCTGTCACATTCTATTTTATGTGACTCCAGTTAAAATGTGCACATACGCTGAGGAAGGCATCTTACCGAAACGCATCCATGCTGTACAAATTAAAGTATTTGTCTTGCTAAGCTTGAGAGTTCTCTCGCATTTTTTTTCTAAGCAGTTAAAATTACCCATGTATGTACAGAATTACTGTAAATAGCTGAACATTATAACTTGTTGGAGAAAAATGTCAACTAGATGATTTTAGATAGATAAGTGTCTGCTGGAAAAAGGCAATAATAATGATAAACAGAGGTGCTACGTACTTTACAAGTCCAATTTGTTGGTGTCTTGTTGATCAAGGCCCATCCAAACATCATACTCAAATTTCAACAATAATGAGTACATAATCACGTTTGGTTAAAAAAAGATAAAGTTTTGCAGATCACCCAATAGAAATGAATTTAATTTGACAAAATATAGTTTGATGTCTTTATAATAAAGTTCTTTTGTCATTTCTTTCCGGATTCTTTTATCACAACGTGTTACATATTATTACTGATACTGCTGTTTACTTAATAAAACTAAAAAAAGAAAGAAAAAAACGCAAACGTGACACAGGGTACAGTGAAAGCTTTCATCTTTTCTCTGGCATTAATTAAGTCTCCAGAATCACACTCTTTGTGTATGCTGCTTCCCAGCTGTAAATTACCGTTCGAAGAAGATTAAAAAAGGAATTTCAAATGACAAAAATGAATCTCTCAGTGATTAAATGAAGCTATGCCATGATGATCTTTTTTTTCAGCGATATTCAAAATAAAACCTATTACTTTAGAATCCATTATGTAAACTTTCATAATGGTGTATTTAATTGCTGAATGAAGCCGAGCAACTGAAAGGAATATTCAGTTTATATTCCAGATTCCATCGTCTGGGCTCGGTTGTTATTTTCACAAAAGTTCATAAAACCCACAGGCTTGTAATTCTTAATGAGTTTTAAATTATATTGAGTGCAATAACAGAAGAGTCAGCATGTTATGCTGCCTCTGTGTAGTACATGGGATTTTGGAAGCCTTCTTCAGAACAAAGATGGCTGTTGAGACTAATCTAAGGATACTATACATCAGTGTGTGCACTGGTGTCACATAGGAGAGGGGCCAGAAAATGACAAATGACTGATCATTTCATAGACACCTCTTTGACATTCTCCTCTGCAGTAGAACACAATTTCACGTCATGTGTGCAGTGTCAGTAGAGGACAATACTGAATTTGTGTAACTATCAATACTCCATATGTGGTGGTTATATTATTTGTTTTCTCTGCCAGCGTCAGCACACCTGCGATCTCCTGCCATACACACTACATGTGCTGCTGCCATTATGAACGGAGCAAAAAGCTGAGGCACAACAAGATGTTTAGCTTCGCCCACGTTGTATTCCAGATGATGTACAATATGTCCATTTTGCCTGTTATGCATTGAAGCCGCATCAGAAGGTGTGTTCAGAATGCCTTGTCATTTGGAGGCTGATTGGGTGTTCGTAAACTCCAGATGTTGGTCAGAAGATCACTATTGAGACTCACATCCATGTTCCAGCTGAACCCACTGGTAGCAAACAACATATTGTCTTCAGGGTGCCAATTTAAAGGTAGAAAGAAGGAAGTTAATATTTGTCCTTTATACAGGTTGTGAAAGACATTATTGTTCCCCATTGTTACTTAAAATGACAACCCATCAGTTAGCGTCTCTATATTTAAGTGCTGAGGTGATTATTGCCTGAGTATATTGTCCATTGTACAATTTTGTGACTCAGCATCTGCTTTTCTCTGTGTGTTCCCCACCTCTCAGTCTTCCATCATCTCATTCTGGTGTCCTACATGTCCCCCAAGCTGACATAAACTCTGTGGGAGGTCAGACTTTCTCCCAAGCTGTGTGATTCCCTCCCCAAAAACATCAGGAAACCTCTTGCTCTGGACACCTTTAAATCCAAACTGAAGACCCACTTTTTTGGAACTGCTTTCAAGAACCACATTTCTATGCTTTCCTTTGTCTCATAATTTGTTTTAATATTGTTTGCATTATAATCTCTTCTAACATATTGTTAATGTCTGTTTTATCTGTTTTAATATGTTAATATGTTAATATAATTTTTACGTTGGCTAACTGTAAGTTTGTTCTCGTTTTATTCACTCTATCTTCTTACTGTAAGGTGCTTTGAGAAGCTGCTTTTAAAGGTGTTGTGGAAAATAGTTTGTTGTTGTTTTGCCAGTTGTACAGTGCTTAAATTCACCAACCTAATTATGTTTGTGTTTTAGTACAGCTACAGAGTGGTCTGCAGTACCACAATTACTGTTACCACTGTACTGTGCTAAACACTTGGGTTGAATTACCCTAGAAGCTTGTATCCCATATTCAGACATACAACAAATTTTCCAATCTGTATCTCAACCTATTAATATAGAGGAAAAAAGAAAAAACTGTTGGTAGTGAAGTAAGTATTCCTTGGGTTAATTTTCTTCCCCCAATCTTTTGAGCCAGAGATGCTGTCCAAGAACTACTACTGTGAGATAAGCCAGAAAAAGAGAGAAAAAAAAAAATGAAGCCTTTTACATTTAATCTATCTGCCAGGCGAATTATTTCAGATGTGGTCCTTATCTTCTTATTTCAAGTGCACCCTTCTCCATTTCTTGGTATGACCAGGTCGTCAAAGGATCAAAGCCTTACAAGAACAGGCGATTCAAAAAGATTTTTATTCTCTCGGAAGGGCCTGGAATGACAATCCAGAGAGCTGCCGCTGGCTGGCTCTAAATAACCCCGGTGCCTGTGGAGCACACAGAGACGTGTTCTGTCACAAAGCCCGAAAGGAAGAGCGTAACGAGTTGTGCCAGGCCTGGGCCGATTAAGGGCACGGTGGACAGGTGCTGAGGGTCCCGTTCTTTCTTGCTGTGCTGTGGCATGTAATCACTGCTCCTTCCTCAAAGGCACGGGGGTCTTGGACCTCGCTGTCTTTACTGTGAGATGTCTAGACAAGAGAAACTCTGTTTTCATGCCTGTATTTTAAGAAAAGCTCTATGCACACACATACATATCTATAAATATGTATGTATAATATATATGTATAATATGTTGTATAGAGGGGGTGCGGTGGCGCAGTGGGTTGGACCACTGTCCTGCTTTCCAGTGGGTCTGGGGTTCGAGTCCTGCTTGGGGTGCCTTGCGACGGACTGGCGTCCCGTCCTGGGTGTGTCCCCTCCCCCTCCAGCCTTACGCCCTGTGTTGCCGGGTTAGGCTCTGGCTCCCCGTGACCCCGTATGGGACAGGCGGTTCTGAAAATGTGTGTGTGTGTGTGTTGTATATATGTGTGTGTGTTTGTTAGTACAGCTACAGTGTTTTATGACAGCTACAAAGTATATATATATTTCCTCTCCAAAATTAGGTGTCCCATTACTATTATTTATAAAACATAGATGGTCATCTAATGTTCTGTTACACCTTTCAACCAACTTTATTCCTAGCCATTATCACAAATTCTATACTTCTTTTTCGGAATTTGTGAGTCTCAACACCTCATTTACCTGAAATGATGAATTTGGTATTTGATCCTCTTTGCACTCTATTATAGTTGCACCCATTCATTTTCTATGGCTGCCTGGATCTGTCCCGAAACATTACAGATGTACAAAATGTGAACAAAGCACATCTAATTCAAATGATTTTATATGTTCAGACACCTCATGTGGAGGATGCCATGAAGCCATAATGTTTTGTGTTTTCTGATAGAGCTAAAAATGTTGAAGCTAAATTTGAAGTGTTCTACAGGTTGCGTTTTCCTTCATGAAATTTGTTGCCCAAAATATAAGCCACAAACACTAATCTGTTCGGTAAATATACAGAATTATACACTATATGCTGCTGATTGTGTTTTACAGTGATTATGACAGATGATTGATCTGAGATGATTGTCTTTTCTCTTCTGAGCCATGAGAAGTATGGGGGCAGAATGAGTTGGGTTATATAAACACAACGGCATGAAGAACTCCATGCTGGATTTGAATCCAAACATAGCCATGCATGTAACCTCCCCCATAGCCATCCCATTACATTTAGACCTCACCATGATTCACCTCAAGCAATCACCTAGCTATTCATAGGCCCTGCCCTGGGGAGGTGGTATATTTCAGTGCTGTAATATTCCGTACTTTGTTTAAGGACAGTACATGGTTAGAATCACCATCCGGTTTTACACGTAACTATAGGACTTATAGCAAGATGAAAAATCTAGTTATGGGTGATAACAGGAGAAATAGAAAATGTACAACCATACGTCCTAGAGGTTACAGTTAAACTCAGCACCAAGTCCCAGCTCTTCCGCAGTATGCCCATGGGGTAGAAACTGGCCGTGTTCCCTTGAGTAGGTGAGATACTTGGGGTTCCCTCCCACTCCTTGCTCACATTCACACCTAGGGCCGCATGGTGCCCATTGGGTTACAGGTGGAATCGGGCAAATAGCTCTCTCCTTCAAGAGTGTTACATCGCCTGATGGAGCCTGCAGCCTATGGAGTGAAATAAGCGGGTGGCTCAAAGCCTGTACAGCGGATTTTGGCATAAAAAGAAATGAGTTTGTGTGGGTGTCATGCTTCGAGGGTGAAAATATAACAACTGGGTAACTGGCAAAAGCAAAGTTTGGGAGAAGAAGGGGTAAAACAAAAAAGGTATATGACAGCAGTATGTCAGAGCCTGTGCTAAATGTGGAATACTGGAATGTTATGTCATGGCACAGTTTCAAGAGCAACATAAAATAACTTTTAAATACTGGATTGGCACATATTTAGTAGAAACTAACAAAAGAAAGAAAAATGTGACCATTTTTAACAGGGCATATACAATGACTGAATTTGTTGCTTAGCAATGGCAAATTGTTAAACTGGCTGGCTGAAACAGCGGGACTGTTCTGCTCAGAAAGTAATAATAATAATAATAATCCATCTATCTAACAACTGCTTGTCCTCAGCAGGGTCTACATGAAGTGGAGCCTATCTTGGAATCACAGGCCACAAGGGTGGGATACCAGACTCATTCACACGCTACTATGCAATTTAGCATCACATGTTCACCTGAACAATGTCTTTGGATCGTGGGAGGAAACTAGTGCACCTGGAGGAAACCCACACAGACACAAGGAGAATATGCAAACCCACATTTTCTCACACCACCCAGGGACTGTGAAACAGCAACACTACTCTCCGCACCAGTGTGCCACCCTAAATAATAATAATAATAATAATAATAATAATAATAATAATAATAATTGATGTTGACCACTGATCAAACTGGCCAACAGTTATATTGCATTAAATTGTGCTGTGATCAAACTAGTCTAAAACAATGTCTTAAAAAAAATAAAAGAAGTAATTTAAAACAACAATAGAATGAAAATGTACTTTATGTTTACTGGACATGGTTCAATTGTCTGGAATTGCCTTTCTATGAATGTTTTTTTAAACCCATTTCAAGCTCAAGGCCAAATTAATATATTAGAATGAATTGCCATTTCACTTAAAATGGTACGGACAGCAGGGTAGGGAAGAGAGGCATGAGTGTTTAAGTCGAATTCAACTCGTGGCAGGTCATGGCTTTCAAGGAAAAGCGTGGTACAAAAGTAGTTTACCATTGCATTCTTATCCATGGATCTTAGTAAACAATATTCAAACTGCATACACTCAACATCGGATTCAAATCTTAACCAGAATGAGCAGTTTAGGCACTGCGAGGCACCTGCACAACCTACTATGCCACCATACATAGTGCAGTACATATGGTAAAAAGTCAAAAAATACTGACTGGTTAGATGATTAACATTTTGTAAAGTCCCTTATTGCTGGTGCCCTGTAATACCTACAGCCTCTGCCTCCATTTGCTGTCAGTCCAATGTGGCACTAAATGAAATGCTACAGACAAGTTTCGTATTACCATCAGTGTCGTTGTGTACGTCGATGAATGAAGACTTCTCTTTCTCTGAAGTGTCATGTCTTTCTACACTGCAAGTTTGTACCAGTCTGCAGACGAATGTTGCAGTCACTAGAGATGCAAGATTTGGTTATGAAAATGAAGAAAAAAATTTTATATTTCATTATGTTTATTTTTTTATTTTTATTTTATGTGGCTCTACTCTTTGTCATGTGTACATTTTGGCTGTTGACTCCAGAAGCTAAGCTTGGTGAGTCTGACCTTTGTGGCTGTGGACTCCACCACATGGTGTGAGAATCCAAACTGAGGCCATGTTCTGAATCATTTACTAGGAGAATAAATAATGAGTTAGGGATGTCACATTTGACACCAGATCCTTGGGTGTACAGAAGCCGACAAAATAATGAAAGCATGATGTCCCTTCAGAAGATGAGAACAGTACAATCATCTCAGATCTAATTATAATCTAAGTGCAGCATAAAGACACATGCTTTGGGTTTGACATGCACTGTGACACACATTATGACATTAAGAAGCAACAGAACTGTTTGACTTGACATTTCCAGTTGCCAGAAACTGAGTGTTTTTGCAGATTTTATTGCCAAAAACTCATTAATCAGCAACAAGTTTGTATTTAGCTGAATACCAGCCTTGTTGTATTTTTACTCCATCAAGCATGGCAATGGTGGAGAGCAGAGGAGAGTTGCAGGGGGCCAGAAGGAGTACCAGGCAATGTGTTGTGTTGGGGACCCAGGAATACCATCCCCTGTCACAGCGAAGACAGGCTGTATTGGTGCCTACCAGACATGGATCTGACATGGCGTGAAGGCCAGCGAATAAATGCAACGTGGAGGGTGGAGCAATCAATATGGTACAATAACAATCAGAGGTAGCACGCGGCTCAAGCACTTGCCTCATTCTGCCACGTGCATTTATATGTGTGTGGTGAGGTGCATTGTGGTAATGAGAAATGCAATTACTCTCCTTCTACTCGGAGGCACCCACACTGTGATTAGAGCCAGAAGAAGAGTTTGGGGATGAAATGAGGGACAAATAGAGACAGTGGAGATGTGTTTGTGTGTGTGTGTGTGTGTGTGTGTGTGTACTCACAAACTTGCACGTGCATGGACACTCGTGTGTCTGTATGAGGTTCAGGGTGGTGGTAATAAGAAAAGTGATTATTCTCCTTCACACTCACAGTGACCAGAGCAAGAGAAAGGATTGGAATTTTGGGGCACAATCTAGTCAACTGGATAGATAGATAGATAGATAGATAGATAGATAGATAGATAGATAGATAGATAGAGCCAATCATGCAGAATTCCAGAGAAGGGTACACACATTTTTTTCCTCACAGCTGCATATGTAGACACCTAACAGCCAGTGTATTTATTTATGACCTTAAAAATCTTCTTCTTCTTCTTCTTCTTCTTCTTCTTATTATTATTATTATTATTATTATTATTATTATTATTATTATTATTATTATTAATAATAATAAGAAGAAGAAGAAGAAGAAGAAGAATTTGAAAAATCACCTAAGAAAGATAGGGGACCTTGCCTTTTATACATTGCTTCCCATTAGTGAATCCCCCTTAAGCCGGTTGTATAATTACAGAACATACAATCCTGAATAATAATTTAAATAATTGTGAATGCAGTTTCGCGCTGAGACATCCCTGGTCCCTTTCTTCTTCCCCTCAAAAGATCACTTGATATGTAGATGTTACAAAAAGAAGCATTTTAATATGGCTGGTAATTAGTAGGAAAATCAATCACTTAGATGTAATTCATGTAATTAAAGTTTAACATTTGGGTGCATTTGACACCATCATGGCATACGCTCCCTGTATTTAAAGATGTAATTAATTTTTAATGAACTGAATGTGAAACTACGGGTGTATTTTCCTGAGTGGAAACAAGGATTAATTTTTAAAGTGTAGGGAATTTTGCGTGGATTTATATGGCATTTACGATATGATTTGTTATCAATGGGTGTAAAATCACATTTGAGAAGTGCATTCTGTGTGTTCCACTCTCGCAGAGAGAATGATGGTACACAAATCGGTTTGCAATATAATCTCCCCCTCTTCAAAGGGATTGATGTGCCGAAAGAAAAATAATCAAAAGAAAAAAACCAAACAAACAAAAAAAAGAGAAAAAAACGACTGCACTCACAGCCTGTGTCGCCGGTACAGTGTCAAGGAGAGGTTTCTGTCAGCCTTGCCAGTTTGTGTTTGTTGTTCTTGACAACCAGAGGTTATGGGAAACTTGTATATGATAAATTTTCACAGCTAGTGATGGTTAATTTAAAAAGGTGATTAAAATAAAGGAAAAATATATAATTTCTTTTTTTCTGATTAAACATGTTGGAAAATCGCTTTGCGCCTTCGAAATTGTATGGGTTTTTATCACATGACATTTGGGTAATGTAGAAACTCCAATTATCTACAGCAACGATCCTTACGGAGCCGTTGACCTCAACCTACACGTACCTTAGCAATTTAATTTTACCCAAGCAAGGTGCTAATTAGCTGCGTTTCAAAGGAGGCAAATACCGGGAGCACGAAAAGGAAAGAGCAAAAGGCTGGAAACTTGACCTTGCCGAAGAAATTTAAAAGGATTTGAAACGACGTTTGTTCCTTGGGTGCCCGAGCCGAACGTTCGATATTAGATTTTCTGAGATGGGTGGGAGGCAGCGAGGAAGGATGTTGCGGCGGGTGGGCAAAATGGACTCGGTCTCTCACCTTGAAACACGCAGTAATACAGGCCTGGGAACTGAAAAGCATTTGCGTGTAACTTTGATAGCTTTTAGCGTTTGCAGTAGCACCATATTGTGAGCAAGAGTACACTTTTATCGTGTTTTCCATGACCCTGTGGCGAGGAGTATATCACTCAGGGTGGGAAGGGGTGGTGGAGCAGCTAATAATTTTACCCTGGGCCACAGAACTCCCATTTCTAGTGTTTTTCAACCATATGTGTTTTAACAGACTGTTTTAGATGTTAACACTGAAGTCTGAAAGCTACTGCAAAATAGAAGACTTACTTTAACATATGAAATAACAACAATTAGCATTGTAAATGATTTTCCCCTGATGGCCAGGGAACCACTCTACTACTACTGCACCTCTTGCTTCACTAATTTTTATTTTTAGTGTCATTCCATGCAGGAAAAAAAAATCACTACAGCAGCCTATGAAATTATGTATCCTTTTTCAACACAGCAGGCTTATTTTTTAATTTTTCTAGTAGTTACATTGTCATTCTACTTTTATAACAGGTATTTTATTAACTGCATACCATGCCTTTCAGTCTGCAAATTACATACACATACACACACACACACCCACACACTTTCAGAACCGCTTGTCCCATACGGGGTCACGGGGAACCAGCGCCCAACCCGGCAACACAGGGCATAAGGCTAGAGGGGGAGGGGACACACCCAGGACGGGACGCCAGTCCGTCGCAAGGCACCCCAAGCGGGACTCAAACCCCAGACCCACCAGAGAGCAGGACTGTGGTCCAACCCACTGCGCCACCATCATTACACAATCACTGCACTGCAATTCTTCCGTAACAAACAAACTACGCTATATACTTCGTACTCCCTATCACAGTGACAGCTTAAATGAATGACAACTCTTGTTTGAGGTATAACATAATTACAATATGAAATATTATTAAATAACATTTAAAATATAACACCATAGCTGAAACGCGGGGGCGCAGTGGGTTGGACTGGGTCCTGCTCTCTGGTGGGTCTGGGGTTCGAGTCCTGCTTCGGGTGCCTTGCGACGGACTGGCGTCCCGTCCTGGGTGTGTCCCCTCCCCCTGCGGCCTTTGGTTCCCCGCAACCCTGTCTGGGACAAGCAGTTCAGAAAATGTGTGTGTGTGTGTGTGTGTGTGTGTGCCATAGCTGAAATATAGGCATCCATTGATTTACAAACTCTTTTGATCTGAAATTTTGGCATAACAGCTCTTGGTTTTTGATACTCATTCATCGATTTACAAAATGATAAATGAATAAAACAAAAATCCATCTATAACCTGTCCAAAGAAATATTTGAAAGTCCAGTGCCGTTCAAGTGAATTAGAAGTACAGCAATACGCTGTTATGGAATGGACTGGATATAAGGAAAACACAATTTTCTTTCACTTACTGCCTAGAAACATACCAATTATTTAACTCAAGTGTTGAAGTGATCATGAAATGATTCACATCCAGATCTCTACGTTTGTTGGTGTGAGAGGAATGTTGGATGAAAGTGTTGCATTATGGGAAGTGTAGTGAATTCCACCAGAGGGTCTGTGAGCAATTTTCAGTGTGTTAATTACATTTATTTATTTAGCTAAGTCTTTTATCCCAAATGACTTTCCCTGCTAAGGTGCCCAAAACTATTTACCCATTTTTACACCTGGATAACATTATCGGAGCAATTTCAGAAAAGCCACTTGATCAAGGTTATTACAACAGTAGTGAGACTCAAACTGGCAACCTTAAGATCCGAAGCCAGCAGCTCTACTTCTATATTACTACTGACCCTTAACCGTAGAGGTGATGTCAACAGCCGCTGAATGTTTGTGTGAGGTGGACAAAAAATATCATCAGCTGCAATTTAATGGAATGATTGGACAGACAGCAGAGGAAAAGTTTAGCTGATAGTTTCTCAGATATATATATATGTACATTTTGGCAACAGTGCACAGGTTTTTACAATGAAGAAATGCTTAGTGGCTCTTTTGGTTTATTGCTCATCATGTGGAAAACTGTTGGTTAGGACAAGAAAACTGGCCACGGTCTGGAAGCAGCAAGCAAAGGTAGCAAGATTAATGAACTCTGCAGCACAAACTAGATGACATCACCCAGAGAGCCTAATATCATTCCTATCACCACACCCCAGACACCTGATCCCAATCGGCAACACCAGGCTTAAAAAGTACCCATCTTCCAGTTGCAGAATCTTGCTTGAGACAACCGTCCTCTCTACATTCTCAAACATACCTTGCTGTTTCTATCTCATGTCCAGCTCCTCATCGTCCCCTAGCCCTGCTTCACGTCTCCTTGGTTATGACCACTCGCGTTGTCCTTCGACCACAACTTTGGAAGCTCGCTTTTGCCCAGTTCGCCCATCGACCGACTGTTCACCCATCCCCGGTACAGGGATCCTGCACTTGGGTCCAACCTCCTCCATGTTTTCTGTCCAGCCTGACACCTAAAAGGGATTATGTAAAGTTTACTCTGACAGTGCCTGGTGTTAGGGTTGGGGTATGAGCCTTGAGGGAGTGAGCTGTCAGCAAGCCAGGAGGCATCCAACAACATCTGCTATATCAGTTCTACGCAAAATGAAAAACTCAGTACTCATCAGGATCTGCTGAAGGCTCATGTAAAACTAATTTAATTCTTAAACATCTCAATGTCAGTTCACATGTCTGAAAAGTAGCATTTATTTTGCTTTAACACTAACCCTAACCCTAACTGTTTGGCATATACCCAAATGCAAAGCAACCATGCTCCAGATGATAATCTCTGCTTCCTCCACCTGACCGACAGGAGGAAGGGCCTTTGGCAGTGTCACTGCATAATCTCTGCAGCACTAGATATCCCCAGTTCAGTTAAAACGGGGCTGCTTAATTTATTAAAGATATGCAGTAAATATCTGGTGCTGTGCAGAGTGGCTTTGGAGGCGTTCAGCAATCGATGAAGAAATAAAACAGAATTCGATTTAAAAAAAGAGGTTAACTGAAATGGAACCATTAAAGGATCTTAATGTCCTCATTTAAAGTCAGCCGAAGATGGCTGTGGCATAAAACACAGAGAGGGACTAGGACTCCCTAGTTGGGCGTGACACGAGCCAGATGGATCATTCTCTACCCCCACAGAGTCATCCTGGCTGCAATTAGCTCAGTTTCATTGTGGGTTGGAAATGGGGCCTCCGGGACCACTGGCAACCCAGCTTTATGGCCCCTACAGCCACTTGGTCTGTTTTCCAAGGCTGTTGGGGAGGAGGTGAGGGGCTCTGCCCCGTGGCAGACCCTAATTAAGGCCACGTCCCGGTGAAAATAAAGGGTACTTGGATGGAGTGTGCTAATTTTGGGGCATGACAGACAGAGAGGCCCCAAGGAAGGTGGGTAATATCCGAAGCTGCCCGAGGCACCAGAGGAACCCAGAGTGTGACTAATCAGACTCATTGCGCTTTCGCATACTGAGCCATCAAAATGAACAGCTGCGTTGCAGGTAGTCATTTCAGATTCCAAAAAAGCTTTCAAACATTTCATCCAGGGTACTTTTGACGCATCTCCAAAAACATCATGTTTGAGTTTCAGGTAAGTTAGATTAGCAGTACTTAATAATAGCTTTACAGGAATGTTGAGTAAATGTTGTGGAAGGCTGCCTTAGAGCCACATCCTTTTTTAAACCAAAAATGGCCTCTGGAGAGATACACTCACTGGCCACTGAATTAGGTATACATCACAGCATGGGCAGGGACCTTCTTTTGCCCCCAGAATAGCATAAATTCAGTGACAAGGTGCTGGGCATATTTTAAAGGGTTCTTGGTCAGTTTTTTGTTGGACAGGTTCCCAGCGTTCCTCCAAATTTTTTGGCAGCACATTCACTCTGCTAACATTGCATTCTACCTCACCCCAAAGATGTTCTGGTGGCTTGACAGGTATGGACTGTGCAGCCCACTGGAGTGAAATAAAGGCACTGTCATGCTTATGGAACCATCCTGAGATGATGTGTGGTTTTTGACATGGCACATTATTTTGCTGCAAGCATCCATTTTAGAAATGTTGGGTATATATCTCATTGGGAACAATGATTTTCTGCCTTGTGGCATTTAAACAATGCTTAGTTCTTACAGAAAACCTTATGTAACCTTAAAAAATATTCCTCAGACCAATATTCAACCACCGTCATCTCGTTACCTGGCAATTTTACCTAATAAAGTGGCCTGATAAAGTGACCAGTGACAGCAGCTGTCAGAAAAGAACTAGAGGTGATTGGTCTGGTGCAGCACTTTGGACTTTAAGAAAGCTGGGCTGATAGATGTGGGGTCGTGACCCTGAATGTGGACCTAAAAACCCATCCATTCAATAAGAAGTCGAATGCACGTTTGCACACAGAACATTTTAACACAATATTTACCCCGAGAAGCGAAAGCCGAGGTCATTAAAACAGCTTTTTCTACTGTAAATTCTGGAATACCTTAAAGCTCAATATCTCTCTGGTCAATTAGAGTTCAGTCTATGGAAAAGTGCTTATTCAGTGGTGCAGTTCACTGATTCGGGGAGGACCGAGCTGAGTTTTGAAGGCCAAATCCTTAGCAGGTATCGGGAATTGGTTGAAGATAACATGTACTTTTCTACAAGAGCAATAAAGATTTAAGTGGTGATTGACACACACTGGAGTCCTGTACCCAGAAATGAAACGATATATATGTTAGGTCATTACCGAGCAGTCAGGCAGATTGTTTAACTGAAGGATTCATTATAGCAGGAAAACACATTGGCCACCCCCCAACAGGTCATTTCCATGAAAGGATAATCCAATCAGTTCTTTATTTATGGTTCATGTGAAAAGTTATATCTGGGAACTGATTTCTCCAGAATGGTGAACATCTTGTGCCATCAATAAATCCCATGTAGCTTGTACAGGGGCCCCATCATCACTGCTTCATTATGAGCAATTCACAGTTTCTCAGTTGCATTTGAAATGTGTTACGTGGAGATTGTGGGCAAAAGCAGGTCCGCAAACCACGCCATTAGCATTGAGGGCCTGTCCTGGAATCGGCCATTACAGGGCATCCAGGGAGTCCTTCAGATGATATGAATTCTGTTATGCCAGGTTTGTGGATTTCAATATTCCCATAAGCACTCTGCCAATCACTCATACATTTTAATTGGTACTTTCATCTTATAAGCAGTCTCCACAGAGGGTACATTTTACATTCAAAACAGCTTTGGATAAATTAGTTGATGATGTGAACACTAAGAACAGGTTATTAGCAGCATATTGTATTTTTACATGGGTTTATATATGCTTCAAGGACAAGTATATCACACTGATAAGGCCTAAACCCCCTTAGACACGTGACCCCTTGCCTTTCTGCTGGATAAACCAGTACACAAATCCTTATGTCAATCTTATGTGATTTTATCTAACAGCAGACTAAATAACCTTTAGCACACTAGATTTTGGACTTGACGGACCAAACCACTGCAATACTTCAGAGCAGATACCTTATATATAACCGCAACAGGCTTTACATACACTGCATAATGTCCTCCATAACTGTTTTATGATAGAGGCAGAGGTGCTTATTGGTATATCAACTAATTTCACACTCTACAAACTTTGACATCATTAGTATTAAGGAAGTAATGTAACACCATATAAAATATTGTGTGTATAATATAATACTGATAGAGGAAAAGAACTGCCTAATTTTATACCTAGGAATTAGAGGGGAAAAAAAATAATTTTCTGTAGTGCAAAGAGATGTTTTCTTCTCTGATGGATCTTATTCTTTCTCTCGCTCTCCTTCTGCCTTTCCCCTTCATTTAATGTCCTATGCCAAACATGTTATTTGTTACTCAAAGCCTTTCCTGCTGTCTGGGATCAGACTTGGTGCTGAGACTCCAACTTTCTCTCCGTCATCTCCTATCTTACTCCATCGCTGCCTCCTTTCTAGTCTTCCTCTCTCTATCGCCCCAACTGACGCCCTCACTCTTTTTTTCCCTATCTCACTCCCTGCCTCAGTCCCGCTTCTGCTTACACCCTCAATCCCTTGCTACTCCTCTCTGTTAAAACTCATCGTGTCTCTTCGTCTCTCCATTCACTCAATTTGGCAGCAGATGGTATAACGGTTAAAGTTCCTGCTTTGGATTCAAAGGGTCCAGGTTTGAATCCCAACTACAGTACCTTTGACCAAGAGTACTTACCCTAAATTGATACAGTAAACATCACTCACCTGTATAAATGGGTACATCATTGTGAGCAGCTTAATGCTGTAAGTTATTTTGGAGAAAACCATCAGCTACAAGAGTTGTGAATGACTCTGCTGTTTCAGCTGTGATATTAGATTATTTATCAACATTAATGGATGGCTGTGATTGGTTGAGGTTGTCTATGTGATAGGATATTATTCTCCTATGTTGCTTATACGAGCCATTACTTTGTTTCTGTACAAAGGTAAATTTGAACAAGAAAAGAACTACAAATGTATATTTTTTTCTGTAATTTTCTGAAACATCCCCATAAGTGTTTGTTCCCTGTTTCTTTTGCTGCTGTTGTGTTGACTGACTGCTCTGAACCGATAAGCAGGCACAGGAGTTGTGTTGCGCCGTTTATATTAATGGGTGCATCATTGTAAGTGACTTAACGCTGTAAACATCAGCTAAATTTATGAAAATCTCCTAAAATTCTTCATTATGTCTCCCTTCTTCTGCAACCTCCGTGCCTTTCGTACTCACTCCTGTCTTTCTTTTGCCTTGTTGCTCAGTAGCCAACTCCTAAGGACAATGATCCTTACATGCCAGCCCTGGCCCTTCCGCTTTATTAAGCAACTCAGCCACTGATTGGCATGTACCAATTCGCCGACTCCAGCTGGTCCACTGCCAGCCTCAGTGCCCGTTCCCAAGTCTGTGGGCGTGCTCCACTCATTCCCTTGTTTTTGCGGTTGTCCTTTTTTCCTCTTCTGTTTGTTTCTCAATCTCTCCCCCCCTCCGGTGGGCAGGTGTTCGGCTGCCTTTCTGTCGGAAACGCCCGTCTCATACGTTGTGCGCGCCTGACGTACGCAACGCAGTGTGGGACAGGCTCCACTGCAAAGGCACCAGCGCGTTCTGAGCATTTCTGGTCCAATTAAGAACTATGCTAAAGCAGCAGGCACCGAAGCCTCAGACTGCACCTGTCAGCCTTTCAGCTGGGATGACAGAGGACACCTCGCAAAAACTTTTGGTAACAAGACCCCGCCCTCACACTCAGTTCTGCTGCTACTGACGAATCCCAGCAAAGATCTTCACTCCTGCTACTCGTATAAATATTTATGAGCGAGACAGCCTGGAACATATTTTTGGCTCTGACTGATTGCTGGTTATATCCCACCTAAACATCTCAGCAGTGCTTAGGAATACACTGGTCTCATAAACCCCTACAAATTGTGCGCTGCCGGTGACTATTACACTATTTAGTGTATTTGATTGTTCAAAGAATGTCAACATGCCCTGTAATCATTTATAAAATGTAAAGCACAAGAAACATAACATACTGCAGGAATACAAGAGCAAAGAGATGGGAATCCACAGTTCAATTGAGCATGTCACTTTCCACACTCTGGTTACCATCTACATGATGGTCAGGGAATCTATACACTGAGACCTACAGGACCTAATCACTACCCAGATCCTAAAAAGAGTGTTGCAGTCCTCCATCTCCAGTTGGGTGGTGGTCCCACTCAAACAGGATCCAAAATCTAAAGTCTGTAGGTTCTTGGTTTTTCCTCCAGTATGGTGGAATGAGCTCCCCTCATCCCTCAGAGCTGCTGAATCCCTTGTAGCATTTAAAAAAGGGTCTCAAAACACATCTATTTTCATTTTCCTTCTAAGCTCCTGACACCTTCATAAGTTAGTCCTTCACTACCCAATGCACTTTATCTACCCATTTTCCTATTTAAATGTCGGTTCTGTGGGTAGTTATGGGAAAATGTGTACTATGACGACAGTGATGTCCAACAACCAAGCTGTGCATCAGCAATCGTGTTTATGTATCTAAGATCTCTGCCAGTTGTTCATACATTTTTGTTTACTGTGAGCTGTACATTGCTTTGGGGAAAAAAAAATGCCTGCCAAAACCATAATTGTAAATGGAAGTAACAGGGGCTTAAATGGGCAAAATGGCTCATCATTTCCTACAGGGGGTAGAGCAGAGGAAATATTGAGAGGGTTTGTAGAAAGAACAACCGATCAGAGAGCAGTGCAAGGCAGAAAACCTAGAGTGATGTCTGGCAGCTTCTACCTAGCCTTCTGCTTCTGGTTTGTTATTGATGTTGTGCATTATTACTTAGCTTTGTTTAAAATATCTCACTGTCCCTTTTCAGTGTTTTTAATCTTTAATATTATTGGGATTGAAACCCTTGTGAATAAGCCTGGGGGAGACAGCTCTTTGAAGATCCTGAAAGCACAAGTGATTCTTAACCCTACATGTTTATCCCCCCCAATAGCCCTAGCCCTCCAAATCCATACTTATGCAGCTGCATTGCATTGTGGGCGTTTTGCCACATTGCAAGTGTTTACATGCATCTGACCAGCAAACAAGTACATGGTGTGTGATAACACACTCCAAACTCATTGAAGTCTGAAGTTGGTGGCTTAGCCTACCCCACACATGAAAACACATACTCTTGATGACAAATTTTTTCCACCGTCGAGCACATTTACATGCATACACACACTCAGATGCATAGATTACACACACACTAAAATACCCATGCTAAGATATGATGGAGACTTATGCCAATATCCACACCAATACCCACATGTGAATACATACATATTCATATCCTCATGCGTATGCGTCTGCACACTTGTATGAACCAATATGCAAACACAAATACCTGTAGATACAAACACAGCATAGACACACACACACAGTGGTTAGTGTGCCCCCACCCATGTGTTGAGCCTGTTGGGATGCAGACCCCTCACCAGGCCACGCTCCAATGGCCTGAGCCCTGCAGAAATGTCACGTTAGACAGAGCTCACAGCGCTGGGAGCAGCCTGTCCTGCCCTGTTTCACACATCGAGCCTGAGATGCAGCTGTCACTGGGCTCCCATTGGTTTACCAATGGCAATGTTTATTTTATTATTTCATCATTCCTCCCTTTTTGTTTATTGCTGCTGCCTTTTTCATATTAAACAGTCCATTGGTTGTTTCCTTTTTTTTAAATTTTTGATTCAGTTCACCATATATTTCCTTATTAGCTGGTAAAAGCAGCAATGTTATGATTTTACTTTCAATATTAATTATTGGCGTTTTATTATTCTGTATGTAATTCCATTTTTATTTGAATTGTTAGGAGCCCATTTTCTTGCCTAATATCTATCTTGCTCTTCCTCAGTCCGGTTGCAATCATGTTCATCTGCAATCAGAGCGTTCGCAGTCCATCAATTGCCGCATAGCTTTTCAAACAGGGTTTTCCCTTCATTTAATGAGAAGATGGTGCTGTGAACTTAAAGGGCATGTTTAAAGACAAAATCCTTTACAGCGTTTCTAATTAATGAACAGATTTCTCCAGCGATGCCCCCCCCTTTGATCCTCACATTGATTAACAGCGGAAATCAGAGTGTTTTAAGTGATGCAGCGTCACCGAGGCCAAAGGGCATGGTTGCAATATGGACTCACATTATAACACACCGGGACTTCGGCAATAGCTACTGCCACGCTTCAACTCAGGTGTCTTTTATCGCCGCTTACTAAGTCACTCATATTAATATTTTGTTTCCCTGAAATTAGACAGCAGCAGATGTAAACCCTTTCTAATTAAGAAAGGAGCTACAATTCGTTGCCTGGTTACGGTGGGAAATCTGGCAATAATCAGACTTGGGGGTTGAGAGTTACATCTTCCATGAATCTACCGCCTATTTTAATCGAGTTATGATTATTAACGAGCATTTAACTGACCCCTTTGTCTCTTCACAAAACTCCAAACAATCATTCACCCATTTATCCAGCAGAGCAATGTAAAACACATATGATTCAGAATCTGCAGTTCATCTGAAACATATGTCGTTGGACTGGTGGAGGAAACCAGAACATTTAGAGAAAATCCATGTGGATACAAGGAGAATGTGTTAAACTCCACACAGACCAAACCAAATGCACAGCCCAGATGCTGTGAGGCATCAGCACTACCTGCTGAGCCACCATGCCACCAATAAACATTGCTAGTGAGAAGCCAATGAGCTGAAAAGGAAAATTGTAGCAACCTTCAGATAAATCTTTTTTCAGTTTTTTTCCCCTGTCAGTACCAAAAAATATCAGAGAGCTGATATTTGTCGTGAAAAAGAACAAACTGACATTTGGACGAAAAGGCCATCTCGGAGGAACGAGTGACGGATTGTTAAAACGAAGCCACTTCGACAGGGATGAGTTAACCAGGCAATGTTGATACGGGCCGAGGAAATGTAGATGTATATGGCATTCAGACAGACTCAATTGTGTTTAATGTTGAGGGACTAAAGACCGTCTCCTCCCGAATTAGAGTGTGAAGTGGCGCCGAGGGCCGTGTCTGCCGGGTGCGATAAGGCAGGCCACGCGGGTGCCCCACGACTGTACTTCAGTCTCAATCACATTAAAAGCTCTCACTCTCTCCCCCACTTGCATTCAGGAACAGTGAGCCACTCCTGCCACTGGACTTAGCACACAATTAAAGACCACCTGTGATATGTAATGAGAGATTTTTCTATCGATTCTGCAATTTAGCAGCTCGGTCTGCCTAACTGACACTTGGAACACCTTGCTACAGGTAGTCTGACGGACCCTTTCTGATGTGAAATGCGAACCTGATAAAAGTGATTCGTTGGCAATTTCAGAAACTGGATTCACAAAACAGAGTCTGAAAATTACCCAAAGTCCAAGCCACACCATTTCTGAACTAGTGCGACATTAGGCGGCAAAATTTTTATAACTTCTGCTTCCTCCTCAAAAGACCCCAGCTTAAACATCACCTTCTGTTGTAGTACCTTTGATGAAGGTACTTAACTTTAACTGATACAATAAGAATTTACCCTTATGTATAAATGGGTAAATTATTGAAAGTAGCTTAACATTGTAAGATGATTTGGAAAAGCATTAGCTATGAATGCAGAACAGAAATTCGATTGTATTTAATAACGAGGTACACATCAGGAATGACTGATTTAACAAGGCAAAATAAATAAAAAAGATCACCGGACCTTCATTGCCATATCTCATCATATTTCCACTTGCAATTTTAGCTGGCACTGTATGGAGAGGCTGCAGTAGTCTATTAAGGAAGTATGTATATACGTAAGTGTGCAATTAAGTGAAAACCTGTCAAGTTTGTATTCATTCTTTTTTGTGCCACAGATGTTTTCATCCAAGCACATCTTCCTTGTACAGAAAGAGGGAAAAAATCCTGAGAATAGGAGTCGATTTGTTTTTGCTTCCCTTATGTGGTTCTAAGCTCATCAAACCCAAGTTTCTTCTAATTATAAGTGTTGGGGGGAAAGTGCAGAATTACCATATTTCTGACGTCCCTCCCTTTCTCCGCGTTATGCAAATGGTTATAATTGCCTCGTCAAGCAATGACAGCTCACAATGGCGTGCAGCATATATACAGCAGCCTAGTCGAAGGGAATAGGGGTACGCCAGAATCTGGATTGGGGATGCTTCCTCACACTTGATTGTGCACAGCATGCTGGGTAATTTCAGCTCGTCATCATTATTCAAAGCGAAGGGGTATCGCTGTTTCATGCCAGCCTCACCCGTGTCTGCGAAATTACCCAGCAATTCATCCTTTCTTTGTGTCTGCTTCTGCACAGTAGTGAAACAAAGTCCAGCCGGCGACTTTAAAAAAAATTTTGACCGGAAATGCATGTTATAGAAGAAAACGCAACTTACAGAGAGACACTTCTGCAGATGAAATAACATGTCAAGGGTCAACTACATGCTGAATTAGTAAGGGCAGTATCTACTACTTCACTTGCATTCATAGTGTATTCTGTTCTTCAACATTTCTTTGAGCTGCTTACAATGTATTATTCTAAACCAGTTATGAACAAGTTCTGCCTTCTGGCTTTAAAAAATAGGGTTATGTGGTCAGGGCTATGTTTTGTTTCATGAAAATGCAAATTTTGTAAATGAATATACTGTAGATATTTGTCATTTGTTATCGGGTTAATTGTTATAATGTTGCTTGCCTTGGTGTCCTCTCAGCTAACAGAGAGCAGTTCAGGTCATCTACTTCTGGCCCTCAGTAAAGCAGGAATCCTCCTATAATTGCATATTATATGCAAGAATCTACACATCTCTATGTATATGAAGAGGGTATTTAAAATACCTACCTGAAGTAATTATTTTCCCTTTTCTCTCTGTGTGTGTATTATTTATTTATTTATTTATTTATTTATTTATTTATTTATTTGTGTGTGTGTGTATATATATATATATATATATAGGGGGGTGCGGTGGCGCAGTGGGTTGGACCACGGTCCTGCTCTCCGGTGGGTCTGGGGTTCGAGTCCCGCTTGGGGTGCCTTGCGGCGGACTGGCGTCCCGTCCTGGGTGTGTCCTCTCCCCTTCTGGCCTTACGCCCTGTGTTACCGGGTAGGCTCTGGTTCCCCCCAACCCCGTAAGGGACAAGCGGTTCTGAAAATGTGTGTGTGTGTGTAGAGACATGTATCTTTCTATATTTAATAACAGATAGTGGTGGTCCATCGTCTTTGCCCTAGCTTTAAACTTGTCACCTTTATGGTATATATTGCACTAAAAAAAGACGGAGCACAGTGAGTAACTTTGCTCCCTTTCATTGCCTGGGTGGTGTCGTTGGACGTGGATTCAGTCTTCGCTCAGTCTGTGTGGAGTTTGCATGTTCTCCCTGAGTCTGCTTGAGTTTAATCCCACAGTCCAAAGGCATGCTGTTCACCCATAGTGTGTTTCACTCATGTATGGATAAGTAACCCATTTTAAACAGTGTATGTAGCATTGTAAGTCACCTTGAGTGAATAAGGTGCAGGCTGAGAATAATACATGGTGTTCATTGGAAGTTGTCTTTGGAGAAATGTCTTTTTCCAATTTCCAATTCTCATTTCTAGAGGCAAATAGCTGCTGATGAGTGTCGTCTAAAACTGGCCCTTGTAAAAAGACTAATTATTATGGTTATATATAATAGACTATGTCCTACTGCTCTCTTTTAATTTCCAAAAAAAATCAATTGCATTCTCAAATCAAAATAATGGACTGGTTGTCAAGGCGTGTGAAACAGACAGAATTTAGCATGTTCCCAAGTAGATGTAGTATTTCCAATAATGCAATCTAGATGTGAAAGTTGGACAGGACAGGAGCTGCTGCACGAGGATTTTAAATACACCATAGAGAGCAAGGAAAGTAGCTGGATGATTACTGGATCAGACCAACCTAGAAATCTGGAAGCACAAATGATGAGACAAAGGTTATTAAACTTTGAACACACCATAAAAAAATGAGTCTCAGAAAGACTGCGATGCCTGGGAAAGTTGAAGAACAAAAA
This sequence comes from Scleropages formosus, assembly GCF_900964775.1. Taxonomy (NCBI): domain Eukaryota; kingdom Metazoa; phylum Chordata; class Actinopteri; order Osteoglossiformes; family Osteoglossidae; genus Scleropages; species Scleropages formosus. The sequence goes on along the minus strand of NC_041810.1, from coordinate 2,575,085 downwards.
GGAAGCTGAAGACCAGCTATCAAATGACTTGAATTACAAAGACAATGGACTTACCCCTTTCAAAACTAAGAATGCAATTTTCTGGAGGTTCCCAATGTATGTGGTTGCCAAGAATTAACATCAACTAGGCAGCACACAACCAGAGCTATAGACCACATGACTAGGGCTGTAGACACAGGAGTAATTTGACCACAGTGGAAATAAGTGATTAATTTTTTTTGTAAAATACATCGTCATAATTTTTAATTCAGAGAGGGAACCATATCTAAGCTACTCTGCTTCATGCGTTTGCCAAAGTCCAGATCCAGATTTTGCCATGTTCCAATCACTCAGAATGCTAGTTCACCAGTCACCAGAGAGGTTCCCTGGTAGCAGCTTTTACTATCACACCCTTTAGCTTAAACCTTCTGGAACAGCAGACCTGAACTTGCATTACCTTCTCAGCAAGATCCCACTCAAAGTATGCGTGGTATGCCACTCCCCCAGAGACGCTAATTGGATTCAAAGTGACTTTCTCTGATACAGAGGGGGGTGGTGACCTGACTGGGGTCATGCCTCCTCATACTGCAGCCTAAGAGCCCGACAGCCCAGTGATAATGGCCATAGTGACACTGAGATGCAGAGAGATTAAAACATGACTAACTCCATCATGTTGCTAGGAAACGCACAACTGGAACATTTCTTTTCAGTGGCAGTGTTTCCTCTGTGAAGACATGAAAGCAAACTTTTCCTGTGGTCGAATTTTTACGAAACATAACACTCAGCTTGCCTTTGCTTGTCTTTGGGATGGTCAAGGTGGGCTGACACCCCAAGCAGGACTCAAACCCCAGACCCACCAGAGAACAGGCCACCACAACCAAACCTGCTGCGCTACCACACCCCCCCAGTCATAACTCACAATTATTTATTCTTTCACCCTTTATCTTTCTCCTCTCTCAACCCCCAGTCTTTCTGAACCAACCAAACATATTCTTACTGAAACTCACCATCTGTTATACTCTTACCCATTCGCTACGCATCATAATCAAGCATGTACTTTCTATCCACCTCAAAGCCAGATGTACATTCAATAGCTTTTTTGTTCCTTTCTTTGGTATGGCTGTGTGATCAAGGATGGGTAACTGGAAGGACTTTATGGGGTACTTTAAAATAATTTATAATATATCGTTGGCCCTGACATCTTGGGCAGGTCAGGCAATATTTTACATAAACTACAGCTTGGCTGAGGTACCTCAAGCCATCAAAAGACCCGGGACATTTATCAATTTGAAGCATTAAGAAAGCTAGTACATTTCATAAGCTTGCTGAATTTTTCTTCTTCTCATCAGATCTACATGTTTGACAAACAGTCGCTCGGTTCAGCAGGTAGCATAGTGGCTGGACCTCCTCTCTTGGAATCCAAAGTTTTGAATCCCACACCTTACTGTACTTCCATTGATCAAGGTATTTATCTTGAATTGCTTCAGTAAGAATTACCCTGCTGTGTAAATGGGTAAATCATTGTAAGCAGCTTAACATTGAAAATTGCTTTAGAGAAAAGCATTAGATAAATGAACAAATATAAAGTCATATCACCAAGCTTTCTAAAGGATTGCTGTGTGTTCAGCATTCAAGACTCGAGGTGTTACATGGTTCCGAGATCTTGAATAGATCACCAGGCAGTTCTTTTCTCTGCCGTCACTGTGGCACTAACCACAAATACTCAGCCAATTTCTGGCCCACAAATAAAGAAAGCACATTGCCCTGCTATTCAGATTTGGCTGAACCAGACGAGTTTTTTTTTTCTTGCATTCTATTCCTTGTGCTCTAAAACAAAAACAAAACAACTTTCCCGCGTTCATCAGAGGCACATCCCGCTGAATGGAAATTACGGCTCCATTAGCGTCCCGCGTTCAGCGTGCCGAGCGGGTGCCATTTTTGTTTTGACTCGATCATTACTCCAATCAGAGGCTAAACGCTCCAGCTCTGCTCCAGGAGCCATAAATCAACGCCAAAGCGGGGTGCCGGTGCATTATTTATCAAGTCCTTTCAGTTCAATGCAGCTGCACTGTGTTGTGTGTTCGTTAGGAGCACTAGCAAGGGGCACCTTGGCTAACAGTTCAGTCGCGGCCACTGGAGAGGGACCTCTTCAGACACTGGCCTCTTCTTAGCTGTGTTATATATGACAAGGGAGTCACAGGGCACACATCAGTAGAATCCCACCCATGGATCTGTCACATGTCAAACATATATCAGTCAAATGTTAGACACAACAAAAACAGAGAACAGACAAAAAAAAAAAAAAAGAGTCACACAATAGTTTCAGATCAATTGCAAGTCGGTAAAATAATGGTCTAAACTCTGACACATCAGTCACATGTTGGTCACAGATCAGTCGCAGAGGAGCCAAGTTATAGATTGCTCATGGGCAACTTGTGCAATAAATATCTAAACTGCACTGGAACTGTCATACTCACAGAGCAATGCTCATTGGAACCATGGCCAGAAGTCTCGAAATCAAAAAAAAGCAGCTGCCACAACTTATTGTTTCAAATGGTTCTTGCTGTGTTTTGGGGGTCTCACAAACAGCCATACAGATTATTGGGAAGAGTGTTGAAAGTCAGCTGGGTGAGCCCATATATTCTCTAAAGGGAAAATGCACAAGCAATCAAAATCGTTGACTTCACACTCAAAGACCTAATTTCCAGAAAAACTGTGAGTCAATGAACACAGTACAGAACGTATAATTAGGCATCATTTTGCTGCTCTTAAACAATTTGATATGTAGTTTTTTTTTTTTTTTTCTTTGCAACTCTGTATGGAAGGATTTCCCTGAGGGCCTTTATAGCTAGGCATGTTTACATTGTGTTCCTGTTTGTGCACCAGATCAAACTGTTCCCTCTGAAAGACTAGAGCCTTTTTCCGCAAGGGAATACACAATGGCCTGTCTGTCACCCTTCAAAAGAGAGGGGGATGATGCAGACAAAGTTTCTTTTAAAAATCAAAAATATAAAGGAGAAGTCTGATTCACCAGTGTGGGACCTGTGCATTGTTTGACGGGGCTCAGGAAATCTCAGAGACCACCATTTCAATGAAAATCCGTCATTTGAGGATTGAATCTGGCCTTTAACGTTTTTGCAAATCACACTTTAAATAAAAACTGAACATGGAAATTCATAGCTGTTGTGAGACACATGAATTCCCTCTTGTTTGTTGTAAATAGACCTTGTAAATTTAAAACTAATTTGCTGGGCTTTAGTTTATTGATAGAAATAATCATACCTGTTTGGAAAGGTCTTTTTTGGTGATTTTCATTACCCAAATAGGTATGTATAACATTCAGGGCTTCAGTTGGCCAAGTAAAGACAACATGTATAAACAACTTCACCTATGAACAATACAGATAGTGATAGCTGTATTTGATTTCGATGACCACGGACTCTTCTAACAGGTTTGCGAGAAGACTCAAGATTAAACACGTTTCTCTTGAACAACACTACTAAAGGTTATGAAAGCATTCGTGCCTCTAGCTAGGAATTTCAAATGTTAAAAAACATTGTTTAGAAATTAAAGATTAATTTTTAAGTGTAAAATCTGACCGCTTGATCATATTTTTCAAACTGAGATTGTTGTAAAAGGGATGTAGAACAGTGTAGCTGAGGAGCGTCCATAGGTTGTTCCTTAAACAACAACATCAACCAGCAGTGTCAAGTTGTCAGAAACAAACATTTCATCACCTAAAATATGACTGAAAATGTTGACAAATAAGATGTTTCTGGAAACATGGTGCTTTGGACTGATGAAACGAAAAAATTGAAGCATTCAACCACAACCACTGAAGACTAGATGGGAGAAAAGTAGCAAAACTTTTGAAGAAAAGAACACCTCGCCAACCACTGAGCAGGGAGAAGGATGAATGGACTCATCTAGACATCAACAATTCCTAGAAGCAAACATCCCAATAAAGTATAGCTGAAGAAAGGTTGCATATTTCAGCAAAACAACAACTCAGAATGAAGTATATTATGTTTAGAGAAGTGAAATGAAGGTTTTGGAATAGCCTTCATGGTGTTGAGGCTTGAAAATTTGTGGGGAGATCTCAAATGGTCCCATTTTAAATTTGAGCTATACAAAGGTGTGGTCAGCTTGGTCGACTTAGAATAAAATACACACTTTGAGTTTTCAAAAATAAATGTGATTTTAATAGCATTGTTTATTCAAATGGAGTTTCTCTGACACAATGTAGAACTGTACATGGATGGATGGTAAATAGGTAGGTAGGAAATGACACAAAATGATTTAGCAGTCTATCTCATCTCACAGAACAGTAGAATCAAGTGTGTAAATAATCATGGCCTATTTAATTTTACAAGTTTGCTCTAAAACTAAAATTTCAAGTTTATTTTAATAATTTATGAAAGAATCATATAGGGTACTGTAGACAGATACAAACGTACACACACACATAGAAAGAACCAAACTGATTGTGATGCTTAATATGATCGGTGGAGGGATAGATGGGTGGAAGGTACTGTATATAGATCGGTAGGAAAGAAGTTAGGAAGGTTCCTTCCAGGACAGAGATAGGACCAGGCAGTCGTCCAAGACAGGCCTAAGGAATCGGACACATTGACATCACGCAGCCACAATGTCATATTCGGAGCTTCCAGGAAGAAGGTTTACTCTTATTCAGCTTGATTGTCTCCTAACCATTTCCTCATTCCACCATGACACAGCGGTGGGAGATTTTAAAGCACGCAATCATCAAGCTCCTATTTCCCTTATTGTCCCGAGTTTTAACATTCCCCTCCCTCTCGTCTCATGGTTCTGCTACCATCTCTCTAAACGGAAGTACAATAATTTCCCCTCCACCAGCGTGGATATATTGCATCATTCATCATTGTTTAAATCCCTATAAAAGTGTAGTCGGTACCCCATCACCCCCTCTTAGACGCACACACAGACGAGACACACACTTTTCTACATGCAGGGATTAAACATAGAATGAATGTGTTGTGAGACACACACACAGACACAGATTGTCATGTTTGTGGAAATGCACTCCCTCCTTCAGCAACCCAATCCCATCCCCCCACCCCCCGTGGTGAGGAAAGTGAGGGGCTTTCGGCTCCCTAATCTCCTTGGCCTGCTCGCGTGGAGGCAGACTGGTACACATCATTTCCTCACAGCCTCAGGGAGATTAGCTTCCCTTCCAGGAGGAAGGAAATGAAACTAGGAGTTTTTTGTTTTTTTTTTGTTCTTCACTGGGTGGGGGGTACCGAAGTGGTGATAAGCCCCCCTGCTAGGCTAGGTGATCATCGCATTAACCGACAGGTAGGCAGTCCATTAGAGCATACATCCATGCACTTTACGGACACAGAGAGGGGTACCAGTTCACACCAGACAGAAGCGTGTGAGTGAAGCAATGCTGACTTAGGCATGGAGGCAACATTTCCACACGACCTGACGTTATCAGCATTATTGTGTTTCACAGGGGATTCTGAGGAGCAAGAACAGAACAACAAGTCAGTCCTGACAACAGCCTTTTTACATTTTTTTTCTAACAAAAAGTACATAACTGGAGTGTCACCCATAGCATTAACGCAATATACCATTTCTATTTTGTGTGCGTTGGGCTGCAGGTGATAACAGCTGCTGCTTTGCACTTGAAGGACTCGGGTTTGAAATCCTACCGAAATGGCACCGATCAAGGTACTGACGTTGAATCCATAGAGTGAAAAAAGGATCAGCTGTGTAAATAAGTGATTTTTTTGGGAAAAAAAAATGTCAGATAAATAAGTAAATTGTATGTGCATATCTAGAGACGGACAGATCTAAATGTATGTGTAAAAATGCTCTATGCTGTGGTCAGCTTCAGTACATTTATGGGTATTTTGCAACATGGGCAGTAATCCCTGTAGCCTGTCACCCATCTTTATTTTCCTGAGTGTTTTCTATCAGGTCCTCTCCATGGGCCCCTGCAGGCTCACATACCTGTGCAGCTTTTCGAGTGATGATCCCATTTATGGTGGAAAAACCCTCTCCATATTGGCTTATTGCTTCAAACCCCGCAGCTGCAGGCCAATCACCCCGGATCGGCCCATGGATAACGAACCATCCTCCAGATCACAGTGATCATCTCCATAAAGCCGGCTGTTGGGAGAAAGGTTCTGGGTATGAAGAACGCAGATAACAAGCGTGGGGCTGGAACTGCCAGGATATGGATACGGGGTCCTTTCATCAGAAAAGGCAGAAAATATGCCTAGTGGCTCCTCACACTATATTCACTTGTCGACATATTCATGTATGTATTCAGTTACATCAATTCATTTAGCAGATGCTTTTCTCCAAAGTGACGTCAGTGTTTAGCTGACACCTTTATTCAAGGTAACTTACAATGCAAGATACACTGTAGGAAGCTGCCTACCATCCTTTACACATCCATAAAGCAAAGGAGTGAAACACAGACAGTACGGGCAGTTCAGAGTCAGCAGTTCGTCTAAAGCATGTATCTTTCGAACTTAGGAGGAAACCAGAGCACCAAGAGGAAAACGAAGCAAACACAGGAAGAACATGCAAACTCCACATAGATGGAGCCGGATTGGAACCCACATGCCTCCAGCACATCCCTGGAGCCACTGCATTGGCATCACATACTTCACCCAACTCTCACTGAAGCGGTGTACTCAGGGGGCCATGAGCGAGAGCCTACCTGAGAGGTAGGATCTGTGGCCCTCTGGTTAGGAACCCAGCGATCCGTGCAATGTTACACCGTGCCGAGCGCTGAGGACAGAATCGCTAAGTAAACCTCAGGGACACGACAGAGGTGGCTTCTGTAAATGGTTTACTCAGAGGGGCATAAAGAAATCAGCCATAAGCTCTGCAGGAGATGAGCTATGGAAGAAGAAGAAGAAGAAGAAGAAAAGATATTTGCGTGTAATTCACTTGCTTTATATATTTTTTCAAAGGCTTTCTTTAAGAAGCAGTGGTGGGAATTTTCACAAAATATTGCAGCTAATCCATTCTGCTCTTCGCCACGGAATTGGAGCCCGTATGCTTCTGTGTCAGTTGTATTACTATTCTGTACTTTGAAAGGAATTGGCAAAAATGAAAAGCATTAAAATCTTCATGGGTACAATTTAACCGGAAACAACAGAAGAATACGCAAGGCCACTTCTATTGATTTTCAGAGATAGAATAATTCCCGAAAAAAGCTGTTGTCTCAGCCATTCTCAGTGTATTATGTAAAGATACATTTTCCACAATCTTTCTTAAAATACTGAGTTAAAAATTACAGGTAGCCCTTTCTAGCAAATGTGGAAATGACTTTCAGAAAAGGATCCACAGTTAAAGCTATTTTTAACTGTTTAAAATGGATAAAAACATCATGTGAAAAAACTGTGATAATAAATTCATGAAACTGAATAAACAGGTGATTCTGAGCTTCCCCTTTGTCGATCCATAGGCAGATTCCTGGACTGCTTTGGGTTGAACAGCCGCATGGAATACAAAACAGCAGTGTCTGCATGGGGGCGTATGAGAAAGGAAGGAGGGGTAATATTTTGCTATAATTGTCTCAAGATGGGTGGATGGATGGATGACCAACCCAGCCCCGTTCAACCTCCAGTATGAATCAAGGCAGAGCTAAGAGGTGAAGAACACAAGGTCTGAGTATACGGCTCCCTGGCCTGATGAGGCCCGCTTAAAAAAAAAAAATACTCCTACACTATATTGCAATAAAGTTAGAAATGTTCATTTAAAATTCATGAAAATAATCAGGCTGGTTTGAACTTTCCAATAAACTCTTTCTTCACTTAAATGTAGGTTGTTGAAGGGAGAAAAAAACTGGTGTGTAGCAGTACAAACCAAGCTATGTGTGACGTTGCTGTCCCTGTCCGGTATTAGCAGGGTTAACAGTTATTTTTTACCCAGGTTACAAACACAATAAACTCTTGTATTGCAGCCGATAGAACGAGGGCCAAGGAAGGCCTTTATCTCCTAGCCCCCACAGGAAAATAATCAATGGACAGCAATGAATGTCGTCAGACTCCGCAGTTATCTCCAGGCCCCATGTTTAGGGTATTGAATCCTCCTATTAACCTGGGAAGCTCAGCGACACGGCGATAAGTCTGTTCTCACGGCATGTTGTGCACCCGAGGTTCTGATCCGCTGTCCAGGAGGCAGGGATGTCACTCATCTCTCCATTGCCTTGAGGCCAGAGAGGAAAGAGCAGGGCAGGAAACGAGACCCTTTACTGGAACAACAGCACGAGGACGGCAGACACTTGACGGTACCCATGCGTTGAGTTAGAACCTATGACGGGGATGTGGAGGTCAGCAGGGTGGATGGGTTGGCCACCCACTGCACATCCAGCTCTGGATGATAGATGAGATATCATATTGGGTAGTGGCCATGGCTTGACCCCAGCACCTTGAATGACAGTCAAACCAGAAATTGGTCTCATTTAGTTTTTCCTTTGTAAGTTGTGGATTTATATATATATACATATATTTTTAAAGGTTCTCAGCGAAGGACAAAATAAAAGTCATTGGTCCAACCTTGAGCCTGCTCACTGCACAAACCCCGCTACTAACCCTTGTCACAGATACGGGTTCGGGGTATATCAGACAATTCCATTACACAGCTCCACACACAATTTTAACCATTCTTTAAAAAACACAGAGCCCACACCCAATGTCTAAATTTGTCTTTGATACTTTTCTTCAAAGCAACTCACAGCATTTAGCTGCTTGCACTGATTTACCCATTTATTCAATTACCCATTTAGCCACAGTACCTTGCTTAAGGGTGCCAGAGCAGGACAAGGGATTTGAACTTGCACACCTTCAAGTGCTTGGGGACAGCTCAAACCACTATGCCACCTGCTGCTCCTCCTCTACAGTCATCTAGCCTAACAGATGCAATAACTATGCAATGTTATTGTAGCGCTATGAAGTCAAATAAATTCGGGTTATCCAAATAAGAATCTAAAATGCACAGACATACACACACTTGTACTCACTGTCACGCCAACACATTGTCCTCCTATTTCATTGTCCTGGAACATCTTCTGACAGATACCAGCTAGAACTCTCACTCTGCCCAGAATAAACCTGTCAGTAGCTGACACGTATTGATGACTTGTGACTGCCGATCACATCCATGATTGATCGGTGAGTGAGTCACAAATAGAATTGGAGCCAGCGTGAGAATGGCCGATGGGAAGTGGGTGTGGGCCGTCATCTGGCTTTGATGGGTCTGACGAACATGAGGCTGAAAAATCCTCATGCTGGCTGCTTCCTGCACTCTGTCTGTCCAATAGTCCGCGTGGCATGCAGTCAAAGAGCCCCAGACACAACTAATCAATAGGAAAACAATGAAATCCAGTCCGAGCGCAACTCCTTTTCATTCTCTGCACAGATGTGATAAACTGAAGCCAGAGAGAATTATTTTGATGTGACAGCTTTGGGTTTCATGCTGAAACCACCAATTTATGAATAGTTTTAGAGTATCAAATACATTTTATTAAACCATTGAGTATTATGGTCATGGTTTCTATATCTGAATCCAATTCATAGTTGGAGTTGGATTGGATTGGTTTGCTTTCACACGAGCTGTGCAGATGTGAATGCAGAAAGTTTGTATTTTTTCTCCCCTCCTAAGCAGCACAGTTAACACAAGCTTTACGTTGCCTAAGAAAAAGACATGTTAATTAAATCGATGCAGCTTGATCCTATTTGATGCCCCACTGCGTTTGTGTGCAGATTCTGTGACCAGCACAGATTACTGCTCTCCCACAATGTTCTTCAGTGACATCACTGCACAGGGCAGCTCCTCACACAGTCTCTGTGTTTGAATGCAGTGCTCAGCAATCGGGCAAAATCACTGTAACACTGCAGCTAATTGAAAATAACTCTGTTTAAAACACAACGTCTTTAGCAGTAAATCACCATCACACCAACAGTCTTCAGTAAGGGTAGTGTTACCAAAAAGAAAGCACTGGATCCAGCAACTTCTCGGATGGCAAAGTAACAGACACGGCAACGCAATGCCATTGAAAGGCTTTAACAGTCTTGTGCAAACTGTGTACAAGTCCAAAGAGATGCTGCAACACAATGTGCAGGAGCTATACAATTCCTCAACTTGTGGCTCAACACTTCATAATGCAGTTATTTATTTAGCAGACACTTTTATCCAAAGCGACTTCCAATGAACTCTATGTAGTGTTATCAGCCCACACACCTTATTCACCATGGTGACTTACACTGCTAGATACACTACTTCCAATGGGTCACTCATCCATACAACAGTGGAACACACTCTCTCTGTCACTCACACACTATGGGTGAATCTGAACACATACCTTTGGACTGTGGGAGGAAACCCACGCATCCATACATATCCAGCCTTCTCTCTCCACTATCTGTCCCACTCTATTTAGGGCTCCCTTATGAACCACAGGTCCCACCCTCTCTTAGATTTTACAATATTTAAAACAAGACTACATCTCATAGCCATGTGAAGCACTGAATACAGCCACGCACTTTCTAAACCGCTTGCCCCACACAGGGAGCCAGAGCCTAACCCCACCATACAGGGCATAAGCCTGGAGGGGGAGGGGACACTAGTCCATTGCAAGGCACCCTAAGCAGGACTCAAACCCCAGACCTACTAAAGAGCAGGAACTGGTCTAACCCACTGTGCCACTGCACCACCACAGCCCCTCCTAACCGCAGAATAATACAAAACAATACATGTGGACATTCATTTGACACATAGAACATGTCGAAAGCATAAATGAACAATTCAGACCACAATTGCAAATAAATCTCAACACCCCTGACATGAAAGGTGTGGGTATGTCCTATAATGCACTATAAAGCCAGTCCAAAAGCTGTGCTGCTGTTTGACAGTGAGGAAGCAATATGAATAGTTTGGTAAGACAGAATCTTGTTGCCAATTTGGTGAAAATGGTTGAGTATTTTTTAGAAAGGTCTGCAAATGGTCATACTGGGATAGCTCCCCCCAGTCCAGGGACCACCAAGTCTGGTAAACAGGACAAGTAGTCAGCAGTCAGGTTTTTCTGTCATGCCTGATGTTTGACCACAAACTGGAAAAGTCAGAGAACTAGATACCACTGTCTAACGCTTTCATTCACATCCTTCATTGAAATGATAGTTCTGGAGCTTTTTCTTGGTATCTGGTAGTATAGTAGTTAGGGCTGCAGGCTTTGGCCCTGAAGGTCTTGGGTTCAAATCCCCTCTCTAGCTGTAGTACCCTTAAGCAAAGTACTTACCTTAAATTGCTCCACTAAAATCACCAACCTGTATAAATGGGTAAATAATTATAAGTAGCCTAAGACTGTAAGTTTCTTTGGAGAAAAGTGCCAGCTAGGTGAATAAATGTAAAAGGTTTAAAAAAAGTCATCATGTCAACAGGCTGTAGGGTGATGGACAGATATGGCGAATTCCCTGTCTCCCTTCATTTGAACAGTTACATGTGATTCTCTGTTTTCAGTGTTTCAGTGATACCACCGCAGAGCAGAGAAAATGGAGTTTCACAGACGGATTTGCTGCTGGAACCGGAAATGTTTCCGACCTCGCTTTTTTTGGACATGCAGCTCATCTTAAAGGAGAGGAACTTCCATTCATTATTTTACTATCTAACTGTAATGGTGAGTAATTTTAGAAAATTAACATTCTGACATTTTCCTTCAGGGTAGGCAACTGCAGGCTTTTTTTTCTTCATATGAAATTAGCATTTAATTCACTAAATCACTGCCTTGTTACGCATACTGGGCATAAATGTTGTTCATGGTTCGACGGCTTTTTAAAAATCCTGAGTGTTTTAATTGGCGTGACGAACGTGCAACGTGACGCGAGGGCTCCGCCCCTGTCAAAGAGTGACGAGGCAGGCGCGGTGCCCCCCAGGACGGCCCCGAGCGTCGGGTATCCCATGGGACAGAACGAGGGCTCTCTGCGGAGGCGGCCTCTCAGTCTGCCTCTTTCTGCAAGACTGGGATTGTGACGCCCCGTACAGAAATTCTACACTTTTACACATAATTATCCTGCTTCCGCTGGGCTCAGCAGCGCTCCACATGTCCGGTACGCATGAACAGGCTGTAAAACCTGAACAACTCCGCCCACCTTGTCTTCAGTGAAACACTGTTAGGAGGATCCAGCTGTGCTTTTGGTGCAAGACGTGTCGAGGAACAGCTGTCCCATCTCGCGTGCGCTGCTCATGCACTCCAGACTGCTGCCACCCTGCCTTGGTAAGCAGCAGATGTGTGTGGATGGTTGAACCTTGTGTGAACTCCTTCACGTCTGACTGTCTGATTGTTTACTTATTCTTAGTTGACCTCCTTGGGGTGGAGATGGAGCAGTTCTCACATGTCTTTAAGGTTGGCCAGTTCAGATAATGGCAATACACCAGTTTACCTTGTTTCATGTTTTTAATACCAGTATATCAAGAGTACTCTGTAGTCAGACATGAATTGGTGCAGAAGAGGTGGTGCAGTGTGGGCCTCACAGGACCCGAGCTGTGCAACTGGGCATAGCTTTGATCGCCACTTACTCTTTGTGGCGTTTGCGTGAGTTTCCTCCAAGTGCTCTGGTTTCCTTCCACAGTCCAAAGATGTATTTCAAATTGACTAGTAACTCTAAATTACCCATAAAGCATGTAAGTGTGAATGAAAAAGCATTTGTGTGATAGCTCTGTAAAGGACTGACGTCTTGTCTGGGGTGTAACTTACCTACTGCATTGCGCCACGCTTCCAGGTTAGGCTCTAGACCTCGGTGACCCTGCCTTAGGATAACTGGCAATGGATAACAAGTGAAATAATTGACAATGAACATGTTCAGTGGTGCAATGGAAGGGTTTTGTAAAGGTTGCAGCACCCAGACTGATCTCGGATTTCTTCGGGACTCTGAGGTAACACCTGGGTAATAGACATTTTTCAACATTCAACCACCCTCTCCTGCCTCGTAGTGCCATGCTGGGAACAGCCAGAAGTACCACGGAACCATCCTGAGCGCAATGCCTTGGAAGCTCAGTCTAAGATTTAGGGAGGCAGTGCCACGCTGCTTGAAGTCAGGATGCACAGTGTTGCTGGGGTACTTAGAGGCTCATCCAGGGGTTGATCGGCTCAGTGGGTGGGGCAGGGGGAGGGCCAGAGTCATTCACGGGGCACAGATCTGCAGGACCCTTAATCCCCTCTTGGAGTGCTTGTGTTTGCGTTGATTTATGAGGGACTTAAGCAGGCAGGCTGTCGGGGAGTGGCGTCTCGCCTGAATTAGCAGCAGGACCCCACAGAAATGCCACTTCCTCCAGCTTTGCACACCCGGGAGGGGGATTGAGAGGCAACAGGGCAGGATCGATACTTTTATGAAAGCGGACCATAAAGCATGAAAGGAGCCCAAAGCCACTTGCGGCAGGGAGCGCCCCATTGCTGGGCCTTTTAGTCCACCCGCTTCTCAGACGCATCGACCCGAACACGGGAAAAAACCAGGTGCCCCTCCAATGGCACAGAGGAGCGTATCACTCATTCGGAGTGCAATGACATGGCACCTCTGTACCCTCAAATTGAACGCAGCGTGTGCACGCACGTTTGTGACTCACAGTAGTTAACACAACACTTGCCTTCCCCTCTTCCTGAAGCATCACAGACTTGGCTGTAACAAAATCTGTGGAAGTCAGCGTGCCCCTCCCCCCCGCGCTCGCTCGACTGGCAGCCCATGGATATAACGCACGGCAGCCGTCGCCACTCGGCAGAGGTCAGCAAGCATACGGTTTCACACTGTTCTCCTTATTTACAGATCTACTGGATTCACCTCTGGGGTTTACCCCTGCAGTGTGTGGCTGCTAAAAGACAAGGAGGGAACAGTGTCAGTGTTACAGGCCTGACCAGTCGCACCCATTACATTTGGGGACCGGAGTCTCTGGAATACATCCAGGAGGACAGTTGCAAGCCATCACACATAAGAGTACACTGTGAAAAAAATATCATGGTGATAGAAAAAAATTCAAGCAGCAGTATTGTTCAAGCGCACATCGATTGTGGGGAGATTTTTAGGAAATAATGTTGATGAGTAAGTGCAAATCTTCAATTGCCATCTCTCCACTAGAGCTTTCAACATGTCTATCCTTGTTTGCAAGGACAGTCTCTTTCAGAATTTTATACACATTTACATAATTTGTTCCCGTAAACAGGACTAATATAAAGAGAGTGATGAAATTATTTCATTATTACTAAAAATTCCAATTCATACTTCACCCATCCGAAGTTCACCCCAAAATCACCCTGAATGACGCCTAATACCTGAAGGAAAAGCTTCTGTGAAACATTTAAGTAAGGTAACAATAAATAACATTAAAAATAAAATTTTAAAAGTAATTATCTCATTAAGTAAACCTACTCCGAGATTATGACTTGAGAAAGGCAAAGACGTCATCACGTTTAAATAAATTGTGGAGCAGCTGTTCAAGAAAGGTCCAGGATCCATCTCAGAGCTGGAAGGATGCAATGCATGTTCCGCTGTCTGAATCAGTTTTCATATAGCATACTGTTATATCCTTTATTTTATTATGTATTAGACTGTATGATAAAATCTTTTGCACATAGTCTGCAGTATATGCAATATATACCATTCATTAATTTTTCCTATCGCACTCTTTCAGGTTTCTTTCCTCTTTTTCTGGTTTTTATTTTTTCCAAGCACAAGAACACTTGAATTTTTTTGGCTCAGCCACAAGTCGGCAAAGTGAAGACAGGCACACACACTCTTGCAAATGTTTACTTACACAATATACTCAAACAAACCGAAATGCAGAGCCCAATTAACAGTCACTTGCGCACATGCTGGTAATTAATTTGTTGCTGTTGTTAGAAGTGCAGAGTATTTTTCCTTACTTCAAAACACACACGCGCACTGCTTGATTTTCTCGCACACTTACACCTACTCTTACTGTAACTCAGATGCACTAACTCAGTGTAGCGGGTTCTCGGTGAGGTCTCAATGTGGCCTGCAGTAACCTTCCTTCCCATATACTATATCCATCTCCAGAGCACCCACCTTGTCTCACGGAGCACCCACCACCTACCCACACACACACCTTGGATCCTATTCAGTACTGAGCCTGCAGCAACAAGGCTGACCAAGAGAGCCCTGACGTTGTGTGAACCCATCTCCTCCAGATCAGCCGCAAAATAATCCCGTGCAGCCGTAACGAGGAACACGGCGAAAAGACTTCCAATTAAGAGAGGCTCTGCGCTTGTGTGCGCTTGTGTTTCCATGGTAACTGTCAGGTAGGTTTCCTGGCGCTTCCTGGTGGAAGTTGGAGGCGACGAAGCTGCCCGCGCCTGCGCTCACTTAACTAACTGAAATGAAATTCTCGGCAAGTGAGGAATGACATTTAGACAAACGGGCGACCCGTTTCCTCATATATTTCGTCGGGGGGTGGGGACAATGACTGTAATTAGGCTGGTTTATTGGTGTTATTCTGAGAGTGCAATCCTATCCTGTAATCTATTTTTAATGTTGAGAAGCCGAGCTCTAGAGCAGCCTCACAGCTGGCCTGGCTGCTAATTAATGGCCTTTTTTCCTTCCTTTAATTACAACCCGGGCGTTGTGGCCAGGTCTCTCACTTTGCGTCTCCCTTCTCGCAGCCTCTTTCTCTCAATTCATTTCAATTAAAAAAATGCTTGATTGGCAGAAACCACATTTTTGCTAATATTGACAAAGCTATTTGGCCCTGACAACGAAAATTATTGGTATTGACGGAGCCGTAAAGTCCACAATGGAATGGAGAGCGCGCATTAATTATTAAGCAAACTAATGCCCTGTTAATGCAAATGAAATGTTATCTAAAAATACAAAATCACTTGAATTATTCATTTGAAAAGTCAATTAGAATAAAATAGCCAATGCATTTGGTGAAAGCACATGTTAAAATAGCAATGAATTAGCAGAGGGGACTAACATGGCTGTGCAAGACTTCGGTCGGCTTCTGTCTGGTTTCTCGGTGTGTGTCTTTCAAACTCTGGGCACACAGCTGGGACATTTGTCTTTCTCCAGGTAATCTTTGTGTGTATTGGGAAACAGAAAGTCCAGTGTTCTTCATATGATCTACATTTGCTTCCTTCTGACCCATGCCAAATGGAAATGTGTATCTCCGACTCTTGACTCTTGGTGATCAGTGTAGCCATTTTCGCTAAGATCAGTGCCGGAATTCCCATTCGGCACCATAGACTCAGTGCCTAGGAACTACAAAATTTTAGGGCCAGTGAAAGAGGGAAAAATTAAAACAAAAAGAAAACAGAAAAATAAGGAAAAGATGTGGCAGAAATTTAATACAACTTAAACTCCAAAGTTCTGTTCCAAAAACATAATTCCAGTATTTCTAGTTATTTACTAAGAAAGCTTCCTCCATTGATTTTTCAGTCAATCACGTGATTTAGTATTATAGCCTATTAACGTGTAACTTGTAACTTGTAAAATACAAGTAGTTTTTATTGTCGTTCCTCCATACAGCTTGTGTACAGTGGAACGAAATGTTATTTCTGCAAGGACCATAGCGTAAGACAAAACATAGCACAAGATAATGAATACACACACACACACACACACACACACACACACACACACACACTTTCAGAACCGCCTGTCCCATACGGGGTCGCAGGGGAACCGGAGCCTAACCCGGCAACACAGGGCGTAAGGCCGGAGGGGGAGGGGACACACCCAGGACGGGACGCCAGTCCGTCGCAAGGCACCCCAAGCGGGACTCGAACCTCAGACCCACCGGAGAGCAGGATTGTGGTCCAACCCACTGTGCCACTGTGCCCCCTGCATAGACAATGAATAAGTAAATAAATACACGGGATAGGACGTGGGTATGGCCATGAGCTGTAGGCAGTTGTGGAGTAGTGTGGTGCTGACTTAATTGGTCAATGGAGCCAGCTGAGTGTTGGGAGGTAGCTGGGTGTTGAGTAGTCTAACTGCCTCAGGGAAGAACTCTTGTGGAGTCTGCTGGCGGTGGCACGGATGCTCCTGTACCTCCTGCCAGATGGCAACAGGGCGAAGAGTCCATGAGAGGGGTGAGAGGGGTCGTCCACAATGCTGTTGGCCTTGCAGATGCAGCAATTTTTGTATATGGAGTATAATTTGTCAGTTGATGTACTTGAATTGACACTTACCCTTCTTTTTGCATATTTGAGAGTGAAAGTCCCATTCGCCTAGAAGCTCCAAAATCTAACCCTGGTTAAGGTTGCCAGCCTTTGATATATGCCAGTCTCCAGCCCTTAGACACTCAAAGTTTTACATTTATTCATTTAGCCGTAAATCTCAGATTTGTCCTTGAGCCCAAAGCATGATATGTCACATGGACTGAAAGCCAACAGGTGTCTGTTCTGCATTATATTTACCATATCCTAAGTTTGTGATGTGTTTTTGTTCCAGGTGCTTGCTTCTTCTGATGTTCTGACATTTCTAGTTGTTTTGGTCTATATGCTCTCACTTGGTTCATTCCTTCAAAGTTGCAGAGATTAATCACCCAAGGGAAACCCTCTGCTTCACAAAAAAAAGCACAATACCTTCTTGTGCAAAATCTTAATGGATTGTTTAATGACAAACATCAAGGTAAGGAAGACCGTAATGCACCCGCGTGTCTTGGTGGTTCATTAATGGTTGTGGAGGTACACGTTCGCAGAATCGGCATGATTGATTTTATAGAAATGTATGAGTACTGCTCAATAAAAAAAGGAAGACAGGTAAAAAGGAAGAATTTTAAGTTTTATCAGGTGGCTTTTTCTTTTATTGCCTGATGAATTTTAATACTGTTATTACTTTCTTGGCAAGTATTTTACATTATGGTCTCAATGGATACAATAATGAAAAGATAGCTGTGGTAAAAGCAAAACATTCAAATACGAAGGTTTAACCTTTGGTATAAAATGTGAAAATAAATATTTTTTTAATGGTATTGTATTCTGAAGTGTTGAACCCATTGTCAAAGGGCTTTTTTTTCAACTGTATAAAGTATGCAGTAGGTGTAATTTATTCTGTACCAAGCAGAAAATTTATTTTGCACGCTTTGGTGTATAAAAATTTTTTACAGAGCACAGTATGTATAACCAATTTGTAAAGTTGGGTATTTTTCAAAGACATTTGTGGGTGCTGAGCCTATAACCCTTTGGTTACAAAACCGTTTTTTTAAACCACATTCTTTACCAGGTATGAAGGCTTTAAAGTGCTTAGGACATCCGTGACATTCCATCCACAATATATCCAGCAATTATAAGAGGTGACGACAGAACAAGGTGGCCCAGCAGGTAACGCTGAACTGCAGGTTCGGGCTTGGGTTGCAGGCCGGCTCAGGATGTGTAGTTTGCATCTTATCCACATGTCCACAGACGTGTTCTGGAGAAAGCAAACGTAAACAATTTATTCACCCTGCTTTACCATGAGAACCACATGGGAGGTCAGTGGGAGTCGAACTTGACTTAATGACATGTACCCTGCTCCTATGACAGGACAAAAGAACATTCTGGAGACTTATAGTATAACAAACCACGAGTTACTACCAAGTTCTTCCCAGTGCTTCCCGCAAATAGGACTATTTCAACCACAGTGGTCACCAACTGGCCACTATGGAGCGCTGATACGAGCTACCAGCATGCTGCACCAAAGACCAGTGTGCCATAATGATCTGGTTGTGGAAACACACGATGGGTTATATCTCTGCTCCTTCTGGTTGGTCAGTACTCTATGCCCATGGTACATACAATATAGTGCACATGGGGGAAACCTGAATGGTAACAGAAGAAAGTAAAGAGATTACCTTTACATTTAAATTTACATTTATTCATTTACATTAGGAGAAAGAGAGACATAGCTGCCGACGTGATTAAGTACAGTTAGGTTCTTTCCACCGTATGAACCAATGTTCCATACAGGAGTGGCAGCTGTGTAAAGGGTTATCCAGGCATGATCATAAAGTTATAGTGCTTGGACATTTACACCTTACATGAACTTAACAGATTTTGGGCGAAGTGAGTTTGGAAAAGGAGGGTTTTCAGACCCTTTTTAAATGTGGGCAGAGTTCCAGCAGTTCTGAGTGAGAGGGGGATGTCGTTTCACCAAAACGGAGCCAGAACCGAGGACCTCCACGCTTTACCTTTCGTGCGCGGTACCACCAGGCAAGATAAGTGTAAATCTTTGGCTTCATTTTAGGTGCTGCTTGTTCTGCCCAGTAAACTAAACAATGCGATTGTGACGAGTGTGGTGAAACGCGTACGGGCTGTCATTTCTTCCTTTTGTGTCTGTCCCGTGTCCCCGCAACTTGGGCTAAACAAAAGAAGGGGCCAGTTACAAATAGAATGCTCAAATAGTGGCATCAGAATGAATCTAAACGAACATCAGACAGTGGGCAAGCAGAGCCAGTGTTCTGTTGGCGCAGGAGACCTGGTGCTGCTTTGACTGCGTGGTTGTGGATGAGGGAGTGTGGAGAGGGAGCAGTAATGAGTCTTTCACTACCAAACAGTGGCAGAACAACCGTTGTCTCCTCTGCCACCTGTCAGGAAGCAGAAGGGAAACTGTGGGAGGTAATATTTACGGACCCACGGATGCTGCCGATGGGGCGGTGCTCCCGGGGACCCCGGACAAAGCCGGTTTCCGAGGGGTGACTTTAATTGTGCACTGAATTTTAGTGCTGACAGGAATCACTTACAGCAACAGTTGCATGAATCACACAGCAGGCTAATAACAAGAAGCACCAAAAAAAAAAAGAATGAAACTGTGGATGAGGATCTGCAGCAATCAGGAAGTTCAGCTGGACTCAAGCTGCGGGAAATGTACTACGTTTACCACATTCTGCTGAATGAATGAATGAATGAATGAATGATGTATTCATCCGAAAGGAAAATGCACAAAGATGGAACAATGTGGTGACAGCAAAAAAAGCAGAGAACAGCAATGCAGTAAGAGACTCAATCTGGGCAAAAACAGGAACCAAGGCAAAAGAAAAGATGACGGAGGGAGAGATACACTGATAAATAAAGCACCATGAGACAATAATAATGAGACTTAAGGTAATTCATAAAATGCTGAATACCTCGGAAGAAAAGATGGTAGGAATCACTGTGCTATAACCTTCTGCTCCCAGCATTATGGAAATATTATTGTGAATTATATATACGTATATATATATATATATTGGGGGGTGCGGTGGTGCAGTGGGTTGGACCACAGTCCTGCTCTCTGGTGGGTCTGGGGTTCGAGTCCCGCTTGGGGTGCCTTGCGACGGACTGGCGTCCCGTCCTGGGTGTGTCCCCTCCCCCTCCGGCCTTACGCCCTGTGTTGCCAGGTAGGCTCCGGTTCCCCGTGACCCCGTATGGGGCAAGCGGTTCTGAAAATGTGTGTGTGTGTGTGTATATATATATATATATATAAAGAATATACATACATATGAAATTTAGATTAATTAAAGAAAACATCTGCAGTTTAATCAGCCAACAGTCAGATTCCATTGTTTCCAGAACCATATCCAGATCAGAATAGGTGAAGAGTGAAAAAGGGAAGAGACTGACCTTTTTGCAACACCATTGCACAAAGTGAGCAGGCACCAACAGTACAGGTACTCATGATATAAATTTACTGTAAGTTAGGGTTCAGGTCTTATGCTTTTTTTTCAAAGCATCAAACAATGCTAAGCTACTTATAATGATTTACCCATTTATGCAACTGCATTATTTTTTACTGTAACAGTTCAGGATAAGAACCTCACTCAAGGGTTTTACAGCAGGAGATGGGATTCAAACCTGGGTCCTTAAAGTGCACAGTGGCAACTCCAGTCACTTCACCACCTGCTGGCCACAGAAAACATGTCATCAATTGCAGCTCAGTGTTGCAATGCTGTAGGCCTGCTTACATTACATTACATTTATTCATTTAGAAGATGCTTTTCTCCAAAGCGATGTACTTCTCATAGAAAATACAGTTGTACATTACATTAGGAGAAAGAGGCAGCTGCAGATGTGTGATTCTTAAGTACAGTTTGTTTCCTTCACCATATAAACCGACGTTCATCACACAAGTAGCTGCATAAAATTTTACCAGCTTATCGGCAATTCCTAATCACCTTTCCAGTATTTTTTATTTCTTTTTTGAGATACATATAAACATTTACGTTACATTGCAGGAGTGGCTCTGTAAAGGATTGATCCAAGCAGGATTATGAACATTTATACTTCACATGAACTCAGTAGATCGTGTGCAAAGTGAGTCCAGAAGAGATGAGTTTTCTGACCCTTTTTAAATGTGGGCAAAGATTGAGCAGTTATGAGTGAGAGGGGAGGTCGTTCCACCACAACGGAGCCAGAACCGAGAACCTCCTTGCTTTACCTTTTGTACGTGGGACCACGAAGTGGGCAGATGTGGAAGAGTGGATGGATTTGTAGGCTACAATCAGGGTCTTAAATTTTTTCTGGGCAGCTATAGGAAGCCAACGCAGAAAGACGAGGAGGGGAGATACATGTGAACCTCGTGAATTTTCTGTATTGAACCACTGGTTCCTCAACCATGGTACTTAACACCCTATGAAAAAGTGGTAAAAGGAAGAATTAAAGTACATGCATCAATGTATTTGTCCCCCTGCAACCAATACAAGCTTATCCAAAAAATTTGTCTTCAAACGAGGAGCAGTGAAAGCAAAAACGCAATAATGTTAGGCACATCGGTTTTAAATCACAGTGATTACTTTCATTATATTCTGTGTTTTATAAGAACTGTATGGTAAGCCAACTGTGTAGTAACGGTAAAAGATTACTAGCGATGGGGGTCCTTTTAACATTTATATCACAAGAATGCTATTTCCTACCTTTACATCTCTTCCTTCACTGCTTAAACTAGCTTCTTCTTCACATCTTCAGTTTTTACAGGGTTAAAAATTTATCACATCAGTTTAATTACTTACGTTTCAAATAAAATATTTAGTAAATAAAAAAAAACAACTTTTTTTTTATCCCACAGCAAATTTAAAGAAAACACTAGGGGAGACAGTCAGCATTTAAATTTTTCATTGAGACATAGAAAAATGGCTTTCTGGATAAACTCGAATAACATGATTGATAAAAGCAGTGGAAGAGATAAGCTACAGATGTTTAGGTGCTTGTAGACGACTAGAGGGGCCATTGATTTTAAATTGTACAAGCCGATGCTTGTACAGTTAATGAAATCAGTTTGAATAGATGAATACACGGGCAAGATGATAGATGACTGTGCATGGTGTGAAAATGAGGGTCTGTTCTTTTTTGCAGGATGTGCTGGTGTGCGTCTGCGAGGGGCGATGGGGCGGAATGTAATGGTTATTAGAAATAGTGTGTAAAAGACGTGCGATTGTGCAATAGAGAAATAAGGCCTTGTTAAAACTTGTCTCTTTTCTTCTGCTCTCCCTCCCACTCCCTCACTTTACTCCCCCTCACTCTCTTTCACACACACATACACACAGTCTCTGTCTCTCTGGTGAGCCACAATAAGAATGATGAAAATGTTCTGTGCTGTTCTTGGTCTTGCGTCACTGTGCTTCTTTCATATGGGGAAACGGAACTGCAACAATTTTTTCTCCCCGTTTTAATCAAATAAAGGTTTGGTGGAATTAAAAAATCTCTCTCCCCCTCACTTTAGAATTCTGAATTCAAATTGCTATTCAAAGGGTTTTATTAGCACATAAAAATCACTGTGACATAACACATATATACACACACACACACACATTTTCTGAACCGCTTGTCCCATACGGGGTTGCGGGGAACTGGAGCCTACCCGGCAACACAGGGCGTAAGGCCGGAGGGGGAGGGGACGCACCCAGGCGGGACTTGAACCCCAGACCCACCGGAGAGCAGGACCCGGTCCAACCCACTGCACCACCGCGCACCCCCGTAACACATATATATTTTTTTAATATCTTTTTGATGAAATAAATCTGGTGTTTTTATTTCATGTGTTACTCTTTCCATCCCCCCCACCATGCCACCAGGACCAGTAATGTCCTGTCTCCAAAGAGAACCAGTGTCCCATCTGCCACTGGGGCTGCACACACCCCCCACCCATTGCCCCTCCAGCCAGACCCACCAGTTCCCATTTTCTATGATGTGGAGAGGACACCAGCTGAGGGTAAAATGATTTGCTTAAAAAATCTTACTTACCAGCAAAAGCTACTTTCTGAATTGTTATTTTGCATTTTTTTTCTTTCACTGAACGGCCTGACAAAGGTGGGTTTGGATGTCACCTCCATGAATGACTTACTTTGGCTGAAGTCATTTCTCTCCAACAAACTTGAGAAGCAGAATGTTGGCTGTTGTGCCATACGACTATACATGACTAGGTGGCTGTTGCTAAGCTACCTTGGAAGTATGCATATATACTATTTTAAGACATGAGTAGAACACAAGTTCATGTTTATAAGAAGTCCATCATTTGGTCATATGTTGCTTGTCAAATGTATTGAACGTCTAAAGGCAGGGGTTAAGAATAACAATCAGAAAATTTCAATATAAGGAAACACACACACATTTTCGGAACCGCTTGTCCCATACGGGGTCACGGAGCCTACCCGGTAACACAGGGCGTAAGGCCGGAGAGGGAGGGGACACACCCAGGACGGGACGCCAGTCCATTGCAAGGCACCCCAAGCGGGACTCAAACTCCAGACCCACCGGAGAGGAGGACCAGGTCCAACCCATTGCGCCACCGCACCCCTTAAGGAAACACTTGTCAATGAAAACAATTCTTTGCTTTGTGTTTCAAAGCAATCTAATATGTATCTTTACTTCTGTTTCCTTTAGTCATCAAAAATCAATGTCTCTTGCTGACTAGTCCACTAATCTCAGGTACATCGGATAAATTACGTATAACTGAATTGGCTTATCTTCTACTTTAATTGACATTTTATTGTAGAGAGCACTGATTTCGTCCTGTTAAGATTACGTTTTCTCTTGACTGTTGAATGCTTTTATTGGTTTTTTAAAAGAAAAAAATTGAATAACGAATGATTTTGTTTCAAGGCAGAAATAACTTTTATTAAAATATCATACAGTGATTTCCGATTCCACGTTTCATTGCAAAGATTTTTCAGAGAACCCATATTATTCAAGTGGTAGAACGCTTTTTTTTTTTTTTTTTGTTCACCTGTTACCTCACCGCATTTATTTAAATTTATCTGCCATCAACCCCTCCCTCACTCTTTTTTGGTTATTTACCTCACATGAACATACAAAATTCATCACAGATTTCCCTTACTCTAAGAGAACAGATGTACATCTCTTTGGGCAAAAATACTAAGTAATAAAATGGTAGTAATATTTAATTTACAACACCAGTACTTATCCAGCGTTGTAATTCCAGTTTCATTTTTGTTTTGGCCAGGCTGTAAACTTCCCTGTTTCCTAACAGCATTTGACAGCCCAAAATATCTGAACCCAGGAAATCCATAAAATCACTCAATGCTGGTTAAACAGAAGAGGCTGAAGGGCACTGACAGCAGGAAATGGATTAACAAGGACACTATCCTGTTAACACATTGTGGCAGCTTGGTTGCTAGCGGTCTCTGGAAACACCACATTTTTGAAAGAGATGTTGAAACAAGGGCAGCACGGTGCCACAGCAGGTAGTTCTGCCACCTCGCAGCCCCTGGCCTCAAGATTCGGATCCGGATCTGGCTGTTTGTGCAGATTTGTATGTTCTCCTTGTGTTCTGTGTTTTTTTTTTTTTTTTTTTTGTGGCTTTCCTCTCAAAGACCTCCTGTGGCACATGGAGGACACATGAACATTCCACGCACTATCATGCATAGAACATCAAGCACACGCCACCACCTATTCCTGCTCACCAAGGTGACCCTACCACTCTAAACATTATACCTTAACAGCACCTAGTTGCCATGACTCCCCTATTTTAACCTCTGCTTATCAGAAAAAGGGACTTTCTCTGGAGCAAGAGACAGAGAAGGACAAAGGACTAATATTTTGGAAGTTTGAGTTTTTGCTTATTGTTCTAATTCTCCTCTCCCCAACAACTAGTTCAGCTTTGGAGTTAAGGAAAAAAGCCCAGTAGAATCTAGAAGCTCTGAGTCGACAACCCCTTGCCCAGTGAACCTGTTCATTTATCACACCTGCCTTTCAGGTGAGTTGATAAACAGGCATGCTTGTATGATGTGTGTTTGATTTGTCCTGAAAGTCCCTGGTGTCCATTTCAGGGTGTACCCAACGTGGCGCAGTATACTTTCTGTTATTCCCCCTAGACCACCAGAATTCAAACCATAAGTGCTTTCTGAAAGTGGATGGATGTTGAAATTAGAAAAAAATATAGCGTTTTTAATTGGTTTTAAATAAAGGCTCTGATTCTCTAGTCTGCGCAAAATAGAAGGAGTTCAAAATCCATCTTTTTTTTTTTTCTTTTATGATGCTTTCAATCATAGACTGGAGCTACTGCAATACTGTCATCATTATAGTGGCTCCAAGACGCTTTCTCTGTTTGGTGTCTCATTGAGTGCTGTTTCTTTCAGGAGCCGATAAGAACAAAACTCAAGATTTTTGACCCTTCAAATACATTAGGAGCGGAGCTTGCTATGGTCTGAAAGGACAGGCTGATCCTTAGAAAGGTAAACCCCCAGCCCTCGATTTGCAGTGCTCTCAGAAGACAAATACGACACCCCTTGATTGACCGAACATAGTTAGACTAACACATATAAATGAGGTTGAAAAAACAGCCACAGACCATTTGCACCTGCAAGAACAGAAACATGCACTGGGAAAAACTGATTTGTAATTAAAGCAAATGGTCCTAATTTAGAGTAACGATTGCGCTGTGTCAGCTCATTATTTATTGAGCTGACCACCCCAGTGGATGCTGAAAGAAAACACTGCTGGGTGTATGCAGTACTGCTGGCCGTGCCCTGCCACACACATAGCTGCACGTTGCCGTCACCGCAGGACCTGTGTCCACCTGACAGCACAGCGGGTTTATCGCAAACACAGCGGCGCTGAGGCCAGGCGCTGCTTGGTGCCACAAGATAAACTCTGTCCCCTTTCCAGAGGATGAGAGCAAAGACAAGTGCTATGTTGCAGGTAGCATCGCAATTAAAGGCACTGAGTCATAACCTGAAGATTGCCGGTTTGAGTCCCTCCCCAACATTTTTTAAGTACCTCGAGCAAAGTACCTAAGCTGCACTCTACTACACGCTGCACTGTTCTAGTTCATCTTTATTATAAGGGGATTGTAATTATACCATGAAAGTAGAATTCATGGTTATCACTGAACATATCAGTGAACATTTCAGTATTGTGTACTATACAAAAGAAATACAGATTTTTATATGTATGTCATATATACAAAAATTGACACGGGGATTTTGCATTGGAAAAATGGATGGATGGATGGATGGATTTGCAATATGTGAAAACCTAGTTTTGTACTTTCAGTACACGTCAAAGTCATTTTATCCCTTTGCTTCATGAATTGTTGACAGAACATTAAAAAGAATGGAACTCCGAATGCCGTGAGGGCGAATCTGTTTGCATGTGTGTTTTTAGCGTCAGGCAACAATTTATTGCGTCACGGCAACAGTTCATTTTCTGTCGACCAGTGGGCAGATTGCATGTGCTGGACGGTCACTCTGGGGACTTCAGTTTATCTGTATCACTACGTGGGAAACCACACAAGCTTTACTGTGTAAGTTTCACGTGCGGCCTGATACTCTGTGTCCTGCGGAGGCCTCCTCCGGCAGCTCCGAGTCTCTTCTTCGCATCCCTGAGCGACAAGTGACATTTGGTCTCTGTTTGTTCCTCACCTCCAACTAACAAGTTGTTCGGGGACTGGCGAGTCTCTCGTCAGGTTAAAACAAACAGCACACCTCTGCCACCGGCAAGCTCTTCCATTTTCCTTATGGCACAAAATAAAATCCTCAAACCTGGACACAAAGCAGCCAAAGCAATGCTTGCCATACAATACAACCAATCTTGTTAAATAAAAACCATTGAATGCAACCATGAAGTATGTAAACACCAACGGCTCCGAAATATATGGATTAAAGAGAAAGTGGATTATGCGAACATCCTCAGACAGTCCTCCTTGTCTCTGCCAAGGCCTTTAGAAATGTGAGAAACATCTGCTTGGGCTTAAAGACGGATGAAAAAGCGGCAAGCGCAAGCATATATCTCTGCAAAGGCGTTGGGAACAAGTGCAGTGACATCAAGCGACGCGGCCTGATTAAAAGCCCTTCCTCGTTAGGATCCCATAGCGTCTTCTGCGTTATAGAATCCCATTACACAGCTGCTCTTCCCTGCAAAATGCTCCTCCATGTCCACCTTAAGTCAATACCCCGCCTGATGAAGGAAAGGATTGAAGTTTGATTTCTTGTTAAGGGAGCGAGGCGGTTACCGTGAGCCGTAAATTGGATCTTGTTTGATTTAAGCAACTCTTTGGTTGGAGAGATGTGCAGCACCGGCCTCTCTTGCGTTTGAGGAACATTGCTGTGGAGCTCCCTAGGATCGGTGCCCTGGAGGCAGGGTCCCTTCAGGCACACGGCGCTGCATTTGTGTAGAATGACTTTTCCCCCCTTCATTACTCTTTAGTTACATTGCTCTGTGTGTCTTTGGACAGTGTGTTTCCAGTCACACCTTCGCTGTACTTGCAGTTGTTTGTTTTCCACCCGCTTTTGTGCTCCACGCCTTGTTTTAATTTAATCTGGCAAAATCCCGCTGGATTTTTTTTCCGCCAATTAAATTTGCCCGGTTGTCTGGTAGGAAATTTGTCAAGGAAAAAATTGTGATTGAAAGGTATAAAAATTTCTCTGATTTGGCTAAAAGATTAAAGGGACTTTGTCGTTTAATACTAAGTTTGATTGTTTGTGATATGCAGGTTTTCTTGATCTTGCTAACATTTTCGACACGTGTGTCCGATTCGTTTGATCTTATTACCGCAAAACATGGACTGCCGATTCGGCCCCGTACTCCTTAATGCCCATCGACGCAGATCTATAACAGTCCCAAGCCAAGTGACACCAGCTGCCGCTCTCGTTTTAATGTGGTCCTAATCAAATTATCGACATCCCATTGTGGGTTTCCAGCAGCCCAACCACAGTCTGTGCAATTCCCAGCCTTCCAGCTTCCGCATAGCTTCTGAATGTCAAGAAAATTTCCACTGCTCCTCATCATTAGTGCCCTAATTTTTTAAAAATATTTTTACACTTACAAATACAGCATTTTGACAGCCTTATTAGAATTATCCATAGACCTCCACTATAATATTTTGTTGTGCATCAAAGGGTATCGCTGTCATAGACCCACCTATCCTGTCGTGTTTTTAATTTTTATTTTTTTAATCAGCCTTATGCATTACCAAGGTGTCTCAGGAAAGTAACTTCCAAGCCTTTTAACGAATCCATTTTGTCCACTTTGTAGTTATATATTACTGGTCTAAGTGAGGTTAATTACCTTTCCCAAGTGTAGAGAAGAAGTTCCCCATGTGGGATCTGAAACTGCAAAATTTTTGTCACAATGCCAGTTAATTCCCAGATATACTATCTGCTGCAGCAAATGTGAATCTTACAGGTCATTAAATCTCGGCTTTTTTCTTTAAGAACAAAACGTAGAGCTTCATCGGACTTCCAATGGACTGTGTTGTAAAGCGAGGCCTCAACAGAGCTACGGCAAAGGCTAATAATTGTGAAAATTTCCCCGGAGCGACACCTACGTTCTCCAGAAAATCCATAATCGCTCCTGACTGCACTGCAGGCCCAGGTCTGCATCACTGCAGCTGCACCAGAGGCACCAGCTACAGCAATAGTAATGGTGTATTCAAATTACATTTCTTTCACCTGACTGAAGCTCCTCTCCATGGTGACGTATGCACCCTGGGTAGGTATTAAATGTACAATATACAGAAACCCAGTATTGTATTTTACATACATGTATTGCTAAAGTCAATGTCTTAGTTTATGCCTTTGTTTGACAAATTGCACTCTTGTTCTGGGATAGGTTCTGGATCACCACAACCCTGCCTAAGCGTAAGCATTTACTGATAAAGAGTGGGTGTGAGATTTATAAATGCGTAAATATGTACTGGAGGTATGCGACATAACACCTTTGGTGCCTGAGTAACGTCACCCTAGACAAAGTCCTACCCCCTTTTTGGCTGTTGAATTGTCACGCTGATGGTTGTTCAGCGATTTTCACTTTTCTCATTTAATTTTGTTGCCCCACGTGTTCAGATGGATCTGTCTGTATGTGTGTGAGCACCCTGAAGAGAATCACTCGCGACATTCCTCGGAAGAGCAGCGGCAGGTGTAAGCGATTGCCTTTGATTTTTCCCGCCGTTTGATTATTTCAGGCGAAATTTTCTGCGTCGCTCTTTCTTTTGCACTTTAACAAAGAGCGGCGTGATGGACGAAACCTTTCGATTTCAGAGCACGGGGTGAGAAGGGAAAGATAAACACCCCGCACGTGTCTCGGTCCATAGCCGCCAGCTGGGAAACAGCTGTTAGGTTTTTGAGTGTGATACTTGGACAGCCGTCCTGTTGAGTAACTGGACAGAACGTCAGTCGCGAGAGCCATCTGATCTCCTGGAAGGTCCTTTATGGTTACGGTCAGACATGATGGGCTTTGGGCTGTGCCCACACATTAGCACTTACTCCTCTGGTATCACTAGCCAAAATGTCTCTTCCCTTGTCCAGCTGCTCCAAGTCCCCTACTGAGGCCCACTAGCGGTCACCTTTCAACCTGTGCGACGCCTTGTCACACACGCCAATAAAAGCTCCTTAAGCAGGGAGCTCTTTCTGATTCCCTCACTCCGACGTAAGGAGAACTGTGATCTAGACATAATCCCTCACAGCACAGCAATAAGGGCTCTCAGAAAGTGTGCCGGAGATTACTGACTGTTTTGGCATTTATCTTATCCAGCTTGGAGAGTAAATATATCACCCTGGGAAATGGGGTAAAATTTGACATAGACTTGTCACAGACTGTGTACGAGATTTCTCTCTGTAAAGTGAGGGGCGAGTTTATGTTGCGTTTTGAATGCCGCACTGTCAGTTACAAAAGCCGTCCTCTTATACATCATCTTGAATTTTCGAAATTTTTATTTGTGGGCTGTAACCTTTTCTTACTATGTATTAATCTTCATTTCATCTCTGGCAGTATTTTCTGAAATACATTGAACTTTGTGGAAATCGATGAGAGTAATTGTAATATAATAGTAACATCAAGATGATTTCAGTGACAACTAATGTTAACCACTGAAGTAATTGTGTCCATTTTAATGCAGTTCGGTGATATTTTACTATTGCCACTCATGGTTATTATGTCTTTGGGTTGTAAGTGTTCAGTTTTTCTGGAACAAATTATCAGACTTTATTTCCTGTAGCTAAGGCGACATATTTCCCAGTGCCACAAAATCGACTGATCAAAACTAGGGTACCAACGAGTATGAGTGATGCCCTTGTCAGCTCCTTCGCTTGGGTAATGTGAATAAAAATTCTACCTGGAAGGAGGAGTTTTGAAAACATCTCCGGGGTAAAACTGGGGAAAGACTCCGGTCAAGTGTAAACATGTTTGAAATGTACTAGGTATCCCTTGGAGGACAGTCAAGTCAAGCCAGTCTTTGACAGGAGGCCTGAAAATCATGTCAGAATGGGTTAGGTGGCAAAAACATGATGGCGTTAAATGCAGGAAATGTTTTGTGGAAATCCTGCTTAAGTCTGTGAGAGAGCTACAATGGGGACAATGATTCACTTTTCTGTCCGTAAAAAGCCTTCTTCCAACTTGACAGAGTGTAAAGTACTTTTTCTGGGAATAATGGAAAATACTTTATCAATGATGCAAGAAGGAAGTGCAGCCGAGCACAAGCTTGTATCCTTAAGGTTTTTCAGATTCAGCCCCTCTGCCTGCTCCTTGCTGTGGGACCATTCAGTCAAGTACACTGGGTCCTCATGTTACCAATGCTAATTTCTAAAGATACACATGTTTTTCTACCTATCTATTTATTCTTACTTGTATTTTCTTGTCTATTTCAAAGATTTAGGTGTTGTGGGGCACATCTCACCCCCATTTCCTCTTCCAGTCACGGGGAGACTTATTTTTATTCTATGAGAATATAGCTCAGAATTAATACACACACATTGTCTGAAACCACTTGTCCCAAGCAGGGCTATGGTGAGCCAGAGCCTAACCCAGCAACAGAGAACACGAGGCTGGAGCAGGAGGGGACACACCTAGGTTCGTTGCAAGGCACCCCAAGCAGGACTCAAACCCCAGACCCACCGGAGAGCAGGACCCGGTCAAGCCTGCTGTGCCACTGTGCTCCCTCAGAATTAATAAATTCTTCTTCTTCTACTTCTTACTATTATTATTATTATTATTATTATTATTATTATTATTATTATTATTGTAATTATTAACTTTAACACAGAAGCTGGATTTTTAGATAAATTGACTTATGGCAGGTTTCTGGTTCCAGCTGTTAAAAAGAAAATTAGTTGTCGAAATAGTCTTGAACGAATTTTATTCAAGGGCAGCTGTTTCAAACATTTTTTTCAAAGCTACACGCTGTCTCAAAAATATATGCACACTATAATGCACTAGAAAATTCTCCGCAGACAATTAACTGCAGGTAGATATCTGGCGTACAAAGAAGGGCTTGTGACAAATGTTGAATTAGGCCAGCTGTTCTAAGCCTTCACCGTGAACAGACGGGTACTTCCGAATTTGGCGGACCAGTGGGCGGCAAACATCGACGGTGTGTATGTGTTATTTCAGCCAGTGGGGTTTGAATACTTGTTGCAGGTGCAGCATGTGATCACGACTCTGTCCACCCCCCACCGGCGATGTGACACTGTGCCTTTTCGTCAGGTCCCCAGGCTAATGACGTATCCCTCTTCCAGACACACAGCATCTCGCTCCTGCTCTCTCTAATCTGCGGTCTGCTGGGCAACCACAGATTCCCTTTCTGTCTTACACACACACTCTCTCCATATCTGTCAGAACAGGGTGACAGGTAGCTCAGTGCTTATTGTGTTCCCTGTACCTTGTGGTACTCAGAACTCACTTTTAGTTGCCTTACTCTGTGTGTGTGTGTGTGTGTGTGTGTGTGTGTGTGTGTGTGTGTGTGTGTGTGTGTGTGTGTGCGTCTTGCTGTCTGAGACAACGTGTAAAAGATGGTGGGTGTTATTGCTCCTCTAAGCCAGGGGTCATGTTTGCAGACCTGCATTGATGTACAATGTTCTCATTTACATTTATTTGTTTTGCTTATACTTTTATCCAAAATGATTTACAGTGTTAAGTGAGTTACACTGATTTATACCGCTGGGTAATTTTTGCTTTATCAATTCAGAGTAAGTACCTTGAAGAAGGGTATCACAGCAGGAGTTGGGGTTGGAACCTTGGTCCTTTGAGCCTTTAAACATAACCCTAACCTCCTAAAAATGACCTCACTGATAACCCTCACCCTAAAGTGGCAACTCCAAGCACTACGCCATCTGCTGCCCCACAGATAATGATATTTTTGCACTTCCAGGATTTTGTCAGATGTAAGGGAAAGCAATGATTTCATAAAACATGACTGAGAAATGATGCCTTTTTAATGTCCGGTTCTTCCCACCTTTTTTCAACACAGCCCATCTGTCTCACTGCTGGCTCCTCCCACCAGAACCACTGCGGCCCTTTGACACTTTCTACTGACTCCACCTGCCAGTCTCATTGAGACATAGCTTTAAGCTCATAGAAATATGTATCCAATAAAGGCAGACTTACTTGCAAAGATCAGAAAACATAATTCCATATTATTATTATTCTATCATGTGTATTAGTTTGTCTGTGTAATTATTTATTCTCTTACCCAGTTGGATAAATGGATAAATAACTGTAAGTAGCATAACACTGTAAGTCGCTTTGGAGAAAAGTGCCAGCTAAATGAATAAACGTAAATTTATTCATTCATTCATTCATCGCTAGTTCTGTCTTTATCTCAAATTGTAAAAAGTTTTTGTCTAACAAATGAATAAATAAAAACTGATATTTGAATCCTAATACTCAGCGAATGGACTGGTATTATTTTTAAGCCTCTCCCTTGTCCGTGGTTTTTCTCTTCTTTTGTCTTACCTTTACAAATAAATGAATATACAGCAAGAAAGCAAATAAAATGTTTGAAAACCTCTGAGCAGCACAGTCATTCCAGTTTATTTTCCTCATGCAGCTGTAAAAATAGACTACTATAAAAGAATAATTGATGAGTGAATGCAACGCTACTGGAAAAAACTAATAGCGGGAAGAATTATTCATTGGCAGCATTAATGGCATAAAGCAAATTAGGTTTGCCATTATTTCATTTTTCAGTGGTGGCAGCTTAAACTATTGAAGACAAGTGTGCTTTGTGATAATAAATGCTCTGCAAAAAAAAAAAAAAAAAAAAAAAATCCAAACTGCTACTGAAAAACTGAACATTAGTGGAAATGATTTAATTCTCCCAGTCAGTGCACTGGTTCTGGAAGTATTACAAAGAATGACATCTTCCTCAAAAGCTTTACATTTCGCCTAAACTTACCGAATTTACCAAGATTTAAGGACATCGTAACTGACACATCACACAGTGTGCTAAAAGTCCCTGGTAAAAGTAATCTCCGACTACAGCATCTGTTTGGCTGTTTGAATGACATTTTTGAAAATACAAAATATCCGTAGCAATCGATAATAATATAACACTACAATACTTAAAATATAGTGCTGTAGTACAGTGTAAATATTCTGGCCAGTTTAACACATAAAATGTGAAATAATCATGGTAAGTATTAGGGTTACAGGTTCATGGAAAGTCTAGGTTTGTTCTGTTTCATGGTATGAATGATGGTTTATGACATGCATATTACATTGAATTTGTCAGTTCTATTAGTTTTATTACCTTTGCATGAACTAGGAATAACTATCTTTTTATGCAACAAAATTCTGCAATATTGTATGAAAGCATACAATGAAAATCTAAGTCATTTGGGCAGCATGGTGGTGCAGAGGGTAGTGCTGCCCTCTCAGAGCGCCTGGGCTGTGCAGGGACAAGTTTGAATCCGGCTCAGTCCGTGTGGGTCCCCCCGCACTCACCTGAGTGTTCTCCCCCGTGCCTGTGTGAGTTTCCTCTGGCTGCTCTGGTTTCCTCTCACATTCCAATGACACACACTTCAGGTGAATTTGTACCACTAACTTGTGTGTGTGTGTGTATCTATTCGGTGACAGATTGCCATCATTTCTAGTGTATACACCGAATGATTGTGGGATAGGCTCCAGGCCACCATGACCAGGACAAGCAGTTAGTGAAAGTGAATCTAAATCACAAATGATGGCAAAATAAACAACCTGCTATAAACATGGGCAGGCTACAGCGTGTCTAAAGGGCTTTCAAGGTTGCGGTTAATAAAGAGGCACCATAGCGGTAAAAGCTGCCGCCTTATACTTGAAGGACTCAGGTTCATATTCTACCTCCAGTGTAGTATTCTTCATTGAGGTACTTACCCTGAACCGGTACAGTAAAAATTACCCTGCTGTATAAACGGGTAAATAACTGTAAGTTGTTTGAAGAAAAAATGACAGGTAAATGAATGAATGTAAATAGAGTGATATCCTTCCTTCTCCCCCTTCCTCTTTCTTCTCTGTCCATTTCCCTTTTCTTTCTCTCTCCCTCTCCAGCTTCAGCTCTCGCTCTTGTTACCACTCACTCTTTCTCACTCAAAAGCAAACTGCATTATGAGTAATTTCATACAGTGAGCAGAGGAATAGAGACGTGGGCGAACTCAAAGGTCTTGTTACCTTGTCTAGGTTAAAATAATAAAAAAAATCCTATACTGTAAATCCTGGGATTAGGTAGGAGCACTGTGTGCATGAGTGTAAGGGCAGCAGGGCGGAGCAGTGGGTAACTGTGATGCCTCACATCTCCTGGGCTGTGGGTTTGGACATGGATTTCCGTAGAGACCGTCTGTGTGGAGTTCGCGTGTTCTCCCCATGTTCCTGTGGGTTTCCTCCACGTGCTCTGGTTTCCTCACACAGTCCGAAAGCATGTAAAATAACAGCAGGGAGAAAACCAGTGTATTGTTGTCTGATGTTTCCCTCACAAGGATTAAAAATTGCCACCGAAGTTCCGATCCTGTCAAAGAAGAGTCTTCAGGATAGTCCACGGTCATATAGAGACTTCAGTGAATGGGGAACGCCACTCGAACAAATCGCATCCAACGAACCTCTGAAAAGCATATTTTGTGCTTTCTGAAGAGTTGTGTGTAATAGATTCTATTCGCGTTCCAGCCTGGAAGAAACACCAGCTTCTGACCGTGACCGAACAGGGACGTAAACAGACACGTCTTGGAAGACACAATTTCGGTGATGAAAGAAGGGCAGCTTTTCTACGGGTTCGACACCAGAAAGCACATGAATTATTTCACTATGTACATTTTACGAATTAAAGAGGTCATTTCTGTGGAGGGAGCCGGACTTTTTTCGGCACGCGCGCACACACACACACACACACAAGAGAATGAACGGCTTGCTCGGCCATCAGCGGTGTCACCCGTGGCTGCCTGAACGGTCACATGACCTCAGTCGGCACCATGGTAACGGCAGTACGTCACCTGCTGTCGAAGGGGCCTTTAATTAGCGGGACAGCTTTTGTGGACTACATCTTCTGATCTCGTTTAAGACCCACTTAATACTATTAAAACACTTCACATTTGTTCAGTGCTTTTGTTTCCAAGTTTGATCCATGTGGCACGTCGTTAGAGAGCAGAGCCCACCTCGCAGCAGCGTTTCTCTGCACCGCTGCCCTGACCACTGATCTTCAATGACCACTGGTCCACACTGAGCACTAATCATCATTCACTACTGATCCTCACTGACCAATGATCATCACTGACCACTACTACGCGGAGATCCCCAGATCCTAGGAGAGCACTTCTGAATACTGACCACTGCTCCAGTGTCTCTGTTTGCACCAATCAGAGCTGCACAAAGACCACCGTTCAATACTGACCACTGTTGCAAACTGTCCATGCTTACACTGACTATTGATCCACGCTGACCACTGCTCCACTGACCAATGATCCTCTCTGACCACAGCTCCGCAGAGACCACAGATCAACACTGAGCGCTTTTCCAAACTATTCACACTCACACTGACCACTGTATAATAGTCCTCGTCTTCCGGTGGTAACACACACCGCTCTTTTACAGCACCGGCTTATTTTATTCCTAAAAGCTTCAGGCCCGCTCATGTACCGGCACGGGGAGAAACCGGCACGCGTCACATGACAGCCAGCGCTTGACAGTTCCATCACCCCCTTTATTCTCCAGCTCTTGCTCTCCTAGCGCTCGAATGGTCACGCTAACAGGTCCGCTGTCTCTCCCTGCCAGATGAAGCTGTAATTGCATTTTGAAGAGGTGCGAATTTGAGCTCAGAAAAAAAAAAGGAATTCAATAAAAAAAAAATCTGAAAAAAACCTGAAGAAAGTGTTTCTTTTTTCATGGCCTATTTGTGAATGAGATGTTGTGCACGGTGCCCCCCGTGACGGTGGTTCAGCCGGCATGGGCCTCTCCACGTTACGCAAGGAAATGAGCTCTTTGATGCTCTCCCAGATGATGCCTCGGCCCCTATTACCGCTCCGCTCTCCATATTTAAAATCAAATTAGCTGGAAAGCACAGACTCGGAGCCCCTAAATCGCGAGAATGGAGACGCCACCAATCGGCCCTTAGCGGGGGCGAGAATCGGTGGGAAAGTTCCCCTCGGGTCTCCTTCCGTCCAGGCCCTGGACGTCCTATTGCGGTCCAGGATCCGCAGTCCAGCTCCCAGCAGCACCTAACCCACTTTTCCATCTCTCCGTGTCACACCGCGTTCCCACCCCCTGAGCATTAATTATTAGTGGCGGCATGCTGAAGAAAGACCCCCCAGGAGGAGCTGTATGTGGGGCAGAAACGTAGGCCGGCGCTTTCCGGGGAGCGAGCAGCGCGCTCCGCTTTTCTTCCGCGGCACCCTTTTTTATTGCGGTCTATTTAATTAGGGACCTCAGACACAGATCGAGGATCGAGGCGTTTCCGCACCGCCGGATCGACCGTGCCGGGCGACACGAGCGCCGCGCTGCGCGCTCCTACATAATACATGAAGGCTCGGATTTCACAGGGAGGCTCCCGTGTGCCTGCCTTGCTAGGGGAGGGTGCGAGGCGGTGGGGGCCGGGGGGTGTGATGCCGGGCGGGAGGGGGCCCTCTTCTATTAAGGAACCTCAGGCACACAGCCAGGCGGTCTAATAAAGTGAATGTGGCAAAACATCTCCAGCCTGCAATCCGGTCATTCAGAGAACAGCCCCCGACTGAACGATGCAACCGGCTGCTTCAAGGGCCCTAAATGATAATCATTGTGTCGGTGAAAATGAGAAAAGACGCAGTAAATGTGCCAATCCAGCGCCGCTCATCTAAAATATATGCGTCAAGAGCTGGAATGGATGGTAGCGGGACACGCGCGGTGGAGTAATTGGACCAAAGTGCAGCTGGGCTTCCCAGTCGGGCGGCGTTGCAAAACGCCGGGTGTTTGCAGCGATCGCTCCTTTAACTAAACACCGGGAATGTTTTTGAGAGGATTAAATATCGCACCGAATCGAGAGCAGGGCGTTGGACTGACGTCGTTCATAAAAAAGTCGTAGATGGGGTTCGGGAGTTACATGTCGCAGAGGGTATTGCTGCCCACAGCGGGAGGCGGCAGCACTGACACATTGAGGTAATTCTCTTAATTTGGAACGGTTGTGTAACTGACACACATTCCTACCGTATGGATTACATACTGCGCACGTGGTTTATTTTAAGGGTACATTAAAAAAATCCACATATGCAATCGAGCTGGTGTATCGCAGCACGCGCAGATCGCTGCGTACGGTCAGCATCACGTGCGCGTGTATTTTTTTTGTTTCTGCTGCACTCGAGAGGCCGATCGCAAGGAGCGCTTTAGATTATCTGCCGTAAAGCCTGTTAAATTCATTGGAAGGATAAAGCCAGAGTTATTTCCTCCTACTCTCTGTATGATATGAGCAGTGACTGGGGACTGTTGTGTCTGTTTAATTAGACCCTTTTTTCCAGTGTCATCGTGGTCTTCGGAATGATATTTGACACCACAAGGAATTACGTTGCTTGTAACTTCAAGAGGATGCATTTTATTATGTCTTATGGTCACGGCTGCGTCATCTTTGGAAAAATTCCCTACGGTGTCGGTGAACGTGACAGATCGACTGCGATTCGTTTCCAGTGTGGTTCCTCCAGATTTTAACCAGAAATAGATAATCGGAGAAAGTCCAAAAAGTCTCTGCAATGGTGAATAACTTAAAATGACATGCAGTTGGATTAGTTTGTCTGCTCGTGTCGTGTCGTTTCTTGTGCACCTCTCATAGTTCTTTACCCTGTCATGACGGTGACTGATGCTGATGTGACTGCCATCCTCGACGTGCTCCCTCTCTTCCCCTCTCTTTCCTTTTGTCTCTCCTGATGTTTTCACTCGCACCTTGTTTCACGGAATCCAGTAATAAGGCAACACTGACGGCTTTTGCATCAGCATTGACCACGCTCCTCTGGGATGTGGGGCGAAACACCGGGGCCGGATGGCACCCAGAGGCAGTTGCCAAAGCAAGAAGGTTTGGGAATATTGTGAGATTCAGAATAACCCTGTTGGGGAGAATGACGGCTTTATTTTGGGAGTTTTTGCTAGAAAATCGCGAGCCATTTTAGGCTTTTTTTTTTTGTGTGTGTGTGTGTCTGGATTTGCACCCCCACCCCCATCCTTCTCTGCCCCCCACCGTGCAGCTTGAGATGTGAGAGCGTCACAATGAAGTAACGCTACACGGCCCACACGCTGAGGGAGAAATGAGCTGATTAAAACCAGAGGGTTATTTTTATTTCATTTTATTTTAGCTGCAGAACTGAAACCAGCAGTAAAAAGCAAGAAGAAGAAGAAGAAGAAAAAATGGGGGGGGGGGATCATCATTTTGAATTCAGTAAATACAGGGAAACAGACAACGTAATAAATTCATGTTCCGAGGAGTTTTATTGGCACAGTATCTTCCTTGCTTTTGGCAAGGCAATACAGACACAAACCCACATACAGTATGTATATCAAACAATTGCACAAAAAAAAACTAAATGTTCATAAAACAGAAATTAATCAAACTTACTGTTTTATAACTCCTTCGCACATGAAGAAAAAAAGGTGTGGTGCAACAATCTCTCTTGGAACAAGTATAAGTGCACCTGTTGTCTCTCAGCTTTGTTTTACCACACTACTTAATTAAATAGCCTATGTGGATGTTGGCAGGGCTAAGCAAATAATGGATTTCTAAAGTTAACCATTTAACAATCTAGCAACACGATGGGGGTCTGAGGGACCGAACCGCTGCCACCTACAGATTTTGACTGCACTGTTTTTTCTTTGGTTCTTTTTTAAGGGTTTTTTTTTAAATTATAAAGCAAAAATATAACGAAACATATTTATTGCTGGTCTGTTACACACCATGAACGTAGACAGGTGAAGGATATGTTAAAGTAAAAGTGTTTGCCCTTAGATTACGTAAAATGAATGGAGGTCCCTAATTTGGGATTTGTTTGTGTATAATAAAAAGCAGAATATGGATTAGAGAAGGGGAGGCAGGGAGGGAGAGAAAGAAGAAAGCGGCGAGGTTTGAAAGCGGCGTAGGAACCGATGGCTTTGTTCTGCGCGCCGCCGATGACAGGGAGAGAAGTCTGACAGATCTCTCGTTTCACGGCCTGATTTGCTCGGCAATAAGGAACGAGCCCCTTTGAAAGGGCCGCGGAGAGATGCTGCGAGCGGGAGCTGCGGCCGCTAATGAGGGCGCCTGACGGGAGTGCGTGTGGGATAGGCGGGGATCGGCACCTCGACATGCTGCCGGCAGCGTGTTGTTGCTGCGTAGGCGGCCTCTGTCCTCGCTCGGTGACGTCACATTTTGCTCTGGCATCACTCGGTCTCAACTCCGGGATCCGCCCCCTTCCTGGAAGTGGAGGGAGTCGCCGGAAGAATGCACATAGGTTGTGTACCCACCAATTTTGTGTAACTGCTCTCTCAGGGAGTCTCGCTATTGCAAAGGTGCCAAGCAGAGCAGAGAATCAACACCTTGTTGGTGCAAGACATGGGCATCCGTACCTGTCCCTATCATCACATAACACAGGTGTGTGTGTGTGTGTGTGTGTGTGTGGTACTTAGAGCTGCTGCTCTGCACTTGAAGGAATCGGGTTCCAATCCAACCATCCGCTGTAGGACCCTTGATCAGGACACTTATCTTAATTTGATACGGTAACAATTTCCCAGCTCAGTAAAAAGGCATCTTATGAATGTAATATTTAGAGTAACAATTGCTGTATATACCTTTGTACCTCAATTCCATAGAGTATCTTCAGGCCTGTCAACAAACTGAAAGAGCAAAACTAAAGCGACCAGGCCTCCCTGCAATGCAAAGTGGGACTCTAGTCCACCCCCTTTGAGCTCCACGGAGAACAAAATAGATGAAATCAAGATTAAGATGAAAGAGGCATTCTGAACATATTCGCTCACTCACTCAGTCACTCAGTTTCATTTACTACTAGTCCTTGTCAGGGTGACAGTGGTCAAGAGCCAATCCCAGAATCACTGCAGGCAAGGCCTGGAACTCCCTGAGCTGGATACCAATCTGTCATAGTTTCTAATCATATTTTGCCGGAAAAATTACTTTAAAACACGGGAGGGAAACCCTTAAATTCTGAGAGGTTCAAAGAGATGCTGTACAAGTGTCATGTAGGGATAACGGAAGCCGGGGCGATGCTGAATAGGACCCAAGCGTGGGTTCCGCTTATTAACAACAAAAGCCAAGGAGCAAGACAAAGAGCCGTAGTCGGGGACAGGCGTGGATCAGGTGACGAGCATTCGGGGTTTCTTGGGACAGACGAGGGACATAGACGGTATGACGAAGCGAAGGTTGGTAGCCAGGAGATCAGGGACAGCGAAGAGACAGGAATCGTTATGCACACGGGAGTCACGGTTGCTCAAGTGAGGTTCCGCAACCAGGCATGGAATCCTGGCCTTTTATCTCGTGCCACCTTGATGAGAGGCAGGTGCGGACAAGGTGCTGGTGACAACAAGACAGAGGTGGGCATCCATTAAAGGAATGAGTTACAGAAACAGAGGACAGCACCCAGAGCAGATGAGACCCTGCTCCTGGTTGGGCACTGGACCTCCTAATCTCTCTTCATCACCATCTGACATCAAAACAACAATTTGGAGCAAGAGATTTTCCTCTGTGCTTTATTTGTTTGTGCCTGTGTTTTTGCTTGTATGGGGATGGAGACAAAGCCAGCAGACCCTCCTATTATTTGTGTACCAGTGCAGATCACCTGCCTGTGACTCCACTGCTCCCAAGAAGGAAGGAATAACACCTAAGAGCCAGTGAGCTCCTGTCCCTGGGGTGGTGGCTTGGTCCCAGGGCCTTCAGCCAGGGCTTCCAACGCTAATCTCCTTGGTCAACACTGAGCAACATGTGGAGGGTGGATATGAAGCAGCACCAACCCTCTAGCTCCTGTCAGACTGGTTTCCAAAAACAGCTACGGCAGTACAGCAATTTGTACAATTATTTCTTGGCAGATTTATTTTATCCATTTATCCAACAGATAAAATCATTCCAATTTTTTTCTTTTTTTTTTACATATTGAACAGTGGCGTGTACTTTCCCTCTTTTGAGTAGAAATCAGTGATGACTTGTTAAGTCAAACAGAATGCATTTTTTTCTCGGATGCGTATGCACTTTTCTATTATGGTCTGTTTCACTTGTGCTCCAGTATACTTGTGATACCTATTTTCCCCATTGTGATTGTAGATTCTTCTGCCATATTGACACATTCTGATGAATGTGTCAATATGGTGACTGTATTTATCTCTTTATCTCTCTATTGGAGAACAAAAACACATTTCAGTGGGGTTTATGTTTTGTTAGCCCAGATTTTTGTGCTTATGACCTCTGCCCCAGAGAAATTATTCCTAAAGCTCTCTATTTTGAAATTGTTTTCACAACTGGAGAGGGTCCATTTGTCATTCCAAGGTTCAGGTTGAAGGTCTTGTTTGACACCTGAGGCGACGTGACCAGTGGAAGACGGGAGCCTTCAAATGTCTGCTGAACACAACCACATGGAGAACATCATCTGAATGCTGAGACATCGACGAAGAGGGCCAAGCCACCATGTTCGGTGAGCTGTTCATAGGGGGTGGGGGGTGGTCATCCAAGGAACTCTGGTTTGGGCATGAGGGCAGGTGGTGGAAGAGAATGCTGGGAAAGATTAATCGGGGACAGGCAAACCACTTAGCGAAACCTCTCTCCCGGAACCCCTGGACCCGGGTGCAATGCTTTTGCTGGCCAATTAAAAAGACAAACAGCTTCCATGGCAGTGCCTGCCACCACGCCAGGGCCGTGGATGCAGGGAGCCCACGGAGGGTAAAGGGCTCTGCATCTATCACTCGCAGCAGCCGTGTGTGGCTCGACAGGAGAAAAGGGGCAAAATACAGACAGGAACACAACAATTGGGATTCTTTTTCATCCAAAGGACAGAAAATGTGCAAAATCCTCCCAGCCAACATGGCTGCCACTCAAATGCGGTTGGAAGAGGAATCCATGCCGGGAGGTGATAAATGGGCGTGGATGCCATTATCGTTGGCATGATTGGAATTTTCATTGGTAGCGTTCACACAGTGGATGCAGGCAGCAAGACCTTCTTCCAAATCACAGC
Organism: Scleropages formosus; assembly: GCF_900964775.1. NCBI lineage: Eukaryota > Metazoa > Chordata > Actinopteri > Osteoglossiformes > Osteoglossidae > Scleropages > Scleropages formosus. The sequence goes on along the minus strand of NC_041810.1, from coordinate 2,532,296 downwards.
ACCACCTGTGGGGCCTTTCAGACTGCTGAGAGGCAGGAACGAACAAAGTGGAGGAATACATAGGGTCACCTCTGTATCAGAGATAGGCAAATGTGGAGCATTAGCCCCCTCAAACTGGCAATCATGTTACATGTAATGGAGCTGTGGTGGTCTGTGTGACAGAAAATGTATGTTAGATCAATGTAACGGAAAGGAGCATGCCCATGCCCGTGGCCACTCCATTCTGTCCCGGGGCGAACCACCATACCTGGGAAGGACTCATTGGGAGGAAACGAGCACCAGGCGTGGCTAATGCTGAGTAACAAAAACTTGAAATAGACACAAGTTAACAGAAGAGAACTCATTTTGTTTTTCCTTGTCTGGTGGAGGAAGGCTACAGATAACAATGGAAGTGAGTAGAAGTTTGAAATTTTGTGGATTGTGTTTGAGGGAACTGAAGTGAATTTAAGAGATTTATGCTGATTTAAGTTGTATTTATGTGCTGTGCTTGTAACTTCAACTTGAGTCTCAGTACTTCTTTGTTTATCAAGGAAGAGTCATTTGAGTTTAGTTGCTGTTTTTTTTACAACTTTGTGGAAAAAGGAAGAAAACATGGCGTAAATTCACCAACCACTGCTTCCTCTTAGCTCACTCGATGAATCCAACAAGGTCTGGCATGGTACAATCAGCCCTTTACTTGCTGAACCCCCAAAGTGTGGAATTCCCTTCCTAACAATATGATTGGCATGCCAGACATGCAGGGTTCAGGGAGTGACCAGGCATGCAGTGCTCTGTTATGGACTTAAAGACTTAAAAAATGCATAATGAAAGCAAAACAGAAAGTTTTGTCTGTGCCCACATACACAGTAGACAGACAGACAGCTCCTGTTCTTCAGCTATCCTTTCAGATACAATAACCACACCCAGGCATCATCTCCTGTTGCTGAAAATTCATAAGGTCGATATGCTGAGACCTTTAAATCCATGCTGAAGACCCACATGTCTTTCAATGGACACACTTATGATTCCCTTCTTTTCATTGCTTACTATTTCATGCATTATCATCTCGTGGTACTGGTTTTCTGTTTACTTTTATTGATATTGTTTCTTGTAATTGTTAAAAAAAAACTGTTGTATAATTTTATTGTACACTATATTGTATATATATATATATATATATATATATATATATATATATATATATATCCACCTCCTTACTGTAAATACTTTGGGAAGCTGCTTGTGAGAGGCACCTTTTATAAGAAAATATATCATCATTATAGAAATGGGCCATGTCAGACATGGTGAATTTCATAAAAATTTAACGTGTAATCTCTTAGCACAGAATTTATTATAACACAGTCAAATCAGTCAGACAACTAACTCAAAAGACATGAATGAACAATGCAGTGCTCAGTCTTTGGAATTAATATAAATACTGAGAATAGTATCCTTTTCCTTTAAACATGTAATTATATGAAAAATTATCTGGCATAATAAATTCTGAATAATTTAAAGTTTAGCCTTACACTTTGGAATTTAGACGCAGCCTGTTGCTTTGGTTCACACAGCAGACATTTAATTCTTCAAGCAAAAGAAATTTTTTAATTAGTTTACTAGAAATTTCTCCAGTTCTAAAACTGCTTGCTGTGTTCATTGCTAAATATTTAGTGTAATCGCAAAGCTGTGAAGTACACAAAGTGCAGAAGATCAGTGAAGTCATTCATTGTAGTCACTCCAGACTTATGTCCATTACTGGAATATTTATTCACTTGGATGACACGTTCATCTAAGGTGACTTACATAAAGTGAAATTTTATTTACAGAGGGAGTGCCTTCTTCAAGGATGCAAAAGAAGTTTCCCTTTCCATACACGGACCCTTAATTACTGCCTGCGTAATATGTGCACTTGCCTGAAACCCTGTGTGTGTTTTGCATTTCTAGATATGTTCTTTGTTCCTACTGGCCTCTAAAATGCACTCATGCAAAACAGATGTTACTCATTCATGCACAACCATACACATCTACATTTATTTATTTGACATTTTTCCTCCAAAGAAACTTAAGTGTTAAGCTTTTTAGACTGATTTACCTATTTATACAGTAGGGCAATCTGTACTGCATCAATTCAGGGTGAGTACTTTGATCAAGGGTATTACAGTAGGAGGTGGGATTCAAACCTGTGCCATTCCAAGTGGAAGATGCACTTGTAACCACTACGCCACCTGCTGCTACAAGTAACTTCTATCCTGTTTTCTCTGGAAAATTTCATAATTTTATTATTTCCCAGTACATGGCTTTTTTTTCCTTACCCTTTCAGTTCATGAAGTCCAAGTTAATCACACATTGAACCGCCTACATGGTAGAAGAAGAGCTTGTACAGCAAACCCTTGGGGGCTGTTTCAAGGAGCTCTGCATTTTTGAATTGCTGCGTATCAATAAAGAACCAAGGAATATGAACTTTAGGCACAATTTTAATTAATGAAACACTGAGCTGCATGACAACAGAATAGTGCTTTATTCCCGTTACAGATGTTTTGGTCTTTAAAGTTTGAATGTCTTCACTTCTTGGTTTTTCTTGGTTTAAAATCTGCCTATTCACTGTGAGGGAGACCCAGCTGCTTTTACTGGAACAGCAGAACATTCTGACTTTAAACAGTTCAGTTAAGTGCCTTTATGTGCACTAAAAAGTCATTTATATATGTTTTTTTTTTTTAATTCACGTCCTTCCTTCTGTTCTAAAGAGCACAACCAATGAGTCACCAAAAGCAGGGGAAAACAAGTGGGACTTAGCGGCCATTTTCCCTTTTCTCGTTATGAAAACATCCCTTTGTTTCCCTCTCGCCTCAGGCTACATGTTGCACACAATCACTGAGCGGCGAGGTGAAAAAGAGGTACCCTCCAGAGGTTTACAGAGTTTGTCTTGTTTTCTTTTGGGGGGAAAGGCTAAGAACTATCAAACAGGAGTTGTGTAACCCCTGGTAACAGATGTTACTGTCCACCAGCGGCCAAGCAGGAGAGTGAGACGAAACACCATGGGGCCATTGGGGTGATAACATAGATTCTGGAAGCCAGGAAAGAATCTTCTGGAAGGAAGCCGTCAAATATAACTTTCTGCTTTGGATCTCCAACACCTTCCTGAAAGAATCAGACCTATGAGATCATATGGAGAAGCTCTGGAGAGGTGAGAGAGACCTTCTTATTCCTTGGCTAACCCAAGATCCATTGCCATGGCACCAGAATGATTTTCAACTGTCGAACCAGGGTTTTCAATCACTTTTCATTAGGCATGTCGATCGCGCCTGATTGTGAAAGGGGATCCCGGCTGTAAGAAAGCATCCTCCTGACGCCTCACGGAAGCGGGAGGGCAGCTGTCGGTCCTGACACAGGACGCCCCGTCTCCCCAGCGACTGCGAGGCGTGACCCAAGGGGTCAGCTCCGAGGACTAGGGAGATGATTAATGTGGAAGAGTGCCAACGCCGTTTGATTAATGTCTTTACCCACTCCAGAGCACGACCAGAAGGACAAAAAAACACTATGAGAAAATATCTATGCAAATGTGCCATACAGCATCTGCCCATGAGCCACTGTGACGTGTATCGCTACTGTCATTCCTGTTATTTGCTCTGTGAATACCCCAGTGGAGCATGGTTACCATCGCTGGACCTTTCGTGTTTTACAGCCTTGTAATTGCATGTTGCTTAAATAGTGTCTTTATGCAAAGAGCTCAGCAGTTACACTTAGTCAAAGGGGCAACGGCAGTTCCTAGCTGTATTTGGACACTGACAAGAGCTCCGAAATGAAAAGCCTGTTGGTTTTCAGTTTTGGTACCGATGTGGTGGAACAAACTCCCCTTGTCCCTCTTAGTATTTAAAAGAAAGGTCTCCAACCCATCTCTTCCCCACCCATCATCCTGAACTGCCGAAAGTTCTGTAAATTCACCCAACACCTTCTTCTGTAATAAAATATGTATTTACTCTTTATATTTCTGTAGGCAGTGACTGGATGAATGTGTACAGGCAAAACGATGGTATGGGACAAAAAACTTTGATAACTGCATGTCTACGTGTAAAGCAGTGTGTTGCTGGATCACTTTTCTGTATGCCATGTAATACGTAACTTCAGGGAAGAGTGTCTATGCAGAAATATAAATTTAGACAGCATAGCAAAACAAAAGCTCAGGTCAGTCTTGGACTCTCTTCCGCAAAGGTTCTTTCCAAGTGTAGCAAAAACAGTGTTGAGCTCTTTAGTTTTCTTGTGTAACCCTAATGAGAAATGGGCTGAAGAATCAGATTTGCAATGAAAATGCCCAAATAGTTAAAAAAAATTACTCTACTTTGCTCTTCATCTGTATGATACGGGAATATTTAATATTAGAACATTGAATTTCCAGTGGGAGAAATACTTTGCAACAGTTTGCTTTGACACTGAGACATTCATATTTATTTTTATTTATTAGGTGCCTTTCTCCAAAGTGACTTACAGTATTACACTATATACACCGATTTATCCAATTAAACAGCTGGGTTATTTTAACTGTATTAATTCAGATTAAGTACCTTGATCAAAGGTACTGCAGCGGCAGGTAGGATTCAAACCTGGGTCCTTTCAACATAGACGGCCGACTTTAAACATGATGGCACCTGCTGTCTACTACGTTTTGTTCTTGTAATTCATTCTTGTTAATAATTTTATGTTATGATAGTTGCCATCATCATTCACTCCTGATTGCTGCAGTGGTCAATAGACAGGATGACTGACTTGGATACAGGGCCCCATCCACAAATATAGATGAAGAATAATGTTTGCACAGCACCTTCTGTAGGGTTTGTGTTTTTACCCACCAGTTCAGCTGTGATGCTGAGATGGTACAACTTTGCAAAGGTCATTACTAATGTTCACTTGTTCAATTATGGGCCTCGGCACTGCAAGGATATTCCATTTTTCTCTGTGGATTTTATAGATGATGTGTGTTGTTGGGTGTGAGTCAATTGATCATCATTTATTCCATTGAGTCTTCAAACGGTGGAAGTATATGTTAGTTTATTTATTTACACACGGGTCAAGCCGAAGGTTGTGTTATCTTCGGGCCTCTATGTTTCTCACGACTGCAGCTGAAAGAAGAGTATTTAGGTTTTCTTTCTCCTGTTTAGAAAAGTCCTGTCCGTAGTATGAAGTTAAAGATTCTTCTATCGGTTGATCCTGCTGTGTTGAGTGCTGGGAAAGTACATATATTCAGCAGGAAGTAAACATAATTCTCATATTTTTCCTGAGGCAGGGAGAGGAGGGGTCAGAGGTGCGACTTCACTTTATTTCAGCTTGTGAACATGGAGGCAAAGAGCCATATTTGCCATGTAACGCCAGGTTAATGGTCATAAATACTCATATGTATTTCCCTCCATTTTCTACTTTGTCTTTCTGCTGAAATTGAAGAGAATTTTATATTTAGACAAAGACTAATAAAATTGCTAATTTGGGATTTGGAAGGCAGAATGGGTGTTAAGCAAATATGGAGCAGTATAGAATAAATAAAGTTAAATCGTGTGTGTGCGTGTGTGCGTGTGAGTGTGTGTGTCTGTTTATGTAAGTTTCATTAGCTTCTTGATTAAATCTGTAATTCCACAAAAAAAAAAAAAAATGAATCCCCAATTCTTTTTCTGTCTTCCTGGGAAATACATCCGTGCCTGTCTACCTGCTGCATTTTATTCAGCCTTATTTAGGTCCTCTGCTCTCCCAAGGGTGGTCCATTACTCCAGCCAGGAGGGATAATTGAATGAAGAATTGATTTTTTACTGCTCGTAATAAAAAGTGGCTCTTACTATATTTACAAATGACTTGTAATTACAGTCATCTGGAGAGCATCTTGTCAGACATCTGGTTGGACGCACAAAGCGGTTTTTCCGTCTCAAACTGAGTTTTTTTTCACCTGCACCAAGACACGGGAAAATCAGCGGCTACGGCAATGCTCTCAAAACGTAGCTCAGATGTTCTCGCAGTGTATCCCTTTTGTCAGAGCTATGCCATAATTTCAAAAATATATATTTATAGGCTCGTTTACTTTTATAAAAACACCACAAAGGCCTGTTGCTGACTAGTAGGCAGCGTAGTGGCTGGAGCTGTTATCCTAGGACTTGATGGAACTGGGTTTGAACCCCTCTTCCTCATGTAGTATCCTAAATCCAATTTTTACCCTCAGTTGCTGCAGTAAAAAAATTTTCCAGCTGTTTAAATGGGGGGGGGGGGGGGGCATGGTGCCGCGGTGGGTTGGACTGGGTCCCGCTCTCCAGTGAGTCTGGGGTTCGAGTCCTGCTTGGGCTGCCTTGCGACGGACTGGCGTCCCGTCCTGGGTGTGTCCTCTCCCCCCTCCAGCCCTTCGCCCTGTGCTGCCGGGTTAGGCTCCGGCTCCCATTGACCCCCCTACAGGACAAGCGGTTTCAGACAATGTGTGTGTGTGTGTGTGTGTCTGTGTTTAAATGAGTGAATCAGCGTAAGTTGCCTTGGAGGAAAGTGTCAGTTAAATAAATAAATGTAGATGTATTTGCGATGGTTGCGGCCACTGAACAGCAACAGCAAGGAATTCAAGCTCTTTTAATAGATGTAAAAGGCGTAATTAGTCCTCGGATGTTTGGTTTCATCATAATCCTCCTATTAGCCTAGCCACCATTTGCATACACATAGTGTGGCGCTCCCCTGCCTTTGAAACTTTCATTAGCCGTTTCTTTCTCTGTTAGTGCAAGACAGCGTCCCAGCTCTGTCTGGAGCAACGAGTGCCGTCTTCCCGCATTTCCGCCCTCAGCGACCCGCGCGTCCGCACCCCCTGCCGCCAACAACCAATTATTTTTAATGCATTACTTGCACATAGACACACAGTCGGGGGGCTAATTATTATTTCTTTAACTGGGCCGTTCAACTCGACGGTTAAGGAAAAACATATTGGTGCCTGCACAGTCGATGTGATGTATGTGTGGGAAGGCATTTCGAGCCCCTCAGCCAGAGATGCCATTAGACAGAGTCACCGGAGAACGACCTAATGATGTTCCCTGAGACTAGACTGCTGATATTGGGAAGAGGTTTCTTGTTCGGTGATAAATAGCTTGACCTTTTTCATGCCACTTACTGTTGTAGATGTAACTTTGGCACCAAGGTGGTTATTTGTCCCTGTGTGGAGCAAGAGGGAAAGGAAAAGAGACGGAGAAAAAGGCCGACGGAGAGAGAAAAAAAGAGGAAGCGACAGAATCCAGTTCATCTGCAGCGAAATGCCGTCAGCACTGGTACAGCGGCCTGCCACATGATGCGTGTTTCCACTGCAGTCTCATGCCAGAGAAGACACACACACACACACACACACACACACACACACACACAGCACACACACGCACACACACCTGAAAACATAAGAAAGCTCCATCACATAAATAAATCAACCTGTTCCATTTATTTTTGTTTTTTCCCTCCAACATTTTCTAGCCAGAACAACTTTAATTTCCAACATGAAATCATCAGTTATTGAAAACAAATATATGCTAATTGCACATGCTAATTCCGTTCTCAAAATTCCGCGTCGGCGCTGTCCGCTTATTTTAGACATTACTGTCTAACCAGAATGCTAAATGTTTTTCTCCTTTTTGCTAATTGGGAAAGATTAGAATTGTAAATGTGTTCAATCTCTTTCATAAAAAAAATAATTTCTTCAGTTCTGAATTCAATATTTATCAGATTAGTTTTGGTCTTCTTAGAAAGTACGATTTGTTATATTTGGATATGGAGGGATGAGTTGCAATTATCTGCCAAATTTTGATTTTTGTCACAAATATGAATTGGAATGTTTATTTGGAGTGTGAAACAGGGTGAAAAGTCTCTGTCTTCTGTTGTTTGCATTTATGGCATTTGTTTTCAAGGTAAACCAGATGATTTTGGAGGCTAGAGCCAACATGAATGCAAAAATATTGACTTAGGGGATGGTGAAAAAAAGGAAACCAGCAAAGTCTTCCAACCACCTCTCAGAGCTTCTATTGGTTGCTAGGGAATTGCCTAGGGCTTCACTTTTACCCTTTTGACTCAATAAATCATTTAACTGCATTCAGAACCGTGTTTGTCAAAACACTTTTTTTATTTATTATTTGTTTTTTATTAATTTGTTTACTCTATAGAGGATCCAGAGTGTTCTTAACTAATCTGTGTTCTCGTGTTCAATCACAACTCAGATGAGCATTTGAATCCATTTTACATTTACTCAGGTAATCCTTTTAGTGACCTAAGATACCTGCAGTAATTCACCTATTTTCACTAAAGTAAATTAGAGTATCTACAAATTGCACGTACAAGTATGCACAAATTGTATTTTTCTCTCAGATGTATGTCACTTTGGAGAAAAGTGTCTGCTAAATGAATAAATGTAAATGTAAATCTAAGTATCAAGTGTACTTAAACAGGAGGTGGGACTCAAACCCGGGCCCTTCAAGGGCATGATTGCTGCTCCACCTGCTTCCCTGGACCAAAGTATTAAGTGACTACAACTGGGGACTCTCTAGTTGCAGAGCATAGCTTACCGGGTTTTCAGGTTGTGGAGAAGTGTTGAGATGTTCAAGCAAAAACATGGGAAATGGCAAAAATGGAGGGAAATGTTGAGCCTGGAAAACTTATCCATTACTCTGCTTTACTACCTTCTACGCTCCAAGCTAAACCATGAAAAACTGATACAATTCATACCTACAGGCTGGTCCTGCTCTGGGTAAAGTACCAGAAGTAGAGTCTTGATACCATGACTAATACCACAACCCCGGCCTGAAACAATGACGTGATAGCCCTGCAGCCCTGGTTTAGAACTAATTCTGAATGCATCTGAGAATAAGACGAGTGCTTTAAATGCAAAAAACTTCTGTTGAGACAAAATAAAAGGTAATAAGTCAAGGATTTTCTGATACTAGTAGGTGGTTCTATACAGTGGAGATGTAACTGACACCATGGGATGTGTTATAAAAGATAGCAGAGAAACAACAGTAGAATTAAAATAATGGGTCCCAAACCCAATGTTTGAGCTGCACTGTATAAAAGCATCAGTAAATGGGCTCCTTGATCCTTCATGACTGGATTTGTATGCCTTCATAAAAATGGCCAAGAGAGAAATTGATCAGCACGCTCTCAGGAACCTCTTGTGAGATTTGTAATTTCTGTAATTTCATCCTGTTGTAATGTATTGATAGCAGCAAATGTGGGCAAATAACAGATGGTCCCACGTCCCATTTCTGAGTTCTGGCTAAAAGTTGCTTTTGAAATTGTTCCATTAGGCCTGGGCTGGGATGGAGTAGGGAACACACAAGAAAATGACATTAGGCCTTAGGTGTGTGTAACTCAGCTGTTTCAGCTTCATTCCATCAGCAGCAGAAGATATAAAGCAATTGTCTGTCTGTGATTTGCCTCTTTCCTGCAAAACTGCAGTGGACAGGACCTAAAATCAATAATCCAAGTTCCTTCTCATGCAAAACATTCATTTGTCAACATTAAACCCAGAACTAGATCTCCACTTTCTTTTCTCAGAGCACTTTTCATGTGGCCAGGAGCAAAAAGGCAGGTTCACACTTTCTTTGGATGGCCAATAGTGTGTTACTGTCTGAAGGGAAATCCTGAAAATTCTCAGTGAAGGGGAAAATAATTAGACACATTGTGAATACAAGGGTCATCAAAGTTAAACCTCACCAGAAGCACAAGTTGGAGGAGATAACCCCTGACCTTTGAGTCCAAGGTCATCGAGAACCGAGGATTCTTGGGGGAGGGTCATTAATTGGTTTTGCCTGTCAATATCCACATAGACACAATGACACCTAAGTCATCGGCCTGACAGTTTAATCTTTTTCTTTTTATTGTGGTTGGAAGACCAAATGGGTGGGGGGTAGGGGGGTCATGTAATTAAATATTCATGTTGAGAAAGGCCCGAACCCAGGCCTCCAGCTTGGGGAGAGGGGGAGAAAAGCAAACACTAATGTTTAGTTAATAACCCTTCCTCTACGGGGCCTGGCTGGAGCAGGGGTGGTTCTGGGATAGAGTCAGTGTTCTCCTGGAAATGCCAGGCTAATTTTGCCTTTATTGCTTGTGGGACCGGGAGGCGAGGCATCATGGTCCTGGAGCAGGGAGAGGTTGGCTCTGGACTCCTGCAGTCACGGGCTATCCATCAACTTGCCGACAGCTGCTGGAAAGCCCAAATCAGTACAGCAGACAGTATTTATGCGAGGAGAGAATTGTCTAAACTGGACGGTGACGTGACATGAAACATGAAGTTCCTGTTGTGGTTATTAATCTCAAATTATCCATGTATGACACCTGGCCCAAATTCACATCCGTGTCTCTGCCGCCCTCCATGTTATTCGTCTGACATTTAACTAAAGACTGACTTACACAGATTCGCCCATTTCTACAGCTGAGTGATCTTTACTGTAACAATTCAGACAAGTACCTTGATCAAGGGTACAACAACAGGAGGTGGGATTCAAAAATGGAAAATATGAGTGCAAGGAGGTGTCTAACTGCTGCGCCACCTGCTGCGTAACATCGTATCTCGACTAAAGCTGGCAAATGAATGCTACACAGTCAGGCATGTGACATGCCGAAATACACAAAAACCATATGGTGATGTCTTCAGGGCTTTCTAATGAGTAGAATGTCCTTGGGAGCAATTTTATGTTAAACACCAATTGTTGGAGTAAAGCTCATCCCAAATCAATTATTATTAGGCATTGTTCATGAAATCTGACTAACAATTACAGACTTACAGTTAGAGGTTTTGGTAGAGATTGTCCATTTGCATGGCTGCTTATCCTCCCTACGTTTTTTTTCAGGCATCGATATGCATTTACCTTTTATTTAGCTCATGCTTTTCTCGAAAGCAACTTAAAATATTGATCTTAGAATGACCTACCCTTTCATAAAGCAGGGCAATTTTTACTGCATTAATTTAGGTTAAATACCTTCAGTAAGAGTACCGCAGCAGGACTGGCTTTTGAACCTGGGGCTTTTGAGTGCATGGGGATTGCTCTAACGGCCACACCACCAGCATTCAGCATTAAGGGTTAGGGTTGTCCGTGAGGGGGAGTGTTGGGCTCACTGATTTATTGGATGGCAAATTCGTAGACAGAGAAATGCAGTGAAAAAGTTTCATGCTGTTGTGGAGAGCAAAGGCCTATTTACAACATTTACAGGTCCAAATAACATAAAACACTAGACTGAGCACAACATACAAGGACTGTTCAACAACTTGCCCCAAGGCCTTATGCAACTCATTTCATTGTACTCCAGGCTTCCTTATCTGCTACAAGCTGATATACCACATTTACATTTATTTATTTAGCAATGCTTTTCTCCAAAGTGACTTCCAATGAACTCTATGTAGTGTTATCAGCCCACAAACCTTATTCACCAAGGTGACTTACACTGCTAGATACACTACTTCACTCATTCCTACATCAGTGAAACACACTCTCTCTGTCACTTACACACTATGGGTAAACCTGAACAGCAGGTCTTTGGACTGTGGGAAGAAACCAGAGCACCCAGAGGAGACACACATAGACACAGGGAGAACATGCAAACTCCACACAGACTGAGTGGGAATCAAACCCATGTTCTCTCACACCACCCAGGCATCATGAGATAGCAGCACTACTCACTGTGCCACCCTGCCACTCACTCCCTTTTCAGACTATACGTAGCGTATATACAATGGCCACAACTAAACAAAGAACCCCTAAACACAGAATACCTGAAGACATTCATTAGACACATACAGCATAATAAGACATCAAAACAGATTCAAAAATATACATTCCACCTCACAACTGTGAACACATATTGAACACCCCCTGCCATAGTGGTACCTTCCCAATGAAAGGGTGTGCACTTCCCATGATGCACTTTAAAGTCGGTTCAAATGGGTTCCTTCTGTTTGGCAGTGAGGGAACAGTGAATAACACTCCTGAGGGGCAGTTTGGAAAAATAACAGGAAAAAAAGCAAAGGTAAGTACTGTATATGTACATGGCTACAGAAATGGAAGGCAAATCTTCCCCCGAATGCTGGTATGGTAACTGTAAGCTGAAGCAACATGACCTAATGCTGTATTTGTGCATGCACTCATAAACACCATGTATTGTTTTGTGCTTGCCTTGCTGCCAATATGGTGAGGGTGGTTGTGTGTTTCTGTAGATGTATATAAGTGGTCATGCTGAGACTGCCTGGTATGTCACATGCAGTCATCTGAACTGTGGAAAGAGGGTGCAGGACCACAGCTGTGGGTGGCATTATGTCATTACTTTCTGCAGTCAAAATTGCCCCAGCTTACAGTACAAACTACTGGCCCATTTATTTGTCAGTGTTGTTTTTTTTCTGGCACTGTGAACTGCTGGACCCTTGTACAGAACAGTGTTTGGGAGTCCATGATGAAAGCCTGCATGTTCACGGCAAGGTGATAGTTCATACTGGGGCAATATATGTTGGGGGACTTGTCCTTTTAGCAAACCAAGGACCACTCGCAAAGGCATTCTTTTTTCTTCTTTGTGACACAGAAGTAAATGTGAAGATCAATCTGTTGCAAATTCTTCATTTTGTGCACAACAATGCATATTTTCACTCTCAGAAATATCATGCCAGTGATTGATACAAGCAAAACAGAAGGATCATTCATAAAAGATAAGAGCATTTATTTTGCCCCCCTCCCCCCCCCCAATCCCAGGGGTCTCTGGGCAACAGTGTTGCAGGATTGAAGAGTTTGGGTTATCTCAGGAACAGTGCACATTGTGTCCCATTCTAAACTCATCCTGGGTAAGGCCAATGCTAAGGAAAGCAGGCCTCAAGGACAAACAGGTGGTGGGAACACATCACACCCAAAGTCATCCTCCAAGGCTGTCCAAAATGGTACCCTCTTTGGAAGGCTAGCATTGCAGAATGAACCCTCAAGGCAGCCACATGGTTGCCCCAAAATTGCGACTGATTCGTTAACACAATATGGCCTTCTTGTAAGAATGGGTTTTAGCAGCATGTGTCAGTGCCTAGAGCTGCCACCTTGCACTCGAAGGACCCAGGCCGAAATACCACCTCCCACTATAGCAACTTTGAGCTAGGTTCTTATCCTGAATTGATACAGCAAAAATTACCCAACTGTATAATTGGGTGAATAATGGTAAGTAGCTTAAGACTGTAAGTCGCTTTGCTGAAAAGATAGCTAAATAAATGCAAATGATGATCAGGTCCACGATTGCTTGAAAGCCAGAAGACTTCCATATCAAGAACATAACTTATGCCAAATATTAGATTTATTTTGGAGCTTTGCTCTATTGACTGACTTAAATGATTTTCTTTTTTTAATGGCCACATTCTTCAGTCAGGAATTTTTCCTCTCACCCGTATTAAGACATGGGCTATTGCCCGGCTTTAGTGGTTTTTAGGAATATCTTTTGTTGACAGACTTGCGAATTTAAGCATTTCGTATTATTAAAATGGACCTCAGCAAGCGAAAGAAACAAAAAGATGTGGATTAGTCTATTTCATTTTTGACGATATCAGATGTTAAACTGATGAACCCTTCCTTCAAGACAAGTAATTACTGAAGAGAGGCCACTGGCCTTTTTTCAATCTGGGTGTCAGTTCTGTAGTCATGGTTACGCCATGAGCCTGTCCTTTCTGAGCTGTCAATCATGTTGCTTGTGTGATTCATCCACAGGGTGTCACTCCACAGAGGATTGCATTGGCTACACATGAGTATCATGTACATAATGTCTGGCAATTGATCACCATGTTGCAATTTTAAATCATTTAACATATATCAAAAGTTTCATGTCGAATCAGTGTATGTTTTGCTTATCACCTATTAGTCTCAAGTGATTTGTTTTTTCCCCTTCACTGAATGATGTGCTTACCATGAAAAGCTTTTTATGCCACTTCTAAACATAAATATAAGTAGGCATGCAGTGTACCATCTATAGCCACCCCCAGCCAGTTAGCAGCTGAACTGATGAGTGTGCAACAACAAGGAGTTGGTTTTTCTTGGGTTAAAGCCAACAGTATCACATGTTGAAATCTTCAATGCCTTGTCCTTGCAGTCAGACTGAATTTACTCAGGACATTGTGAAATTAACATGTTGCAGTCCAAAGTGTTTCAATATATGGTTCTTGCCTTGCGTGATACACAGAACTTTTTGATTACACCTGTCTGAAATCAGATTTGTCGGGGTTAAAAAAAAAAAAACCTCTAGACATTTGAGGCCTGAAAATTGATCTTATGAACTGATGTGTCAGTATCTGAAATCTGAGTCAGGTGGGGAGTGTTGTAACTCACAGGCAGAGTGAGCTCATGAGTTGTGCCTTTGCGGTTGCCACTGCCCAGCATGGAGGAGGTAGTGTCATGCTGTGGGGCTGCTTTGCTGGTGACAGAGTTGTTGATCTTTACTAAGTCCAAGGCAATCTTAACCAGTGTGGCTATCACAGCACACTTCAGAGGTATGCCAACCAAAAATGCACCTCCGCTTTGTAAGAAATGTTTACGTAATAAGCATATATCTTCAGATACAAAGAAGGCTGCAGAAAAAATACATCCATGCTATACGTGGAACACTCATATTGAACACAGTATACGGAGTGGAAACGAAACTGCTCTGTTGCTGTTTCCAGTGGTTATTGGTGTTTTCAAGGATAATGGTCAGGAAGATTGTTGACTGTCGTCATTCATTCTGGGAAACAAGACTGTGATAGACTGTGGAATATTGTCTCCAATGAGAGGGGCCGAGTCACACCAGGAAGGTGCTGCAGCAGGAAACCTCCAGAAACTTTCACTGGTGTAACTGGGCACCCATAAGTGTAACAGACAGTATTTTCAAAAGCTAACAGAAGTGTTGAACTTTCAGCATAGCAAGTCCACATGGGATTGATTATTGTTTGAAAGAACAATGGGTAAAGAATAAGAAAGGAGAGGGGAAGAAAAAAGGAGAAACTAAGCAAACAGATGGATAAGGTATGGAAAGAGGAGGTGAGGGAGGTCATGGATAAATGTGTTCATTCATGGGTGGAAGTGTGCATATGTGCAAGACATTTATTGTGCGCTACTAATGTGTGTGTTCACAATGAATGTCTATTTTTTATTCCAGCTCTGAAGGGAACAATATTCAAATTTTGTAGTGATATGTAATTTTAGCGATAGTGACAGCAGCAACATGATGTGTGTATGTGTGTGTACTAAAAATGCAGCCTTACCAAGCTTACAGACACTTGAGCTCAATATCAAGAACAAGAAGTGCTGTTTATAATTGGTTTGAAGCAGGTGTCATGTTTGCTGCTTTCTTCGGACGGACCCTGAGTTTTTACTGCACCGGAGTAAGACTGAGGACGAGCCAGGTCCACACCCCTAGCTGTCAGAATAATAACTCAACCCGGTCGACAAGCGCTGCTTAGATACGCTTTTGGTCAAACAAGCAGATTATTTATGAACGTTGTGATTCGGATTTTGTTTACAATGAGTGAAAGCATGCCATTTGTCAAACAATTTCACTTTATAATTGGAGTATAAGCAGGTATTATGGTAATGCTAAATGGAAAATAGCACTAGTTATTAGATTAAAATTTCAGCACATTTGGAGCCTCTGGGCAAAGCCATTACTGCTGTACAAATGCATTTTCCGACTTGCTTGGTTAAATAAGGGTTAGACTGTTAAAATTGATAACTATGGAGAAGAAAACAAGCTATATGTCGAACATAAAGTGCAGCTTTTCAATCACAGTATGTGCTTATGCTTCGGATACTTCAAGGGTTCTATAAGATAGTCATGCAATCGTGTCGTTAAGTAACCCTCTGTACAGATCTCATTCTCAAGCAATAGCGTTGGTGCTCATTCATACACGGATAGCATTTGCAGCCAAGTAATCATCTGTAATCACACAATAATTACATGTGTAGAGAGCAATTATTGGCTACTGTATATAAATGTGAAGTATCAGACAATAGTATAAAGCATGTTGAATATTAAATGGAATGCCATTTATTAGAGTATGATTACAAATTATACTTTTACTGTTATTCTAGTAAGTTATTGTGTTGCAAAAATCTCTTGAACCCTCAGCATTGTTTGATCCAGAATGGGATTTCAAAACTGTTTCGCCCACTGTTAGCTGCAAAACAGCAGACATGTAACACCTAGTACAAACTATGAATTATTTATGCCACTTTAAATGCTCCTAATTGGATTGAATCTTATAATGAAAGGTTATACTGCAAGTGTTTTTTTTTCCCTTGTCAAAAAATCTGTTTCCAGCTGATTAGAGTTCATCTTCAAAACCCTGTAGCTGGTATTCTTGATTTAAATGAAATGCAGAGATATTGTTGCAAATATGTGGATTTCTTCACATCCTGATAAACTTCAGATATCACTGACCCAGAACTCAGTTGCTTAATACTGTGTCATAGTAAATGATACTGCCTTTTTCACTTTATATTTACTTTTATTCAGCAGACATTCTTTTCTCCATTGTACAATGATTATTAACTAGCATTCAGGCGACAGCTTTATCCAAGGTAATTTACAGTGTTAGATACAAGGCATTTAAGTCCACTGCAGTTATTCACACATTTATACAGCAGGCCAACTAATAGAGGTGGTCCTCAACTTAGGGTGGGGTTCTGTTCTGATGACCTTAAGTCAATTTTGCCCAAATTTGCAAGCCTGCTTGTAATGTATTATACAAACCATAAAGGTATATAAACAAGTAATATACATGAACATGCATGAATGCTATGCTATATAAGAGGGTTTTGTAATATAGTTTATAGTAATTTCACACATTATTTAAATTAAAATAATACTATTGGAAATAATATAATATAAACACGATACAGGATTGAATTTTTATTTTTATCTGGTCAGTGTAAAAAAGGAACTTTTCATAAAGGAGAATGGAATCATACATTAAACGTTCTGCTAATAAAACAATGTTTGTGCAAATTGTGCCAAAAAATGTTATTGTCCATAGATGCACTGACCGAGTCAATAAGAAATACAGTTCCTTGCAGCAGAGCAGCAAGTCAATGCTTTCATGCAGCAGACAGAGGTTCTCATTAGATGTTAGTCCCAAATGTTGGGACTCAATTATTATGATTAATGGGACAGCTGTTGTAAATCCAGGTTCATAAGTCGCATATGTTTGAAGTTGAGGACCACCTGTACACCCGTTTACATCCTACTATATGGTAAATTTACAGTTGTGAATTAAACATATCATAAATTCGCAGAAAACCCACATAAGTATGGGGAAAACATGCAATCTGGTCACAAGCTGATCCGGATTTAAGCACACATGAAAATGCACAGCAAGAGGCACCAGTTCTGCCTGCTGATCCACACTGTGACCGGGTACTAATTGAGTCACTGCAGGTGATACCAGACTGTTACCTCGGACGATATAAGCACTGAACCCTAGAAGACAAGTCCTACATCATCAAAAAAAAATAGTGGGAAGGTGATCAGGAATTGTCGATAATCTGAGTTTTATGCAGCTACTCGTGTGATGAACATTGGTGCATATGATCGAAAGAAAATATTTAAGAATCATCTCTGCAACTGTCTCTTTCTGCTAGTATAATGTACACATTGTATTTTCTATGAGATGTACGTCGCTTTGAAGAAAAGCACTTGTTAAATGAATAAATGTAAATGTAAAGAGAGAGCTCTCAGTCCTTCTGAGTCCAAGTGTCTAGAACATCAAGGTTTCAACGGTAAATGTTCCGGTTAAAATGCTGCACTCCAAGTTAGGACAGAAGTGCTGAATTTGGTGAGCGCACGCTGTTCAAACATAGTCATGTGCCTGGAGCCGTGCATGCAATATCACACTACGTGAGGTAGAATCCACACCACAGCAGGCTGAGGGGCCAGTCCAGAGCGGTTCTTTTTCAGTTGCAACAAATCTCTAAGGGAACATCTCCAGCTTACTCCAATTTGTCTTGATTAAGCTGGGGCCTCGCCAGTACGGGTTGAGCTCCAGTCACTGTCTCTCTTCATTTGTGGAAAGTGTCATTTAGAAACTCGTCACCCACCCCACCCCCACACACAGGGCACAGTGAATATGATAAAGCCCAGCCATTTTTCCCACAGAGCCCTTGGAGGAAAAAGCTATCCTGAGACTTCCCTTGTGTCAGCTGCATGTGTGTGGCATCAGCTCAGTCAGAACCACTTTGCATCTCCCATCTCCCTAATTTTGAGGGTCATTTTCTTGCACCATAACAGATTTTTTTCCCCAATAAGAAAATTGTGTGTGGGATGGAGTCCAGGCCGAATCACAGGGCCATTAGGATTCGGCACGCATCAAACAGGCGGCTCTTCAGAGGAACGCTTATCACGGGCAATCCCTGCGGAAGTGAGGGCGCTGTGCTCGCCGGTCCGATAAGCGCCCTGCTCGCCTGGCTGCTGGTGTGGGACCCATCCGTGGGGCTCCCGGGCTTCTCCGATAATACCCCATGCCAGTGATTAATGATCGCAATCATGCCAGAGGAGGGGTGTGAGCTGGGGGGTCGGGGGGGGGGGGGGGTCACACTGTGCTCTTGCCATTTGGGGGAAGTGAACTTGACCCCAAAGGGTTGTCATGTTGAGCCCCATCTCCGATGCTGCTTTTGAACGCTGCTGGATGAAAGACTGATATGTTTGTACAATTATGCTATACTATATAGTGGGTACAGAATAGATATTGAAAGAACGAAGGCATAAATACCAGTGCCTGCAATGCCGAATGATTAATTGCACCTACAGCATATTCAGCACCTAACAAGTGAGCACTACATTAAACATAATGATTACTTCATGTGTTTTGTCATGTGTTTTACGATGTGTGATAATTATCTAGTGCAAAGAGTGGACTGAGCTTCTTTTAAAGAATATTATACTATGTTCCACACCATACTCAAATTGTTATAAATGCTTAATGAATGTTTAATGCAGCCATTATGTCATGCATATGTAGGCATTATGTGCTTTATGTAGTGCTTATTATGTAGAACAGATTATTACCAATTACCCTAAGCATCCTTCCCTGCTGCAATCCCCCAAAGTGACTTTGCAGCCAATGGAACTGCCATGCTCACTCATTCTCATGGGGTACCAGCACGGGTACTGGTGTGCAGCATGAAGAAAGGCGGCCAACACAGCATGCAGCTGGCTGATTTGGTCCTGTGCCTACCTTCCGTGCACTAATGCAGTCCCATAGTGCACACAGCGGATGATGGACGGTTAGGGATCTGTAGATCTCAGTCCACCCCCGGCCCTGAGACAGAGATAGACAACGGGGAAGAACACAACACATCCTGTTGTCCAGAAGGCTTTATTAACTTGCCTCCACATCGAAGCTCAGATTGACTTCTGTCATTATTGGCGGCAGAAGCGCATGTTTTGCTGACTTTCAATTTAAAACGGACATTGTGGCTGTCAAGGTTAGGGCTACATCTTTTTTTAGGGACTAATAAAATCTTATTGCACTTTTTAATGTTATGAATGACTTCCCTGTTTTAGATACGGGGTCTCTTTTCAGATTAATTGAACACCAATATTCCATGAATGACTTTTTCCGCTATCTGAACTACTGAATTTTTCATTTGAAACTTTTCCCATGGATTCCAGATGAACTGCTCTCTGGCTGCCTTGCCACCATTTTAAATAGCACACCTGACAGTCTGACATTGGCAGGAAGCAGAAAGCAGTCAATTCAGCACCCTGAAAATGGAGAATAGCTGTCTGACAGGGAGCGCTAGAGGGTCTCCGCTTCTCAAGAGAGTGACATGAAACCTTTGTTGAGACCCTCCTAATGAGGACTGGAACTCCACAGGAACTCACCTGCACAATCCGTCGTTGCCCCCAGGAGCAGGTCGGGCCTGGGAGTAGCTGTACACCATGGGTCTGCCAAATCAGGGCTGACTCACCAGATCCATGTCAGATGCATCCAGAGACAAGAAAACAGCCTGGTACAGGGACAACGAGTGAGGCAGCATCATGAAATAGCAAAAAGAGTGAACATGTAAAGGGTAGATAATGTTGCCCATGCCTTAGCTGGGCGGGGCAAGCATGAGCACTGAATGGGTACGATGTGAGTATCTGTGATCGCATCATTGTAAGGAGGGTTGAAAGTGACCGATGGCACTGCATCAGGCCACTGGGCACCCTTCAGGTTAACTCCAAAGCCACAAGTGCTCACTTAGACATTGGTGCCAGAGGTGGGATGAATGACTCCAAGTGTTATTATACAGATGAGAAATAATTCCGACATACCTGTGAATGTGATTGATGCAGGTGCATAAGGGAAAAACTCTCAGATAATATGTATTTCACGAGAAAAAAAAAATCAATGTGCAACATTTCAGTAAGAAGACCGTCATCAAGGCAAGGCATGATTTATTTTTAGTCCTTATTCTGCTGTGTTCTGCGAGGGTGCTGTGAGTTAAATAATGCAATCAATAGCAAGTATACAAAGTTAACACATTATGAACAGAAGGGGAAAAAGGTGACACTTACATTATGATTTTCATTTTTCCTGAGAAATCCATTTGAAATGTTTTAAACCAGCTGAAGGTTTCCATGGCTACTAGGACGCATAATCCCCCTGCTTGTATTTAGTTGTGGCTGCATATGAATTGGTCCATATTAGCACCTGAAACACTTCCTCCCCTGGCTTTGTTATTCATTACCGGTGGATTCAGGTCTGATTTGTTAGAATTTATCTTGAGTAGTCTATTTTTGAAATCAGGGAAACACTTTGCGCGTAGCCATGGCAACGATGGAGGACAAAATGGAATTTTAGGTCCGATAACAATGGCTTCACATGTTAAAAGGTGAATGTAGAAGTGTTAGATACATGTAGCTCACTTTGAGAATTACAAGTCAAGTGCAGAAGAGGAGCACGATGACATATTATAATGTGTAAAATTGTTGCTCTGTTATGACCCAGTTTGACTCACACGTGCACACATTATGGATCACTCATGAGTCTCAATAGAAGAAAATAAATTATTTGTCAGAATTAATCGGTTCACAAACACTGAACATCCCCGGAGGTTTATATTCGTGCTCTCTTGGGGAGTTTTAACTTGCAGCTCCAATGCCTGGCCATTGGTTTCAACATTAATTGGTAGTATTCTTTCCCATTACATTTTTCCTACATTCTGGAGAGTACGATGTTTTCTTTACGTTCCTGGTAATGTGCTCTCCCTGAGTTTGGGAGCCATCTGTGTGAGGATTTTTCTCTCTTTATGGAGCCATAAAGGCATGAAAGTGAGATTGGATAGTACTCTCCACTATCTCAGCCACATATATTCACTATATCAGCACGGCGATAGCCTTTTGGATCAGCAACAAGTCAGGCTCGTCTCTTTCCAAAGATCAAGACAATACGGACGATATCGCTATTGATTTCTTTAGCCTGCTTCTGCACCTGAAAGACACTCGCTCAATGAGCAGAGCAAAATACCATTTGCTCTTTCCCAGGTTAAAGGATTACTCCATGGCAGCCGTGATGTGCACACTTCTAACCAAACCGTACTAGCAAAGCAAATTATATTGGTGTCTACTTTATGAAAAGGTTCAACTCAAGATCTAGTCTCGACGGCTCCCTGTAGAAGGAAACTTATTGTTCAGCAACTCAAGGCTTTCCCACATATAATTATTCACATTTATTCATTTAGTAGATGCCTTTCTCCAAAGTGATGTGCAATGATTATTAACTAGTGTTTGCCTAGCAACTTTATCCAAGGTGATTTACAGTGTTATCTACTCTGCACTGAACTCCCTAGAATCATTAAAACATTTATACAGTACAGAAATTTAACACGCATAGTACGTATAACGAGCAATCTAGAATCATCGATCCACCTGAAATAGATATCCTTTGGACCATCGGAGGAAAACTATGCAAACAAGGGAGGAAGAAGAACATGCAAAATCAACAAATTTCAGCCAGTTTCGAACCCACTGTTCCATATAAAGTACATTAAATTACAGTAAATTCCATCTTTCTTGTTGGAGGTACTTTTGTAATAACTATGTAATATTTGAGGGAGAACCACAGGCTGATGTTTATCGACCTGTCTGCGACTTGTCACGGAGGCCGAGCGCACGAACGGAAAACTTGTGCAAATGCGGCGTAATGAAAAGCTTGCCCTTGCAACCCCACTGTCCTCATGCATCTCCGAGAGTTGGGTGCTGTAATTAAAAACACTTGGCGGAAATCCTCCTGGGAATTTCGGGAGCATTCAGACTGTTCCCTGCACACGGAGGAGGTGTGTGTAATTGGCCTAGGCATTGTTCAGGGTATCCCCTAATTGCCACCTCCACTGGTTACTCGCACAATAGCTTGTGTTATTACATGCTGTACTGCGGAAGACAATGGCCCAGAATTCCAGCTGTACAAAACGCGCTGCCGTAATTGCATTCAGTAGGAAAATTTCAGCAACACAAGTGTGCATTGTTCGTTGCGGGGCGTCTGACAGCTTTAATTGGTAGTTGTCCTGTGTTATCGTGTCACGTTGTCCCATGCTTAACGCAGTGCCTGCACCGTGTCAAACACACCTCGTTTGGTACCTTCCGTGTGCTACAACAGGGAAAAGGTCACCCTACCCGCACTTTGTAAGAGCAACCTTTGTGAGGCTACCTTCATCATTTTGCATTCATATCAATCGAGACTTGATATTAGTTTCAGTCTCTCTCTGAAAAAAATCAATGGGTATTTGAAGATTAAACCCCAGGAAAGGGTTTGGTGGGAAGTACCGAGCGCAAACCGCAAAGGTTGATAAATGTTCCGCCTCTCCAATCAATCGGTTTCGTACAAGGTTTTATCACCGCCTTACCTCAGATGTGCGGCTGAAGCTTTCCACTTTAACAAACACACCACTCGTATGGCCTGCGCTCCGCAGTGACGCCGTTTAAAAAAAAATAAATAAGGAAAAATAAAAAAAAGTGACCTGGAACACTGACACTTATGATCAATATACCAAAACACGTTTTCCTGGTAACGCCATTTCCTCCTTCACTGTATTGCAGTATATTTGTCAAACTAGCACAATAAAGAAAAATCTCTGTCCAAACTGGTATTAAAGCTTCTGTTTGTCATCGTTCTAAGCATGCGTTTGACACTTGTTGTGTTTCCAAGCATCACCTGTAACTGATACGCCATTTGAAAATGAACTGCTACAAGTTTTCCTCTATGTGAAAAGATCTTGAGTGCACCGAACGCATAATGAAGGCAGGAGCATTCCTGTCAACATTCTCATAGAAATGCAAACACTGTGCGCTTTTTAGCGTAGAAATATATTTATAATGTGATTTTTTAAATGTTTGTATTGCTGTTGACATTTAAGGAAATGTGCTTGTGCTTTCAATTAATTAAGCGATCTCGCAGGTGCATAGGCCTTCGTTTTAATTTTAATTTCAAGCATAAAGAAATATGTCTGCTGCTAGTAGTCTTCTGTGTAGGTTTATGAGCTGAGGAGCTGAAGTCAGGCAGACGTTCCCCTTGGGATTTTCATTCTCGGAGTGTATCTTCACGAAACGTGCTTAATGTCTTTGACCTGGTCCTCTGACCATGGAGAACAGAATTACAAATGAAAGCAAACGGTTCTGCTGACCGGAGTGCTTTAGCTCAACTCCGACAACCATGTTAACGCCGGCACGACGCTCGCGTTTTGACCGACAAAATGATTCCATGAATTATTGAAGCCGAACTCGGGAAGTGGATTAGTTCGATATTAACCTCAGAGGGGGGAAAAAAGACGATGATGAGAATCACCCTTGGCCATTTACTCCCTTTAATTAAATCTAAAATGGAAGTGCAGGTCCTCGGCTCTAAAGCAAGCCTTGCTCTAAACTAATGAGTTGCCCTTTGCTATGCAGGTCACACGGCACCGGCCTGATGACAAGGATCTCCATCAAGAAATAATGCATAAGATAATTTTGTGTGTGTGTGTGAGTGTAACCCACGGGCCAGCCACCCCTTCTGTCCAATCTGATCCATTGCAGAAAAGTCTTTTAATTTCAGCAATCAAGCAGAGACGTTTTTGTCTCGCGGATCATACCATTTGATGCTCCGAAATGACGCGCTTCCTTTTACCTAGAAGCATTTCAGTTGAATGGACGTGGAAGGAATACGTGTGTTGGACCTCTATCAGGAAATGAGAGCGCCAGTAGAGTTCTATGAAAAAGTTTTTTGAAAACCAGAGCTGAATGACAGATCCAGTTCAGTAAATGCGACAAAGGCTGGACCTTGAATCTGTTGGACCCACATGACGGCAGCAGACTTCAAATGGACAATTTCCATTGCGGATCTGAATGCGTTTACCCTGTTAATTCCTTTTACAACAGCAAGCAAGAGTTACAGCTAGTTGGAAACAGTACCAGCAGTGTGTTTGGAGGCAGAACACTGAGACGTGGTGTGGAGCAACTCCAGACGCAGAACAAAAGGCAGCTGCGCTGACTGGAAGGGGAGGTTGCTGGAGACACAGGGTAATGACAGTAATTAAGCACAGCTCCGGAATCAGCAGAGTAACATCACCCTTTTCACTTGTGTTTACAGCTGCAGTCTCGTGATCAAGCGAAGATGATCTAACGTCAAACGCTCAACACTACACAACGCCTCTAACAGCATAAAGTCCTCGCGCCTTGAAGAGTGAAAGACGCAGATAGTGATCTTGTAAACTTTGTTTACATCATAAACATCTGTCGGCGACAATAACTATTTCCATCCAAGATGTAGCCAGTCTCACACCCTATGCATCAAGGTTATTAAAAGGCAAGCTAGAAATAATAATTAGAAATATTAGAAAATATGCTGGTGTTATCATTGCCACCCATGAACGTACCTTTCATTTTAAAGAGTTTTAGATGACATTTTTAGTATGGAAATAGATTTTTCCCTGAAAAAATTGGCGATTCCACCCCTCCTCGTAATAAGAATTTGCTTAACAGGGTGATTTCAAAGGATGAATTAACCCTGTACTGTTTTTAAAAATTTTAAAAACTTTTCGGCTTTTAAAAAGCGCCAGTGTTCAGCATATGTCGTTTGTGACATAATAAACGGGTTATTAGTGCCACTGGCCAAGGAAAGGAGGATGAGGAAAACGTAACTGTAGCCAAGGAAGACATAAGCGCCTCTCTGTCTGAAGTCTCTCCTGGAGTCTAGCATCGGCAAGCCTTCAAGAAGCAGCCGGGATCAAGAGCAAAGCCTTGAAATCAAAGACATTTCAAAATCAAATGTTTTTTTCCTATTATTATTATTTTATCTGCAGGATTCATATACTCAGAATGAATGTATTCATTTGTCATTATAATTCTTTCAATAGCCTGGGAGACGCAAACATTTCTCTAACTCGCAATGAGAAACCTCACTGCAGTCCCCCCACCCCACTCCTTTTCCTGTATTCCGAGCACGTTTTTCTTCGTTTTGATAATAATATATGAAGATCGCCACAGATTCTGGGTGAGGATCTTTTGAACACTGGCAATTCCAAAGGGGTTAAGGGGCGGCAGTTCATGTTAAATCTTCAGACCGGGGGTCCCGTGATGACTGCAGCCCTGCGCACAGCTGCATGCTGCTGAATTATTTAACATTCATTTGCACCTTGAGAAGGAGAATAATCCCAAACAAAGTGCCGTCTGAAGTGTGTTCTCAAACACACGAGGCCCAGTCTTCGGGTTGCTGGGAACCGGGCAGCAAATGACAACATCTGATAATTAATCCTCAAACACTGTTTGGTCTTTTCTGCTCAAAACACCGCAAAGAGTTTGGCGTGGCAAATAGGATGAGAGCATAAGAAGTGGTGATTCCATGGAGGTCAACCACAGGTTTAGGATGGGGTGTTCAACCCTTTTTGGCGAAAGACTGCATTAATTATTGTGGGGTCACGTGTAAAAGTATATGAAATATTTTTATTTTGTTGCATTTAATTTGGGAGTGGTGTGTGTTTAAGTGTGTGTTTAACTATAGCTGTATTAGCATGCAATTTAATGAAATGTATAGTCTCTATGATAGGTATACTATAAAAAGGTGGTCCTGACTTCACTGTAAGTTGCAAATCCACATATACTGTCTCATATGAACCATAAGAATATATAAACAATTAATTAATTACATGAAGGCAAATTTGTAAAATAGGACTTTAAAGTGAAAAAATAAAAGGAACTTGAATGACATCACAAAGGAAATGTTCAGTTGTTAAAACATTTTTGTAAATAAAACAAAATCGCTGACAGACACACTGAGCGAGAAAGAAATGAGGTGCCTTGGGGCAGCACAGCCAGTCAACGTTTTTGCACAGCAGATGGAATGGTTGTCGGTAGATGTTTCCGCCGAATGTCGGGCCTCAAAAGAAGTACAAAAAAGGTTAATGGGACAACAAAACGAAGTTGTCGTAAGTCGTATGTGTCATCAGTGGAGGCCCACCTCTATTCATAATTTTGCAAATGTGCATTGTGTAATTTGTAACCCGCATTACATGAAACGGCAAGCCGTACGCATCCCTCAGGCTGCAGGTTGAACACCCCTGCTTTAGGAGATCCAGGGTTCACACCACTAGAATCTAGTCTCCCACTACCAGGCACTGGGATGCTATCATGCCTGGATGGACACGGACAGGGAGAAAGTTCAGCTGGCTGTTCTGAGCTGATTGCTTCTCCCTCATTGTTGTGATCACGGCACTGTTCTGCTGTGTTCACAATGCACACCACTTAATGCACTGACCCAGGAACAAATCAATGACCCAGAGGGAGAAGTTTAATTAGAGAAGATCAGGCAGTGTGGGCACACTTTGCTACCGGAGACGATAGAAATTAGTCCAGTAGTTCCCTTCATAAGTAGTTCTCAAGACTGAGAGTGCTAGTCTGGATGTGGATCTGATCTCTTTTTCTAAATAAATTACCCTCGCAAAGCTGGTTTCTGAATGTTCAACTGCTACTCTTGTCACAGTTACATTAATACTCCTGAGAATGTTTAGGTTGTGTGAAAAGAACAATGTTTACACCAGGATCTCCAGTCATAGGATTTAAAAGATGAACTTGGACTAATGTCCTTGCATTAGCCAACCAGTAAAGTAGCGGTACGATCAATGTTTTCTTTTACATTAAATAAGTTTTTGGCTGTGACTTACGTCCACATTCAAGGAATATGATCAATAAAAAAATTGTAATTGTGTTATTATGTGTCTGATTCTTTGTTAATGCTCCTATTGTATTCTGCTCAAATCTAACTCCTTTGCATGCTTTCAAACTAAAATATGGTCTCTCTCATCTGATTTCTGTAAAGCATCCTTCACACAAGGCAGCTGAACGTATATTAATGATCACCAGTTTCAGTTAATTTTGTGTTTTATTCATATTTTGATTTTTCATATTTATTCATTTCTCTGGTGAGGACAGTCACATTTGCTCATTAGGAATGAATGGGTGAGATCATAATAAAGAACAAAGAGTCCGAAATGAAGAATTCATACACATACGGTATACCTAGAGTTCTACCGTGAGTCTGATCTGAGTCACCATTCATCTTTGGCTGGTATTTTCACAACAGAGGAACACATTTTGAGTTATCACAGACTGGTATAAATCAAAATTTAGCTAAGATACTTGTTTCTAAACCTTTCAAATATTATAGTGCTACATAAATATATAAATTGTGCTATTTCATTCAAATACGGGGCGCTGTGGGACAGCGGGCATGGCTGGGTCCTGCTCTCTGGTGGGTCTGGAGTTTGAGTCCTGCTTGGTGTGCCTTAGACGGACTGGCATCTCGTCCTGGGTGTGTACCTTTCCCCTCCAGCCTTGTGCCCTTTGTTGCCGGGTTAGGCTCCAGTTCATAACAACCCTGCTCAGGACACGTGGTTTCAGACAGTGTGTGTGTGTGTGTGTGTGTGTGTGTGTGTGTGTGTGTGTGTGTATTTCATTCAAAAACAGTGGTAATGTTTCAGGTAAATGAGGTCTGTAGATCTTACTCCAAACCAGTGTAAAAATTATGATAATGACTAGGAATGCAGTTGGTTAAAAAGTGTAATGCAACATAAAGGTGATTATCTATGTTTTATCCAGTTTTGGATGGAACACCAAAAATACGAAGCTGTCTCTAACCAAACCCAAGGTTTAAAGGCAGTAGGCTGGAGCCTTACCCTTGGAGGTTACTTGGTGCTTGGAGAAATCTGTTTTGGTCATTCCAGACTTTGGGTCTTGGCCCTTTGATAGTTTTGGTGTTGGTCCTTTGGGAATGCTCTTCGTCTCTGGTTCTGAAAGCTATGGTCTTAGCGCCAGCTTTATAACAAGCAGTGCATTCCTACTGATGCCCTCACTAGCGTCAGCCATGAACACCTCTGTAAAATAAGACCTTGCAAAGTTCCCCCTGGACAGCTGAGGGCACAAGTTTCATGTGAACTTTAAAAAGCAAACAAATGTACATCTATAATCAAAGGTGATGATACACCCATCCGAAAAAAGGCATAAAATGATATGACTTGTGACTTTTTTTTTTGGCTGTAGCTTCTTTGCTTGTCAACAAATGTTCACCGTTTGCAGCACAAAAAGTAACAAACATACTGGAATGTTAATTTGGGCTGTGAGGCAAAGGGTGGCTTCATGCAAAATCTGTTATATTCTTTGGCGTGGAGTTCATTCACACTTAGCCATCGTGGCATGACTCTGGGTCTCAAATAATAAAAATATCGTATGCTTGCAGTACGTCATGACAGAAAACAGCTGGTGAGCTTTATGCAATATTATATGTAAATTGCCTAGAAAAAGTTTAAAATGTTTAAAAGTCATGGATAGCCAGAGGAATCTCAATTATCTAAGAAAAATTACTTTTTAAAACAATGCATTAGCAAAGGTGTATATCTTGGGCTGGCATCAGCATGATGTCATGTGTTTGAGTATTCTCCTTCTCCTCAGGGGGAATTCGGAAATATACACTGATAAATGACTCTGCTTCTGATAACATCAGGGAGAAATTCTCTGCAAACTTATATCAATCACTGCTCTCCAAATCTGTTCTGTATCTGAAATACACTCAAAAAAATAGTTATCTGTTTCGAGAGCATTTATTTTGCAATGAGATCATAATCTCGAATTGACTGCAAATGCCACGGCTATCATTCCATTACACATAACATCATTTTCCTGTCACACGGCGTGCATTTCTGCTGCACAACATAGTGTTTTTATCAGATGGCTATTGAGCTGTTGACAGCTGTTCCTGTCGACAAACTAAATAAACCCTAATACAGACTGATACGCACATTGCTGAGGTTGGACCACACACCTCAATTAACAGTGCTGAGAATAATGAATATATTTCAAATTCCCTTCACCGTTTTTGCACACGTAACGGTACCCGGCCAATCAGTAATTTTATAATTGGCAAATCATGGGAACTGGAACAGCAGCAAACTTTGGAGCTGTTGGAAGACATAGACATTATTGACAACTTGGATGAGGATCCTCTTGGATCAGTAACCAGCAAGAAATGTAGAAGTCAAGAGATACACTGAAGATGAGCACTTGGCAGAACTCCAATGAAAGACCTGGAAAAGGTCCTCAAATGTGCTTATGTATGAAGATTAAAACTTTTCACGTAGTGGTATTTTCAATAACGCTACCAGGATGCGAAAGCTGTACATTAAAAAGCAGGATAGGAGAAGCATGGACTCCTTTCAACTACAGTGCTGGAGTAGTCTTTTAAGGACACCACGGACAGCCAGAAGAACAAACACTTGGATGTTGGCTCAAATCAAACCAGAACTGTCATTGGAAGCACAAATGCTAAAACAGATAATCACACTTTGGACACAACATGCAAAGATCAGATTCTCCAGAGCAAAGAATGTAATGGTTGGGAAAGCTGGAGGAAGAAGAAGATGATGAGCACTGATCAGATGGATGGATGTGTGATGCATGGCACAGTGACAATGGACACAAGAACACAAATGTAGGACAGAAGTTTAGGGGGACATTCTACACACAATATGCGCTCACCAAGAGTTTACATCAACTTAGAAGCACTTAACAACAACAAAATAATTAGCAAATAAACAAATGAAATGTTCTGTATGATTTTTGATTGGCAATATCTTGAGAAAAAGGATTATTATTTTTATTACTATGAATCCATCTACTTTCGAGAAGTGTGTCCAGTAAACTCAGTAAGACTCAGTCCGGTAAAAGCAGGGTCAACTCTGGATGGGATTCCAGTCTATCACACAGCATATTATTTTTATTTTTATTTTTTAATCATTTTAACAGGTGCCTATCGATAAATATTAGTATTCATTTGTTTCCTTTTATTTCCTTCCAATCAGTTTACCAAGCATCTGTTTTCTTCAAAGGACTTAATATAAATATATAAATTATAACTAAATTCACCTTCTAGGAATGCCATTTGTTCTCGCTGGCATATGTGTTTTGTGTGCACTGCCAGGTTAAAGTGATTAATTTCATCGTACTTTTAAGAGCTTGTCCGGGGAAACATGTTGGCATTTTAGTGAGAGAATAAAGCCCCACCTCCACGTGTCATTAAAGCCAGTTTGATTAAAGTCCGATGTTTAATGCATTCTATTTATTCATTTGCTTCCGCTCTGAAGCCAGAGGAGGTGTATTTAAGAGGCTTTACCCCTGTTCCAGAGAAAAGGGCGCCAAATCTCATCAAATTCCCTTTGAATGGGCCGGGTGACACAATCTACAACCGCTGGAGGCTATTCTCGAACCCCATTCATCTCATGCCATTTCTCCCCGGAACAATGAAACCACCGGACAATGAGGCGGGCTGTCACCTAAATATAGATGATTAACGGGACCTCGTCACTAAAGGCAAACGGATTCCCAGGCCTGTATGACAGCACTTTGCGGAGCGTCTTCTGAAATGTCATTTTGCTTAAATAATCTCCTTGTTTGGTTTTTTAATCAGAGCGGTAGATGGGAAATGTTGAGACTTGTCAGGGATAATTAATCGCTTTCTGAGAAACATCCTTTGTTTTGACTTAAAGGCCAGCAAGCAAAAGGAAATTGAACAGACCGAGTAGCAGCGTTCAAAGGGGACTGTCCTCATCATCTTAAACATGCCTGTCAGACTCTCAGCACACAGTCCCTCACCTGTCTTCTTCTCTGTGCTCCATTATCTCCTTCCTGTTGTCATTCCTTTGGGCCTCACCTGTCGCACTGTCATTGTCCGGTCTCCCAGCTCTGTTGTTCTCCTTCCTCCATTCCTCTCCGGTCTCACCCTCACTGCCCCTTCACCTCCCCTGCCTCGCTGTTGGTTCCTCTCCTGTCTTACCATCACTGCTCCTTTTCCTCCGCTGTCTCACCTCTCACCTCACCTTGCCCATCTTACTCCCGCCGCCCCCACTGTTAATTATTTAGTTTTTTATTCATCTAGCCAATGCTTTCCTCCAAAGTAAATTAATAATACAGGTGGTCCCCGATTTACGACGAGGTTACGTTCCGCGAAACCCATCAGAAGTCGAAAAGATCGCAAGTCGAAAATGCATTTAATACACCAAATACACACCTCTGCGTGACAGACTGGGAGATGCGGATCGCTGCAGCTGCCCAGCATCGCGAGAGAGTATCGCACCGCATATCGCTTGCCCGGGAAAAAAATCAAAATTCAAAATTCGAAGTACGGTTTCTACTGAATGTCTATCGCCAGCTCACCATCGTAAATCAGGGAACACGTGTATTGAGCTACTTACGCAGATTATCCACTTTATACAGCTGGGTACTTTCTGCTGTATCTGGAGATACTGTACTTGTAAGTGCCTTGATCAAGGGTCAGCAGGAGCTGGAGTTCAAACCTGGGTCCTTGGAGTGTAAGGAAGAAGCTGTAATCGCTATGCTACCTGCTGACCCTTGTGATCTTAGGGTAAGAATATTGTCCTAACACAATATAGTAGTGGGAAGGGCAGGATTCAAACCGGCAACCTGCCCAGGTAGTTACTGTCCCTGCTCCTCTCTCACCTTACTCACTATCCCTACTCTTCCGTGATCTCCTGGCATTTTTTCTGATCAGGCTTACATCCCTGGTTACACCTTTACTGAGTCGTAGTGTCATCATTTTCCAGATCTTTCTCGTGCTCGTGCTCATATTCAGCAAACATTAAACAGTATGTGCAGCGAACATGATTTTTGAAATCATGTGTTGAAGAAAAAAAAGACCTGTCACAAACAAAGACATTTTTAGTGACTAGTTTGCTTTGCTGTCAGGGATACACACCTGAGCTGTGCTTCAGTCCTTGATTCGCTTGCCTTATTCTCACTCCTTGGCACTTCACCCGCCTCATTCACAGTACAGAATAGATCACCATCATTTGTAAAATGAATATTCTCACATCTTTGCTGCACATCCCCTCTTTGTCTGTGCTTAGGAGTTAGCGTGTTGCCTGAAAGAAGCTGTGAAATAAGCCGAGAAGTGGGTGTGGGACCCCAATCGATACCTGTGTGAGTGATAAATTGGACAGATAAAGGGCAGCATTAGCAAACACTTCTTAGAAACGCAATAACCGCAGACCACAATGAAGTCGCACTTCCACTGGGGGGGTGCAGACAGAGAGACAGAGAGGGATTCATTCTCTTACTGCTACAGTGACAGTCAAGGCGGGTGAGCTGCTGGTTTGGGTACTGAACAAGTCTCATTATTGGGCATTTTTTGTTGCATTCAGTTTTTTATTTGATGCTTGAATCCTGGCTCTTTGGAGGTGCAATGATGAGATGCAAAGACTTGTATTCAAGGGATATTTATGGCATAGTACTTCGTCAGATGTTATCCTCCTGTGATTGCAGTGTCGTGTCTAAGTTTTTGTTTTGTTGCTGTGTGTTGCTGCTTTTGCAATTTCCTTTGGGATCAATACACTTTTCATTCATTCATTCATTCATTCTGATTTCAGTCAGTAAGCTCCATAAACACTGCAGTCACATCAGCCTTTCTATACTCTCTTGAGCTTCCTAAACAACTGTTACCAACAGGAGCTTTGACTCTCATGACCCTTAGCTTGTATAACATTTTACAGAAACAAGAGCTAATGCAACAATAATGTCGTAACAGAACACACAAACTGGGACAAGTTTATATAACACAAGACATGGATCCATAGCACTGAATAAAGAAAAATGTTAAAAACTGCAGAAAATTGTACTAAGAGTGGTACTTTTGTTACAGGTTAAGTTCAGGGTCAGGCTGAAGTTAGTAACTTTGCTGTGTCCCATATTTTGGTTAGGTCAGTATAACAATATGTCAATTTTTCATTCACCTAAAACCTTGAGCTGGTCTGTGTGTTAGAAGAGCATGTACGAAATGGATTAGCAGTTTAGCTTGAGTTCATGGATGGAGCGACACAAGTGAAGGGTCCAAGCGGTTTAGACTGTTGGCTCCATGATTAGCTGAAGGGCGCAGTTCGCCTATATGCTGCCTTGGGTGTCTGAGTGTGTGGAATAGAAGACGACCGGTCAAGTACATTATTGCACTGCCTGCTGTGAATTGCTCTGTCTTGTCCTCTATAAGAGTTACTTAATAAATGGTATAATCATCAACTTTTCTTTAGAATCCATTCTATCTGTAAAAGTAACAAAAATTATGGGTGCTTCATGTCACTCTCATATGAATCTCATGTGTGATTCCGCATACAAGTCCCAGCTGTTTCCAAGGAGGGAAAGCAAGCAGAGTCTGCCATGTGATGATAAATTCATACTCTACAGCAAACATTTACAGTGCAAACAATGATCACTTCAGAAATCTAGGATTGATTTCAGAGCAAGCATTAAATTCAGTTTAATAATGAACTAATTTTTAAACAAATAATATTAAAATATTGTAATGACCAGTTGCGTTTAAAAGAATAATGAACTGTCAGATTCCAGGCCACCAGACCGTGTCAACTGTCAGTGTTTGTTCAGCAGAGGAAAATCATATCTGCGGTATAATGGTACTAAAGTGTATGTGGTGTACAGGAACTGGGCCTCCAAATGTCGAAGAAACATGTTTTTGCTCGGGCTGACATTACTCAACTTTTATAAAATGTTCTAATTCAAAGAAAGATTTACTTATTTGCTGATTTATGTATTTGTTTGTTTCTTGGAAGACTGAATAAGGCATCTTGAGTTCTTCTCCGGCAAACTGAAAGACTATTTTTCTCTTCCTTCCTCAAGTTCCCCTCCGAGGTTTTTTAATGTGGATAATATGAAAGTGTAGAATGTTTCCCACAGACTTAAAAAGGGTTCTTTCATCTTTATGAGAATGCCTATGATATGTTTTGTTCAAGACTTTGAAACTCTTTGTGCGATTTTCCCCTTTGTGAACAAGCCACATTGCATATGTATAAATCACTGAAGAGTCAGTCTGGTCTATTAATATCAGGTGGTTTCCATTTTAATATCAAAATATAACTTTTTTAGCCTAAGCACAGCCGTACTGGCCTCCATAATGTTCAGCATTTAAATTTGTGAATATTCAGAACGACTTACAGCATATTTCAAAAAAGATATCATTTTGATTTAGCTATACCCTTATGTGGCTTAACATAGCAAATTATACTCTGTACATTTATTTGCCTTTCTTTACAACAGAAGATTGAAAAAGATGGTTTTATACTAGATTTATACACACGAATGCAGAAGAGGGATGTTTATACAGCGATGGGCATCCCGTTTCTTGGTATCTGATCAGTCATCTGTCATTAGCTAATTTAATGAAATAAGCTTTAAACAATGTCTACAGCGCTCTTCCTATATCTTCTGTGAGCAGTGAGGAGAACTGCGACAAAGCAAACATGGAAATGCTGAAACTGGCTTGGAGAACAGCTTTTTATTTATTAAATTACACAGTTTTCCGCTATTGGCAGGACATAAGTGAACCACTGACAAAATCCATAGCTCGGCGGCCAAGTAAGAGAAAGTAAAATAGCAGGTCTTACGTAGGCATGTTAAGTTTAAATAAGGCAGCAATAGGAAAAATATCTAAGATCCATTTACTCCAAAGGTGAAAGGACCTTTGTTTAGGGCAAAAAATGTCAAAGGCTAGCACTTCTCCCTTCCCTATTGCAAAAAAGTTAAAATCTGGTGAGAGAAGAGAAGACAGCTGTTACTACTTCCATCTCTATCCCTAAGTAACCCTATCCTAACCCTATCCTAACCCTATCCTAACCCTATCCTAACCCTCCCATCCTCAGCAACTAGGTAACCACCAGCAGAGTGTGCCTTGGGGCAGTTCCCAAGGATGGTTGGTTAAGGCTTTGGCAGCTGTGTTTAACTACATGAAGGTCATCTCTCTGTTGTCTGTTTGCCTGTGTTCAAAGTATAACATCAATCTGTCTGGCTTCTTCAGGAAGACCTAAGCCTTCCTTCAAGTTGGTGACTCTGTGCCCCAAATACAAAGCTTGATGGAAGTGACATGTGTCAGCTTTGAGTAAAAAGTGGATTAGCTGATCAGACTAGAGTAGAAAGTGTTCTGCTTCTCAGTACTGTGCTGCTTGAGTCCTCAACTGAAGTCCAACTTTTTGGGTCTCAGACTAATATTGAGCACTCGAAATCATAATGTATAGTTTAGGAAGTGTGGCCAGGAGACATGAGTCATTTTTATAAAGACAGAAGTGGCGAGTTTGCACATCTTAGCACTGTCCATTCTGTTATTTTATGAATTGCACTGAACAAGATAAGGTTTTAAGGAATACGCTTAATTAATGTCCTTTAAAAACATTTACATGTCAGCATGAAACACACATATTTACAGTGACGAAAGCAATCCATAAAAAGCATTCATCTTGAAGAATTAAACGCCCACTTTGTACAACGAGGAGCGCCTGTGGCTGATCAGGGGACAGGTACATAAAAGGAAGATGATGAGCGCACGCAGATGCAAAACCTTGTTCAGCATTGTTACTCACCTGCGTACCTTGCCTTTGCTTTCCTGACTTCCCTGAGTCCTCGTCCTCGTTTCCCTGAACCCTCTTCTGTATCTCCACGACTTCCTGGCTTACCACGACTCCTTGCCTGTCTTTGGATTACATCTCTCTGATTCTCCCTTTGAACTTCGTTTGCACATCGGTGACCCTTTGCCTGTTTTTTGACCATGTTTCCTGGATTGCCCCTTGAAAGCCTTTCCTGTGCTCCGCGCTTGGGTCCGACGCTCCTGCCCCGGGGGAATTCCGTGACAAAGAACTTTTAAAGTTTTTAAAATATATGGTGTAATTTGTCTGGGTTTCAGTTCATTCGGTTACTCGAACTCGGGCTATTGACTTACGACTCAAGGTGGTCAAGTGACTCAGACTCAGATTCCAACGAAAAGGACTCAGATTCAATTCTGCTTCACAGTCCACAGGGGGACAACGGATGTCTAAATTACCCTAAATTAAGGTAGCAACTTCATAGACATAAAGTAGTGTATATTAAGCCAATCTGATTAATTAGTGCAAATTAGTGTTCTGGAAGCAAGTACCTCAAATTGGAGTAATTAAAACAAGTAGTACCTTCTATTAAGGTCTTTTCACAGTACTAGTTTTAAGGAAAAAACAAAGCAAATTGATTCAAGTTTAATTAGCTTTTTTTCTCAAGCACAACCAAAACGTAATAGATGCTATTTTATTCTATCCAGAAGCGTCAAGCATAGACTTTGGAGACGATACCTCCATAACCTGTTGACCAGGAATGGACTCCTGACAGAGCACTGATGAGAAGGTGTCAGGTGATGGGGGGTTGACTGCTGAACAGTGAGACTCTGAGCAGTGCATTTGGAGTTCCAGGAGACGTCTGTTTTCTGACAGTATTTCCTCTTCAGATCATGATCCATTAACTGAGTCAACAATGGGCCATGGGTCCACCCCTCCCTTCCAAGCCTCTCCACCTTCCAAAACATTCCCCATCGCTTATGTCTTTTTCCATTCTCCAGATGCATTGACACCCCACCCCACACCCATGATTTTGTCAGCTGGCCATTAGATGATCCTGTTTACACTCCTTTCTCTTAACTCTTATTTCCACTGTAGAGAACAAAACAAGGTAAATGGGTTTCTCCAGTGCCTTATTAAACCAAGAATCCACTTCTGAAAGAGGTCACACCAGGGTCCAAGGAGCCATTGGAGAAGCTGAAAGTATCCAGGGTCATGTTTTTTCTGTGAAATCCATAATTTATATTTGAATTTCCAAAGTTTAAGGCCACAGAAACTATATAAATGCACTGGTATGCACATTGCATAGCACGAAGCCAATTTTCCTTGTTAGTTTACAAATATAATTTCTTCAGAAATAAATAAAAACAAATAAATGTGGGACTGAAAAATGGCCAAGGTTGACATATTACTCGTTCTCATTGCAGTGCCAGCTGTTATAATTGAGGAGCTGAATATTAACGGCAGATTCAAATAGCAGGACAATAACTGCTCTTATGGCCATCAGCAAGGTACTTAACTTGAACTGCTTCAGTAAATGTTCACCCCTATAAATGGGTAAAAGCATGCAGTTGTTAGATGGGTGAGTTTTCTTAAAATGTCTATAAAAATGTCTGCTTAGAAAATAAATTTCACAATGATGTTGCTGTCTGCCAAACAGTTTTGTTAAGTCTCTGGTTCAGCAGAGCTCTGCTTTTAATTGGACTGAGCTAAAGGAGCCAGGCATGCGTGTGTGTGTAATGAGAATATTTTACATGATATGTTTAGATGCACAAAGGATAGCTAAAAAAAAAGGAGGCAAGGCAGAAAGCACAAGAGCTTGATGCTGGCACAGAAAAAAAGGTTTGGAGCTGCCCTGAAAAAAAAATGACATCTGTAAACATGCATTTAGCCATTGACAAGATCGCATTGACGTGCGGTCACATTTATTTACAGAATATCACACTGACGTGCGGTCACACTGGGTTTCGTAAAATCACTCTAAGTCGTGGACACGTGCCTTTGACAAACACCCATTAGCGTGTGCTCACATTTAGTTTGACCAAATTGCATGACGGTATGATCACAATTGGTCTCATGAAATGTGAGACATTAGGTCCAGGAAACAAGCAATAAAAATTGTGATGGTTTGTTCTTTTCATACACAACAGTAACTACACAGAATCTAGTTTTATGTAACAAAGTCTTCTTGAACTGATGGCATCAATAGAAGGAATGTTATATAATTATTTTATATGGGTTTTTCTATCCTGAGCTTTTGGAAGGCATTTCTTTGGAGGGTTAGGGGGTGTTGGGTCATAATTGCTAAAATCTTAACATCCTGTTTAACTGACTGTATTCATGCCCACATGTAGATACTGTAGAAACGGTCTCCATGGTGACTGGCAACATCTCCTCTCCCTTAGCGCTGAGAAAGGCATTCTGTAACTGTTCTGCTCCTTCAGATTTTCTATGGAGGACAAAACTATTTTCCATGGCTCAGTGTTGCTTATCAGATTCATTACTGACCGGTACCCAGGCCTGTAACTCATAAGCAAGAGAAACAAGGATGGCAGTTTCCCTAATTCATAGGCAGTGTGAATTTGTGTGTTTTGTTTTTTTTTTTTTTTTATCTGAGCAATCCCAAAGAGCCGGCTGAACCTGGGTCACCATCACCCAGCAATTACAGAGGCTTCCATGTCCTCTGGCAATGCAGCAACTCACTTGTTTATTGTTATTGATTATAGAGAACTCAGAACCTACCAATTACAGGACATAAAAGAGATGAAATTCCGACAGTTCCCTTCCACGAAGTCTGCCTCTGTATCATCATACTTCAGTGCATGTATGTGAGTCTCATGACACATTAAAGCAAGAACAATCATTTGTTATATAGACAAGCTGGTCCAAATATTCAAAGATAATGAAACAAATGCCATTATTCCCTGTATATTTAAACTGCATTCTCTGACAAGCCCAGATGAATTTAAGTGCGCACTGTTATCCTAATGAGTAAAGCAATGACGGTGGTGACCTCAAAAAAAGCCTTTCTTGTTACTTCTGAACAAAAAGACCTGTTACTGTGAGGTTCTGTGGTCAGGTAATGAATTTCTAGCAAAGTCTCAACCATGAAGACTGAGAAGCTTTCAGAGCAATTCAGGCATAAAGTAACTGAAAAAGCAGAGAACAGAAGGGAACAAAAATACCAGAGTCTCTGAATGTCCCCACAAACACATTCTACACAATAACTGAGAGATGGACAGCACAGTGTACTATCCAGATGTTTGCCTGGATCAGCCTGTCCCTCAATAATGAGAGACTGGGGAAGGAAGAAGCAGTTGAAGGATGCAACTGTGAGTCCAGCTGTGTGAGAATTGCACAGCACAGGGGCTGAGAGTGTCCAAAATGTGTGTCATTAGACAATACACAGGGCACTTCACTAAACTCACCTGTATGACAGGGTGGCAAGACGGAATCCATTCCTAAAAATAAGCTGCCTCCAAGCCTGCAACAGAGCACCCGAGAGTACAAAAACAAATTGAAAAACAAAACAGTCAAAGACACTGAGTGCAGTGAAGCTTGGTGGTAGCAGAATAATGTTATGGGAGTGGCTTTCTTTAGTATGATCTGGAAAAACCTGTCAGTACCAAAGGGACAATGGCGTGGCACAACAAATAGGCCAAAAAGCTGGGATTTCTAGGTAAAAATCTGTTTCCATCTGCTAAAGCCTGAAAACTAAGAGGACCATATCCCATAGCAGAAGAATGGCCCCCAACACAAGGCAACCACTAGAGTGGAGTGATATAAGAATAAGAAATAAATGACCATGTGAGCCGTACTCAAAATCCTAATGGGGAACCTACTGAGAAGCTGTTTCCATGAAGAAACTGGCAAGCAGCTTGAGAGGCCTTGAGCAAATGAGCCAAAAAGAATGGGCAAAAATTTTAGAGTCCATCTGTCGTTTGTGAATGGAGACACATAGGCACAGCACTTGTGAATTCTTTTCACTACTTATGTGTCTGTGCATTCATTTTCTAAAAAAGCTTATCCAATCACTGCTTATGTCATGTGTTATATTGCACAGTATGTCTTTATTTCCAGTATGACCTATATTCAGGGTATTATGTATTCATGAATGCACAGTGGCTTATTAATACATTCATAATGCATTGAACTGAGTGACAGCATGATGGTTTAGCGGGTAATGCTGAAGTAAGCATTCAGTTTCCAATACGTCCGAAGATATCCAGTTCAGGAGAACTGGTGATTCTAAATTGCTCCCTATGTGTGTGAATGCTGTGTAATGGCCTGCCATCCCATCCAGGGTTTATCCTACCTTGTGCCCTGTAGTTCCCAGATTAAATCAGTCTTGTTGCGATCCTGGCCAGGCGAGCAGTTTGTGAAAATGGATGAACTGGACAGAAAATATTCACAGGGCATGTTATCACACTGCGGATATAGACAGATTAGGAGTGTTTGATATGCAGTGTGATAGCTACTGTTTGGCTCAAGCCAGGCACATTTGACTTTTCTGCTTGCTTTTGCTGCAATCTTCTTTAAAGGAAGCTCCACGCAGCTCCTCCGGGTCTGCACGAGAAGAAAATGCCAAGCAAAGGCGAGGGAGAGCGGGTTCAGAAATACTATTTACTCCGGAGTCTCGCGCTCCACACGGAGGACTGCTCTGAAGAAGCGATTTGAAATTAAAATAAAGCTTCTTT
Source organism: Scleropages formosus (assembly GCF_900964775.1). NCBI lineage: Eukaryota > Metazoa > Chordata > Actinopteri > Osteoglossiformes > Osteoglossidae > Scleropages > Scleropages formosus. The sequence continues at coordinate 2,491,720 of NC_041810.1, read as the reverse complement.
CCAGATGGTCCTCACATTACTAACAACACGTATCGATTCCTTTGGAAAAGGCGCTCTGGAAATCATGCTCAGCGTCGCAGAAGAGCTGTTTAGTCAACGTAACGCATATGCGGAGCACCAGTGATCGACGGCCGTATGCAAGCGACGATATAGAAATTTGTAACGCAGCGCATCGCGATGATGATGCGCGATGGCTTAACAAAGTACGGTGGCTGTGGAGCTTGTTTGCCGCACAGGAGGAGCGCTGAGCGAGGCTTAACAGCAGGAAGGGATTTGCTCGGCTGGCCCATCTTGCCCCGTGGTTGTATAAGCACATCCTTCACACTATTATTTTTGGATTGCTTATTTTATATATATAATAGAACATCTTAACTGTTAAGTTCAAGGCACAAAACGAAATACGCGCTTCCTCGTTCTCTGCAGAGCTTCATCTGAAGCACACTGCAGGTTTGTGGTGACAGTAAGTGGTGTCACTTTGCCTTAGATTAAATTTAACAGTAGTAGTCACCACAATGCACCAGAAGAAGGACATTATTAAGATATATGAAATGATGTGATTTTGACCCTGAGAACCAGATAGGTTTGGTAAAACTGCTCAATCACTTGGTTGCTGGACACTTGAAAGAGTGAAAATAAGGTCCTGGTGGTTCAGCTCAAGGTATGAATCCATAGTTGAATCGGGTTCCTTTTGTTGTTGTTGTTGTTGTTGTTGTTGTTGTTGTTGTTGTTGTTGTTGTTTTTCATTAAAAATTTCGGTAAATGGCTTTGTGTCCTTGCACAATATGACAGCAAATCTGTTAATAAATGTAATGAGTTAAGTCCCTGAGAGATTCTTCCACCAGAAGAGCACTTTTAACTACAGCACTTTTCAAAACTCACCTTTTGATTTCTTCTTTAATTTTTCCCAGTAAAATATTTAATGTAAGCCTTTTGGAAAGTAATCATTCATCAGAATACATATCTGGAATGTGTAACTGTGATGGAATTACATAATTAATTTTTGGTTATTTGATTGCACAACCCTCTGACATTTCATTATTCTGCAATGCTTGTACATTAGCTTGGCTGTGGAGGCATTTGGAGAAATGTGACTTTCAAGCCATGCCGTAGGAGGTGCAAATCACTGTAAAAAGGTTTTAATTTTATTATTGCAAAAATATAAAATCTATTGATTTTAAAATGCTTGGTACATGTGCATTTCATGCATTTAGCAGATGAACTTATTCAGAACAACACACATGACCAAAGTGGGAAAAAATTCAATACATTTAGAGCAAATGAGCAATGGAAAAACAACAGTGTAATTTTTATATTTCTAATGTATACATAATATGTGCTAGTATTTCCATGCAAAAAAGCAAACTGCTGAATCTTAACGGGCACACGGTAGTTTTTAGTGTGTTAAAACACAGAAAGTGGTCTGACATTTAATTTCCCAGCACACTTCATACTTTCATGTTCATGTTTCTGCCACATACCTTCAAAATCCTGACTGAGGAGGTGAGATTTAACCATGCAGGGGTGTGGCTTGGCTTTTAAAAAACACAGAATTGAGTGTCAATGTGTCAGTACAATGAATCAGTTCTCAATATTCTGGCTATTCCAGTGAACTCTGAACCAACCAGCAGGGATGGCAAAAAATTATGAAAGACATGATAGTGATAAACGGGGGGCTGACATTGTTTTAGATATTGCCATCATTGAGGTAAATACTTCACTCTGCTTATTTAAACATGAAGGCATTTAAATGTATAACAAAAATCACTTGCAGAATAAACCCCAGTAAAATATTTTTGTATATTAAATAGAAATGCTCCAGCCAAGGTAAATGAATAACAATAAATAATTGAATAGTAATAAAGACTGTTAAAAATGTAATGATTTTGTCAATAAGGAAATGTAACCGGTACAGATATGCTTATTGCATGTTGAGAAATATTGCACACCTGTGGGGTTGTGGCCCTTGGGGGAGGGTGTTACAGGGTAGAGTGAGATTATATCGAGCTGATGACACCCATATCTCTCTCTCTCTCTCTCTCTCTCTCTCTCTCTCTCTCTCTCACACACACACACATACACAGAGTCTGAAACCGCTTGTTCCGGGGGGAGTCGCAGCAAGTCGGATCCTACCCAGGTAACACAGGGGGGTGGAGGGGGAGGGGACACACCCAGGACGGGAAACCAGTGTATCGCAAGGCACCCCACGCATGACTCGAACCCCAGACTCACCAGAGAGCAGGATTCGGCCAAACCCACTGTGCCACCGTACCACCACCACCCCCCCCCACCCTTATCTCAGTGAACCCTTTTTTTCTAATTACTATTTAATTGACAGCCACTGATGATCAGTCCTCAAGAGCAATTGACCATCATGCTTTGAACCTCTCAGTAAACTTAAAAAAGCACTCAGTCATTTTTGCTGCCATTCACGAATGTTCTGGATAGCCCAGAAAGATGTCAGCAGCCCAGAATGAAAACCTGAGAAGGGGGCACCAGTGTTATCCTTCTCCATGAATCACATTCATATTGACCGCATAAACAGGTAAAAATCTACCTAACTCTTGTCACGGCCTTGGGAAGATGACACCAGTGCACTACAGGAGAAGGTCATCAGAGCTAATTCCACAAACATGACAAACACCTGCTCCTCATTTAAACATTATTTAGAAGAACACCTACCCACAGTGCTTGTGGAATCTCACTGAGAGACATTGTTCTTCATTCCTTGGCAAGCACCATTCAGACAATGGTGTCCGCATTTGAATTATGGCTTTTTCAACCACAACTCCATGGGATATGACCTTCACATTCAAACCCTAACTCTTCAGCTCACGACCCTTGCCCTTCGGACCACGACTACAACATTTCTGAAAAAAACGTCTTGCAAGAAACATGACAATTATAACTGAGTTTTTTGGGATTCCGGTAACTGGAAAGGACGAAACTGTTCCTGACTCGCTGATTGCACAACAAGCACTCATCCACATTAATGGAGTGAGCAATAAAATATACAGAAAACACTTTCCTCCAGAGGTGCTAAAGACAGGCATATCGTCATAAGCATAGATATTTAATGGCAAAACATACCTTGTAATTATTGAACCATTTGGCAGACACTTTCCTCCAAAAAACCTTGTAAGGTGTGTTCAACAAACCACTTACAGAGATGTGCGATTTTTAACATGATATACATTGCTTGAGGGTACGACTGCAGGAGGTAGGAATTGAACCTGGATCTTTCAAGTGAAAGGTGACAGCAGTACACCCAAGCATCATCTTCTTAGTTAAATACTTTGTCTCACTCAACTTTGTGCTTTCCGGGGGGCGCGGCGGTACAGCGGGCTTGGCTGGGTCCTGCTCTCTGCTGGGTCTGGGGTTCGAGTCCTGCTGGGGGTGCCTTGCGATGGACTGGCGTCCCGTCCTCGGTGTGTCCCCTCCCCCTCCGGCCTTGCGCCCTGTGTTGCCGGATTAGGATCCGTCTCACTGCAACCTCGCTCGAGACAAGCAGTTGTTGAAGATGGATGGAACTTAATGTTTTTCCATTTTGTATGTGGGTGTTATATTGATTATAAGATAATTGATCAATTAGGAGTAAATATATAGGTACCTTTGGCCAGTGGGTAGCATAGTGGTTATTAGAAAGGGTCTTACCTTAGGACTGTGATGTTAGAGGTTCAAATCTTTCCTCCTGCTGTGGTACTTAGCCTGGACTGATGCAATAAAAATTACTCAGTTATATAGACGGACATGTAACTATAAAAAGCTCAACACTGGAAGGTGCATCAGAGAAAAATATTAGAAAAATAAATAAATGTGAATGCTGAAAGAAAGTGAAGTGCGGAGCGAAGGAGTGAAGTTCAAACCAACGGCTACTATCAAGTCGGAAGGTGATGTGTTCTGTAGGAAGCAGCTAAGTGCGTCTTATTTTCCACAAGCACAAAATAGTTCTCTGTCCTCGCGTCAGAATAACCAGGTGTTGTCTTTTGTTGTCTCGGTGTCGAAAGGACGCCAGCCTGGAAGGACAAGCGAAATGGATCGCGCGCTCCTCAGCTGGAGAGCCGTATGTGAGCTTTTTACCGTGACACCTCTCGACACGGGCGGCCGTGTAGAGCGCATAGGCAAACACGTGTTGTGTCACCCACAGGGGCGTGCAGAACCTGTCATGCCTAGCATCGCTCACTTTCCCCGTCTGTACCCCAGGCAGAGCGGGGGTGTGACATCATTGCGATGCCCTCAGAACATTCCCTCCACATCCTGCCTCTAACGTGTGCTTAAAGTTTTTTTTTTTTTTGGTCTTTCTGTTCTCCATCTTTCTTTTTTGATTTATGTGACAGTGTAAGTGTAAACATAGTGCCTTTCCAGAAGTCTAAGTGGATTTTGTTCTCATGCACTGCTAAGCAATAAAAGTGGCCTTGACCTAAGAAGACAAGGGGAGAGAGTGTTACAGGAGATTTGACGTAGGGTATGGATGGCAGTGTTTTACACATCTTCCCTGCGGATTTGAAGGAGACTGCTCAGGCCTTCGCGCAGGAGCTGTGCAATTTGGCTCCATGAAAAATAAATTAAACTTCAAAATGAAGCGACAGATGCACTAGTCTAAAAGGTGGCGGGGTTTGAACGCAGGCGTGTCGGAGAAGGCGGCTCTCCGCTCGCCGGGATCCGCACCAGGGGCAGGTGAACCAGGCGGGCCTTTGTTGACTCGAGATAATTCGGTTTCACCAGCAGATGTTGGGAGACCCGGCCAACGCCCCCATTAGCAGCCGAACCCCCGAAGGCTGGAGGCTACGAGACAGCCGCATCGTCTCAAAACGTCCTGAGCTTTGCACGGTCCCAAAATTCAACTCACGGGGCCAAATGGCAGGAATGAAAGGAGAGCATCCATGAGGCACAATTCCAAAAAGTGGAATTCTTCATTTAAACACGGACAGAGTATCGACTTTAAATTATGTACAGCCCCCTTAATTAACTTTTAAATACTCCCAAAAGGGGAGTCAACTATGCTTTCATTTGCAACGATGATTCATCCTCAAAAATCCATTCATAAAAGGAAAATTTGTGAGACCAGAAGACAATTCCGGTTACTTCAAAAGTAGAAAATTTTAGCTTGTTCTCTACACCTAGTGTCATAGAAAAATGCTAAAGTCACAAAACAATTTTTAAAAAAAAGCTTGATATACCAAACACGTGTGTCGCACTCTATTGTATTATTTACTGAACGCAACCATTCAGCAGGTTTTTATGTTTCTTAAGGTGACTGCGTGGTGCGGGCAGTGGAGGAGAGAGGTGAGGAGAGTCAATTGGGAGGAATGAAGGTGATTGGCAGGGAAGTGACATTACTGCACCAACGCTTTATCAAGAAGCATCTAGAAACTGGTGCTCTGTAAAATACAAAAAAAAAAAAAACCTTAATTTAATGTAAATGGGGAGAAGGAGAGAAGTAGGTTATTTGTCTTTGTTCTTCAAAATTAGGCAGCCCACTGTAATTCTACATAAAGCAATCATAAAACATAAATGATCTCCTAATGCTGCGTTACACCTTTTAACCAACTTCGTTCCTAGTTATTGTCACATGTTTTATATTTCTTTTTGGAATGTATGGTCTGCAGATCTCCTTTACCCAATGTGTTTGTGTGTGTCTGTCTGTCTGACTCCTGAATCTGTCTCTGTGCTCTTTGTTATAGTCTCACTTATTCATTTCTTCTGGGCAGCCAGAGTTTACCACACACAGATGTACAAAATGTGAACAAAAACAAGTTAAAATTCAGTGGCACCGGTGATCATTAATTGTATGCGTTCAGGAATCTGGTGTGGAGCGCGTCACAAAGCCTTCTGGCAATCCTATTAAAACGACAATATTTATGATAGATAAAAGTTGTAAATGCGTCAAATTCGATCAAAACATGACCCGAGGGTCGAAGCAGCGACTCTGTTAACCATAACCCCCATTTTATTAAATAAGCTCAATTCACCACACTCAACCAGAGATTTAACATTTAAAGGGCCATAACTCCAGGAGTGACAGCTCCCCAGGGCACTTTTTAGTGTGCAGCTCACAAGTGGAGCATTGGTCCCATGGGAAGAGCAGAGGAAGCCCATTCCTTGTCCTATTCTACTACAGTGGACCATCACCTCTACTCTTCTCCTCTTGGGCAAGCAAGTTTTGATCCCTTTCTCTAGCTGCAAACTCCTTGTGAGCAGAAAATGGAGAGATGTGGGACATGCAAAGTAAAGAAGGTCTGTTTTAGTGGCACTGGCCGACAAAAACCAGGGTAAAGGAAGACCCACATGCGGGCCTACACAAGCAGACCAGTCCTGTGGGGAGAGTAGAAAGTGTCCAGGCTGGAGAAGTACATTGGTCAGGCAACACATCACCATCCAACCGGAGAGGTGCGCTAATACATTTTACCAAAGTCCGACTGTCCCGGGACTTCAGGGGAAGGGAGGGTTATCCATTTCTCAACCGCTGACGGCCAGAAGAGAACCCGTTCGATGTGTGTGCAGGCATCTGTGTGCGTGTGTCCGCTCTAGAGCATTTCCCTCAGACATCTCGCAGCCTTCTGGCTGTCCAAACAAACGCCATGCGGCTCCGTTTCAAAGGAAAGCAATCTAATAAGCACGTTCAAAAAAAAGCTAATAAAAAAGCAATATCTCTGAGCTCCCCGTGCGAAGATGTACGGTGAAGACGCTACTCATATCACAGGAATACCCAACATTGTGCTGCACGCCACGCCTGCTGAAGACTGGTGATGGGGAGACGTCTGGGGCACGTCCCTCAGCACTCCAAGACTGAGAGCTCTTGGAATTGATCTTTTTCTCTCCATTCGACGCTCACTGGAGTTTCCAAAAATAAGGCACCAATGAGCTTAAAAAAACTGGTTTATTAAAAATCCGTACTATCTCATCGCTGTTGGTCAGCCGAACCTATAGTTTTCCCATTGCCCCCTTTATATAGCCTCCGCTCTCCTAATCTGCCTGAGCCATAAAACAAGCCATCCAAAGAGGAGCTTGGTATTCCAGAAATTTTCACAGCAAGCAAAGGAAAGTAAGGGAAGACATACAAATAATGCATGACATCAATAATGGATAAATTACATGTAAATGTAATATAGTGAATAATATAATAAAGGCTATGTAAAGCACAATCAAAAGTTAATCATAATGATATAACGAAAAGTAAATATTAATGTGGTTGTAAAAAAGTAAGTACATCACGACGGATCCCACCTTTCCCCTGTAAATATGATTGCACGCTACGACACCCAAGTTTCCACCGTTAGCTGTAATAACTTGCCCGCGTGCTGAAAAATTTTTCATGGTGTCAACCAGTTTGCGAGCAGCCGGCTCAAGGGCTAATCAGCAGTTGTCCTCAGAAAAGGGAAAACAGCGGGCTGTCAGGTTGCGTACAGGAGTCTGAAGGCTGCTGAGTGACAGCCATGGGAGAACGAGGGCTGATCGGGCGTAACGGTCTGGAAATGGGCGTGAGATGAGCGAAGGAAACGCCTGCTAATCTGATTTGCAGAAGTGTTCCTCTGCGGCCGCTGTCAAAGGCACCAGGGAGCCGGAGCTTTCCATCTCTCTGCCGACTCCCTCTCCCCCAAGTTTCATCTCATGCTTGAAAAAAGTTCTCCCCGGCTCATGTGATCGCATGATGTCGCCGACAGAATAAGGGGCTTACTCCATCTAGACGATGTACATGATCGTTCTGGAGGGATTTGCACGTATGTGGAGATTTGCACAATCGCTGTAATTCTCAGTGGGAAAGGCTGTATGGTGGCCGTCTGCGGAGATTCCACTCAGGAAGAGAGACACGTCCAATCTGAAAGGTGGCATTTCCATGGAGTGCATGTGAACCATCTCACCAATTTCTCCGCGATATAAAATCCAATCTCTAGGTTGTGGTCACCTGAACAAACAGGCATCACTAGAACATACCGGCAGTGGATGAGGCAAAGAGACTTTCATTGGCATCAGTGTGATTGTTAAGCATCAATAACTCCATAGCTGGTGACAATAACTTGAAGGGTTTGAGGTAATTAGCACCATATGAGGTGGAAGCCATTTCGGTTGCCACCATTATTCACCTCAAGTGAGAAAATAATTCAGTATCACATTTGGTCGTGATGAACTGATGGAGTCAATGTCATTTATGCACTGGATCGTGATAATGGGCTGAAGGAGTCAATCTCGTTAACTTTGCACGTGCTAATAATTTAAGGAGTCAACATTGAGAATGTTTCAGTTGCTGGTTATAAAATAGATTACTCAGTAAGATGGACATCAAATGCTAAAAGCATAATTTATGTCACGGGTGGTCATAATCTGTGTAAGGAGTCAACCTGACTGAGGGCACGGTCGGGGATCCGTTGAGAAAGTTGACTTAATAGATATTATATGGAGCGACCTAATGGAGACAGTGTCATTAACGTCACACGTGATCGAAACCAAGTTGCGTCTGTAAAAAATTGTTTAAGGGAGTTATCAACTAATGGAGACAGTCATCAATATAACATGGGGAATAACAAAGAGCTACAGTGATGTCGGTATAGCATTAGTAAGTACAATACATTAACGTCACCTAAAGCATTAATAATCCAATAGAATCAATGCCACCAACATCACATGTACTGACAATGAAGTGAAGGATCCAGTCATCAATGTAACATGCTGGGATAACAAAAGGCAAAATAAGCATCAGGAATTCTCACGTATAATGTTAATTAACCAAAAGATTCAGTATCATTAATGTCACATATACTGAGAAACTGAAGGTAACGTCATTAACATAACATGCAGTTATAACAAAGTGGCAGGAACACTATCATTAAAATCACATGCTGAGATTATATATGATCAATAATATAATGTGTACTAATAAATTGGTGGAATTATGATATTAATGTCAATGTGGCAGGCAGAAGCCAGCACACACCCACTCCCTGCCTGGACTCATAGCTGTACCTGGAAAGAGGCATCAGCTGCATACAATTTGGAGGATGAGGACTTTAAAAGACAGACAAGAGTGTTTTAATGCTGAGGAAGCACAGCTTTTGTGATGAGGTTTCATTTTGGGATCTTTTAAATTGCTTTTGCTTTATCGTCAACTACGTTTTTACGTTTAACGTTTCGAAAACGTGAACGTAACGCCTTAAGACGTGTTGATTCGTGACCTTGCACTTTTATAGTTAAAACCCTAATGGCTGATGGTTATTATGGAAAACATCATTTGAGTTTTGTTTCCAATTAAGGAATAAAACTTGGCCAAGTAAAGCGAAGGTGAATTTTTTTTTTTTTTTTTTTACATAATGTGCAGTGACACCAAACGAATGGAATCAGTGTCATGAACACCACATACAGCAGTGGTAAAATCCAGGCTGGAGTCGTTCACTTAACATGGTGATAAATGCCAAGAATCTGGGTCAGTAATATAACATACAAGGATAAACTGAAGATGATGGTCGTTATCATAGGGTAGCTGTGTGGGCAGAACCAGTCACATTTAGGTAATAAATTAAATTGGACTATCATTAATATGATGTACTAATACCTAATCATACAAATGTTGATTTTATCATATGTAGCAATAACAGTCAAAATAACAGGGAAAATGACAGTCACTAATACATGTCCTGATGAAAATTTGCAGAACAATCGATTTTTACATCAATTCTAAAAACGTGGTTACGTTGCGTTGCGTTACGTTACTTCATTTAGCAGACGCTCTTCTCCAAAGCGACTTCTAGTGAACACTATGTAGTGTTATCAGCCTACACCTTATTCATGGTGAATAAAAAACATGATGAAATACACAAACACACACACATTGTCTGAAACCGCTTGTCCCATGCAGGGTCGCGGGGGGCCAGAGCCTAACCCGGCCACATAGGGCGTAAGGCAGGAGGGGGAGAGGACGCGCCCAGGACGGGACGCCAGTCCGTCGCAAGGCACCCCAAGCGGGACTCGAACCCCAGACCCGTCAGAGAGCAGGACCCAGCCAAGCCCGCTGCACCACCGCACCCCCCATGATGAAATAAAACATGCAAAATGAGCTTTCAGTGTGACGTGTAGTGATGTTAATCTAATGGAAATAGTCATCGATGTAACATGTTAGGGTAAAAGAGCAGTATCAGAGTCATTAACATCACATTTGGTGATAAACCAAAGGTGTCAGTCATTAACGTAACAAGCAGTGATACCATACAGAATGAGTCAGTGACATATACAGTGATGATAAACTAAAGGCTGCAGTCATTAATGTAACACGGTGATAAACAGACATAATGTCATTAACGTCACATACAGCAATAATAAACTGAAGGTGACAATACTGTAACATGTGGTGATGGGCAAAATTAGCATCATTAACGTCATGCACGGCGTTAATAATCCATTGGAATCATACATTACGAGCGCTGGTTATAAACGGAAAGAGTCGGCATCATTAAAGGCAAGTTAAGCGGTAATAAACTGGAAGAATCTGAGTCATTTAGAATAGGCAGCGGTCATAAAATTAAAAGCACACATGACGGTTCCCGTGTCGGTCTCCAGCGTTACCTCCGCCGATCCTGTTTGACAACCCATGTCTGATGTATTCTCCATCAGACGCGTTTCCTGTTTTATATTAAGTATTTCATAACCGAACAGGAATGAGATCCTAGGAAGTGTAGAGAAGGCAGAGGGAAATCAGAAAGAACAGAAGTGTGACAGAATATCCCCAGGCCTGACATGTTTACACCTCATCTACATAATCATCTAATAAATAAATGCTGATTTACATGCTTTTGCCTTTCCATTTTGTTGTGTTTATTTAGAAGATCTCTTCATTGCAAAATAAAATCAGTACAGTGCTGGACAATTAAACAGCTTCTTTAAATGTAAATGGTTCCATAAGACATTAGACAGTGTATAAAAAAATTAAACAAATGTCACTGCATGGTTAGAACCTGCCTGATTTGCTTTTTCCGTTCGTGGTAAATACTTAACGTTTTTCTCGGCCTCGCAACTTCTCCCCCGTGACTAAAATATCAGAAGAAAACTGCATCGAACGATATTCCGGAAATCACCAACCGATGAAATCCGTCGCGTTGAAATGTGGAAATTACTGACGGTCGACATACAAACAGAATGCGATGACAAGCAACTTCACCTCTAATTTCAACCCGCTCGTTGATTATTATGAACAGGTTCTTTCAATTATCGGGGCGCTTGAGCTTTACAGTGTGATTATTAAAGTGCCACTGAGAGTGTCTCACACTCCATTATTATTTACTACAAATTGAAAATCGCGCAATAAAAATATTGGCGTGATTTATTCTCTTGCAGGGGTTTCCAACCTTTTTTGGCCAAGGGTCACAATCATTACTGAGAACTGATCTGAGGGCCACGTGTAAAAATCAGTGACTTACTGCATCATAAATGTCTAAGTTGAGAAATTAATTCGTTGTATGTAGGCGTGGACGCGTGGACAAGCATGTTTTTAAAGCAACTGTGCCAGTGTGTGATTCAACAGTATTCATAGTATTGATGGTTATTGTAGTATTTCTCATTTTATACACGTTGTTGCAGACCACGCTATCGGACACCAATCGTTGGACACCCTTGTTCTTTTAGGTATACAAAAAATATACAGCAAACCATCATGACATACGTAAAAAGGGCCAAATTTGCCTTCTGCCTTTGCCAAGTCTCGTTTGCGGCACCAGTGTGTGTGTCCGACACGCTCCCGCCTGCTCGTGAACATCTCAAGTTTTGCATCTGTTTTTGCACAACCACGAAAAAAAAATACCGGGGTTTGCATCCAGTTACCTCCACTTTCCAGTTATAATATTACGTTATTGTCTCTGTCTCTAAGATTACTGTTATGTGTCTCATTCATAACGATCCCTGTTTATAAGCATTGGCGGGAACACGTTTCGTAATCCTTACATTTGCATTTATTCATTTATTTAGCAGACACTTTTCTCCAAAGCGACTTCCAATGAACTCTATGTAGTGTTACCAGCCCACACACCTTATTCACCGCGGTGATTTACACTGCTAGATACACTACTTACACTGGGTCACTCATCCACACATCGGCGGAACGCACTCTCTCTGACACTCACACATTATGGGGGAACCTGAACGTCATGTCTTTGGACTGTGGGAGGAAACCAGAGCAAGCAGAGAAAACCCACGCAGACTCGGGGAGAACACGCAAACTCCACACGGTCCGCAATCCTCCCTGAAATCCCTGCTGATCTTCTTCACTTCTTCTTATCGCAGATCCTCCTGGGATGGTTTTTCACCTGCATCCTTAGCATTTCACTTTCTGCTCGGACTGTGAATGTTTACCGATGGCGAAGAGCTTTGCTGGGCATTTGTGCAGACGAGCTCTACTGTATGGCCCGCGTGGAGGGTGCGTCCGGTGTTCTGGGGACAAGGCATATTGCTATCAAGTAGGGGGACCCTGGGGGGGCTCGCACCACTTCCCCACCCATTCTGCAATTCCAGATCATTAAATTGTGGAGCGTCGCTCACACAGCAGCCTTTTGTGCGCTTTTGAATTCGAGCCGCTCGTTCCCACCAATGCTGAATGGAGCATTATCGCTCTGGAGAATGGCTCGGTTGCCTCTGCGTTCCTCTTTATATACCTGCTCGCCGCTCACCGCTCGCTCGCTCGGTCCCTCTGCCAGGCGGCTGTAAAGAGCCTCTCTCCTCCTCCTTCTCTCGCTCTCTCTTTCTGTCTAACAGACGTGAGGGCGACCGAGTGAACACTTTCCCTTCGCATCTCCACGGCTCCAACTCTCATGAGACTTTTGAAGAGATCAAATATGATGTTTTGGACCGAACACAAATGGCCAGACATTAGTAAACACGGTTGAGTGAAAACGTCTCTCGGTTCGGTGCGATGCGGTCTGGCGAGAACACATGCCGGGTGAAATGGGGGTAACAGAAATCGGAGCCGATTGGCAGAGACGATGCCGGCGGTGTGTTTGAGGAGCGAGAGGATGAACTGGAGAGCACTCGGGGGAGGGTTTATTTCGGGCCTCCCGGATGGAAGTGTGTCTTGTTTGCGTTCCGGGGGTTTGATAGACTGCCTTTTAGTGCGAGGAAGCAACACGCAAACTGTGTGTCGTAGCCGGGGTGCGAGCGGAGCGACGGTGTGCGCGCGTGTGTGTGTGTGTGTGTGTGGGGGGGGGGTGGCATGGATATGGGCATTCAGCATGACGTGGGATCTTGAATGAAAAGTGTAAGCGCTCTGTTGGGTGTGTGTCGGGTGTGTTTGGTGCGTACGCAAGGAAAGGACTCGGCACACGCAGACCACTCACGGTTATCCGACTGACAGCTCATTCCAGCGTATCGTATGATTTTTACCGTTTTATAAATACTTCCAATCTTTAAAACTGTAATAAAATTTCTCTCTGATATTTCAAGTTGTTTGCTTAAAAATGACTGGAGATGTTTATATAAAAGCTTTTTGGGTTTCATTTTGCCTCTTAATGGATTTTTTTTTTTTCTTTTTTCAGGAAAATACACACACACACACACACACACACACACACACACACACACACACACTTTCAGAACCGCTTGTCCCATACAGGGTCGCGGGGAACCGGAGCCTACCCGGCAACACAGGGCGTAAGGCCGGAGGGGGAGGGGACACACCCAGGACGGGACGCCAGTCAGTCGCAAGGCACCCCAAGCGGGACTCGAACCCCAGACCCACCGGAGAGCAGGACCATGGTCCAACCCACTGCACCACTGCACCACCGCACCCCCTTTAGGAAAGTATATTTTAAAAAATGGGGGGTAGAGTGGGTAGTGCTGCTCCCTACAGCATATGTGCTGCCTGGACATGGGTTCAAATCCAGCACAGGCTCTGTGGGGTTTGGATGTTCTCCCCGCGTTCATGTGTATCTCCTCTTGGTGCTCTGGTTTTCACCCTTCCACATTTTTCGGGCAAACTGGTGACTCTGAATGCCTTTACCGTGTGTGGTTACCATGTGAGTAGCATCCTCTTCAGTGTGTACTTTGACTTGCGTTGCACCCTGTGCTTCTGGGATAGGCTCCGGAGCCCCTCGAACCTGACTCTGACTTGTTAGCGACGGTGAGTAAAAGATATTTTCAATAAGTCGTGCTGATGAACTGTACCACCATTAGGGGACATCCAAGGTTTCTTAGAATCTTATGTGATTCCCATGGTCAGGGAAGGTGCAGAACTGCAGGTTAATTTCTGCAAGAATTACGATTGGCTGTGACACATATCTTCAAGATTCAGCATTTCGTGACGCTTGCATTTTTAACATTTCATGAATTTCTGTGATGATCGTGCTCTCCAGCTGCTATCTTCCCCTGCACACCGAGCGCACAGGTTACGTGTGATGCGTGGTTCTCGGTCACCTCAGGCTGGTTCCGTCTTCAGATCACGAGCCGGTTGCAGTAAGGTAGCACTGGATGTACTATGCAAATTACGTTCTCGTAAATAATTTCATTCCGAGACACCCTCTGCCCACAGAGCCGTAACAAAACGACGACAAAATGTTTTGTGCAGTGTTTTGGGGTATTTGCTAACATTGGGTTTTTTTGGATAATATTAATTATTTTTATCGCCATTAAAACCCGTACACCTGGAAGCAGTACTCCCTCCTACCTGAAGGGGGCAGTGTTTATTCCCTCCAGCGATGGCTCAGTGACTCGCTTCCCGGAGCCCTGGCTTCTGCATCGCAGGGCAGTGGTCAGCAGAGACCTGAAGGAGGTGGGCATGTGGATCTTCAACATGTCGATTATTTACGCCGCATTACCCGAGTAATCACTGTGTAATTGTACAACACAAGGCCCAGTTAAACGGACATCTAGTATTCTGTACACTGTTTAAACTTGCGATGCGCTGTCTCCGACTCTCTGGGTAAATCTTCTGGTTTGATCCTGCCCATGACATTTCTTACAGAATGTAAATGACATCATCAGCATATGAAGTTGCAGGTGAGAGTGCAGAGTCCTTACCTGCCTTGGTGTGAGAGCGTGTCCAGCAACCACTGGTCCACAACTCTCTGCTCCTACGCTGCGATCTACCATCAGTCCTTTGGAATCCCATGCCGAGCCAGTACAAGCTAAGCAAAAAAAAAAAAAAATTTAAATACACACCTAGTCCTTGAGTTAGGGCATATCCGGCTTACGAGGATCCGGGCTTACGACAGGTGTCCTATTAAATTGTTCTATTAATTTTGCAGTGCAAAGTCTCATCATAACGTCGAAATCTGACCGCTCCATGTGCTGCACTATAACATCAGAGCATTTCTTTTTGTTTGGGTCTCGGTACTTGGGTGTCCAGCAGCAGCAATTGTGTTTTGTACACAAAAAACGTTTCGCTGGCCATTTCCTTCGTTACTTTTTTAAACGGATGGCGAGCGAAAAAGTGTTCGCGCTGCACCAATGCGTACTGTAAAGTATTAACCATAGTTTTCATGATTACCATACTGTGCATCATTTTATTACTACTGTTTCTTTATAATTCCACATCAGTGTTTTAAAATGGGGGGTGCAGTGGGTTGGACTGGGTCCTGCCTTCCGGTGGGTCTGGGGTTCGAGTCCCGCTTGGGGTGCCTTGCGACAGACTGTCGTCCTGTCCTGGGTGTGTCCCCTCCCCCTCCGGCCTCACGCCCTGTGTTACCGGGTTGGCTCCGGTTCCCCGTGACCCTGTATGGGACAAGCGGTTCTGAAAATGTGTGTGTGTGTGTGTTTTAAAATGAATGATGTGTGGAATTGATCACAGAGTGAAAAAAATATAACGGATCCCTATGACAGAACAGTGCATTAATTGTTTACGCACCCTCGTGGTTCACGTAATGCAGTTAAAGGGGATTTTCAAGTAACAAAGTCAACTTATGACACTGTCATTGGAACAGAACAATGTCACAAGGGGACGCCCCCCCTGTACTGGGAGGGTCTATGCGCTTGGCCCACTCCATAGAGAAAGACCTGGCTGTCAGAGAGGAGAGACTGGAGCCTCTAACCACTTCCTACTCAGAGATGTGTCAGTGTAGGAGGGCAGCGGAGAAGGACATGTTCTCTGGCCCAGAGCCCTCGTTCTCCGCATCTGCTCACAAATCATCGCCAAAATGTAAGTGGAGCACAGAGATATTGGCAGCGAGCAGCCCTGTGGTTATGAGCCGGGCGGGAAGGTGACAGACAGAGTCGCGGGGCGGGCCTCCCTGTGCCGTATTACATCGATAGGAATGTAGCAATAATTTCACTGTATGAATAGGTAAAAGCGGACACTTCGGGTAGTGACAAGTTTGTTAACTGAATATTATAAGTCGCTGTTGGAATACATAAGAAGTGTAATAAATTATTACCATGTTTAGCCATGAAATTTTAATAAAGCCATCAGGTACATGTCATATTTTTCCTGATTTTTTTGTTTTTATCAGAACATTTCTGGAAGTCAGGCTGCAGTTTTATTTATCGGTAAGGAAAGCAGTAATAATCAGTGCTTACTTTATATAATACACCACCTAGTTTATTTGTTGCATCTTGAATACTGTGTGGGGAAAATTCCTTAAATCACTGTAAATGTACTTGTTTTTTAATGTTTCTGAGCTTGTCTTTATGTCAGTTCAAGGCTATCTATACATTAAAAACACAAGAGTAATGTGATGCCTGCAGCATTGATGGCCACAAATATAAAAACAAGTTTAACTGAACAATTCTCTGTTTAATGTTAGTTTCATTGTGTTCATTAATCTCCCTGATTAAACAACGGTTAGCCAAAGGCATGTATTCTAGTGATATGTCAGCAATTGAATTAGAAATGTTATACTGTGGATTTTTTAAAATTATTTTTATTATTTCCCTATGGTTCTTCTTGCAGCATAGTGGAAAGGAAAGAATCGACCAGGTAGAAAAAACTGCTAGACAGATGACAGATTTTATGACTTTGCACACTTTATAGCTATGAAAAGGAAGAATTCAACACAGTAATGCATACAGGACTATAAAAAATAAAGCTTATTGCTGTATTATACATTCCCAGGACACCTAAAGGTCTTCTTTTCATTAAATCACACCACAGTTAGTTTGTTCAAGCTTTGTATGTATAAAAAATATTAAGTGCTCAGTAATATACTCCTTGTGGCCAAAAATGCAGTTCAGACATATTGGAGTACCTGTGCGAGGAGATAAGGTCTCAGCTTATAGGTCACCAGTCACCATTTGCCCCTTCTTCATGAATGCATTTATGATCCGTTTTGCTAGAGTGTCTCCATAACCCTCAGTGCGCTTGTACAGGGAGCGCATTAACTATAAATCAATGTCCCTTCTCATTCATGCCTGCATTTGGGCAAGCTAAAAATTAAAGGTCATTTCCATTTGGAATATCATCTCTTAATGTCACAGGGCTTTTTAAGGGCCCCATATGATCAGCACTGAAAACCAATAAGGTTGCCATCAGTCAAAGGCGTAAGTAGTTTAGATTGCTTTCGGGAAGCGCGTCGACCCAGGGAGCTTTCCACCTCGGCTGCATTAGGCTCTACTCGGAAAATTCCTCAGCGCCTACGATTCTTCTTCTGGCAGGTCTTGTCGTGCTGTAGGTATTAAAGATCATTAGGAGTAGGGGAAAGGAAAGCGATGGTTTAATCATGGCTTTTACTCCATGCAGTCTCCATCGCCCTTCCTACTTGTTAGCTGAACCATGCCAAAGCAATGGAGGGTCCAATAACAAATGAGGGCGTGAAGGTGTGTCACACAGAAGAGGAGAGTTGTTCTTCAGCATCCCATGGTGAAAACAAGGCTTGAAAGACTATGTACACTACAGTGAAGCTGAAGAGTGACCAGAAGTGGAGAAGATGTGTACTATGCAAAAGTTGAGTGATGCACATGTACACACCGAGGAGATCAGTGGGCTGCTGGCAAGTTGAGCCTATTCCTTGAAAAAACCTTTTGAGTGGTCAAGTATGATGTTCAGTTCATGTTTATCTCAGAGCCTTGACATTTTTGTGTGAAATTTCAGGACATCACTAATGAAGGTAAGTGTTAGGGCACGGAATGTGAAAAGGGGAGAAAGTAGAAGGTGGGTGGATTGACTGGTCAATAAACAGCATCAATAAGCTGATTGATTGAATGATTGAATGAATGACTGAATGAATGACTGATTGACTGACCTTTGAATTGTCCCTATCAAAGATGTGTCCAGTATCATCTTCACAACAAGGTATGAGTGATAGTGGGTTGTGTTTTCTTACCACCAGCTGATGTTCATGAACCCTTGGTTGAAAGTTTCCTGCAAGTCTGTTTATGTGATGCTCGAAGTTCTTGCATTGCTCTCTGTAAATCATATTCCTTCTTTCAAAGTGCCCATTGATTTGCTTGTTGTGCAAGAGTGCAGTCCAGTCCATTACATGGGTTATGAGCCACCTGTATGCCATGGGGTCAACACAGTCCAGGGCAAGAACTCAGAGAAATTTCTAATGTACAGTAAGGTGATACTTGTGTGTGGCAAATCAGATGTCACACTTCCACAAACGCTGGGTGTGGAAGCGGTTGTTTTAAAGTTACTAAATTGGCAAGTTTGCATTATTTACAGCTCCCACTCTACGGTGGTCAAAGCCCCTGTCTAATTAATACCACACACTTGTCAGGATAGGCATTACCAGAGTGAGATGGTGTGTAATAACCAAGTGTGTACTCTTTGTACCTATGAAAAAGTAAGATACAGCAGTTTATAGTATACAATACATTTACATTTACATTAATGCATTTGCCAGAGAGTTCTCTCAAAGGCAGTGCACAACTCACAGTAAACAATCACGTGAAGCAATCATGTGTAAAGCATGTTACTTTATTACAAGCCTTTCAGAGTTATTTGCAAATATTATCGTATATAATGACATTATAAACAGTAATCTATTCAGAATTAATATCTCTTTCATGTAAGCAGTGCAAAACAGGTGTTTTTTTCATATCATCTGAATGTTAATTAAAACAGACCCCTGATGCAGTGAGCATCTGGGTGCTTTGGATCATAATCCTTTTTTAATTATTTGTGTTTCTGCAAAGTTGTGAGGTTTACACCAATGATTATCATGATATTGAATTCAACCAAAAGTCAGTGTGCTATTGTGTGCCGTCATCTCCGAAGCATTCCGCAGGAGGATGAAAGTTTTCATTTCATAGCCAAGATGGTTATTGATGTATTTGTTATTTAGTTTTCTTGACATGTGCAGTGATTAGTATTACAGGGACGGGAGATCAGGTTTGGTTCCAGCGTAAATCAGCAGTTTCGGAGAAGAGGGAGGTAGAACCATGGTTTGGGGTGAGGTTGAACTTAATGGACAGCTCCCCACAGCCTCTCCATACCAGTGTCTTGATAACTCTTAGCCAGTAGCTGGTTTTTGTTAACAGGGAGATTGAAGGCACCTGGTCTGACGACTCAAGAGAGCTTTGGGGAGACAATAGGCCATGGTGTAGCGTGTAGGACGTAGGAAATGGTGCCTTGGCTGTAGAGTGCAGGCCGTAGGGACTAGGGCATTAACGGTAGAATGTAGGGCATAGGGCATAGGGAATAGGGTAATGACTAGAGTATAGGACATAGGAAATGGGGCATTGGCTGTAGAGTGTAGGCCAAAGGGACTAGGGTAATGACTACAGTGTAGGACATAGGAACTAGGGCAGTGACTAGAGTGTAGGACATGGGGGATAGGGTAATGACTAGAGTGTAGGACATAGGAAATAGTGCATTGGCTGTAGAGTGTAGGACTAGGACACTGGCGGTAGAGTGTAAGGCATAGGGAATAGGGTAATGACTAGAGTGTTGGGTACTGGACTAGGGCACTGGCTATAGAGAGGATGCCTGTTGCCAGAGTTTTTTTTATTTAAGATGGCCACTTTTTGTTGCTGACATTTGTGTCTGAATTAGCTTTTGGTTGTGGTTGTTGCCTTAAAGGGGCAGTGTTCCCTTTTCATGTTTGAATTAAAATCTTTTATGTGAAAAACCTTCTATCCTTCACTCATGTCCTAACCATGTGGTTACCTTTACCCCGCTTGCCACTTACACACACACACACACACACACACACACACACACACACACACACACACACACACACACACACACACATTTTCGGAACCGCTTGTCCCATACGGGGTCGCAGGGCACTGGAGCCTACCCGGTAACACAGGGTGTATGGCCAGAAGGGGAGGGGACACACCCAGGACGGGACGTCAGTCCGCCGCAAGGCACCCCAAGTGGGACTCGAACCCCAGACCCACCAGAGAGCAGGACCTGGTCCAACCCACACATACACACACAAAAAATATTTTTTTTGTGTACATAAACAAACTGATGCTTTTACATGTTTGCTTCAGTGGTTTTGTTTCTGGAGAGTGATCTTCCGTTTGCAAACATGCTGGCAAAATTTATGCTGAAGGTGTGGATGTTTTTTGCTTAGGTTGCAGGTCAGAAAGTATGCCTGCGTTTCATATTAGTTTGATTTCAGCTTAATGCACACAGAGTCAACACCTTGAAAGTTCCTCAGCTGTGCTCTCTTGGCTATTGACATGTCTTCAGAATCTCAGGGACCTTTGGAGCGAGACCCTACCAGCACATCCAAAATACCACTGTATGCTTTGTATCAGAACTTACCCTGCTCTATCTTTCCTTATATCCCTACACTGGCAATTTAGACCATCTGAAAAGGAACAAGAAGACACGTTCTTCCTGGCATTTCGGATGATTGAGATTTCAGCACCACCTACCTACACAACTTCAGCAAACCATACATTCTATCAAGCCCACTGTGATTTGCAAGTGCAGGCCACCTGTCTTTTGTAGGAAGGGTGAGAAATCCCAGTTGCACTGTGGTGAAGATTCTTTGTGACTGAGGTCTGAAGAATTCACGCCACTTTTGACGAAAATGTTCTGCCCTCCTCTGTAGAATCTAGGCTTTCAATTTTAACATTCATCATGTTTGTGCTGATGACCTCAGTTTTGTGATACACACTTACAGTACTTGTATGCTGTATGCCTGGAGCTTTCAATAAAGGAGACAGCTGCTGTTGGATAAATGAAGCTGTGAATGAGGGAGAGCAGCTCATAGCTTCAGACGGGGGATTACAGTCCAAACATGTCAGCATTTATGAAGTTTGCATTTTTGCGCTTGTTTGCTCATTTCCTCCTTAAGCACATTTTTGCCGGGGGAACTCATACTTCATTGTTGGAGTCCAGACACATCCAGAGCACCAGCTCACACAGCCATACTATTCACCTTTTTTCTGATCTCTACCACCCGTTGTGCACTATTTAAGATACCTCCCTTGCACAGAAATCAAGGGACTCTCAGATGCATCTTAGACAAATCCAACAGTGGGCAAAATACTCTTGCATGAGTTTCAAGGTAATGTGCGGTGCTTCTAATATGCTGTTCCCTTCCAAGGTGCAAAAAATCTTGTGCGCAGGCAATCCCTATGTCCCACACCAAGGATAGAATGTCGGGCAGGAACACACATTTAAAGGCAAACAAAGCCTATAAAGGGCAAAATACTCACACATGAGTTAAACAGTGACACAAAATACATTTCAGATATGGCTCGCAATCAGAGAGGCACTATTCATGTGTGGCGCTCATCTCTGTACACCCACGCACAGTTTCAGGCTGCAACACACATTTCCACAGTTGAACAAATCCTGTAATTGGGTAAACGACTTTTAATTGATTTGTGAGTTCTTACATACTTGTCTACATGTGATATTTATTTACTTTCAGTGTGATTAGGGTGCCTGTCACCGCTTTTTTGTTCTATCATTACATTGTTGTTCTGCAATTATTATTATTGTGTGTGTGTTCTGCTGCAGCTTCATGCAGTTTTTTTTCCAGCATAAATGCATTTCTCATTTGTCTCTCTGTTAATGTATCAACCTATCTATGCATCTCTCTATTCATCTGTGCATCTATGTATCTGCCTATGTACAGACATGCCAATCAGGTGAACCGGTGACCTTAACTGTACTTTGTGCTCCTGTGACTGTATGCATGTGAATGTCCGGAAATGGGCCAGCAACCCATCTAAAGTGGACCTCAGTGGCTCCAGATTAACATAAATTGGAGTTATTGAAGAAGAATGGTTATATAACCCATGACAGCCAAATAAATCCAACTGTGCTGTGTACTATAGTTATTGAGAAATAAAGGGTGTATCTCCTCCGTTTCTTACCGGAAGGCTCTGCATTCAGACCTCGGTGGTTATCACACCTCTGAAGAGGTATTTAACCCAAAGTGCGACTTTAGAATGGGTGTTAAATCATAAGCAATGCATAGTTAATTGCTTTGGATTAAACGTGTACCTCAGGCACTCGGGTAGCCAATTCTAACAGGCTAAGGGTTATTTGCTCTGGATGAAAGCATCAGTAAGAAGTCTGTGCTCTTCTCTGGTAACATCACATCCCATTGATGAGTCCCAGTGCTGCAGTCATATGAACCGAGTGAACTGGGGGGGTGAGGTGGGGGGGCAGCGGCTTATGAACCATTCATTAGCACAAACAGCGTCGCTTGTTTGGGTTTGATTCTAATTGCAATTGACATGCATGAAAGCGTAGCTGCCTATCACTCAAAGGGACAAAATACACTTAGCATTGGAATATTCATGAGAGGACCCACTGTGTGGCCAGAATCATGGCGCTCTAAGCGTCAATGGGCGTCATCAAAGTCAAGTAATGATACCAATGGAGCTCCTGGGGGACCTTAGCTTGGGCTTTATCAGTGCACCTTGGACTGCAACCACTGCCCCACCAGAAGATGCAGTACACGTTACATGCTTCCCAGAGAGGAATTATGCCATGTTGCAAATGAAAAAGCACCTATTTTAATATTAATTAGCTGGGAAACAGTTGCTTGTTTGATTTGCTTTGGATATATGTGGAACTTTGTAATCGCCCAACCATCGTAATGTTCCAGTCCTGAAATTTCAGAGAAAGAACATGGCCAGCTGTCTGGTTTGTTAATGTCTACAGCGATCAAGCAACCCAGCCCATCACATGACCGGTGACCAGAATAGCAGTTTTTTTGGGCCACATTCCACCCTTTTCCTTCCTGCTTAATGACGTCTTTGCACAAGCGATGGATATGAGTGAGATTCCGGCATCACACAGAGTGCAATTCCTGTCATGCACATATACAAATCAACCCCATGGACTAATTTAATGTGTAATATTTGCCAACAGTTTTTACTGGTAAAGTGATGGGTAGAGGTTCAGCTGATCCAACCTTGATGGAAAGATTTGTTTGCCGAACTCTTGAAGTCAGAGTATCCATAGATGGAAGGGTGCCAGAGGAAGTCGCTGAGTCTTTTTGGGAGTGTATTTGATAGATTATCTGGGTCTGGGGCTCCAGCGTCCACCCCGTCTTGGCTTGCCAGCAGTGCTCCTAATGAAAGAGACCACTGAGGCTCCCACTAAATATGTTTGAGGCCGTGAATGAAGTGGTTGTCTGAAACATCGCTTTGATAAAGGCTCCCTTTGTCCCATTGACTTTTCTGTTTGCATCCAATTTTGCCCTTTTGTTCCTCCATTTTCATTTTCATCACCAATTCCCCTGTCCCGTTGTTCCTGACCACAGACTTATGGGTAATTCATGAGATCTGCGGGCAATGCTCGACACTCAAATGGTGTGGGAGTTTCACTCGGGCATTTACGGTAGCTCAGTTAGGCCATACATCCTCGGTTGAAGCACATCTGTAGATGTGCTGCAGCACTGAAGACAAATAAAGAATTCTTATGGAGATCACTTATAGCTATATTTCCATTTTTTTCTTCCTCAACAGCATTACACAAATAAATGAGTCTGCCCAAAGGTACAAAGCCTGGGGAAGAAAGTGTAATCCAGCACTAAGAAACAGTTTGTTTTGCCCATAAACCTGAAGCTTCATTATGCTTAAACAATAGACTCCATTCTTGTGTTCGCTCTGATTTCATCGTCTTCAATTTATGCTAAGTGAGAGGAGTTTCTGCCCACGCTGAATAATTTCTTGGCTTTAAATGTAAAAGTTCACACATACTTCATAGACAATGGGATCATTTTTTTTCTTTCAGCGGGCAGTTCTTTTCGATCATCGACGGAGCGTTTGTGAACGAAGCCCCTTGTTCACCCTGTTTACTCGTGAAGCTGGCGGTCACATGGTTCGCATCACGCGTTCCACATGCCCAGCCACGGGCGGTCTGTGACTTTCGACCCTGCATACTGATTGTGTCTGTGCCTGCAGAGAGGTGCATTGTGGGCTTCACTGTGCCCAGCCTTCTGTCTCCCCCACCTCCAATGGCCCCTATGCATTCTGGGGATGCTGATGATCTTCCCATCTCTCTTTAACCGCGTTGCGACTATCCCCACTGGGATGAAAGCCATTTCCTTGTGCGTAATAATCGAGCCAAGAAAAATTCAAAGTCCGCTGCTCTCTGCCCCACTGCATCCCTCTGCTCAAGTACGAACATTTCTTTCTGAAGGCGATCAAAAATGGGATCAGTCTGCATCTCGTGCATGCAGCTGGAAAACAAAATAACATGTTATATTTGTGATGGCTTTGAAAGCGTTTTCTCCTATTTTCTTAGCTTTGGTAGAATAATACGTGTATTATCAGCTGTATTTCAGAAACCTCTAGTATTGTGACAAAGAAGGCGATCTTTTTCTGTAGGCGATCATGTAACGCTGTTATATGAACTAATCTTCTTTAATACTCTTGCCACAAAGCTAGCCATTAGGCTCATAGTTTGCTTTTGTTGTCCTCGAAATACACAGTCTAATATCATAAGAGTAGCTGCTATAGTAATAGCTGTTAATACTTCGTAATGTCAAAAGGGAATTCTCTAATTAATTGTGCCGCAAATTATAACACTGAAATATTTTTTCTGACGTTCGGTAACTGCTTATTGCTGGCTCAAATTTTTATACACGAGAATGTTGTTCGAGATTAACACATTGATGTTTTTGTTTTTTCATCCACTGATATTGTATTTGACTTGGAAGTGTAACATGTTCCTGCTTGATGGTGCTGAAAATGCGAGAAAGTAACTGCTGCCATATGAAATCTGGTTGACACGTGCCTCCTGCTTACCACATGTAACCTGCTGATCAGCAGCATCATCCCGTTGGGCTGCTGCCTAAACTGAGCTGGTTACTCTTCAAGCCAGCATGGGTGGGTGTGTCAGGCTCGGACAATCTGAGGCCATCCGCCTCTGCCTTATGCGAAAGCCGATGTGTTGACAGGAGCTTGAGGGACGACGGACCTGCGTGCGGACCCGCCGCTTGAAGTGCCACTCGAGATGCTATCTCTGCTTCGCGCAAAGCACATAAATTAAGTGCCTGGGAGCCAGAATTTCTCTTTTACAGCTCCTCGGAGGAAAGTCTGAAACATGCCGTGTTTTATTGCCTGTCCTTCTTTTCCCCCCTCGTTTTATTACCTGTGGATGAGTTATATCCTGCTACCTGTTGGATTGCTCCTGCATGGCCAGACCTGCTGCCTAAGTTTATAGCTCATTTCCACACAGAGTTTCCAAGATTAACAAGGGTAATAAAAGTAAAGATTGAACTGGAAAAAATATTGAAAGGCATGTTATCTAAAAATAAATAATTAAATACAGATAATAGGAATAATGCATACACTGGGGAAGTAAGACCCCCTCCTAATTTTTAATGATTTTGAAATATTTGGATTATTATTACACTTCTGTCATCTCTCAAGTGTCTCTGAAGAACCCTACAAGTTTCATGCAAGCTGATGAGGAATGGTAGCTGGAGGTGTGGAGTCTGCATGGGTCAGCAAGTGACATGCTGCTTGGAGCTGCTGCATTTGAATCCTACCGCTTGCTCAAGATACTTACCTTGAGCTAATATGGTGAAATGTACTCACCTCTATAAATCTGTACTTACATTAATTCATTTAGCTGGTACTTTTCTCCAAAGTAACTTACAATGTTAAGGTATTTACAATTATTTGCCCATTTAGACAGCTGGGGTAATTTTACTAGAGTAATTTAGGGGAAGTACCTTGCTCAAGGGTACTACAGCAAAAAAAAAAAAAGTTGGGGAGTGAACCTGCAACTTTGGGATCCAAAGGCAGTAGCACTAATTATTACACTACCAGCTGTCCCTCTACCTCAGGAGTAACATGTTGACTAAATGAATTAATGTGGCTCTAAGCTCTGTACACTTCCAAAAAGCATATTAGGCCTATAGGCCTTAGGTACATAGAAATGTTGAGCAGCATCACAATCGTCAACATAGTCTTGAGTAGCTTACATTCAACACTCCAGCTAATTTTCATACAGTATCTCTAAGAGTACTGAACACCTTCACAGTTCCAAGGGTCCTGTACTAGGTTCAGATATGGTACTGATCACGCTGTTAACAAGACTGAGGTCATGAGATGGTAATATCAAGAGGTTTGGATATACATATAGTACGCAGAGAACAAGCCACATATAGGTTATCTACTCAAGGCATGATTAGCTAGTAGAAATCATTGAAGGGCTCAATATACATGGGTAACCTACACAGACTAAATGATACAAGGGACTGGATATTGATGCAGATGGTATTGTTGGCTGGATGTGCCAGTACAGGCCAGTCTGATCTCCATATATTTGTATCAGCTCAGACATCATGTTAAAGTCTGGTGTAGGGGTTCAAATGATGATGATACCAAAGGTCCTGCCCCGAGATTAAAGATGTTCCGCTGCAGAGCCTGAATCGGTTGCTGATATGTGCTGTCCTGATAGGATTTTAAGATCTTTTCCTGATATCATGTTATCATGCTTCTGCCCTGAGGTCATCTTGAAAATTCAGTCCAATCCCCTTGTACGAACTAAACATCTGGCTAACATACCTAGATAACTCCTGTTCAGATAGACTCCAGTTTTTCCATATGTGTGCATGGCACATACCCAGGAGTAACTTCTCTGATTCCACTGCAAAAAATTAATGTTGCAGTAAATGAGCTGTTCTATTGGGTTAAAGCTGCCTGGGCTTTAGAAACAGCTTATAGCTAAATAATTACAATATTGCTAAAGTACCTTGGAGTGCAGTTAATTGCATAGAAGTAATCTACCTTATTTCACTCTGGATGTCGAGACTGATTCACATATTAGTCTCTTTTTTCCCCCCATAATGTGCAGATACTCCTACTTAGACATTTCCCCACAGGAATAGCAGTTATGGTGGCTTGACAGGAGCTAGCTGGTTAGTGTAGCTGCCTTTGGATCTGAAGGCTACAGGTTTAAATCTCACCTGATACTGTAATACCTGCTCCAATAAAATCACACAGTTCAATAAAAGGGCAAATAGTTTTCGGTAGCTTGACATTGTAAGTTGCTGTGGAGAAAGCATCAGATAAATGTATACCATTCTTTCACATTCTGTTTAAGCAGTCAAAAGGAACCACGCAATCTGTATTTCTAGCTTAAATTTTCTGTTTGTCGGAACACATGCAGCATTTTGAAGTACCCTCCAAAAAAGGCCTTGCTGTGCTGGGTTCATTGCGGAAGAGGGTGTCTCTGCAGATCTTTGGGTGGAGCGTCACCTCAACCAGATGCCCAGAATGCACTGGGGTGTGCAGAAATCTGGTATCTGGAAGAGACTGCAAGAATATTTACTTAAACAGTAGCTGACTTATAAATACACAGGCAAAGGTCTATAAAGAATTTGAAACATGTTCTATTGTTCTTAGGGAATATTTTATATAGCATGATAAAACATGGGGATATTTTAAAGTCTTGTAAATAAGCTTTTGCGCTTTGATTCTTTGTTGAGTGCCTTTTTTGTTAGCTCAATAAAAGAATGTCATTGCTTGCTCTCTCTCTCACTCTCTCTCTCTCTCTCTCTCTCACACACACACACACACACACACACACACACACACACTTGCTGTCTTTACAGTGTGGACGATCAAACAGAACATGCCCCCCCCCCGCTTGCCTCATGGCTGATCACAGCAGATGTTGCTCTTTCTAAAATTTTGACTCTTTTTGCTTGACAAAAATGAGTCCTATGAAGAGCAAACAAATGCATTCATCACAGCAGAAAATAAATTAAAAACCAATTACAGTCTTAAAAGCAGTTAATTGAGAAAAATGTGGAATTGAAAGTACATGAATTGATATATTAATCTGTATGTAATTTTAAATCAATCAACATGGACAAATATGCGACTGTGCAGACTGGATGCTGGGATGTCAGTATTAACACCTCAAAGGCTTCCACCTCAATGTTTTGGACTGTCAGCATTTCAAATTTCAATTTCTCTTATGGGAGAATTACTATTTTTATTTTTGTCTTTTGTTTTGAAATTATCGTAAGATTTTCATCATTTCAGCCTAGTACCACTAACTCTCTAGTTTCTTGTAACTTGCATTTTATGATGAAATCTGGCTTGGTCTCTTGTGAGACAAAGTTCACTGCGTCTATGCCCACTTTCAACAGAAGTTCAGCTCTGTGTGGGTTTGCCATGCTCTCGTGTTACCTTGTTTAATTTCTTTTACCGTGGTCAGACTTCTCCATTATGGGGCAATGTATTTTTAGCACTATGAAAGACTGGAATCTTCTGTTTCGGCATGAGATCCCCTTAGGTAACGGGCTCGGCTGTAGCGTGGTTGATTTTTTCTGTAGTTCTCCAATTTGACAATTTGTTGTGGTAGCACTGTGCTGACCACTACCAAGTGTGCTGTACTTTCCAAATCATCAAAACTAGGTCCTGTGACCGTCTGGGGGCCATACCGCTGGGAGGACTGCGGCCATTTTCAGCAACACTACTTACTCTGCCAAAAAAAGCAAAAAATACTTTACAGAGTAGAGTCTTCAAAGGTATAAGATGTATTTCTGGGGCTTTGAATGTAAAAATTTCTGTCTCGTTAGTTCATTCCGTGTGTTACACCAGCACATACTCTCTCGCCATCAAATACAAATACGGCCTCACCAGCCACTTTATTAGGTACACCTGGTTGTTTACAGTGTTCTACATTTATGACTTGAATATAAGGTATGCAGACAGGGAGAGAAGGTCCGGTTACTGTGCAAATAAATGTTACAATGCACAAGGCATGTTATCTAAGGGAATGTGGCACTGGTTCCAGCATCACAGAAAAAGCCACACTCCTATGGTTTTTACGCACTGCAATGTCAAGAGTTTACAAGGAGTGGTGCACTAAGCAATTTGTGTATGAAAACACTTTGTTAGTGAGGTCAGAGAAGAATAACCAGATTCATGAAAGCTAAGGATACAAATGCAGACATAAGAGCTTGGTATAACAGTGGCGTGCAGAAAGGCATTTCTCATAAAACTTGGGAGCAGATTGGCTGTAGCAGCTGAAGGTCACACTGGATTCCACTCAAGTGAGCTAAGAACAAAAATAAGAGGTTACATGGGGTATATGATCACCAAGACTGGACAAGTGAAGAGTGGAAAAATTTTGCCTGGTCTGGCAAATCTCGCAACATGCTAATTCTAACTTTAGAAATTGCCCTGAACCTCATGAATCCATGGATCCATCTTGCCTTATGTCAAAGGTACATACTAGTGGTGGAGGTGTACTTGTGTAGGGAATATTTTCTCTGCAAGCAGTTTTTTTTTGTTACCCGTTAAGCATCATTTAAATGCCTTTAACAACCAAAACATGGCTACTCATTACGTGCATCCCTTCATTGCTCTTGTACCATTTTTCAAAGCACTCCTTCCAGCAGAATAATGTGCCATGTCAAAAAACACAAATCATCTCAGGATGGTTCCATAAACACGACAGCACGTTTACTTAAACGGCCTGCACAGCTCCCACCAAGCCAATAAAGCATCGTTGGCATTAGGTGGCAATGTTACCAGAATGAATGTGCTGTCAAAACAGCTACGTATGCTAGGTGAAGATATCAAGCCAACGTGAACCAAGAACCCACTGGAATGTATCTAGCACCATGTTGTGAGGGCAGCAGGAAGCAAAGCAGTTAGAACCATGGCCTTTGGACTCCAGTGAGCCAGCTTGAAATCCCTTATTCTGCTATTTTTCCCCTTTTCAGTAAATCATAAGTTGCTTTGGATAAAAGCACCTGCTAAATTAGTAAGTATAGTTCATGGTATTCTGGAGACCCAGTACTAGGTAAGTGTATCTAATAATGTGGCTAGTGTGTGTATATCCTCATATCTACATACATATATAAACATAGTCACCAACAACCCAAGACACTCAAACACTCATGTCCATAAAAAATGAGCGGAATCATGTAGTTTATGCAGCTCTGAAATGAAGCAAAGAGCTGAAAACAGACTGGCTTCCTCCAACTGAATACATTCACACCTGAATTTCCTCTCAGGGAAACTCTATAAAAAACCAAGCGTGCCTGCGTGACGGAGCTCGTTTTCATAGTAAAGCCACACGAGAGCAAACAGACACAATGGGACACAAAGAAGAAGGAAATCTATTCTAGGTCATTCTGCTGTGTAGTTTTCAGCATGGGAGCGTTTCCTTGGCAGGGCACTTCTCGGCGTTCCTTTCGTACTAATGAGGCAGGTGACATTGTCGTATGGGTTTCAGTAACAGCTGGGAGAAGGACGCCCGTCCTGCAGGCGTTTTTGTTGGTCTATTTGTTTGTTTTATATCCCGGGGAGCTCAGCGCAGCCGACAAGAAGGAGGGGCTTGCATCCTCGTACCAGCCAATCAGCAGCCTAAGGGATGCGGGCACAGCTCCACAGATGGTGTCAGCGTTCCCCCGCAGGTATGACTGACAGCACTGAGCTACTGTAGACACAGGCGTATGAGGAGCAGGTACAGTATTAGTCAAAACACTGAAAATGTACGTTACCCATTCAAATGGGGCAGCGGGTAGTGTCGTGGTTGCAATTTTTAATCCTACCTCCTACGGTAGTCTCTTTAGCAAGGTACTTGCACCCTGAATTGCTCCAATTAAAAAGAAAAATCTTAATCCAGCTGTAAATTAAGTTTTACACTTAATGCTTTGGAGAAAAACATCACCTGTACAATTAAATATAATTCCCTATATAAACATGTTGTATAACTAAGTATGAGTCCCTTGCTGTTTTACATTTTAGCAAGTGCCTGACCATGATTCCATAAAGCTTAAAATGGAATAATGATGACAGCTGAAGCCTATCCGGCAATGCTGGGCGCAAGGGCGAAGGGACACACCCTGGACAGGACGCCAGTCCACTGCAAGGCACACCAAGCAGGACTCGAACCTTGAATCTACACACAGCAGGCACAGGCCAAACCCGCTGCACCACCACACCCTCAATAATAATAATAATAATAATAATAATAATAGACACTTTTGTGGCACAATTAAAAGTAGCATACAAAAGCACTTTACAGCAGGTATACACACACACACATTATCAGAACCGCTTGTCCCTTACAGGGTCACGGGGAACCGGAGCCTACCCGGCAACACAGGGCGTAAGGCCGGAGGGGGGAGGGGACACACCCAGGACGGGACGCCAGTCCGTCGCAAGGTACCCCAAGCGGGACTTGAACCCCAGACCCACTGGACAGCAGGACTGCGGTCCAACCCACTGCGCCACCGCACCCCCCTCCCAGCAGGTATAGTGGAGTGGAAAAACAAAGCTGGCTCCCTACAAGGTTTTGATATTTCAAATATATAAAAGCATAGATTTTTCACAATCATTTAATATCAGTGGATAAAGGTGGCCATATTTAACAAATAACAAAGTACTTTGCAATAATTTATTTAAGTAAGCAGGGGGTGCGGTGGCGCAGTGGGTTGGACCACGGTCCTACTTTCCGGTGGGTCTGGGGTTCGAGTCCCGCTTGGGGTGCCTTGCGACGGACTGGCGTCCCGTCATGGGTGTGTTCCCTCCCCCTCCAGCCTTACACCCTGTGTTACCGGGTAGGCTCCGGTTCCCCGTGACCCCGTACGGGACAAGCGGTTCTGAAAATGTGTGTGTATTTAAGTAAGCTCAGGAGAAATTCAGTTTCCTGTGGTGGAAAAAGAAAGTACACCTGTAGCTGCAACATCTTAATGAATTTTACTTGGCCTTTTGTTCGTTGGAATAGGTGCAAATGATTTTCTAGTTAACAGGATAGCTTAAAGAGCCCAGATTTGAACAGAAGAGAAACTTGGTTTTGAAGTAACTATACTATGAGAGGGAATACATCATGTCAAGGACATGCTGAGCTGTCAGAAGAAAGACTGTTAAAGCCCATGTGTCTGGGAAAGAACATAAAACCATTTCAAAAGATTTACAGGTCCATCACTGTACTATGTGAAAGACAATTTACAAATAGCAGAAAAATTCCAAATCAAGGACAATAGAGAGGAGAGCGAGCCGTCTGACCAAATTCAGCCCATCTGCTAATTTCCGCTCTCAGAAAAAGGACATAAAAGCACATCTCGAGCTTGCTAGAGATCACCTGGGTTTAAAAGATGGCATCTGGTACAATGTGCTCTAGACAGATGAGTCAAAAGTGGAATTATTTGCACATTGTGACACCAAGTTTTGCACCAACGAAACTTTGCCCTTGAACATAATAAACTGAATAACACCAGGTGTTAAAGTGGTGGTGGGAGCCTGATGATTTGGGACTACTTTGATGCCTCAAGGCTTGGCAATTTGTTATTACTGAGTCAGCTATGGATTCCACAATGTACCTGAGAATAGCGGAGCAGAATGTGAAACTGTCCATCAAAAAACATGCTGAATCGGAAAATTCATCTTCCATCGAGGTCCTGCATAGTGCTCTTTGTGGCTGTGAGGGAACCCTCTTCTGAAATGGAGCAGAAGGCAGTCCGGGAAAGGGACGCTCCATCCGCTCTCTCAGGAGTGGATCGCACTTCCCAAAAGCGTGGGCATTTCATCATGCATCACATGCAATGATAAAAAACAGAGTAAGCCACATGAATACATAAATGAATAAAGCTGTGTCTCAGCAGCTGCAGCGTTAAAGAGAGAACTGATCTTCTAGAGATTGTCCTGCGGCTAGAGGGCCCTCACTTTGCATGATCTTCATATTCAGTACCCATCAGTGGGCCTTTCATCACCATCTTTTCAGATCTGTATACACATACACACATAGCGCTGCTTGAAAATATTTGAAACCATCATATCATTCAGTCAATGTAATACTTACCATTTCTGCTCTGAAATCCTTGTTTCAGCGAAAACAGGTTTGACTTTTCTAAAAGAGCATATCCACTAATTCTAAGAGTCATTCAGAAATTCCTAAAGCTCACCTCTTCCTAACGCAGAGTTTCCTGGCTACATATTTACATTACATTTACATTTATTTATACAATATAAATTTTGTCTGTACAACTATGAGAATGTAAGAGTGCATTCAGCAACAGATGAAGGGTTTCAGTTGCAAGCACAGATTTATATGTTATTATATCAGTAATAAGTACCAGTGGAAGAGCAAAGAGTTTCATATATATATATATATATATATATATATATATATATATATATATATATATATATATATAAAATTTATTTATTCTTTTAATTTTTGATTTTTTTTTTTTTAGCAATTAAACAATTTTAATTACAATCCAACCCCCATCTCTAAATTCTAGTCAGGCTTTGGATTTTTGCTCCCAGTAAGTGTGATGTTTTGTAATTTTAGGACAGTTATTGACCAGAATATTGGAGAATTCATCAATAAAATAGCCCAACATATGTCAGCTTTATGTCATTCCAATTAAAGGTTCAAGAGCAATGCAAACTGTGTGCATTATTAGCATATTTTCCACATCTTTATCATTAGGTCTTCTCCTTGACTCTCTTAAGGTGACTACATGCAAAGCTTTGTATCAATAGCATATTTTAGATAATAATAGCTACAGGCCTGAATTAAATAGTCCTTAATTGTAAAAATTGAGGGAAAAAAATATATGGACATATTTTCAAAACTGCCTCTTATCTAGACGACTATCTACAGTGTAAATGTATAATAACTGCCGCTCCACATTGATCCTGCTAGTTAAATATGCAGTTCCTCAGGGTTCTGTGTTGGGACCAGTGTAGTTTTCTTTATATGTGCTAGAGCTGAGGAGGCTCATAGAGAGCTCATAATTAATTTTCAAACATATTTATCAAAGAAAATGAACAACACTGTGTGCTGCTGCCATATTAAACTAGCTTCCTGAGATAAAAATTTGAATAAATGAAAACAGTCTTTAACCATGGACAAATGTCCTGTTGCTTTGGGGAAATGAAGTGGATAAAAATCTATCACCACCCATTAACTCCAAGGGTGTGAACTTTACAGAATCATATTGGACATAAAACAATTTTTCACCAGGGTCTATCCTTTAATGTGAATTCTTTACTCACCGTGTTTCCTGCAGTTTGAGAATATTGCAAAATTACACCTGTTTGTTCTATACAAAATTTTGGAAAAACATTTATACATCTGTCTACAGTAGACTAATATGTTGTAATGTCTTAACTGAGTCCAAGCACCAGCCTTAGCAAGATGCGACAAAGTCACAATGAGAAAATTCAGAATAGTATACTAACCAATGTTAGAGATGCGGTTCAGTTAAAAGCCCTCAAAAGTAGGCTTAAGAGCTACAACATCTATCTTGGTATTAAAGCTGTTAGCACTGCTGTCCATGTTGGACTTTGCCAAGCTGTTTGTCTAACTGTTGTTTAACTGTCTGTCATTATGTGCAGCAGCAAAACACTAAATTATTTCTTCTTCTCCTGTTTGGCTTTTTCCCACTCTTCTTTTTAACTGTGTACAATTGTTGCAGTTGATTAATATTTAAAATTTCTAAAACATATTTTTCCACCTTTTGCACTAAATTATTTCAAGCACTAAGGTTTACAAAGCCACACACATTGTACTAGACATCTCAGTGGGTAGTGTGTACTGAGTATTGTATTTTTTTCACCTTGGCATGAAGTATGCATTCTACAAAGGGCCCCAGTACCACTATTGTATTACTGATCTTAGTATTAATGCTTTCACTGTCTGGGACTATCAACAATATTTTGGCAGTTTTAGTAACATAACTGTGTGGCACTGTATTCGAGTGGTATCATAACTATATAACTGAAAGCTTCATAATCCAAAAAATTTAACTAAGGAAGTACATGATATATCATTGTTGTGTGTGAGTGTATGTTTTTCCCCTCACATGCCCATGTTTTCTGTTACACTTCCTGTTACGCCACATGTAGAACTGGAGTGGGGTCGGCCCAGAAACGAGGTCATTTACCAGGGAGGCATGAGAGAGCAGCGACAGTGGTAGCTTTATCTTAGGGAAGCCATGCGCCGGCCCCTAGGCTGCATCTCAAAGCTATTGACAACCCACCACAACAGATGTTGTGGGCAAATAAGCCTTTTCATTCTTGTGAAACTTCTAATCTTCTTCCAGAATGCCCAAGGGAGATGCCTGTGCAGAAATGTTACTTGTCTTAGCATTGGAAGCACCGTATCCTGGAGACAGGTCCAAATAAGGCTTAAAATAACTATAAGATAATGTAGTGGATAATAATGGACCTATATCCCCAATGTCATGAATTGAGATATGATAAACAGGAAAACATAAAGGTACATTTCCTGGAGTAGAAAGGAGTGCATTGGCTGAAATTGGACTAGTTTCTTTGAATTTATTTTTACTAGATTGATAATTGTGTGTCTGAGCGGCAGGACACTCCTTTGCTCAAGGGTGTACTGATGAGGAGAGTATTGCTTTTCGCAGTACTTGGTGAATGAATTCTTCAATTAAAGTCATCTGACTTATTGCTTCAGGTATGTAGTTTCAGTCACTATTTGAAAGGTAACTCTGAATTCGCATGCAATGCTCTTTCTCCCAAAGGCTCCTGACTGAAAACTCAGACCTCTTGAAAGTATAGGTAGAACATCTGAATCCAGCAGCAATGGTCTATCATCCATATCACAATGTAATAAGTCTGCTGCAAAGTCTGACCTATCAGGTGAAAATCACAACACTGTCACTTACCCTACTGACTATATGCTTACACCATCCTTATCATTGTCCAGATGATGCTTTCAATATAAAGACCCATGAAGCACAGATATGAAATGAGCGGCATCAGTTACTGCTCCACAAGTATGACAGTGTTTCTTAAGTATTATGAATACTCTTTCTAGACCCTGCAATGGATTGAGATTCCATCCTATCTTAGCATACTGCTTCCAGGATAGACTCTGGATCACCACAACCCTGAGGTAGGATAGTTGATTTTGATAGTGAATGAGTGAGTGAGTAACATCTTGATAATATGTAATATACAGCTATACCCCTGGATACGAGGAATCGACTTTACATGGAGTTTCATGAAATAACTTTGCTCCGGCTTACAAGGCATTTTTCACATTTCAGAAGACAAAATTTGGATTTTGGGACCTCCCAGATCACGCTCCTTGTAGTTATGAGGATGATGAGGACAGTGTCCAATCTGTTTTAACCCTACTATCTGTTGTGTTGGGTGTATCGGTAGAAGTGCCACTGAGTTGAGTCCGATTCACAGAGACCACTGACATGGGTTCCAAGACAAGGAAGGAACGGAAGTGGTTTGCTACTGTCTTCTTCCATGCATCCCATGCATATGGAGAAATCCGTAGACTCCACATACCCTGAGCTGGACCCCATGCCCCCTCAAGCAGATCAGGAGCAGTGAGGCACCAGTTTAACCCACTGCACCACCATGTTAGGGTTACATTATTTATTTATTATGTTCATTGTTACACAGCGATTTGTTACTGTTATTTAAATGTAAGGTCAATCAACACATCTTCCAAAACTGTTTATTCCACTGAGGCTTGTGTTTTTCTCCTGTTTGGTTTTTTGGGTTTCGGGAAACACATAATTTTGCCCATAAGTTAAAATAGAAATGGTTTCTTTGTTCAATAGAAATTAACTTAATGGGCAAATTTTAAGGAAATAGCCATTCAGTAAGTGTATTTTCCGTTCATGCAGCTGAAAGCATAGTGAGGCATTTTATGTTAAGATCTTCGCTAAGAATATTTTGGGTAACAAGGAGGACCACCCAGGCTGCAATAAATCGGTGTCTTGACTCATTTTCAGTTGCTGCTTGTCCAGTCCAAGCTCATTGTGATCTTTCCAAGAAGCCTATCCAGGAAGCAGAGGCCATGAGGCAATGTGCAGTGTAATCGCAAGCACACACACTAAGGACAGCTTACAATCACTAATTACATTACAATTTCTTAGCTGACACCTTTGTCCAAGGCAGCTTGTAGTTTCAGGCTGGTGCATTACATTTATTTACATGTTTTATTCAGAAAAATATTATTAAAGCAGTTCAGGATAAGTAAGAGGGTACTGCATGAAAGTCAAACCAAGAGTGTTCCTTTGTTCTTCTTCTTCTCTTCCCCCATCAACCCAGCTGGCTCATTTAACCTCTGAAAGATCAGGAGTTCGTTCAGGGACAGCCGGACATCATTGCTAGAGTGTCTAACAGGCTGGACCCATAATCTGCTCTATTGATTCAAATGCAAACCAGAGGTCTGAGGGATTTAGATAAAGCTTTCCTGAAGTTCTCTTTACGTGACGTAAGTGACTCAGAGGCCGAGATGATGTTGATGGAGCATTATGTGAATCTTTCATACGGCGGGGATTGAGCTGGTTCGTTTCAGTCACCAGTTAATTTAAACTAATCAAAACTTTCTGCTCTCTGCAGCTAAACAGTGCTGTGTGTGTAGGGGGCATGAAAGCACTGGGCCTTCTACGCAGTATCAACACAAATAAGATATTTCACAAGACTTAGATAAGTTATTAGTAAGTAAGATATGAAGCCAGATGCAAGAAGTGCTTTAGGAGCTAGGTTTGGGTGGCATTTTAAATTTTCTTTTGAAATGCAATCCATGGTATCTAATGAGTGTCTAATGAGTAATGAATGTATGAGATATGCATCCAGACTAATGAGATGCTTGTTGAATTTGGTGCTAAATTACCGTACAGCAATGAATGAACTATGAATGATCAATGCCGGAGGAGGGTGTTTGTTGCACGTGGCAAAAGTGTTGTGCCGACATTGCTGTCTTGGGCCGTCTCTGAGACTGTACCCCAGTTCCAGTGCCACTGTTACCTTAAGCTTGGTGAAAGTTCCCCTACAAAGGATGTTTTATGCTTGACCATTTCTTACTAACCTTAAGTGGAGATTTTTTTGGGAAAATGTTCACACAATCATTTCTAATTTTATTTATTTAGTCAATGCTTTTCACGATGCATGCTTCAAAAGAAATCAAGTTTTACTTGGGTGCCGTTAGAAAACATTTCTTGTAATAAAGTGATCCAGTATGAAATCCAATAAAGTGTGTGTATGTGTGTGTGTGTGTGTTTGCATCATTGTCATGAGACATGTGAGCACTGGTTTGTCAAGGTTAGGAAGGGTTCAAGAGGATGTTTACAGAGTCCACCTTCTAACATATAAAAGAATGTGGTAAAGTCTTCTCTCATCCCACGCTTTAACAGTGAGTACAGCTTCAGTCTAGCATCCCTATAGCCTCCTCCTCTCGTTAATGTAACCCTATATCGTGTAATGCAACCCTACGCCTGCATGGGAGAGCTGGAGTTTTCATATAAAGGATTAAGAATGTTGAATGTTACTGTCACACTGCTCTACCCTTGCAAGGCTTTATGGCTTTTCTTTACCCTGTTCTAATCTGTCTTTTGGCTTTGCAGTAGCCCTCAATGTATGTGGAGTATTGCTCCATACATAGGGTTTTGGAAAGAATGCCTAAGGGGAAGGAGAAAGAGCTGGAGCTCTGGATATTAAGCATGATTACTGGGAGAAAGACACTTCCAGTCATGGGACACTGAATACTTGAGCAGTTTTTAAGATTGTTGCCCTAAAATCTGAAGAATCCCAGTATGAATCCCTCTCCTGCCCCAGGAACCTTGAGCAAGGGACTTAACCTGGATTGGTACAGTAAGGATACCCTGCTGTGTAAATGAGTAAATAACTGTGAGTTACTGTGGTAAATGGCATGTTGGATTTGATCATTTTCAGAAAGTTACAGGTTCTTTGGATTTTCAATAATGAGCCGCAAAGAAGCTGAAAAATGGTTTATTAGAGTTCTGCGGAGTCTCCCCAGATGTTAACCCTTCACACATGGCTGCGGCTATAGCCTCTCAACTGTCCCTCATACTGTATAGCCCCTTTATCTATTTGATGCAGTAAAACAGCCCCTTGTTAAATCTGTTTTAAAATTATTGCATTTATATAATTGTTAAATATAAATAATTACTAAAATGGGATTGCTAATAATTACTGAACAGGAGACCTTGGTATTCCGGAAACTTCCACGGCAGACAAAGAAAATGGATGGCCAACTATGTTATAATGTAGTAAAAGCCGTAAATGAAAACCACATAGTGAGCGCAATAATAAAGAGTAACACATACACACACACACACACACACACACACACACACACACACACACACATTTCCAGAACCGCTTGTCCCATACAGGGTCACGGGGGAGCCGGAGCCTACCCGGTAACACAGGGCGTAAGGCCAGAGGGGGAGGGGACACACCCAGGACGGGACGCCAGTCAGTCGCAAGGCACCCCAAGCAGGACTCGAACCCCAGACCCACTGGAGAGCAGGACCCGGTCCAACCCACTGCACCACCGCACCCCCCACTTAATAAAGAGTAAGTAAAGTATAATTAAAAGTAAATCACAATGATATAATGAAGAGTAAATATTGGCATGAGCTAGAAAACAAACAGTATCCATTAGAACAATTTAGTCTTTTCTCCCAAAAATCGCAGAAATCTTGGTCCTGCATCAGCTCTGGGAATGCATCACTCTGCCAAATACAAATTTCAGTTGTCAGAAGTGTGAAAATATATACGCCCTCATTTGACCTTGTCTGGTTCAGGGTTTAATCGGAGACGGTCTCTGGTGTCGAGGGGCACCTGCGTGTGGGTTTTCCTGGTGCTCAGTCATTTCAATCCTGTTTGGCTCTCTGTCTTATCTTATAAACGGCACAGTTTATGGAGCAGTAAAATGCTGACTTAGAGCATGACTTACTTTTGTGCAGATGTTTCTATGACAGACAACATCCAGATAATAAGATATCCATGGCACCCACGCAAAAATATGGGTTCATTTCAGCTTTTCACTGTTCATTTTTCGACATTTTTCAGTTTAAAACAGTGAACGGTCTGAAACAGACTTAAGAAAAAAGGGCCACTGAAAAAAACAACCGTTAAGAGGAAACCGATCTCCAGTCAGTGGCCATCCCCAGGATCGCCCTTCCTACGCCGCGTACTCTCCAAGGCTGTTCGCCGAGACGGAGAAGTTCAACGTCACCCTGGGACGCTGAACTGTGAGACGCCCCACTGACGGGCCGTGGGACCCACGTGCAGTTGGAAGCCACCTGTTTATACAAGTCCGGGCAGCTTGCAAGAAAAAGCAGGAAAAAAACGTGAGCGAGAAACAGTGCACTGCTAAGGAGAAGAGAGGATGCCTTCGAAATACGAAACAGATGACAGTTATCTCTTGAGCCCTGCTGCGCCTGTTCCGGTGGATACTTTACCCTCGGTTATTTTGTCCCACCGATATGTCCCATTTTCACAATGGCCTTTGTAGTCCATTTTTACCCTGTTTTTATCATCATGAGGGGCCGGGAGAGCACTGGCCTGCAGTGAATACCCAAAGGCAGAGGCATTCCTGTTGGCAGTGCTACACTAGATCTGCTTGCAATAAAATATGTGGCTCTAAGCAATGTCTGCGACTGTCAAGGGAGGGCTTCGCTGGCCCGGGGAGCGATGTGCTATCCACCATGAGTCACTCCTCCGAGCAGGAGAAACTGGAGAGAGTCTGCGACGGGGTCGGCAGGAAGAAGACGCAGCACGTCACACAGAGCGCTCTGTACCCTGTTGCTCATCACCAATTAGAAACACATTCCTGCTCTCTTGTTTTGCCTGTTATTTAAATGAGCTGC
Organism: Scleropages formosus; assembly: GCF_900964775.1. Lineage (NCBI taxonomy): Eukaryota > Metazoa > Chordata > Actinopteri > Osteoglossiformes > Osteoglossidae > Scleropages > Scleropages formosus. The sequence continues at coordinate 2,450,789 of NC_041810.1, read as the reverse complement.
CTTCCGTGGTGGAAAGCGGTGTTTAGGCAGAATTTACCCTTCTTAGAGTAAGAGGAAGAACACTCTAGGGCTACGGTAGTTAAGAACCAAAATGATTTTTTAGCAACTTTTAAAAGGAGTTTTTGAGGACTAAAAGATTTTTAGATGAAGGCCCAGAAGGATTCTCGAACTGTACAGCTGCTGCTTTCGGCAGAAATATTTTGTTATATACATAAATGAAATTTAAAGTTGAAAAAAGCAAACAGTGCAGTACAGGCAGTCCCTGAGTTGTGAACGTCCAACTTACATACAACCCGCACTTACGAACCACCCCCTTATTGACCGGAAGCTGATTTCTTTTTTTGTCACCTTAAGTAACAATCAAATGAAAACTTCATAATTAAGCTTATTATATTAAAAATCAGAGTTACTGTATACAGAATGGTTTCTAATAATAAACGGGTGCTACTTTGCCAAGCGCATCAAAACATTGCGCGGTTTGTCGGCTCGTGGGCGGGGCGCGTGAGCCCAAGGTAGGAGAGATTTCCTTCTTTTCTCGTTAACAAGTGTCTCATGTGTTACTGTATTTGGCTTTAATTTTTTTTTCTTTTTACTCTCCTAACCATGACACCAAAGTGTAAATGTGATGCCAGTGATGGTGATGCATCCAAGAAAAGGGAAACGATCACAATTGAAACTTAAGTGGAAATAATAAAGCGAAACGCGAAACGCCAACAAACAAAAGCAAACATTGAAGTTTCTTTAATGTTTTGCATGTGCTTTCTCTCTCACACACACACACACACACACACACTCTCCCTCTCTCTCTCTCTCTCTCTCTCTCTCTCTCTCTCTGTGTCTCTGAGAGAGCACTCGGGTACAAAACACACTTCTTCCCAGCTGCGGAATCTCGCTCCAGACAACCCCCCCTGCACGTTCTCAAACCTACCTCGCTTTGCTCTTCAAGTCCTGTCCCTCATCATTCCTCAGTCCCGTTCCACATCTCTTCGATAATGACCGCCCACCTTGCCTCTCGACCACGCTTTCGGATCCTCATCTCAATCCAGTTTGCCAGTCAGCCGACTGCCAATTCGTTCATCCCGACCATGAGAACACGTCTAGTCCTTGATTCTGAATAAACAATACTGCACTTGGGTCCAGCCTCCTCCGTGTCCTCTTTTCATCATGACAGTAACAGTTATTATTATCTCTTTCTATGTCTCTCTCCATTATAAATACTATAGTTACATTTATTATTATTATTGCATTTACATTTATTAATTTAACACATTTTTCTCCAAAGCGACGTACATCTCATCATATTACCATTACATCATTACATTGTATCATTATTATTATTACTGCATTGTTATATTAAAGATGTTTCAGTGTATCCAAAGTGTTTCTTTAATGTTTTTTATGCATGGAAAGGTGCATGATATACGATAATACTAAGTCAAACATACCTAACTGTTCCGACTTACGTCAAAATCCAACTTAAAGACAGACTGAGGACATGGAACTCGTTCGTAATTCAGGGACGGCCTGTACAGTGTCAGCAGCCTAGTGGTTACAGACATATTGTTGATTCAAATCAAGCAGTATTGCGGTTGTACCCTTGAGCAAGGATCTTAACATAAATTGTTCCAGTAAAAAAGCTGCAGCCACACAACCTGTCAATCATTTTATATGAAAGCACCGGCTTGGCCACAAAGTATAAAATTCATTACCGAGGTTTCTCGAAGTAGAAACCACCAATTCTCTCTACAAGTGTATGAGTGTTTATGTGCTATTGTTTCCCTCAATGCCAAAAGCATCCGTTCTGGAGTCGTGTGATAGTCTTGTGGAGAGCACCTGGTCAGCAGTCTGTGGAGCTTCCAGCAGTCGGAGCCCCAACAGCAAACAACAAACGTCAGACAAACTCTGCAAGGGAGGCTTTTTTGCCATGTGTCTGTCCTTGGGGGATTCGAATCAAATGGAAGAAAAGGGGGTTGGGATGGAAGGGATAACCAATGGAGTTGTCAGCCTGGCATCACAGGTGAGCCAGTAGTTGCCACCGTGCTTTGAGACACACACACACACACACACACACAGAGGCTGAAACCGCTTTTTCCCATGCAGGGTCACAGGGAGCCAGAGCCTAACCCGTCAACACAGGGAGTAAGGCTGGAGGGGGAGGGGACACACCCAGGATGGGACACCCGTCCACCACAAGGCACCCCAAGCAGGACACAAACCCCAGACCCACTAGAGAGCAGGCGCAGGCCAAACCCACTGCACCACCACACCCCCTTGCTTTTAGTCAGTCTTCTCTAATTTTCCATTAAATCATATGAGCACAATATGATGAATGCGTTACATACATTGTTCTGCAATCTGTGACTTTAAAGTTTAGAGATTCGACGAACACAAAACAGAAAATGATTACCCTTTTTGTAACGGGCCTTTTCTCAGCGGTGCCTATAAATCCACAAGAATAGAAGATTTCTTGAGACTTTATGTTTTTTTTTTTTTTTTCTCATGCTGCTATTTGATGAAACTATATCTATTGTGATCCTTATAAAAACAGTGGGGAGTGAACAGAACCTGTGGCCTTTGCACTATATATTATATGTTACAATAAGAAAAAGAGACTTTCCAATGTGTGTTTTGGATTGCTTTGACAGGCCAGGTATTGTTTTGTACCACTCGTGTGCCCTTCAGCCGCGCGCTCACCAATAGCCGCTACACTTCCCATTTTGGTTCCTTTAAGTCTACCCTAGGGGCTTTGATTGTAATTTGGGCAAAGCACCCATCAGACCGCTGCCGTGGCCTCCAAACAGCAGCTCTTAGGGGAACTGAAGGACGGGAGAGTGGTTTTTGCTGTGGTCCTGACTCCATTGCCGAGAGGCTCGGGCATCAGAAGAGTTTACTTAAGCCAGACATTCAGCGAGTAAATTTCAGCACATGGGAAAATACCAGGAGCTACACGGTGTCTCCTTGGATTTATTTACAGGCTAGGGGTGAATTGCACCCACACCCAGTGAGTTATAGTGGAAAAAAATTCAGCATAAATTCTTAAAAGTGAAATAAAAACTGACAACTGTATACCTTTCATTTACTGTAATATCCTACTAGCACATTGCGCTGTCGTTCCACTGGATTTCATTTCCACTCTCTTAACCAAAACACACATCCTCTTTGTATTTCAGGTCAGTGCCTGGATGCCCATTTATGATCATTTGCACAGAGAGTACTATAACGTTTTCCATGCAGACTGCTGAAGAGCTCTGTCTTCCCCAGGTACAATATATATGGACACTTTTGATTGCATGAAGTACCCTAGGAACACGTGTAATTCGATCGGATACGATGAAACACTGCTGCAATGGCTTATTAAAATGTATCATGCAATGGGCTTATTATTCAGGACAACAGCATTTTTGCCTGGTTAGCCGGTCATTTTACTTCTGCAACAGGTATTTTATTTGCATTTTATGCTTTATATCACATTCACAGTCTCAACCGATCACAGTCCTCATTAAAGGTAAACGTGAAATCACAAACGAAATAGATTCACTACTGTTATTATGACTACATTTATGCTATAATTTATTTTGCTGACGCTTTTCTTCAAAGCAACTTACATTGCTAAGCCCTTTGCAATGTTTTACCCTTTTATACAGTCGGGTAGGTTTTACAAGCGAAAGTGTGGGTAAGTACTTTACTCAAGGTACTGCAGCAGGAGTACTGGTACTTATGTCAGAAACTGTCCCGCCCCCCAACCGCAGCCCAATTACACACCCCTGGCAGGAATCAACGGAACAGGCTAAAAAGCAGCCAAACCACTGCTCTCGGGTTGCGGATCTCCCAGAGACAACGGCCAATTCTACTCTCACCTGTGGCCCACGACTCTTTCCCGTTTCCTTATCCCACGACTTGACCACTCCGGTTCTGACCATCGCTCCCCACCTCGATTACGACTTGCTAAGCGACTTTGGCACCTCGGTTGCCGAAACTTCGCCCGTTCCTGCCCACGAGTCTTGTCTTTCCCCGCAATCATTAATAAACTCCACCGCAACTGGGTCCAACCTCCTGCCTCCCATCTCGTGGTTGTAACAGAAACGTTATACAGCGCTGCTAACAGCATGGTGTCCACATGTTTCGCAGAGAAAAAGCCAGGCAATGATCTGAAAAATTTAGTGGTTTATATCACAGACGTCTGTGAGCCAAATTGGCACAGTGTTTCCAACCCGGGTGAACCGTTTCACGCCGTCCGCTTCCTGGATAGACTCTAGACCACTGTGGCTCTGCGCTGGACAAGTGGTCATTTCATGAATATAACTGCAAATAATAACATTAAAAGACAAGCTATAAAGAAAAATTTTGTCTGAAGACCCTGTGGTGTTATCATTGTCTTGCGTAAAGATATCTTTTCGTCAACTTTAGATGGCATATTTTAAGTCCGGGAACCAATTATTTTTCCCATAAGAAATTATGGTAATTTGACCGTCTCACTACAGGAATTCACTTGACGGGGTGATTTCACAGAGCAAATTAACCCCATTATATGAGGAATAAGTGCACTTCCATTAAGTCGTTCTTAATTACCGGATCACTGTTGGGGTTAAAAGATTTGAACGGTGAAACGATTCCTCAGTATCTTGTCTTGAGGTATAACAGTTGGAAGATTCTAGAGTAATTTATCCAGCTATGGTTCTGTTCCAACTGACAACCTTTGGATGTTTAGCCGCATCATTGGCGAGCGAAACCACTCGAACGTTGTGATTTCACTTGTGCCTTTCTCTTGCTCTCTCCCACTCTCATTTCATTCGATGAAGGATGTTCATGTCCTTTTTCCCTTTGCCATTTTTTCCCTTCGGATAGCATGACCCTGTTTTGGATCCTACACTATGCAACACGCTGACTAACTTCACCACCATTTCTCAGTGGCATCCAGGATTTTCATTAATATCCAAAAACTGATATTTCTTGTTCTGTATCTAGAAGGAGGTCTTTGGTGCAAAAAACTGCAGCATTTCCTGTATTTTAGCAGAGTATGAGAAACCCTGGGGTCTATTGATTTAACCCAGAGAAACACGTAGAGAGGGTTACTGTAAGGTATGGAATTACGGAAAGCAATAAGAGTAGCAATAACAAGTACAATCAAAGCTCTTTCCAAGAATGCCTGAGACTGTGGAACTCAACAGTAGAACCTTGGAAACCAAACTTTGACTAACGTAAATCATCCTCTACCAATAAATTTTAAGATACTGTATGCAGTACATTATTTTGGGATATGTATTATGTTACTAACACTAAGTCTTAACTATTCTAGTTTATAGCTGGATGTAAGCAGTGGAAAAGTAATTTTCATTCAATGTGCCTATGTATGGGGGGGTGCGGTGGCGCAGTGGGTTGGACCACAGTCCTGCTCTTTGGTGGGTTTGGGGTTTGAGTCCCGCTTGGGGTGCCTTGCGATGGACTGGTGTCCCGTCCTGGGTGTGTCCCCTCCCCCTCCGGCCTTACGCCCTGTGTTACTGGGTAGGCTCCGGTTCCCCGTGACCCCATATGGGACAAGTGGTTCTGAAAGTGTGTGTGTGTGTGTGTGTGTGTGTGTGTGTGTGTGTGTGTGTGTGTGTGTGTGTGCGCCTATGTATTGTCATGCACACACTGCTGAAGGGGAAAGCAGTTTTTGTGCCTGTTGTCCTAGTCCTGATGACCCCGTATCACTTCCCAGAAGGAGCAATTGGAACATGTGATGGCCGGTCAGTCCGTTTCATTGTGGCTTTAAAGTTAATTATAAAATGATCGTTATAAAATTCTGGAAAACTTGAAGCTTACACACATTGACCTATTCTCGGCATAAATAATGAGTAATTAATGCATAAACCAGTCTATACTTTGTATATTTCCGACCAAAGGCGCAGTGGTAGCGTGTGTAGGAGGAAAGGTGGGTGAGAGGGTATATTCTTTCTGCCTGAAACATATGTGTACACTCGTGTGTGAGTGTGTGGCTGTGCGTGTTCTCTAGTGTGAGGACACCGCAACTGGGAACACCTGATGGTGTGTGGGAGTGATAGACACACGTGGGCGGAGCTATGAGACACCACGCTGGCGATGCGTGAGCTGCGAGGGACAGGACGCTCACGCCTGGATGATGAGCTGAAGTCACACAGGAGACTGCTGCGGAAACCCGTTTCAGTAAAATCTGCTCTGAAAAGTGTCTTAACGCTGTAAATAGATTTTCCACCACATTCTAGTGTACAATATGGCTTCAGCACTGGTTATTTTCTAGGGAAACACGATTGCCCTTATTAGCTGTTGAAAATATGACGTTAAAGTGTCTACATCAGCCCATATTGGAGGGACGAGTAAAGCAACCATAAGGCTGTTACCAAACAAGTACGTCTGTCAAGAAGCAGCAACAATGCAATTCTCGTAATGATAGACAGTATCGCCAACTGCACAACAAGGATTTGTAATGCCAGCTTTATTGCGTTACCTTGACACAAGGGCTGCAGATAAACCTCGGGGAATTATAACTCTTTGCACTAAGGCTGCTATGGCTGTCAGACAATTATATAGTTTGTTCTTCATTTCCAGATGCTTCTCCAAAGAAAACTGTAATCTCCCGTGGTCGATCGCAAGACAGTGTGAGGCCCAGCTGCATGCTGGGAGTGCATCGCGCAAACGGTCACATTGGCAGGATCAAAAGCACTTTCATTCCGGACCAATGTCATTTCTGAACATCACCATCCCGCTGTCAGCAGCCCTATAATCTTCAAGCACTAAAAACATTTATGTTGCGCTGCAGATTATCAAATTATGAATTCTTATTTGTTGATAAAACCACAGTAATAAGGCAGCTGGTGGGGCAGTGGTTAGAGCTGCCCTCTTCCACTTGGGCCCACGTTGGAATCCTATCTCCTTCTGCAGTTCCCTTGGTCAAGATACCTACTCTGAATTGACACGGTAAGAATGATCCAGCGGTGTAAATGGGTAAAGTCACGAGTTAATTTGGAGAAATGCATCAGCTAAACAAATGTAATGCAATTAATGAGTAGTAAAATTTGAAAAATGAGTGAAAGTAATCTTTTGCTGGGTGCAAACCCCTTCACCTCACCTGCAAGTAAATGCTTGAAGGAGCTGTGGTTTCACTGTTTAATATAAAAGTTACAAGGTTATTATATTGTTACTTATGTAGCAAAACTGCATAGAAAGTGGCGTAAGATACGGATGACTTGGTAGCAGGTAGCTGTGTCATGTCTTAGTGGCAATATAATAAATGTACTAAAACTCACAATAATTTCTTAAGACATACTGAAGAAGTGACCAAAACATGGTGTCAGAAGTGGGATAGAAGATAGGACCTCATGTTTGCTGGAACAGAGATGCTCAACAAAGAGATGGAGCGAGAAAGGAAGGAGGGGAGAGGTTGCAAAACAGGGAGAGAAGGCAGAGCAACAGCGAGTAAATGGAAAAAAGGGTCAAAAAGGGGGCAAGAAAAAAGGTAAAGCGATATAGTGAGGGGTGACTTGCGGCACAGCCTACGAGGCCGGTTAGGTCTCTTGGACGAGGCAGCAGAGAGGTCTTCCCGCCAGGAGAGCGAGGATGAACGCCGCGTGTTGCGGATGTGTCGGTGACTCAGCCGCGGAAAGGACGCAACAGGCGTACGCAGCATCGCACCCAATCTCTCGCACCCAGCACATTCTGTCAGGCACATTATATCACATTTTATTCACCTAGGCGACAGTCGCATACTGAGCAACTCACACGGCTGTAAAATGCAAAGCTGTACGTGCAAACGACAGTGAACGCCGCATACCGCAGAAACAACAACAAAAAAAAAAAAACCGCGCTATTGAGACTAATCGCACGGCCCATTTGTTCATTCGCACCTGTGTCAAATGTATATAAATGCTGCTGCCACACGATGCATTCGATGCTCTCCATTAGCTGCAAATGTCAGAGCGGAAAGTTCCGGGCCTTTAGTTAACAATTGTTTCGCTCGCCAGTTAAGGGCGAATATCTGCACATAACGCCCTTACTGCCTCATTGGCTAAACTCCCACCTCCAGATTCCCTAACCCCTTCATCCTCCACTCCTCCTCGCCATCCTCCTCTTCCTCAATCCTCCCCACCGCCCACACAGCTCCGGGCCCCAGCGAAAGGCCATATCTATCGATCAGCAGTTGGAAGGCTCCCCATGGCCACCCACTCGCTGTTTCAGACCCAGAAACCACCGAGACCTCGTAAAACACATATTGAGTGAAACGGATCAATGGCACGTAAGAAAGATGCGCCCTTTGTCACAAAGAGTCACTAAGGCCCCCTTCCGCAACCGTTACACACATGTATTCAATCACTGCCCCCCCCCCGCTGCGTGTCATTATGAGGCCGGTGCTGCTATTCGTTGCACATTTTTAATACCTTGTGTACATGAAAAGCGAACAGTAAATCCGTTGTACCTATAAGTCACGTAAAGACTTTTACGTTCCGAACCTGAAAAAGAGATGTGCATCCAACGGTTTTAAAGAGCTCAACGGGCACAGGCAGCCGCATACATATTCACGCTCACACGCATGTACCGTGTGCACATGAAGTCACTCACCCACGCGTAACTGTTGATACCTACACACACGCAAACCTCTGGATGACAGAAGTGCTTGAGCACAGATATCGACATGTAGACGCATGCAGACACGTCCATGTGCGTGCGTAATAGTAATACACACTTCCGAAACACACACAGACGTGTTAGAAACATGCACACGTCCACACACGAACGCACCGCCCACATACCCCCCGACACTCACACACACACGGACTCGCGCACAAATGTGTAACCACAGCGTCGCACGTGCGCGCGCAAGTCACACACGTGCGCCGTGAGCCCATCTGTGTTCACGAGCGGCTGCTCGTCCCTTGAAATGCGCGCAAACTGGCTGAACCGTGTCGCATCCTCCCAGTTCCGGGGATGCTCAGCCAGATGGAGGACCTGATTAGCCACTGCGAGATATTCACACCGAGCGCCCTCCCCAGCCGCCCGCCGCGTTCCCTACACTCCCCACTCGCGCTCAGCTCTGCCTTCGCCGACAGCGAGACAGCGAGACAAACTTCCCGTGAACCTTCTGGCAGCGCACGATCGGTAAACACCAGGCCGGTCCGCCGCCACGCAAAGTAACGCATTCCTCGACTAAGGAGGTCCTTCGGAACGGAGCGTCCGTTAAATAGGAGAGCGAGCGGGCTCGCTCCGCATGGCGAACGCTCCGATAATCATCGGAGGTGCATATTTAAATCAGAAATCCTGTACTTCCATTCCGGCCCCCTGCGGGCTCCTGATTGTGTGTGCGTGTTGGACTCCCCTGCCAGCGGCGCGAGGCCCCTTTCACGAGCCAAACCTGCTATTTCTGCCTTATCAGGGGGGCCCGCGTCGTCGAACCTCTCTGGCTACACGAGCAGAGATGCCCATCTCGAGCGGCCGTAGGAATCCGGGCCGCTCCATCAGCAGGGTCGGCCAGATGCAAAATAAGGAGGCCGGTTTCGATTGCTTCCACGTTATCGACTCGTGTTACAGGCAGCGGTTTCATCTTCAGATTTAATGCGCTTTCAGCTCATACATTCGCTCTCTGCTTTTTGCCTTTCGGGGCCGTGAACAAGACTAACGGCAGCGTTCGGCGTAAACCTCCGTGCCGCGGACCAGCACCCTGTTTTTTTGAGGGGGCCGTTTAAGGTACATGTGTTTTATGTTGTTTCTAGAGAAAAAAAAAAAAAAAAAAATACTAGAGAAAATGTTTCATCAGCCTTGTATGGCATGTGGGTGTTTGGCTTTAGGCGAAACTCAAGGAATCAAACATCTTGCAGATAATGAAGACAGGAAGTGTTGTAGTGACGCGAGCCATCGCCATATTTATAATTCAATCACAGTTTGCCGCATCTCTCAATAGATCTATGTTGGTAGGGGGGGTGGGGGGTGAATCGGGATTATGTGGGTGGCAGCAATTTCAAAATACCTATCCTGCTATGTACTGGGATGGTTCATTATGTATATCTTCTGTGGTGGGCAGATAAACGTTAAATTGCTCGAATCTGATGATGCCGAGCTTAAGAGCCTGGGATCCTGTTGAAACCAGGAAAGATGCGGAAATATTGACACCATTTAAAAATGGAACTGAGAAAAATTGCCAGCGAGGAGTCGGACGACGTGCGCAATTTTACTCCTGTGGATTTTTTTGCTTGTTTGTTTGTTTTATTGTTTCTTCGAAACAATTCTGGTTAAGTGCCTCACACAAGGACAGGCCAGCAGGGCTCCTGCTGGGACGTGAACCGAGGACCTTCTGGTGAAAGGCTTGCACGGAATGTGCTCCATAGGTTCGGTAACAAACCCATATACAGCAGAACTGCACTGTACGATATTTCATGCGTAACAGGAGAAAGTTAGTGTGAAACCGGCGGTTTGGGTATAATAACGTGTAACTGGTTTATACTTATTTACGCGTGGGTAACAAGGCGGATTTATTTATAATACTCTTAGCTTTAAGGCTGCCTTGTGTTTAAGAGTGTGTGTAAGAGGGACCGCTTGCGCGTATCGCAACATGGGCGACGGCTTTGTGTCGTGCACAATGGTGAACGAATGCGTAACAGCGCGTGTTCCTGTGCGGCGTCATTTCCGAGAAGATGGGCACGTATATATTTCCAAGCGTCCAATGACTGGTATTTGGATGATGTCGCGAGAATCGGCACAAATCCGCGCGTAATTACACGCGGCGGAGCTAATTTGTTCGTAGCGTGTTAAAGTGGCCTCTGTGCAATTGCACACGCAACAGCCGCAAGTTGGATCACTGTACGTCGAAGGAAATGTCATTCGTGTCTCACTGCTGTTGGACTGCAGTTTGACAAACAAGCTTGTTAGGTTTCCCTGTTCTTAACACGGTAAAGTATCTGCTCGTACAGGCATGGAGGCACAAGTTGTCTCAAAGGGACACGTGGAGTCGAGTGGCTCATCTGTTTGTTTCCGGCATATAAATAGATATGGCAGCGAGCGCTGGAGCAGAGAAACAATGATTATCTGTGATGCGCACGTGGCGGGGGAGGCGAGGGCGGGCGGCGGGGAGGAGGGGTTGTTGCTGCTTCTGCAGTGCAAGAGGAGCTCGAACCCATCAACAGGATGTGGTCACTGTGAGAAAGAAGAAGCTCGGTTGAAGGAAGAAAGGTGCTCAGGAGAAGTCGGCGCGCATCTCTCGTTTTAACGCCCTTTCCAGTAACTTAGAGCATTTCAGCATCAGCTTCCAAATTTTTATTGTAACGGGTCATCGTAGGCCATCCCAGGTCACACGAGGCCAGCGTGGCCGAGGGCAGAGGGGAGCCAAGGGTTAAAAATGGATTTCACTGATAAGTTCTGTGTGTGTGTGTGTGTGTTGCAACAAGCTTGCGTTTCCATTTTCTCTTCCACTTTAATTTCAACGCTTCGTTTTTCCACACACGCATCGCATTACAAAAACGGGCCGAAGCCAATAATAAGGAAGTAATAAAGAAAAGACGGAAGAAAGAAAGGATTTAAAAATGGCAATGCAATGTTAACACAGTGAATGTTCTTGCGAAAGAAAGAAAGAAAGAAAGAAGTTTACACGAGAACCCCGGAAGGCGGGAGCGCTCGCGCTGCACTGTGACTGTGTGTGTGGTGAGAAAGAGGTTGAGACCAGAACACAAAATAACGGCCTCTTATAATAAAAGGAGCAACGCGACTAAGGGCCCCCTCACACGGGTACGACCGGAACATAACTAGCTACTTTATGAACCAGTACTACACATAACTAGTAGTTAGTCGTCGAGTTTTTCCGTCAAGCGAGGCCCGTCGTTGAAAGACGCACGCGCGCGCTCGGAGAGCATCGCTGCACAGCGCGGCGCGCGCAGGAGAGGGGAGGGGGGAGGGGGGGCGGAGGGACGCCGATGACAGGCGCTTATCAGGCGGGGCGGTGGGCCGGCTCGCAGTGGACCGCCGCGGTCGTTCGCACACGGAGCGCAGCTCTGCTCTTCTCTTCTCCGCCTTCGTAGTCCCCCCGCACGCGCACACGCACCCGAACCCGCAGCCGCAGCCGCTCACGCGCCCTCTCGCACCCCGCGCTGCCTGCCAGCCCGCCGCCCAGCCATGGTTTCTATAATTTCAGACCTGGATCCGCTGAAAAGCTGGAACGTATTAAGGTAGGGCGACCGCTCGCGCGTCCCTGCTTCTCAGAGTCGGTGGTGCTGCTGTCACACTGTTATTTTGATTGCTGTTGTTCTTCTTCTTCTTCTTCTTCCTCTTCCTCTTCTTCTTCTTCTTGTATTTCACGTGCTCGGCGAGAGTCCTCGGCGGAGATCGGATCGCGGCGCGCTGACGGGGAAGGTGGTGGTTTTTGTCTCGCGAAACGGGGTCGTTGTTAAGCGGGCGCCGCGACGGTTTAACGGACCGCGGGGCGTCGCGCGCTCGCGCGCGTTCGGCTGTCGTTCGCGAAAGCATCCCCCTCCCCGTTGGGGGGCGGGGAGGGGGGTCGGGTGCGGATGTTTGGGGTTTGGATGCGGGTCGAGCGATGATGGGAGCAGCGCGCTCCGGGGCTGTCCTGTGCGCGCGCGGCGCGGGGGGCTCCGCTGTGGGCTGCCTGGGGAGGCGATGAGGAGCGGTGACCCACCCCCCTCCCCCCTTCCCGGCGCATCCGTCGTCACCTCCACCTCATGTTCTCGTGGCCGCGACACGCGACACCGCCCATCATCTCCCGCGTTCTCCTTCTACAGCGCGATTCCAGAGGCATTTCATCATAGAGCCGCTGCCGTGTGCGCGAGGCAGCTCTTCCCATTAGAAAGTGCGTCTCTCTCTCCAGATCAATACACGCTTCGATCAGATCAGGTCATGTCAGCGGCGACGATGCCGAGAGGAACTTGTGTGTCAAGTTGCGCTCCAACTAATAAGGAAGCGGCGGGTGGTTCGTGCGCGGTCCGCTGTAGTTCCCTCACGCACACAAACACTGCTTCGGGGAAGCGGCTGCTGTTGCCACACTGTCCTTTTTCTGAGTCTCGGGATGCCTCGTGCCGTCCAGCGTGAGTCCCGTGCGCTGGTCCGGTCCGGAGGGGTGCTCAACTTGGTCTTCAGGCGCGCGGCCCAACCGGATTCCGGGAACCTCTTCGGACCTCCGCCGCGTTGCCGGGGGGCCGTCGAGGAGCCGTCGTAGATTAAAGTGCTTCCCACTTCCTTCTTCCGAGGTCGTCTTCTGCAGCGGACTTTTGCGATCGGGTCCCCTTGAAGCGAGTGGGACGGCGTGCTTCTCGCCGGGTTTGGGTCCCGAGCTTCTCCGCGTCTCAAGTGACCGGCACCGGCACGGCAGAAAAGAGGATGCTCGAGTCCTTGGCCAGAACCTGGCTCCTTCGAACCCTGTTTTGTGTGCGCGAGGTGCCGATACCCTCTAGGCGCGCTCTGCTTACGGTCTCGGTGAACCGTCGAAACCACCCCAATGCCGGTCTCAAAGATGCTCCACATGACGTCCCCAACGGCAGCGCTGGTGCTGTTGAGTTTCTCCCTACCTGTCCCACCACCCGGAGGGTCATTCAGAGGAAGGGGGTGTTTGGCTGCTTCTTGTCGACTGCAGGGTGTAATCTGGCGTTGGGGGACAAGGATAAGAAAGCGATACTAGGAGTTGGGTGGTGGCGGGGGAAGATCGGAATGGGGGTTGGGTGTTTTTGTCTTACCCTCCTTTATTAAACCTCTGGAAATGGGGATTAGCTGTAGGAGCAGCTGCCTCCCGTGAGAAGACAGAAGGATGTTAATGAAAGACCAGCTTTTCAGTTTTCTCCTCGAGTCCCCAGCTCCCCCCCACCCCCCAACGATCCCTTTTTCCCAGGCTTACAGAATCGAGCGCCTCCTTATCCGTTCCAATTTAAGCACCAGACACTATGGCATAGCATTAGCCCACTCAGCTGTGTGTGTGTGTGTGTGTGTGTGTGTGTTTGTGTGTTTGTGTGTATGTGGTTGGGGGGGGGATGGTACTTGATGAGAAATTAATCTGTGCACCTGTGTGGCATAGCTACGCAGTCCGCCGAGGGAATTTGCCGCTGCGCCCCGATAACCCAGCCACCTCCGGATCGCCGAGCCGTCGGGAAGCGACGCTCTTCAAATCCGCGCAAGGCAGCAGAAGTGCCTTCGGCTACATTCAGAGCTGTCATTCTCGCGCCGCGTGTTTTATTTTCTTCTTTTGTGACGGAAGTCTTTGGGAAGCCGATCTGATTTTTATCGCTTAAAGCTTGCGAACCCAGGTAGAGTCATCGCGGATTCATTCGTGGCTTTTCGGTTTGTTGGCTTTCCATCTTTGAAGTTGCTCGAGAGGAATTAAGAGCCGGCGTGCGCGTGTACGTGTACGGCAAGCCCGCCTTCATCGCCGGTTCGTGCTTTGGCGTAGAATCATTGACGGGTTCATTTCACATCGCTCATCGTACCGTTTTTTTTTTGCTCTCTGTCCCAACATCAGAAGTTGGACCCGTTGTCTGGAATGGGCGCACTTGGAACATGATGACAAGTTTATGTACTGCTTGGATCACTTTTTCTCAATTTGTGGGCGAGACAATGTAGGTTATCACTTAAAATATATACACACTCCGACACACACATACAGGAGGTTATGCGACGATCTTGTCTCATTAACTGGCTCCAGACCAGGAACAACTTGATGGAACTTGATGGAACCCATTCTCTCTTGCTGTTTTTTCCTTCCCCCCCCCCCAAGTCTGAATCTTTGGTTCATTAATGATGACATCATCGCTATCGTTACGCAATGGAAATTTTCTGAGAAGCCTCAGTCGAAATTCCACTTTCCCGAACCGGAATATGCTCTTCTGCCTTTTTGTTGTCGTTACCGTTTACTGCCGGCCGTCTACGTTAGACGTCTGTCTCGCACCCGGCGCTGAAAATGTCCTTGGAGTGGAATAGACAGGGTGACTGAGGTGTGGGCCGGACGAGTAGGGGGGCGAGGGGGGGACCTACTGTCTAGAAAGAACCGGAACCCAGAAATAGCAATTCTGCTCAGTAACACGGGCAAGACGTGTGCTTGCATGATGGTTTCCTTGAGTTCACACGGACTGGCTAAGAGAAACAACGTTTTTCTTTTTTCTTTTCTTTTTTTTTTTTTTTTTTTTTTTTTTTTTTTTTTTTTAATGACACACGATTGCCTTGGAATTATACCTTGTAATGGTGACACATTTTAACGCGTGTTACAGGCGGGCCTCGTCTGTAATAACCCAGAATCAGACCAAATTGCACAGCCGCAGGGAGCAGCCGGCCGCCCAGCGGTTGGAGCTGCTCTTTCTGGAACCGAAGGGCGCAGGTTCGAATCCCACCTCCCGCAGTAGCACCTTGAGCAAGGTGCTTGGCCTTAATCCTTCCTGTAAAAAGGACCCCGCTTTATAAAGGGTCACATTTTTTGTAAGTCACCTTGGAGAAAAACATGAGCTGAATGAAGAAGGATAATTATAGCCGGTCGCGTTGAAAACGGAGGCGGGGAGGGGCAGCGGCATCGATGGATGTTACGCCGCTATCACGTCTCTTTCATGTGAAGTGTCTATTGCTGGGTAAGCAAAAACACGGTTAATTAATAGTACACCCACGCGGGCGGGCGGCACCCCTCGTGGAAAAGCAAGTGTGCAGCGAGGGGAGGTAAAATCCGCAGCCGATGGACCCTCGTGGCTTTTGCCACCCGAGCTCCGGTTTAATTAATCCCGTTAATGGCCGTGCCGCACGGTGTCAGTGTGGGATTTGGGCTCTCGGAGCACAGCGAGATGGAAGCGGATGCCTTTAATCTCCCTAATTATCGAGATGAGATGATAAACTGCGCCGGAACACGCGGAGACGGGGCGGCCGGCGCACAGCGCACCTCCTTCCGGAGATCGCGGCCCCCTTTAATGGCCCCCCGTGCACCGGAACACCTTTGCTGTTATATAAGACGGGCCAGAAGTCTAATCCAGCCTTTCTCAATCAATGTATGGCACAAACCTGGCAGGATTCCTATTCTGAAGTTTAATTAACTTTAATTTTATTTTTTTAATAACCTCTTGTGTCGGGGAATTAACTTGTGGAGTGAATCACTCCAGCGGCAAAGTGTTTTCGCATTAACGTTCCGGGCTTCCGCGGCGCCGCCTTTTTCGCGGTCACGTTGGACTCTTCGCCTTCTGCCGGAACTCGCAGAGCCCACGACTTTCCGAGGTTCTTTTTGGGTTCAACGTGGAATTTTTTTCTCCTTTGCAGAGTTAAATTTCATTAAACCGTCGCTCGGCCCGGAATCCGAGAGGCGACGTTACGCGTTTCGCTCCGTACGGCGCGTTTAAGGACGCGGTAATGCTTACCGTTTCTCCTTCTTTCATCTTAAGATGAGCGCGTTTGCAGGACGGGAGGCAATTTGCACTTATTTAGAGGTGTCGGTTTGAGCTCATCCGCGCAGGGCTCGTGGGGAAGTCGAGGAGCGCACTTTGCTGCGGAAAGGTCGACGCGCAGCGGTCCCGGAGCATCGCTCCGGGTGTCGCGAACGTGTCCGCGTGAGCGCTCAGATGGCGGCGGACGCCACGGCGCAGTTGATGAGGTTAATGGTGCGAGGGAGGCGGGTGCCGGCAGGTGAGCGGCGGTTCACCGGACGAAGTGCAGAGGGGGAGACCCTGGCGGGAGGTGTGCGCTTGAACGCCGCGGTCATGTCGGAGTGAGCAGTGGCCTTTGGAATGACTGGTTCGGTACGAACGTGGGGCGAGCCTGCTGCCGGGCAGGGTGACCGGGTGCGAGAGGATGATCGCGCAAATCGGGAAAACTTGGTTAATTTATACTGGGCTTCTGGTTCTCCCCTTGCGTCGGCGCACGACTCCTCTTGGGCCCGCAGTCGGCATTCACACCGGAGCGGAATCCGTCCCTCGTCAGACAGATCCCAACACGCCGAAGACGGTCGCGTTCGGAGAGGGAGAGGAGACCGGGAAGGACGAGCCCGTGCGGAAAAGGGAGGAACGCGTGCCGGGGCGGCAGAAGGACGGCGCGACGGAGACGTGACGGAGGCGGCGCGGACCCGGCCCGTTCCTCGCCGCCGCGGCCGCCGCTCCTCTCTGCCGCTGTCAATCAGCCATTGTTGAGAGTGACACCGCCGGAGCGAGTGGCCGACTCGCTTTGTTTCTCCCTCCGACTTCCCGGGGAACAATGGGCCTGCCGTTGACGCGCTCCGCCGGCGGCGTGCAGATGGGGGCGGGAGATTTCTGAGGCCTCCGTCAATGGAAATGATTGCAAATAAATAGAGTTTAGAAGGGGGACAGGAGATAATCACCCCCTTCTCCCTGTCTTGTTTGGTGAAACGACCGAGGATGCGTCACATTCAGAAGAAAATAAAGGCATTAATTTAAGAATCGGTGCTACCTGTCCGCAGTGTCATTTTTATGCAACTGTTTTTTTATTATTATGATTATGATTATTATTTTTTTTTTTTTTTTTTGAAAATTCTGCACAGCAGCTTGGATCAGGCGCTCGTACTAGGCGCTCTGGGGCAAAAATTCACGCTTGATGTCTCGAACCCAAAAGGTTTTTTGCCCCTCGGTACTGTGAGTCTGGCTGTTTTCCTTTAGTCACATGTTTTTCACAGCAGAACCAACTTTACACTTCCTGTCACACGGACATTCTCGACCACAACCGCCGATTATGGTAAATATAATATGAGATATAAATCACAGTGAAGTGGGAGGATCAGCACTAATTATTGAGCTTTTGTGTTGAGCTACTTAAACCGTTTTACCCATTTATACGCATGTTGTCGAGTCAGACCTGACCCATAGCGACTACCCGCGTGGTCCTCACGGCAAGGGCGGGACAGAGGTGGGTTGCCAGGTCCTTCCTCTGCATGCTGGGGGAGGCACGCGCAGGGAGAAACACGGAACCTCCGTGCAACCCGAGAACTCGAACCCCAGACCCGCCAAACCGTGAGGCACCGGGCAAAGCCACCACGCACGCAACCACACCCTCCGTACAGCCAGGTAATTTTTAGCGTATCAGTTCAGATCAAGTACCTTGTTCTGGGGTACTAATGCAGGAGGTCGGGTTCGAATCTGGATCCGTCGAGCGCAACACAGCGGCCTGATCGCCCCCCCCAATCACCCACCCCAGTTTATCGCCCTTACAGTGAGATGGAGTTTTCCCGACTCGTTTGCGAGAGTTGCTCGACACCTGCTACGAGGCCCAGGCACGTTCCGGAAACAACGCGTTACTTCTGCCCTTCCATCACACTGCCGCTCCGGGTGTCGGCCGGGCCTCGCTCGATGTTCAGGGCCTACGGCGTCCCCGCGCTGACGTACGGGGGAACGTCACGTTGCCCGACGGTTGCCCTCGGTAACATGTAGATGCGATCTTTATTCTCACAGGATAGCAGTGTGGAAGTGTCAACTGACACGTGGAACGGGGGAGGTCTGGATTCCAGTCCCATCCAGAAGGCTGTGCTATATGTGCCGGATCAATCTCAAAAATCCGGATACCGACGATTTTCCGAAACGTCTTTGTCTGGTTCATGGAGCAACCTCCGTCACTGCTCTGAAAGGAGGCTCTCGCAGGCTTTCTCGCGTAATGTTCCCGCGTCTGTCGAACGAGTCGCGGGGCTCCGGGCCACATTCCCGCGTGGAAAAGCGTGCGGGAAGCGGAGACCGTATTTAGCACCAAGCGCCGCTTCCCCTACGCTTTGAGAACAGCGTGTTGCTTTCGTCTGGAAATAATGAGCCGGTGTGAACGCGGGGAGCGCAAAATCTGTTTAATAATGTAATGCCTGAAAAAAAAGTGGGGGGTGGGGACAAAATTACAATGGGTCTTCGGGGGCTGTATTCAAAAGGACTGGTTTTGACAAGGAAAGGCTGCGTGGAGTTTGGGGGGTGCAAGCCGGGATCGCGGGGCTCATCCCAGATACGTAATTAAATTTATTTATTTTTCGGACACTTCTCTCCAAAGCGACTTACATTGTCAAGCTGCTTACATCACTTACCGCTTTATACAGCAGGGTATTTTTTTACTGGAACAGTTTTAGGGTTGGTGCCTCATTCAAGAGCACTACAGCAGAAGGTGGGACTTGAACCCGGCGGTAGCGGCAACCGCTACTCCACCTGCTGGCCCTTCGCACCCATTGATTTAACTGGCAGAGCTCTCAGCGAACTGCTCGTTTCCGGGGCTCCGTCGGCACGAATTACGGAGCTGTTCTCACCGGGTTCGAGCGTTCGGCGAGGGTGGCGGAACCCGAGACGGAGCTCCCGTGCGCCTCGTGACTTGCAAACCTCGTTTTCCGCTTCGAGAGGGAAAAGGAACGCTCCCTGTCCCCCCCTCCCCCCTCCCTCGGCCTGCGTGATAAGAGCTCTGACTTTCGGCGAGCGGCGAGAACGGCGGTAATAAGTGGAGTGGCGAGTCCCCGGAGCCCAGAAGTGTTTCTCCTCCACAGAGCGCGATTCGTGCGGATGAAGGCGTCAGGGCGGGCGGGTCTTCACACCGCGTCGCGCCGCGTCCTCATCTGCCGCTATCATCGCGCGCTCGCCGGTGAACGTCGATACTCGTTTTTCGAGGTTACGTCAGAATCTGGCGCTCGTCGGTGATCAAATGATTGTGTCTTGGTTTGTGTGCAAGTCTGTGTAGAGGCTTGTGTGCGTATGTGCGTGTGTGGTTATTCTGGCAGCGCAGAGGCGCAGAGGAAAATAACACAGCGCACTTTGTGATCCGGAGAGAATGCGCGCGCGCATACACGCACGCACGCACGCACACACACACACACACAGCCTGATGCTGTTCTGTGCTCCCCACTGCGTGCTGTCTGCACACCCTTCCTTGTTACCGTTACACGCATACGAGGGTGATGCTTGCAAACATGACGTGTGGCCTCATTTCCAGGCTCTCAGCCGCAGTGAGAGGAACACACGTGCGCGCACACACACACACACACACACACACACAAACGCTGTTCCGCCCTGACCCCTGAGGATGCGCACTCTTTAGAGGACCCTGGATCCCTAGAGAGACGTCAGCCGGAGACGAGCGGAAGCCGGGGATGGAGAAGCGACAGGGATCAGAGTTATTATTTGTTTTTTTCACAGCTACTAATATTAAGCAACAGAGCAAACTGGTTTATTTAACACTTTTTTTCTAACTTGGTAAACTTTTTGTTTCGTGACCCGTGTCTAAGCAACCTCCAGCAGAGCGAACATAATTATTGTGAGGTACAGGGAGGGACAAAAAAAAGTGTAAACTGCTCTTGTTTCATTAATCTGGCAGGATGCAAAAAAACTGAGAATCCCACCTCGTTACAATGTGCAACGCTGAAAATAATGCAGAAACCGTCGCGGCATTTATTTTACCGGCACGCATCGTAATTTGTGAGAAATTGCCACGTCTTGTCCTCTCCCGATAAATAGTCCCGGCACAGAGAAGAATGAGGATAAGGATGGAGGTGAGAGACGGTGGGGCGGGGATGGTGAGGCTGGAGATGATGTTGAAGGAATGGACTAGGAGAAGGATGTATGAGGGTCGTGATGGAGTTGGAATTAGGAACTGAGCACGTGCGAAGGCAGGGATACGGTAAAGATGGAAAGGAGCTGATGCAAGAACCGATTCCGAGTTTGTCTATTTCCAGCCGTCACCTGGGATGCAATCGGGCGACTCATTTACATTTATTCGTTTTCTGACGCTTTTCTCCCGAGCAACTTGGCGTTAGCGTTACTTACAATCATTTAGCGGGTTACGCAGCTGGGTGGTTTTTACCGTATCGGTTTAGCGGAAGTACCTGCGTTAAGGGTACGGTGGTACTTCTAACCGCTGTGCCCCCTGCTGTTGACTCTGTTCTCCGAAATAAATGAAAAGAAAGAAAACGCTACAAGGAAGGTGACTGTTTTGGGGTGCAGATTAGGAAAGTCACCCATTCCATATGATTTCAAGCACTTTTAATATTTTTACCATGTTTTTTCCTGTTCTTCCTCTTTTTTTGACCCAGCCAGGGCTGTTTCTTTCCCGCTTTAGCAGGCCTGCGGAGCCACATCCCGGTTTGTGCAAGACAAAACCTGCGACGCGCAAGTCCAGCATATTCCGGCGCGTTCCAGTCCTTTCGTATACGTATCTGTAAAAAAAACAAGGTTCGCTATAAAAACAAATCGCAAGCAAAACCAGCTGTTTGGATGGAAAAAAAGAGGCTGTGTTTTGCTGGCCTGTGATGCAATGTGTTTTCATTGGGACCTGAATGTTGCCCAACAGCAAGATTTGATTTGGTGGGGGAGGTGGTGTCAGTGGGGGGGCTCTGGGAAATCAGGTTCAGGCTCCACACGTCCGATCGGCACTCCCGCGCACCCTTTGTCCGTAATCTTGCGCACTTTTCCCAGCCCGGGGATGGATTGGCGGGGGGGGGCATCACCCCCCGATTCTCTCCCCTTCTCACAGAAGGTCTTTGTTTGTTGGCGTAACCATGGCGCCACGCGGGCGAGTCGCGGCTTCATCGGACGCTTCTTCCGGGGTAATTGGTTGAGGGCGGTAGGTGGGGTAGCGGTTAGTGCAGCCACCTTGTACTCCACCTCCTGCTGTAGCGCCCTTGATCGAGGTACTTACCCTGCCTTGAACAGTACAAGGCTGCCCAGTTGTATAAATGGGTAAATCACGGTAAGTAGCGTAGCGTTTTAAGTCGGTCTCGGAGAAGGAAAGTGTCAGTTAAATCGATAAATGTACATAGGTAGCCTCGTATGGGATACAACTGACTTCTTGCGTGCTCTCGACGGGATTTATTTAAAGCGGAACCCCTGCTGGGTGGGTCTCTGAAGCTTTTCTGCCGTGTTGCCTTCATCCTGATGCACTTTAGGTCTATGAAATATCACAAGATGAGTAAATATGTCCGTGTTGCGAGACTCATTTGTTCACGCGCTCCGCAACGTTGTGATGGACGTGTTGTGCTGAATTTGGACCTGCGTTTGTTCTCCTCTGGGGTGGGGTGCGGTAGCGCAGCGGGTTTGGCCCAGTCTCGCTCTCTGGCGGGTCCGGGGTTCGAGCCCTGCTCGGGGTGCCCCGGAACAGACTGGCATCCCGTCCTGGGTGTGCCCCTTCCCCCCCAGCCCCACGCCCTGCACCGCCGGGCTAGGCTCCGGTTCACCACGACCCCGCTTGCAACAAGCGGTTTCAGCCAGCGTGCGTGATTTGTCCTCCTTTGTTTGGGGCCGACTCCACATTTTGCTTTCCTCCCTATTTCTAGCTGAAAAAGTGGTTTTTCCTTGTTTTTCCCCCTCTTTTGTAAGCCAAACTAAAGCGCGAAAGAGTGTCATGTGTTGGGTGGTGACAGATGGCAGCTGCTCCTCTGATGATGTTGCGAAAAGCCGTCTCAAACCAGGAGCCGCCAGGCGCGGACGTGATCGTAACCGGAGGCGCGGTCCAGGCTGGTGACCCCGTGACCCTACGCAGAGATGAGCGCGTGCATGGCACCTGACCCTTGCCCCCCCCCCAACCACGTTCTTCCTAATCGCATGAGGAGCCGTGTAACGTGACCACGGGCGCTCCTCGTTGTCGCAATGGCCGCCGGCCCTTTAATTGCGTGGGGGCGGAGGGGTTCGTCCCGCGGGACCGGGCCACGGCGCAGCCCAATCTTTCTCCGCGGGACCGACTCATTTCTGCAGTAATTGGACTCGTGTCCGCGCGTCTCCCCCGTGGCGCTCCTGCGCTCGGCCTGGCGGCGCGCGTGCGTGCGGTCGGATGCGGAGGCCGCGGCTGCGCCGGTCACGGGCGGACAGAAGCGGAAAAGGATTTATTTTTTTAAACTTCACTTTGCCTTCGCGTGTGTATTTCTACGCGTGCGTTTGTGCGCACCCCGAGCGTTGCAGCTCCGTCGAATTATGGAGCACGTGCGTTTGTGCGTGCCGGCCCTCTCGTTTCGGCTCCGTGATGATTTTGTACCGCCGGCCGATAGTGTGCGTAACGCGATGACCGAAGTGTGCGTTTGAAAGCCACGCACTCCGGCGAGTGGGTCTAAATCACGGTCTGTGGTCATCTGGGTCACACACATCACACGTCTCGTCACACACAGTCCAGTGAGCTGTCACCGTTTAATGCTCCGTCTGGGCCATCCTGCATACATGCCTGGCACCTTAACCGCTGTGGAGAGCGTAGCAAGAGGGAACCGCGGCGGGCTTGGCGGTTAGAGCTGCCGCCTCTCAGCCGACGGACCCGGGTTTGATTCCCACCTCCTGCTGTGGTACCCTTGGTTAAGGCGCTTACCATGAACTGATATAGTAAAAATTACCCAGCTGTATAAATGGGTAAATCACTGTAAGTCCCTTTTAAACCAAGAATCGGGTAAATGAAAAATGATAATATACTAATGATAAAGAAAGAATTCAGTGTTGTTTATTAATGCGTATGACGGAAGAGTAAAAAGCCAAAAAGTGAGGGATGTCAACCGGTTACCGCTTGGGCATCGCCCAATTCGATGCTCCAGTCACATGACCAGATGCTTGGAGCTGATTGGCTGACAAGGAGAGCCGGTTCTTTCTATGCCGAGGAAGCGGCTCTGGAACCCATCTGCTCTGGCCGCCTGCCACGCCACTTTTCCTTCAGGCCCCGGCGCATCCGTTCAGAGCAGTTTAAAACTGGGGCTGCAAGCCGGAACTGCCCCTCCGTGGGCGTACGGGGGCATCGCTGGTGGCGCTGCGCGAGCCCTTCGCACGGCCCGGTGTCTCACGCTCGCACTTTCGTGTTGCCAGGATACAGAGGTTAAGTTATATATTCCACCCCCCGCCGACTTTCCGAAGACAAAGGGGAACGCAGTGACTCGGGAGGCCCATTGTGTTCAGCGAGCCTCGTGTATCTTCATAGCTGTCGTGGGAATAATATAAGTTGGAGACTTATTCATACATACATAAATGTATCAATTTAGCTGAGGCTTGATCAAGGGTACTACAGCAGGAGGTGGGAACCTCTCAGCGGTTCAAATACTTCTCTGAAAGTAAAGCGGTGTAAAGGACAGCTGTAAAGGCGTTGCTTTTGCGGCTGGACCTTGGGGAGTTTTGCTTCACGTAGCAGAGCGGAGGATCGGTGCCATGGCTGGGGGACCCTTAGCTGACACAACTACGGGTGGCAGAGATCCAGCTTCGAATACCGCCTCCTGCCACAGTTGATCGAGGTACCCTGAATCGATGCGGCGAAAATGACGTAAAATCGGAGCCGGTTTCTTTGGAGAAACGCGTCGAACGTGAACGCAAACGGCACTTCGCGGGGAGATCGTGCGATCGGCTGTTCGCGGGCGAGCGGGACGGTGCCGTTCGACAGCGGAGTTTGCCGTCGGAGCCCTCGCCGTGGAATTCCGGCCCGGGTGGCTCGAGGGGGTGGGAGGGAGCGCGGGCTGTTCGAGCTGCCTGTTATCACCTTCACTTGAGGCCCTTGTCCTCATTAATCGCACGCATACGCCGCACTCGGACACCTCTCCCGACCGCAGGAGGACCGCCTCTCGTGCGCTGGATTGGTTTATGTAATCGCTCTCTCGGCTGACCCGCCGCCGAATGGCCGCCGCTCGAGCGGCAGAAATTGCCGTTTCCCCCGGTGCAGAAGCGCTGAAGAACCCTAGAGCCGGTGCCGTCCGTGGATCAGGGCCATCTCCGCGTTCGGTGGAGTACGCGCCCTCCCACGCTCGGAGGCGACACGTCACGGTGGCCGCACTCTCCGATAATGACCGACGGTGGGTACGCGCTGCCCCTGTGCGCCGCAGCGGGTACATTCGCATCCAACACGGTACAGAGCGTACGCCGTCAGCCAGCACTCTGTAGAGCACGCACTCGGCGGACACGACGCGGAGCGTTTGCCCACGGCTCACGCTCCAGGGGGAGCGCACCCCACGTTAATGCGTCACGGCTCGATGGATGGCCTCGGCACATCGAGCACTTTGATTTATGGTCCAAAGGCATCGGATGGTCCGCTCTTCGTTTTTCTCCGTTGACCTCCTGTAGCTGTCCAACACTCTGGGTGTATATCTATGAAGATTCTCAATCATCCAGGTCATGGCATATCAAAAAAAAAAAAAAAAAGCTAAAACAAAGGCAACTGGACTTGCATGAGTTTTCTTGAATACGTTTCACCGCTCATCCAAGTGGCTTCTTCAGTTCTAAAAGACTGGTGGGGAGTTTTGGTTTTAAACTTGGAACATCTATGGGTGGAGCCCATTTGAGACTCACAAGACTGGGGTCTGTTAACAACCCAATAATCACCTGCCAATTGGAGGATGTTAATGAAATTAACCTGGGTGGTGTCCTGTTTTTCTACAATTAGAAGTACTTAACGACCCATTAATGGCCAGAACCACCAGACCCAAGGTGTAAATAGGTGGGAAACCTTTTGGGGACAGATGCTAAAACTGTATTGTATGTGGTTTTAGAAACACTCTGATTATGGCCTACAAAACCTGGATCTACCTACAGAAAATAACAGCTTTATAGACCTCAGTTGGAGCACTATGCTCCTCTACCTCTAGTCACTTGGTGGTCCCACTCGCTAGGCGTCCAACATCGGAAAGCCATAGAATTTCTTGTATTTGGCTGCGTTGTGGTGCAAGGAGCTCCCTCTGTCCCTCGGAGCTGCTGAATCCTCGTCAACGTTCAAGAATGGTATCAAAACACATCTCTTCTGGACTCGTTTCTTTCCTGACCTCCTAACTGCTCCATCAACTTGTACCACAACATCTGTCGCCATCATCTTTGTATTTCCATCAATTCTACATGCAGCTTCTTGCGTAATGTGTTTTGCGCAACGGCGACGGTTACATGTCTATATCTACAGCTCTTTGTTGTACATCCACTTTTATTTTGTCTCAGTCGTTCGTCACTTTGGAGAAAGGTGTCTTCGAAACGAATAAATGTGCACGTGGGTCGCGGACATTGCGGTCCCTCAATCTGCGCTCATACCGGGATGCCTGAGCACATATCCAACATCCATTGTGGTCCCCGTCAAGAAGAAGACGCTCAAGGTCAGTTTTCTTGTCCCCAGTAAAGCGGAGGCAGTTTTGAAGAGGTGCTGCTCTTCCTCCCTTCCACTTGCAGCAATTCAAGGGCGTGATGGGAAGGTGCAGCGACGTTGATGCGGCACGGCGAGCGCCCCGCGTGTTCGCGGAAAACGGCGTCGACCGGATTAATAATTAAAAGATTACTTTGGATGCGACGCGTCAGAGATGGAGGCGCTGCCCTCGGAAGACATCTTTTAATAAGAGGGAACACATTCTTCTTCTTCACAATGAACTCTCCCCCCTCCCGTTCCGCGTGTGTTCTTGCACGGCGACGACGGCCCGCTTTGGGTGCCGGTTGCGCCGCAACGGCGGCAAACAAATCCTATCATCTTTGTGCTTTTAAAAACATCTGTGTTAATCCCCAGACGGGGGCCACGCTAGAGCGTGCTCCTCCCGTTCCGGGTGGGGCGGGCGGTTTGTTTGCGTACGGGAGCAGTCGGCCCTGGCCGCTAACGCGCCCCCGCGCTCGTCAAACGTAGCTTCATTAATTTGCCTGATGGTCTTTGATTTGCTGGGCATTACTAACTCGCATTAAGACACGTATTTCTGAGCTTTTACTTAATGATGCGTCTGGAACCGAAGCAATTAAACAGCGGCGTAAAATGCTCAAAGCCGCCCCTTAATCGCGTTGTTGAGGAACACTTTCGCCAGTGCGGAAAAACAAGTTTGCAATCTGCGCCTCGAAGTGCCGGGGCTTGCCGGAGAGAGGCGCTGTTACGGCAGTCGGGGGGGGAGACGCGCGGCATCGTGGCCATATCCAGTAGCGCTCGCTTAGGGTTATGACGGCCTCACCGACTCTGCACTTGATGATCCTCATTCCAGGATCCTTCTTCAGATTTCCATTTATTCATTTATCTGATGCTTTTTTCCAAAGCTACTGGCAATGTTCATCTAGTAACAATTATTTACCCATTTGTACACCTCAGTAATTTTTACCAGAGCAATTTAGGGTAAATACCTTGCTCAAGGGTACTACAGCCAGAGGTGAGATTCAAACCCGCAACCCCTGGGGCCAAAGGCAGCGGCTCTAATTACTACACTACCAGCTGTTTTTACATCATGTTCACATTTCTTACTTTAGTGGACGCTTTCATCCAAAGCTACTTACAGTTATTGTTAACTGGTTTTTAGCCGACACCCCTGCGTGAGGTGACCTGCAGTGCTAGTGTGCGGCAAACTACCTAGAGTCATTCCCAAATTTATACAGCAGCATAATGTAGCACACACAAACTATGAGCAATTTAGAGTCCTCAACTCATGTCATTGACTGTGGGAGGAAACCAGAGCATCCAGAAGAGAACGCGCACGCTCCACGCAGACTGAGCCGGCTTTAAACAAATCTTCTTTTTTTTTTTTCTCTGCTTCCGTCCTGTCAAACTGTGAACCACCTGGTCTGGTTGTCTTACCGCCCCGGATTTAACCGTCTTTCCGAGCTCTTGGCGTTGAGCTGGAGAACGTGGACTCGAACAATGAGTTGAAAAACTTTGCCTTACCGCATAACGCACTTGCCGGGTTCTTTGCAACCCAGCGTCGCTCTGGATGTGTCGCTATGCCATTCCTTCATGGATCAAATGAATAAAATGTTGCCGCAGTGTCTCCGTGGTGTGGCTTAAATGCTGCGGTCTGGCTGGGCTGCGCAGCGCTTAGGGATGTCCAGGAATGCTATTGCTGGCTTCTCCCTCGCGGGGATTTAGAAAAGCCAAATGGGTTGTTTCTTTTTCTTTTTTTTTTTTTTTTTTTTTATGCAACTGAGCCTGACGTGTGTCTTGAAGGATCTGCTGTATCCTGCACTTGGATCTGGAAAGGAGGGACTTAAACAGGCAATGGGGACATTTTAAGCTGCATGTTAATATATATATAAACCCCCCCATTCTCACTTCATTTGTCATGAATACTTCGACGCTGACATTTACCAGTTTATGGCGGGAGAAAATTTGTCTGCGTCTCCATGTATGAATTTCTGTTCGGAATGAAATCTATTCATTCTGATGTTCGAAATATATATATATATTTTTTTGGTTGTTTGTCTCCAGTGCTCCCCAGTGAAAGAGCGTTGGAAAAAAATCAAGTTTATTTCTTACATATGCTGGCACTTGAAATAAAACTTTGAATAGTTATAGTGTACTTAGAAGGGCAGGAAGTCTTTAATGAGATGGACTTGTAATACGAAGGTTGGTATTAAAAATCCGAGAAGGAACCTTGTTGCCGCTCCCTTGGGCGAGGTACTTAACGCTGAATTGCTCGCATAAAGCATCTCACTACAGAAATGAGTAAAATTCTTTTTTTGGAGTAAAAGAATTGACAAGAAATACTATGTTTATGTTTATATTCTGGTCGTACGTGAATAGATTTAAAAAAAAAAAAAGAAAACAAAAAGAGGTCTCTGTTCTTCATATATGTGTTTCAGTAGATCCTGTGAATGATCATTAGATTCAAAGAGGCTACAAGATATGCAGATTTATGTAAATGATCTTTGGATGGGCTCGTTGTCCTCCCCGGTGCTCAGGGTCTTCCCTGGATGGGAATCAGAACGCTCTTCTGTCCCAGAGAGCCAACTCTGCTGCCGCCGTGAACCATCTCAGCGCGGCGTTCCAGGGCGCGAAGCAGCAACTGACCTCCTCGGGAGGAGTTGTCAGGCTCACCTGCTGTCCAAGTACCCAGCTGGTTCGTATCTCCACCTACAGCTGTCTTGCACTCAGCTGAAATGATCGTAGAGGTTGTTTTTGGACGAGATTATTTAGTTCGGGCAAAATAATGTGCGAGAAAGTGAGAAGATACCTGAAAGTTTGTCGGTTCGGATCCCTTGAGCGGCCAAGCGCACAGGTTTTACCTGGTTCTGTACCACAGATATGTACAGTACATTTCCCTGAAGCTTTTGGGATTAGGTACCTTGCTCTAAGCAAATGATAGTAGAGTGTGTTTAGGAAACCTGCATTGCTATTGCTACCATCTAATTTACATTCCTACATGTATCTCACAGCAGATGAAGGGCCTTAAATACATACACGATTGTTAAAGAATGCTTGGTTTTTCCGAGACCGTTTTTTTACACGTTAAATGAATAGATGCCTATAGAACTGTTACAAAATACAAAGGTGGCCATGACAAATGGTGTAATTTTAAGCAAGGTTATGGAGCTGTTAGAAGATGAGGAGAGAACTGGGTCTGAAAGGGAAGCATTTCGAGATCCATCCAATGTTGAAAAGGATTCAGCAGCTCCGAGGGACAAAGGGAGGTTTTCTGCTTCTTCAAAGTTAAAATCAAGAACCTATAGATTTTTGATTTTGAACTCTGTGTGAGAGGGTTCACCAAGTGTCCAGCGGTAGAAGAGCCAAGTGCTTTTACTGGGGTCTAGGAAGTGCTCAGGTGTTGCACATAGAGGGAGCAGAATGTTTGACCATCTTCTAGGCCATAACCAGAGTGCTGAACTCAGTACTACTGTGGTATGGTGGCACACAAGTAATGCTGCTGTCTCGCAGCGCCTGGGTGATGTGAGAGAATGTGGGTTCGGTCCCTGCTTAGTCTGTGTGGAGTTTGCATGTTCTCCCTGTCTCTGCGTGGGTTTTCTCTGGGTGCTCTTGACTGTGGGAGGAAACCAGAGCACCTGGAGGAAAGTGCTGTTCAGGTTCACCCATAGTGTGTGAGTGTCACAGAGAGAGTGTGTTTCACTGATGTATGGATGAGTGATGCATTGTAAGTAGTGTATCTAGCAGTGTAAGTTACCATGGTGAATAAGGTGTTCGGGCTAATAACACTACATAGAGTTCATTGGAAGTTGCTTTAGAGAAAAGCATCTGCTAAATAAATAAATGTAATGTAATACAAGCAGCTGCAGGAAGACAGTGGAGAGAAACGAGGAGGGGAGACACACGGGAAGGCTTTGGCAGGTCAAACATAACTCGTGTCACGGCATTCCCGATGATTTCTGTGCTTTTTCACCCGGTGTCGTATTCACACACTTCAGACAAATCGCACGTCTAAGGGCTGAAACCAGAAATGTGGAAAGCAAAGTACCGACATGCGTGTTCTTTAACCACACGCTGTAGAGCTCTAACCCTTGGCCCACACAAAGCACAAATGAAAGGGTTATAAGTAATGCCTTCCTTGCCATGTTGGTATTTTTTAGTGTCCTGCTGCTGAGACAGATTGAGCAGAGATGTTGCTGGAGAGCCCTCGGCCCCAGTGCTTCAGCCCTTTCCTCCTGCTGCGGGTGCGATAAATTCAGCGTGTTTTTACTGGATGTCAGACACGAGACGAGCGAGCTGTGGCCGCAGCGGGTTTCCCACGACCGCAGGTTTCTCTTGTAAAAACAGCCGAGTTGCTCCGAAAGGGTGCCGTCGCGTGTTAACGTTTGCATTTTGGAAATTTATACGAGGAGCTGACGGTAGCTGTCAGCTTGTTTCTGTAGCGGAGTGAAATTTCTTTTGCGTTGTGCTCTACTTCGAGTTGTTGAGTTCTAGCCAGGTGCTGATGTTATTATGCGAGTGCCGATACTTTCCAGTGCTGCGGAAAGTCTGTTTTCACCTTCTCGTAAAAGTTGCAGACCACTTTCGTAGCAGAAGGCATTTCATCCGAATGCACCGGTCACTTTCTTATGTACTCCCTGCTCGTACCTGGAGGGACCTGCTTTTCCTCTACAACAGCATGGATCCAGCAACAAAGCGCCGGACACATTCCTCAGGGTTCTTGGTCCATGCTGGTTTGACGGCTTCGCACGATTTCTGCAGATTCCTTGGCGGCTCATTTATTCCGCTAGCATTTTGTTCCACCTCATCCCGAAGATGCTGTAGTGGTTTAGAGGTGGGGGCTATGTGGGACGCTGGAGTAAAGTAAAGGCATCGTCATGTTTGCGGAACCATCCTGAGATGTTCTAAGATGGCGCGTCGTCCTGCCGAAAGTAAGGCTATGAAGGAACGTGAAGGAACGCAGCACCTCCTCCACCGTTCTGTAACTCACAGGTATACCTATTAAAGTGGCCAGTGAGTGTAGATGTTTGGTTTTTTTCTTTTTTTTTTTTTTGGTTTTGGATGTCTCTCGATGAGCAGCTTTAAGGATCTTGTGTGGATTATGTGAAAGGGCAGGTTGCGCCACAACTCATTTTGAACATCTGCATCGAGTTGTGCAAACTTGACACTTATCCGTCGTGGTGCAGACGTGCTCTCCAAAGCCGAGGAGGCCCGTCCGGTTTAAGGGTCGCAAATTTAATTCCCGTCAATGGAGGCGAAAAACTGATTGCTCCTCCACCCCGTTGCCTGCAACGTGTTGGGAAGTCGGCCCGGATACTAAGATTTGGCTCCCGCCTATTATGACGTTACCAAAAATATTCTACCTGGCCCCCCAGCAGAACGCTCACTTTGTCCAACAGGAACCCAAATAGATATATATATGGATGGATGAATATTACAGAAGCAGACTGGTTGCAAAAAGGTAGCACTGTCAGCTTAGTACCACTGGGACACTAAGAGGTCAGTAACATCCCAGCAGAGAGGACTCATTATAGAGCCTAATGGCTGTTGGCACGAGTGACCTCCGGTAGCTCCGTGGAACAGCATAGCGGAGCATAACGACATTGTCTGCCGTGGCACGTGATGTCTGATTTCTCGCTTCGCCGACCGTCTTTTCTCTCTGAATTGTTGAGCGCGTGAGTTTGCGAGAGGTCCCGTGAAAGAACCGCGTCGGCGCCTTGTCATCTGCCCCGCAGCGTAAGTGGCATTAATAGGGGAATAACAAGGCTCTTATTTTCCTTTACAAAAAACGGTTAGAAAGCTCAATTTGACTCGAAACGATTGGTTTTGTCGTTCCGCGTCAGCGCGGGAAGAGACAGTTCCCAATCGATATGTGTTTCTGTTGGGAGGCTCGGGGCCCACCGGAGTCCTGGCTCCACGGTGCCGGAACCGTGCCTGGAAGGGATAAACCTGCCGGCTTTATTTACTCTTTTATTCATTCATTCCCCCGAACAGAGGACACTTATAATGAGGTTTAACCTGTGGTTGATTTGGGTCAGAGGTGACCGCTTCAGCCCTGGAGAGTCTCAGGCCTACCGGTTTCAGAGCACATTTTAATTAGCGTTGCATTTCCAGCTGAAACGCACGTGGAAGAGATGGGGAACGTCGAAACCCCGCACGCCCTGCGCTCTCAAATAGAGTTGCCGACCCCTGATTTTGGCAGCGCGGTTTAGGAAGACAAATGTGTAGTTAAGCACGTGTGTCAGCGATCGGCGGCGTCTCGCTCGGGTCTTCGCCCGGTGATCCTCCGGCTCGGGCGAACGCGCCGCCCCGTGGCACCGTTCCCAGGAGTCCTTTCTCTGGCTGTGACATATTTAAACCGCACCTCTATAAAAAGAACCACGGCCCAGTTTGCTCGAGCGGAGACTCTTGCTACCGCTCCTTGGCCGGAGAAAGCGTTCACTCGTGGTCAGCAGGGAAATCCTGGACTTTGAGCTGTTGCAGTTTTCCTGAACTAAGTGCTGCTCTTGAGGAAATGGGGACTTGCGTATGGAGACGTGTATAGCTTGGGGGGGGGGGGTCTTCTGAAGGGATGACAAGCTGTCGCACCACCAGAAGGCCCCCGGTGTAGATGGCTCTGATTTAAATGCGGCCGAAAGCGGAGGCAGCAGGTGGCGTAGCGGATAGAGCCGCTGCCCTTGCGCTCGAAGGACCGCGGTTTGAATCCGCCCTCCTGCCGTAGCTCCCTTGAACCCGGTATTTTCGCGTGAATCCGCGAACGTAGCTCGATGCTGCAGGTTTGCTTCGGAGGAAAGCGTCCAGCTAATAAACGGATGTAGGCTTACGGGCAACCTGAGGAAGAGCAGCAGGACAAAAGTGAGTCGTGGAGGTGGCGGCGCCTCGTTGAGAGCAGGCTGCGCTCGCGAGCGTTCATTCTGACAACGTTAAACAATAATCAAGGGCGTCTCTCTGGTCCGCCACTCCCATGATGAAGCCTAATTTGATTATAATAACAAATAATATGCAATGCTGCCAGGTCTGCTCTGCAGTTTTCCCAGGGAACCGGGTTCATTTTGAGGAGTAGTCGGTAGTTATTTCAGCTTAATGCTCTAACAGATGAAATACTGCTGTAATAAACTGAAATAAAGAATAACAGCAGCAATAATATTGCATTTCGGAATCAATATTTTTCTGTCAACGGTTTACATTAATACAAGCTCGAATCTCGTTCCCTTCATCTCAGAGGCTGTACATCACTCTCAAACAAGCCATACACTCCCAGGGTTGGCTTGATGTATGTCTTATTAAAGATCTCATATGAGTGATGCCACCTGCTTCATATCTTTTCACCATATGCAAATGATTTGTACGCCTTTTTCATACAGTATTTTACGCTTTTTTCGAACACTTCTGCAGACGATTAGCTACGAACAGGCAGGCTTCTGATTGGCTACATTATCCTACTCTCCCATGCTTCTGATTGGTTACATCATTCCTCTCTCATCTAAGCATCTGATTGGCTGCATGATCATGCCGATGTCATGCGTGCGCCAAGGTGGCGGTGTCGCGAGGCAGGCTTCTGATTGGCTACGTTATCCTACTCTCGCATGCTTCTGATTGGTTACATCATTCCTCTCTCATCTAAGCATCTGATTGGCTACACGATCATGCCGATGTCATGCGTCGCGTCGCTGTCAATCACGCTTCAGACTGGCTGCGAGCCCGTCTCGGCAGGCGTCGGATCGGCGCGCCAAAATTTTTGCAGGAGGTGTGCGAAAGCAGCAGGAGCTGGGTGCTGCAGCAGTCACGTCGGAGGCGAGTGCGTCACAAGTGTTGCGTCCCTCACAGCATCCCGCTTCGGTCGCTCTGCGCCAGAAGTCAAAGAAGCGACGCCCTTCCATCTGATCCGTCTGCCGTTCGTTCTGGAAATCATCCTTTTTTGCCCATCTTTTGTACCCCTCACATACCTTATTTGGCCGCGCGCACGAACGCTCCGTCACGCAGGGGGACGACGCGGCAGCGGCGCAAATACACCCAAATGGCTGCATACTCGCACAATAGGGCCGCCGCCGCACAGCATCCTAATGCTGGACACTGTAGTACAGTGAAAGGACACAAAGCATAAATGCGTCCTAGTGTGTCCTCCCCCTCCGACGCCTCCGCGCCGTCAGACTTATTCAACATGTTTTGCCTGGCTGCGCATTCATTACTCGGTTAAAGAATCATCCCCTTTATTCGGTCGGAGTAAACAGATATGTTTCCTTGGAAACCGATTGTTAGATCGTCAGGGCATCTTTGTCGCCGGGTACTTGGCACATCCAGCCTGCCTTCGCCCCGGAACGCGGTCGCCGTACAGCGGGGCAAATCGGTCGCCCGTTAACAGCGAGCCGAACTCTGCGGCCCGACGTCGAAAGGAGGGGGCCGTTAGGTCGCAAGCGGCGGCGTGTTGCGGTTGCGTGTGTTTCCTGTGATTTGGGATCAGCGGTCGCGCCGCGGCCGCTCGAGAAGCGCCCGGCGAAACCGGTCCGTCCACCGTTACAAGTGCAGGCACGCGCGGTTCGGGCCGCGGTTCTTTCCAGAGACGCGGCGGGCGGATTTATAGGAGCAAATGCGAGCCGGTCCCCCGGGTGGCTGCGGCAAGAGAAACAAACCGAAGGAGTACGCGGAACGACGTGCTCGACCCCCCTCCGCTTCCTCCGGGGCGGAAGACTCGCCGTTTTGGAGCCAATTTTGATTCTGCCGGGTCGCATGGGAGCGAGCAGGAATTCCACTTTGAAACGATTACACGCGTGGCGTTACGCCACCTTCTCCGGAGCATATTTATTAGCGCGGCTCCGCTCCCATGCAGATGTTCGGCAGTCGGGGTTCCACAGCGCGATTCTCCTGAAATGGGATATTCCTTATAAAATTGAGACCTCTCGGCAGATGTGAAATGCGATTACCTCGAGAGAATTGGAAATATATTGGAATTTTGTCTCTGTCCTTTGTCAGCGGTGGGCGGAGCCTCCCATTCATTCGCCTTTCCGATGGAGAACCGAGGCTTCTGCTCCGTGGAGAGAATTGCGTTGAATCTTCTTGCCTATTTTTTTTTTTTTTTTTTTTTAAGCCCAGTGCCCTCATTTCCTGTCAGCTGTCTGTCATCTCCCGTTTCGCTGCTGCCACTCACGGCGTTTCGCGGAGGCGGGATTGTTTACAGAGGAGCGGTCCGGGCGTCGCGGCAAATTACGGCCCACGTCGCGGAACGCTCACGAAAAGTTAACGAATACGGAAGCTCGGCTGGTGGGTCGGCGGGGCGTTCGGCGCGTTTCTCTCCTCCTTGGGCCCGCGCGTGCTCTTTACCATCCCCGCAACCCCCTTGTCACGGCGGGTTAAGCCCCCGATGGTCGATCCTCCCGCCGGGAGTCATTACGTGGCCCCCTTTCCGTCCGGCCGGAGGTGCCCCGTGCGCTCCGCAGCCCGGCGCAGAGGAACTTTCTTCATTTAGTCGACAAGCTCTTGACAGAAACACTTGAAAATGTTTGCGTGTCTGAATGTCATTGATGCGCTGTCTGTCTTGAAAATCACAGTGAAATTGTACGCGAGCAAGAGGACTCCTCCACCGGTCCAGAGGGTGTTGTGTAAAGCAAACCTGCGTAATATATATGTACTTGTGTGTGTGAGTGTTTTTTATCCTCGCATGTGCCTGTGTCCCGCTTCACAAGCGCAACGGGCGACCCCAAAGCGTGACGGTTTTATTGGGTGATCGGCCACACTTTCACGCCACCCAGAGAGCCATAGGCGGCCGTGCTCCAGCTCCGTGCGCGTCGACTGAAAAGGCCCATTGTGGCGCTCATAGACTTCGGCGCAGTGTTTCGCTCTTCCATTTCGGTCAAGCGCGCTCCAGCTCAGCGTAAGCTCTGCGAAGCACCGGTCACCTGTCAGGGCTTCGCACGTTGGAAAAAAACACTTGCGATTTTCTTAAAGCTCTAGAAATCATAGAAGGCGTTCCAGGAATCTGCACCCCGGTACATACAGGACCTGATCGCTCCCTAGACCCGAGCAAGAACGCTGTGCTCTCACACCTTGAGCCGCTCGGTGGGCCCACTCGAAAGGAGGCCAAAACCGAAAATCCGCAGGTCCTCTGTTTTGCCGCCTCCGTCCCTCAGAGCTGCTGGATCCCTCACAACCTTGACAAAGGGTCCCAAACACATCTTTCAGAGCCACTTCTCCCCGGATTTCCTAACAAGTCTATTTGCCGCTACTCGTGTAAACATGGCACTGCTGGGCAAACTGACTGTTTCGACAATGTCTGTATCTGAAGCTTTTGTGCTGTGAAATGTACATTTGTTTACGCTGAGTTTCATGTTGCTTTGGAGAAAAGCGTCTGCTAAACGAATCAATGTATACGTCATCGGTTTTGCGTGGTTCCAGTTTGGGGGAAAGCCCAATGTTCTGTTAAAAACAGCAAAAAGCCCCTTCTTGGGAAAACTTTTTTTTGTTTGGTTTAGTTTCGTTCGCTTGCTGTAGTTGTTGTTGTTTTCCGTTCCTACATCCATATTGCTGTGTGTGGACGCTGTTCTGACAGCACTCATTGTTCAGAATGAGACAGCAGACCTTCAGCCCTGGGAGTCACTGTGCCTCATGAAAGTCAAACACCTCGACTGTCTCTGTCTCCCACCGGGCCGCTCGGTGAAAAACTGCGACAGATAGGCGTCGCGGGTAGAGCTCGCTCCGCGGTCGACATCCATCCGGCCCCAGCGTGAGCGATACCCGGCCCTATTAATAACCGCTGGAGGGGATGCCGGTCCATCACAGGACAGCCACACACACACTTTCTCACACTGCAGGCAATTCCAGAGTGTTCGGTTCACCTGAAACGCATGTCTTCGGACAGACCGAACGGGGATCGAGCTCAAGTCGGGGGTAATAAGTCCGTAAAGCCGCCGGGCATGGAACGAGGCGGGAGCGTTCGTGAGCCTCAACGTTAGAATAATTTATACAGTCAATAAATAAAAGAATGTGGACGCGATCCCGAGGTTAGCCAGCCGTTGTGCCGAGGCGAGCGTAATTAAGACGCCGCGACAATGACAAGAAGATGGCACGGGGACGCGTTGGAGCCACGAGGGCCCGAAGGGAGCGAAGTTGAATTACGCCGAATTATAGCTTCAGAGAAAGGTTACCTGAGGTGCCAGCTTGGAGAGATGAGTTTTTAGTCTTCGGCAAAAGGAGGTGATGGAGTCCGCTACTCTCGGT
Source organism: Scleropages formosus (assembly GCF_900964775.1). Classification (NCBI taxonomy): domain Eukaryota; kingdom Metazoa; phylum Chordata; class Actinopteri; order Osteoglossiformes; family Osteoglossidae; genus Scleropages; species Scleropages formosus. Next base: position 2,413,631 of record NC_041810.1, on the reverse strand, counting down.
GAGGGGAATTGGCTTAGTTCCTTAGGGTGGCAAATGGATAATTAGGTCAGCCAATAGTGGTACAACACACATCTTTGCTGTAATCTCTTCCTGCGTTATTTTGTGTCAAACCATTTCTGCGCGCCCTGCGGCTGCGGAGCCCGCGTCACCTATTAAAGTAAAACAAAAAGGATGATGATTTTTCACAATGATCACAAATCGCTTCCGGTGACGGGCTCATAGTGGAGGTCTTCAAAAGCCGTGTCCCTCGTGGAAATGTCAGGAGTGACACTTTGATGAGGATGCAAAAAGCTTCCCAGAAAGGATGGCTGGGCTTGGGCTTGGGGGTTGTGGTTACAAGCTATGGCTGGGGATAGGGTTAGGGTTAGGGGTTACGGTTAGGGTTAGGGATATGGTTAGCCGTTAGGGTTAGGGATATGGTTAGGGGTTAGGGTTAGGGATATGGTTAGGGATATAATTAGGGTTAGGGGTTACGGTTAGGGATATGGTTAGGGGTTAGGGTTAGGGATATGGTTAGGGGTTAGGGTTAGGGATATGGTTAGGGATATAATTAGGGTTAGGGGTTAGGGTTAGGGATATGGTTAGAGGTTAGGGTTAGGGGTTAGGGGTTAGGATTAGGGTTAGGGATATGGTTAAGGATATACTTAGGGTTAGGGATATGGTTAGGGTTAGGGTTAGGATTTGAGGCATTTTCCTGCCCAATAACAGTATGATGGGGAAACGCAGGTGTCACTTGCTCCCCAACAACCCAACCAACGGTGAAAAAAATACAATATAAAGACCGAAAAAATGTGGGCGTCTTTGACAATCCTGAACCCAAATGTGAATAATACCAGCACCCGGCGTACCAGCGAAATACGCGATACCGTTACCGTGTTACGTGGGTGGGGGGCACCGGCTCGGCACGACGTCAAAGCGCCGGGCCCTTCCTCGTAGGGTGGCGGCGGACGTTATCTCCCGAAGAAACTACAGCTCCGGCCCGTCTCGCCTCGCTCCTCCTGCCGGCACTTTATGCAGATGAGGGAAAGCTAATAACATCTGCGTTGTGATGGATGCGCGGAGCGGCGTATCGACAGCGAGACGGACTGCGGGCGAGCTCTGCTTTCAGACGGCGAAGTTTCCTCCCGTCGAGCCGCTTCTTATAAAAGATCTCTTGCTCTCCTCGTATGTATTTTCAATTCGCTTTCTAGCCGGAGCTCATTTAGACGGATGGGTATTTTTAGTTGGCGCCTGCGTGCGGGATCCTCTGAACGCCGGCTGCCTCGCGTTCCGTCGTGTCGGGCTGCGCGCGGCCCGACTTCGCGTTCCTTCCTCGCTCCGCAGATCGTTGCCGTCGAGGCTTCGACGCGGCCGCCCCCGAAGCGCGTCGCGGCGCGGCGCTCCGCCGGTTTGTTTTGTTCGGAACAATTCAAGTTGTCCGCTCGGCCTTCCCAGCCACCTTAATTGATATTGATTAGCTAATCTACTCCCTTGCGATTTAAAAAAAGAAAAAAAAAAGCCCTCGTCGTCCTTCTGTAAAAGAGAACTCGTCTTCAGCACCTATTTTTGTCGACTGTGGTTAAAACGGGGCACGTTGTTCACGGCGAAGAGGATTGTGGGTCCAGTTGTCGTCGGCGAGTTTTCTTTTGCGATGTGATGTGTTTTTTTTTTTTTTTTTTTTAAAGTCATCTCCAGAAGTTAACTTCTTTTCTTAGAATAGGAGGAATGACACTTCAGTAGAAACAGAGGCCATTTACAAGGGAGTGTAAAATATTGTTTTAAGAATTTCCAGAAAAGTCATCCTTTTTGCTTCAGTTAATGCGCTCGTGGTGGAACGGCAGACATAAAGCGGGTACGGTAATAAGGTTATACCACCATTATGACAGAGACCGTCATTTATATTGATGTGTGATCCTTCACATTTCCTCAGTGATGTCACATGTTGCGGTCGCATCAATTTTCCGGTGTATTCGTCGAGACCTCTTCATGGCTCTTTTTCCTTTTTTTTTTCCTTTATTTCACTCTGCCGGGTCATTGGCTACTAAAATTCTCATTCCTAATGACGCTTCATAAACTGGCAATCTCTGCAGGCGAGAACCCGGGGGACAGAACAGATTATAGCAGCCATATCTCATAGAGATCAAAAAGTAATATTAGGCTATTAGGTGGATTACCTTCAACATTTGCATTATGAGTCAAGTGATATTTAAATGCCGGTTTGTTTTAAATATTTTCTCTGATCAACTTTTACGGGAAGTAAATATTTTGCTACTGTTTTAGGGAATGACGGCCTGATTAATACACGCCTTTTATTTTGAAGCTGATGCCTTTAAGACAACAAAGAATACAAGGAATGTTCTATTTTACTTATTTTTGTTATTTACTGGAGAATTTTAGGGTAAATTCATTTATGAAGGGTATTAAAGCAGGAGGGGGATTCAAACTTTATAATGGAGAATGGAAGCTGTGACCTTTTGTTCATTTGTTCGTTCGTTCGTTCGTTCGTTCGTTCGTTTGTTCATTCATTCATTCACTCATTCATTCATATTAGTGTCAGTGTTGTTATTATTTTGAAAGAAGCTCATTGTGAACATTGAAAATATTGCAACTGCCATCAAAGCAAAGACCGGCCCTGTTTGTGGAGCCTGAATAAAGCGACATTATACCTTGATTACTTTTGTTGGCTTGACAAAGACAAAACAAATCCCCGATCGAGTGCCGCCATTAAAGCAATAGAAGGAGGGCTTAAATTAAAGCTCTAATTGCCGCTAATCATAACAAACTGTAATTGTGTCCAATTATGAACGTAGCACGTCAGTCACGACAAGCGGGGTTACCGAACGTGTCAACAGTTGTGTTGTTGTTGAAGGCAGATTAGTCTGATTGGAGTGTAAATGTGGCCACCAGACAGTCTGTAACCCAGAGAGCCAATCAGTTGGACAGATGGACAGATGGACATTAATCCCAAAGGAAGTTGCACGAGGCAACGGCAGTCCATGCATATAACACTTTAATTGGTGGAAGTAAATAAATACCCAGTAAATAGATATCACACTTAGGGTCGTATATAAGACTAAACAAACGAATAAATAATTAATAAAATGAAGCAGTATTTTGTATTTTACTTAACGAGCAGATGCAGTTTATCATGCCAGTGAAAGTACTGAAAATACTGTAAATTTTTTTATTATCGCAGGTGGTAGCATAGTGGTTACAGCTGCTTCCTTCGGACCCGAAGGGCGCAGGTTCGAGCACCACCTCCTGCTGTAGTACCCTTGAGCAAGGTACTTACCCTAAATTGCTGCAGTAAAATTACCCACCTGTATAAATGGGTAAATAATTGTAACCTAAACATTGTCGGTTGCTTTGGAGAAAAGCATCAGCTAAAGTGAATATCTACAGCATTATTACGATCGTCATCTGCAGGATTATCAAATGGGGGTCAAGAAACTGGAAGTGAGATCGGGATGTGACTGGTTCGTTTTTTGGATTATTGAAGTATGACATTTTCCTGGATAACAACGTCTGAGATTGGCAAAAAATGTGAAAACACGACCAACGGGTCATGAGATCTTTTCTCTCAGTAATTATTATATCATCCTTGAGAACTGTCCTTCGACCCTCAGTGAGCAGCCGTGAACGCGAGTGTTTGAGAAACATCGTGGTCCATGATTCATGGACATGGACAGTGAACGGTCTATTCCTTAGTGTTTGGCTGCAGGTGATGTGAAGTCGGGTGTGTACCAGGGTACGGAGCGTGGGATCCCTTGGGTGGACATTTACAGCACGAGTGTATTACTGCCCCCTATTAGTGGCAGTAGCTGTTCGTACTTTACAGGAACAGTAGAGGAACCTTCAGGAGTATCTGTGAGCACCTGACGCTCCGAGCTCGCCGGCCTCGATATAGTAAGTGAATGAAGAAGTTTAACAAAGAGGGTGATGAAGGGAGGACGAGACGGGGGACGGTTACAGGACACGGACCCAGAGCGTGCCGAGAGTCGTCAACCCAGAGAGGTTCGTCCTCCTTCAAGAAGTGTGCGTTTTGTATTCTGTAGAATATTCCTCTGGAAGTTACTCCTTTACATGTTGTTTGCCTTCAAGTTGCAGCGATGTGAGCGAAACGCTTCTGTGGTTCGGTTTCTTTCGCATCTCGGACGACGAGGATGGAATGACGAGGCTTATTTGACTCGCGAGTGCACCTGCTATGCCCCCCCCCCCCACCACCACCACCACCACCTCCTCCATCGCCACGGAAACTGGCCCCGGAAGGCTAATGGATCCTTTTTCGGAGGGAGGGGGGCAGCAGGAGGAGGGATCAGCTGCTGCTCGCTTGGCTCGCTGTGCCAGGAGTACCAGGTACGAGGAGCAGGCCGCACCCCCACAACACACTCGAGCAGAGGGACGTGGGAGTTGAGGGAGTCAAAATGATCTATTCCCTCTTAGGCACCCTCATCTGCTGTCCCAGCAGCCAACAGCGCTCATAAAAACCGAAAGCACCCCCCCCCCCCGCCGCCCCACAATCCCCTGCTGCCACCCTGTGCTCCCGCTTCACCATAAACATTCCCGTGTAATGTATAGCCCGGGGCATTCATAACACAGAATGTGGCTGAAACCCTCATCTGTATCCGAGACTGGCTGCGGGATCGGGGCTAATGGTGCCGATGTGCGTATTTGTAGAGGAGGAGGTCCTCCGTGCCGGGCCTGATGAATGGGCCCCGTCGGCAGGCGGCCGCGCTAATGCGCCCGCAGCGGGGGGTCCTCCGGGCGTGATGCAACTGCCGACGATGGCTGGGGATTTTGACCCGTAAGCTCCGCCTCTCGCAGCTCTCCTGTATCCTTTACCGTGTCCTCTCCGTTTATTTTTCCGGATTGCCGACATACCGGAATGTTCTGCAATTTAATGAAGAGACGGGTACTCTCACGGATGGTGACGTCAACCTCCGGGTCGCCTATTTTTTGTAGTAGTTCGGTAGCCCTCTCTATTGTTCAGAAATAAGGACGAAGAAGCGTAACCGAGTCCCCGTGTCCTTCCTGCGTGGATCAGGGATGCGGCGCGTTGGGATTTCCTTAATGCGGCAATGGTGACGATGCATTTCTCATAGACTGGTCTTCCATGGATCTCCGTGATATGCGTGCAAACGGGTTTTACCGGGATGCACTGCAGCGCAACGGTAGTGAGACCGGGCGTCCTAATCATCATGGCTCACACCTAGCCTCTCCAAAGTACCCTGGCTCCTTAGAAATGTTCGAAGGTGCTCGAAAATGTGTTTTCTTCACTCATCAGAATTTGAGAATGTGACCTGTTTTTTGGCACTGAGCCTTGAGCTGGAAATAAAACCTGCCGAAAGAGAGCCTGAGCCTGGGTCCGGATTAACCGGGCTCCCTTCCGCAGCGTTTGCAGCTCGTGTCCGGCGCTTCTGTGTCAGTGATCAATTACGAAAATGATGACGGGGGTCGCACGTTTACGGGAGAAGTCGGGCAAAAATCGACATTGGAATAGGAAGAGGAGACAACGTATGTTTGTGGAGACACCTTTTTTTTTTTTTTTTTTTAATTCATTTTTAAAATGGTTTTAATGGAACTCGGAGTTTAAATTAAATGAAACGTTAAAAGTTGAATTTTTTTTCTTTTAAATTTTTATACATCAAAGCTATATCCAAGAGTTTTCGAGAACCTGCCTGGCAAATAAATTGAGGTACACTGATGTTTTTATCAGGGGGGTGTGGTGGCGCACCGGGTTTGACCGGGTCCTGCTCTCCAGTGGGTTTGGGGTTCTAGTCCCACTTGGGGTGCCTTGCGATGGACCGGCGTCCCGCCCCGGGTGTGTCCCCTCCCCCTCCAGCCCTATGCCCCGTGTTGACAGGCTAGGCTCCGGCTCCCTGCTACGCCGTATAGGACAAGCGGTTTCGGTGTGCGCACGCTATTTTTACACCTTCATTGATTGCGTAGGTAGCAAAGCCAACTGAAACCGGCCAGATGTTGACAAATGTTACACATGTTGCTTCAAGTTAATTAACGATACTAAAACCAGTGTCCCATCTATGGTTCACCGTACCCCGTGTCCAGGACAGTCTTGGAGCGAATCTTTACATTCATTTCAGCTTCACTTAAGGCTTTTTCACGGCACACCCTGCGAGTGAATTGTTTGAGAACTGCATTATTAAGCTTCTCTTGATTGTGACGTATTGGTTGGATTTACACACAGGTTCCTGTCCCAGGACATGGTGCTGTGGGACAGCTGATGAAAGCAGGATCTCCGTGCTTGGAAATGTCAGGGTGCTTTTGAGACAGAATAAACTTCAACTGTTGACATCGCACCTGAGGCTCGACCGCAGGCGTCCCGGGCACCCTCCCCGCGAAACGGGCCGTGAGATCCGATTGAGGGCGCAGCTTCCTGAACTACGGGCCGTCCAGGTCATTAGCATTCCTTTGTGGCCGCGCGGCACGCAGCGCATAAAGCGCGGGCTCTAATGGGCCACCTGGCACCGGGGTGCAGCGGGGGGGCAGGACATGGGGGAAGGGGAGGGGAAGGGGTGTGTGTGTGTGTGTGTGTGTGTGTGTGTGTGAGTGAGAGAGAGAGAGAGAGAGAGCAGGGGTCTGTATCCTCCTCAAGCTCAGCTCTACGGTAACCTCCACACTATGGCACGGGCACGGAGCACAGATCCCAACAGCACAATTACTGGTCTCGGTGGCCGTCACCGGCCCGTCGGCGAACGCGGTCGATGTATCGATCGAGCTCGGTCAGAATTCCCAGTCAATAAACCGGAGCTCATCCGGGGACAGGGCTGGCTTTTATAAATTGCATGTTTCTACAGGCTCCGCTGTGACAGCTCCGCTTTCCGCCTTCCAAAAATAATATTCCAGGCTGCATTCTAGACATTTTGAAAAGGTGCCAAAAGAAAAAAAAAAAAAACAAGTCTATTCGACAGCAGTCGGTGCTGGAACCTGTAAATAACTATATTTATGTATTGCTAGTTTTCTTGCGTTTCTTTATGGGGGGGAAACTTTTTAGGAACCGCGTAATGACAGATGGATTTGTGCGAGTGGCTCCTGCGCGCGGGGACCCGTTCGCCGCTGCCGCAGGACGGTTGTGTTCTCGACCCGCGCCCCGGCGGGGAGCGGCATTGCCGCGACGACCGGGTCGCTGGTTTCACGCCGACCGAAAGCCCGCAGGGCCTCGATTTTGCAGCGTTGACTTTTTTAAAAGGATGGTTCCGGTCCTCTTTGCCAGGTGAATTCAGTGCAATGGGGAGCTTCCGGCGGTGGCTTTCCTCTGGTCCGACGAGTTCCTGACGAAAGGCCCCTGTGCCGCTTCGCCTCCGTGTCTTTTCCTCCACTGTGACTCTCAGCGTTCTGTCATTTCTTCATTTATGGTTTACCTGGGGGGTGCGGTGGCGCCGTGGCGCAGTGGGATGGACTGGGTCCTGCGCTCCGGTTCGAGTCCCGTTTGGGGTGCCTTATGACAGACTAGCGTCCCGTCCTGGGTGTGTCCCCTCGCCCTCCAGCCTTACACCCTGTGTTGCCGGGTTAGGCTCCGGCTCCCCGCAACCCCATATGGGACAAGCGGTTTCAGATGGTGCGTGTGTGTGTGTGTGTGTGTGTGTGTGTGCGCGGTTTACCTGTTTGTGCAGCAGGGTAATTTTTACTGTGTCCGTTCAAGGTTAGAGCCTTGATCGAGTGTATTTCGGCGCGGGTGGGAGTCGAACCTTTATTCTGCCTTAATAACATGGATATCCATACTTGTGATGCAGTGGAGATCATCTAGCCTTATAGGTTTATTGGTGACGTTCCTCAGCACCTCTGACAGCACAGTGTCTGTATGCTTTCCAGAGTGGAACACTATCTATCTATCTATCTATCTATCTATCTATCTATCTATCTATCTATCTATCTATCTAGTTAGCTGACACATCCCTCCAAACTGACTTAGTGCTCGTCTGCTTATACTGACTTACATATTTATACAGCAAGGTAATTTTTATTGCTTCAATTCAGGGTAAGATCTGTGATCATGGGTACAGTAGGAGGAGGGATCGGAACCCGGGCCCAAAGAGTACAAGGAGCCCTCTGCCGCCCCAATTTATAGGATGATCATCCTATTACTGTATAAGTTTAGACAGCAAAGTTTTTTTTTTTTCCCACATCACAGTTACGGTAATCCCTAGACACGTTCTTTTAGTCCGGTTACCTGAGTAAAAGCACATCTTCTTGCATTCTCCAGTGTTTGGTCTAAATCTGTTTGTGTGGTTTGTCCACTGCCAAAGCCCTGGCTACTGCTGGGAAGCGGCATCAGATGCCGCCTTCGCTCTGTCCACCCCGCTATTTCGGGCCCCACGTACCCGCTGCGGAATCGCCCCGATGCGGATGGACGCGCTCACCTCCGCTCAGAGACACGTACGAAGGAGCTGCCGGAAATAGGACGGCGCGTCTGAGCTGCTCCGTCCGGCTCGAAACCTTCATTGGGCTCCGTGCTCGCCGTACCGCACGTCCACCGTTGTTTGCTAAGTGCCTCAAGCTCATACACAGTCTCTCTCTCTCTCTCTCGCCCCGCAGGCAGGACGCCAGCGAGCTCACCGGGAGCCTACAGAGGTAAGCTGTCGTCAGTCTCCTTGTGACCCCCAGCGCAGCCGGGTGGTCCAAGCGCCGAGGGCTGCCGTTTGACTCGCCTCGTCCCAGCGGGTGGACCGGCCCGGCCTGCGTCGGCACACTTTCCCGGGGGGACGGGACCCCTCTGACTTTATGCAGCGGGGCAAAGTAACGAAAGGAAGGACTCCGGCCACGCAGGACTCGCTATGGGTTGGAGCGAGTGGGGGGGAGCGGTAGGGAGAGCATCGAGGGGGTTCGACCCCATGTGCAGCCCCAGGGGGCAGCGCGAGGATGGAGATAGGAGGCAAGCCGTACTGTTTGTTCCGAGCTGCCGAGCCTGCGCCTCACACGCACGCACACGCACGCCTCGCAGTTCACATCTGTGTGTGACAATATTGAACACTCCATAGTGCCCATGCTTTTGTTACTTTGTGTTTGCACGAGTCTGAGGCATGAGTTTGTGTGGGTATGGGATTGTAGTGTGTGTATTGGTGATGGGTCACTCACTGTCAATTCCTTATTTTTGGCTTATTATTATTATTACTATTATTACTGATTAAGCTGACACTTTTCTCCAAAGTGACCTACTGTGTTAAGCTTTTTCCACTAATTTATCAGTTTAGAATGGAACTGATATCAGTTTAGGGTAAATACCTTGATCAAGGGTACTACAGCAGGAGGTGGGATTCGAACCTATGTCCTTTGAGTGCAAGGTGACATTTCCTACCCGTTGTATAACTCTTCGGTGAACAAAATGAGCTGTGCTGGTGTTGCTGGGTAGTTATCCATGGCTATACCAGGAGAAAAATGATTTAAAGTAGGAAAAAAACAGGATTATTAAGTTATTGTGAATACCGGTGAGAGTTTAATTTGCGACAGTGGGCGATTATCGTAGTTTGGTGACACAAGGCTGCGCGGCACTAATCGTGAGTTGTTCGTGCACAAAAAGGACATGGGAGGTAGTAGTGGGGGAACTGCCGAACAAACGGAGGCATTTAAACGTGCTGCGGCAACACGGGAACCGAACCATCGCTCGCACGGTAGCCTGACTCATTTTAAACTATGACTCTTATTAATAGTAGCATCATTAGATTATGTGAAAGTGGGTGATTATCATCATTTACGTGATTGACATGCATGTATGGCGCTAAATATAGCAGCAAAATACCCCAGCATTTATGACACTTTCCTCCAAAGGGACTTACACTGTTTTACCCATTTATACCGCAGTGTAGTTTTATTCCATCACTTCAGGGTAAGTACCTTGCTCAAGGGCAGTACAGCAGCAGGTGGGATTCGAACCCGGACCCTTTCGAGTACGAGACGGCAGCACTACTCACTACGCCACCTGCTGTCCAAATCTATAGTTACTTTTCAAATTACACATACGACGGACATTTATCCAAAATATCTCAGCAAAGCCCTTGGATTACCACTAGAAGAAGGGTTTCTCGTCTAAATAAAACTTTTTTTTCTATTTCCTCTGCGTATTTCCGTTTCCTCTCAGGTGTATTCAGTTCTCTTTCCTCAACCACCTTACCTGTGCTGCGTCAAAAGGTGCGTTCGTACGTCCTGAAAACCCTTTCGCCCCCCCCGACGCCGCCGGCCCATCCGTGCGTGGACGTCCACTTTGTTTTTACATCATCTCCGCGCGCTGTTGTGTGCAAATGGAACGTGATGTTCGAGTTCAGCGTTACGCCGTATGCATATTTAATATTCCACACTGGTGCTGGGGCAGCGCTCATCAAAGGAACGCCGTCGGTCCGAAAGCAGCATTTTTAGTAGCTCTGCGCTTACACTTATGAATGCGGCAGACGCTCTTCTCCGAAGCGATGCAAAATTCCGAGTAAATGACAATGCATCACCAACACGGCGAGGTCTTAGATGCAGACGTAGGCTGACTGAAGCACGGCCATAATTGATACGGCGACTGTCACAGGGCACGTGCTGTACGTCATGTACGTTTACATTTATTCATTTGGAAGATTCTTTTCTCCAAAATGATGCAAAACACACACACAGAGTCCAAAACCGCTTGTCCCAAGTGGGGTCGTGGTGAACCGGAGCCTAACCAAGCAACACAGGGCGTAAGGCTGGAGGGGGAGGGGACACAGCCGGGACAGGACCAGTCCATCACAAGGCATCCCAAGCAGGACTCGAACCCCAGACCCACCGGAGAGCAGGACCCGGCGCACCACCACACCCCCTGGAATGATGAAAAATTCAACAGTAAAAAGAAAGTACAGAAAGAACACAGAGAGGGATTAGGTACAGTACATACACATGACTGTTGTAGCACAGCTTGTTTGTTGACACCACCGTTGTCATGGCGCACATATTCCAATGGCTACTTATAGAGGTATGACATATGAATAGGAAAACAGATAAATTATTAAGTGGCTCTGAAACAGATGGGTTTTGAGACCCTTCTTGAATACTGAAAGGGATTCAGCAGCTCTGAGGGTCTCCTCATTGTTAGGAAGGAACTGGGAGGGGTGCGCTGCGTCCTAATATGCATTTGCCGTCGAATCGCAGGCCACGGGTACCAGTGGGAATAAACACAGGTTTCATGGTGTGTTTTTTTGTGCGTCTGAGATGTTGTGTGATATAGTGGTCGGCGGAAGTTAACGTCCCTCGCTGCACGATAGCTTGGAGAAGGATGTCTCAGTCTGTCTTTCTCATTTTTCCTCTCAATAATCTGTTTTGTTCTGCCGCCGTGAGTCTGTCTGATCTCATCAGGAAAATCATTAAATGTTTATGGTTCGACTTGTACAAAATTAATGTGAAATAGTTAATTCCTTATGAAACCGGATCAAAAACTATATGCATCTAAAAAGTCTAGAAATGTTGTGAGTGCATGTGGCTGCCAAATGTTGCAAAGTTTAAAAGTAAATATTGTACATTTATTCAACTTACAACATCATTATAACTCGGAGTCCATTTGTACTTTGATTTGTTGTTTAATCCAAAGTCAAGTTTACCATTAGGTCACAATGAAAGCCTAATACAGACATGCTGTGATTGATTCACTTATATTTATGAATTTGGATAAAGCTATAATGGACAACAAAAAAAAAAAAAATCTGCTTTTTTAAAAATTAAGAAAGAATTATTGAAGCCAGTTTTTTATTAAAGACACGCCATACGATTCACTGACACTTCAACAAAAACAAAGAACTCATGCATATCATCACAATCAAAACTAAAAACTAATGATATTTTTTTTTAAAAAAATCATGCAAATTAACAGAACAAGCAACAAAACAACCAAATCAGAAATGCTCTAATTAAAAGTGACAGATAATCATACGCTGAAAAGAACGCATAAACATTTTACATAAACGTAAAAATCTGTCATCTACAGTGTTACTGAATTTAAAAACATCAAATAACATTCATATTTGAAAAAAACATCAAAATGTACAACACTGGAATTATTAAATAGACCAAGTATGGAAATCAAATTAAATTTAAATTTAAAAAAATCAAGTTTTATCCAAAAGTTTCCATTGTTATATGAAACAATATTAAAATGAAAACAAATTTGAAATTACTGAAAACAAAAAATAGGTGACAACCACAAGCGGCTACTCACTTCTGACTGTTGACTGATTCATCCTGTCGCTATGTCCAGTGCTCATCAGCTTTCGGCCACTCTCAACTTTTATTTACACAGTCGATGAAAGCTTAATATTATAAATGTCCAGTTTATTTACGGGTTATGTTCTGTAAAAGTCTCGGGTGAAGCTATAATGGGAAAAAAAATACACTGCAAGACTCTAAGTTAGTATTTTACGGGTGCCATGGTGGCACAGCGAGCAGTGATACTGTTTCACAGTGCCTAGAGGGTGTGGGTTCAATCCCTGCACCTTCTGAAGTTTGCATATTCTCCCTCTATTTGCATGGGTTTACTCTTGAGTGCTCTGGTTTCCACCCACAGTCCAAAGTCATGCTGTTCAGGTTCACCCCTAGTGTGTGTGTTCTACTGATGTATGGATGAGTGACCCATTGTAAGTAGTGTATCTAGCAGTGTAAGTCACCGCGGTGAATAAGGTGTGTGGGCTGATGAGTGTTCATTGGAAGTTGCTTTGAAGAAAAAACGTCTGATAAAATAATGTGTTTTTATTGACTTTGGACCGTGTTAAATTTAAAATGAAAGTGAAAATGCCTCCTCTAAACAAGCCACGACTTCTGATTCATTCGTTCCGTAAGCGTGCGCGCCATTTGGCATTTTAATCACAGATACTCACAAGCTCCACACAGGGAAGCGACCGGGACCAAGGCGCTGCCTTACCGTTGTTCCGCTTCGGTGCGTTGTACTGCCCACTAATGGCCGGGCGTGGAAGTGCAGGTAGCTTTCGCGGGTGACGAGCAGGAAAAAAAACAAAAAAAAACAGCTAAGTGAAGACAATGCCATTGAAAACACATAAGTGATCTGGAATAAACGTTTATTTGTCAAGCGTTCGTAACGTGAGGCGTCGGTGCAGTAAAATGCACGTGACTCCTAGGTCCGAGGTTTGTAGCGGCAAGTAATCAGTTGCAGTTTTGCTCACCCATGTGCCCCTTTGAATGGCAGGGAGGGAGGGAGGGCTGTGGACCGCTGATAATCTCCCTTGCGGCTGGAGGGTACATTTAGGTGTCGGGGGGGGGGGGGTTAATCTGCTAATAGAAGTCAAATAAAATTATTTGATGCCCCGTTTGTCCTGTTCTCGGCAAACGCCTTAACCGAGACCGAAGCAGTGTGCGTCTCAGTGCGTATTTTTGTTTTTTTTTTTTTTGTTTTTTCTCCCCCTTTCCGTTCCTGAAGCCACGGCAGTGCTGCTGCTGCTGTGTCGCACCACCAGGTGTGGGGCAAGGGGACTGGGACTGGGGGGTGGGGGGGGGGGGCTGTCAGCTAATTACTTCTTTCCACAGTGATTATGTTGTCGCGGAGACAATTGCTTGTAATTATGAGCCCATCTTCAGCGAACCTGCACATAGTGTTTATAATCACGTAAGACACATTGGGGGGCAGCTGACCCTGTTTTTACCCCGCCACCCCCCCCCCCCCCCCGCAATTCACAGATTGACAACGCTTATTATCACGTCGGCGGACGCTTGTCAAGAGGGCCATTTGATCTATTTTCGATTTGCAGGCACGCGCTTTAAATGCCGATAAACTCTCGGGATGCTTCTTAAGAGAAACGTGGCCGTAGATGGGGGGGGGGGGGACTCCCAGCGGGCAGCGGGACTTAACAAGGAGCCAGAAGGAGATTGCGAGTGCCGCCATTTACTTGTGGATTTATTTCCTCGGGAAAGTGGGCACACGCTCATAAACGGCATTGTTTTCCATCTCCTGGCGCCTTGAACGAGTGCCGAGACATCTGCCGCTGCTAACGTCACTCCGGGGGGGACGGGGGAGGTGCCCGTGGTCGACGAAGCCTGTCTGGGCTGCCAAAGCGGCGGGGGCCAGCTGTCCTCTGTCGAAGCCCATCCGTGACCCCTTTCACGGGGGCGATGCAGACCACCGTCTTCGGAGACCTCGCCGTCCTGCTGAGGGATGGTCGTGGCTTCGGTGCTCCGCTAACTCGCGTCCCACTCACTCCAGCGGTAACCGCTGGTCCAGGTCAGGGTCACAGTGGTCCGGAGCCTATCCCGAAAGCACACAACACCGGGCTAGCGAAGGACACACGACTTGGTTGGGATGCCCGTCTGTTGTCGTGAATCGCATGTAAGGTCTCTTTCCTGAGTACGGTCCATCCTCCGTGTTCGCAGCGATCGGGAGGATGAGGGTCCGGTCGTCCGATCGACTGCTCCTCCCCGCCCGTCGTACGTTTTGACGTGGCTGCGATCTTGTTATAGATAAATAAAACGTTTTGACAAACGTTTCCGAAAAATTTTTGTGTCTCTTACCGGGGAGAAAAATGACGGATGACCTTAGTGAGGGGAAGGAGGCTGCTGTAAAGTGTCTTCTTCCAGTTTTGCATTCCCCAAAAAAAAAAAAAAATGTTTTGTCGTGTGTATTGAGAATCGTATCCTTGAAAATCACTTAACGTATTTAAATAGTGATTTAATTAAATTCGGGTTTCAGTTCCCTGGGTCCCAAACCAATTTCTCGACTTTTTTTTAAATCCTATAAAACGCATTGTAAAGATCACGTTGTGATGGACTGGACAATCCGCTCATTCCGGCAAGCATCTACCCGAGGTCCAGTCGTGGGTGGATGAACCGTACTTCAGCAAGGATGATCGCGATTAGATAATAGCTTCTCCGATTTCAGCGCTGCCCGCAAGGGGCGTCCCTGCGCTGGCCGGAACCCTGGAGCTTGAGGACGGGCTCCCGTGAGCCGTGGAGGCAGCCCGTGCCTTTCCGCGGTCTTCGGTCGTCTTCGCGCGGCCCCCGTAGGCGGCGGGACCGCCGTGCCGACGGACCCCGGGTGTCGAGCGCGGCAGATTGACGCCGGGGTCCCTGATGTCTCCGGGGTTCGCGCGCCACGTGGAGGAACGGCAGGGGGTCCGGGCCTCGCCTCACAGTTTGACACCACGGTCCCGGAGGGCGTCCCGCTCCCGTACGGAATACCGTTACGGCGCCAGCGGTCCGCGCAGACAGGGACGAGGGAACGTGCCACGGTTTCGGCCCGAGAGCACCGCGTTGTGTCAAATAAAGGAGGTAAATGGCTTCAGCGGGCTTAATAGTGTCGTTTTAATTTTTTTTTTTTCTTTTTTAACCTTTGTATGTATTAATCTGGCAGTGTTCTCCAAAGCAACCGATGGTGTTCGATTATTTACATAGCCGGGCCACTTTTTATTGTATACAGCTCTTTTTTCATACAGTAATTTAGGGTAAGCAAGGGTACTACGGCAAGGGAGTGGGATTCAAACCGAGGTCCTTTTGAGGGCGACGTGGTAGACATAACCACGACACCATCTGTGCTCTCGAAGTGCCCCTGCACTTCTCTTAATTTATATGTATTTATTCGTCTCATTTAATTAGATATTTATTTATGTCATTCTTTAATAAGAAACACTCCAGCAAATGGATACTTTTCATTTTGTTTATTACTATTTGTTCCTTCACCTGATACTGTTTTTTTTTTCTAAAGCGGCACAGTATGTTACTTCTGCTTGTGCTCCTTACTCTGGTTTACCCTTCTATGCATTTATATGCGGACACAGCAAAATGTGAACGAGGGCCCATCAGCTGTACGTTTACCGTGCTGCGACCTCTCGGAGGAGGTGATGTGACGGCGCTTCAGCGTCGAAAACGATTTCGGCGGTGGGAGACGCCGGACGACGGATCGTGCGCAGCGCTGGCAGCGTGTCCGCTCCGTTTACGGAAGGTGAATCGTTCCAACGATCTTAGATTTAAGTGAAAACAAAGCGGCGCGGCCCACGGCGGCCCTCGCCGGGAGAATTGGAACGCCGACGCGGATGACGTTTCCCGCTCGGGCCGAGGTGCGAGCGACTCGCTCGGATCCGGTCCGTGAAAGGATTTGACAAGTGGCGCTTTTCATCGTTTCCTCCCTCGCTAGGAGACGTGATGGAAATCGTGTTTTTCTGTCAACGGCGTCTCGGGCTCTCGTCCAACACGCGCTGTCCCTTTCCGTGTCGGAGGAAGCGGGGAGGGAGGAGGGGGTTACACTCAGCCCGGTGTGAGATTCACAGGTGCTGATAATAAAGGCGATAATTGGGCCGAGGGCCCAGGTGGACCCGAGTCCGCTGCCCCGCCAGGCACGTTGGCTTGCCGCGTTCGGCAGGCGCCATCCCCTCATCCAGGGAGGGTATGCGGGGCGGCGAGGCCGCTCGGCGGGTAGCGCTGGTGCCTCGCGGCATCTGGCACGTGTATTTGGCTGCGGGTTCGAACCTGAGGAGTCGCTGCCGAGCTCTCCATGTGCTCATGCAGGTTGTCTCTGGGTGCTCTGGTTTCCTCTCACCATCTAGAAACACATACAATTCTGAATTGCCCATTCTGTGAGTGTGTTACTGCCGTATAGATGTGTGAATGACTGTAGGCGGTTCACTGTACTGTATCAAACGCTGTAAGTCACTTTGGGTTAAGGTGTCAGTTAAATACAAGTAATAATATTATAATGGGAGACTCGCGGGGTACTGGTGTGTGTCTTTTGAGGGAGGACAGGAGGACTGTCCAATGGAGAGATTTGTCTCAAGCCTCTTCTCTGACAGCCCCCGGTGCCAGATTACACAGCAGGCTTCCCGTCTCATCTCGCCCCATTTTTCAGTCTCGCGTTTTTTTTCTTGTTTCGTCTCATCTCGCGTTTTCTGATCTTGTCTAGACTTGTGCCCTTGCGTCCCGCCTCCTCTTCTGTTCTCTATTCCGCATCGAGCCTGGACTCCTCCGCCCCCTTCCTTGCCTGTAAATACGCAGATGAAGGGTGTATCCTCCTGCCCTGTCTGGCTGCGGGACCTTTACAGGGACACCTGACCGCCACGTCTGGACAAAGAGCTGACAAGTGAGACTGGGAGGCTGCGGTCGCAGGGACCGAATGCTGCCGACGGTGGCGTAGACCTACAGAAACCTGGGCTGATTTGTAACAGTTCAGTGTCTTCTCTCCGATGTGGTGGAACGAGCTCCCCCTGTCCCTCAGAACTGCTGAATCCCTTTCAGCATGCCGTTAATTTCAACATTGAGCCTGTTTTTGGTAAAATGGGGTCAACTCTTTGTATCGCACTGCTGCACTGGGGGCTACAAGCACTGGTGTGCTGGCCTTGAAGCGTATCTGATAATGACTTCCCACTTTGACAGTGACATTCATGTACAAGTGGCCCTCAGAATCTCATTGCGCACCGCCAGGGACCAGTGTGACGTACATATATGAGCATGTAGCGTGTGAGCGGCACGCTCGGTACCCGGTGCGGCGCTCACTGAACTGGGAGCAGGGGCTCCTGACCGTTTGTGTCGGGTTCCACATATTGTGTCCGGTCAGACCCTCACCGGTGCCTCTCGGCAGAAGCGGCAGGAACGCGAACCCAGCCCATTAGCTGTCCTGGCTAAGCGCCGAAAGAGGCGGATCGTGGATGCGGTGGGGCCGACCGGACCCGACCGAGGGAACCGTTTCACTAGATGGCGGTGCGGTCGGCGCGTTGGCGGGGTCTTCAAAAAAGGCTGTAGCGGTGAGGGTGGGGGAGAGGCACCTCTGACCTCCGCAGCTCGGGGTGGCTTTGATACGGAGGGGGCTGATGGCGTTCCCGTTCCGGAGATAAACCTCGTGGTGCAGCTGAGGAAATCGGGCGTTCGCATCTCTTGGAGGCCACCGAGGGAACGAGCGTAGGCCTTTGTGGAGCATCGTGCTGTCATTATTGAGGTTTAAGTGGCGGCTCTGCGGTCTAATTAATCCTCTGAGGGAGACGGGGGGGGGGGGACGTGCCACGGCTGCGCCCGTCTTACCGTGCTGCGTATCGCACTCGATCACTGCGGACCGCACTTTCGAGAAGCGACATAAAATATTCTCTGTGTCGTTTGGAGTGAGGGGGGCACGATGACGCGGCGGGCTTGGCCGGACCTTGCTCTGTGGTGAGTCTGGGGTTCGAGTCCCGCTTGGGGTGCCTTGCGATGGACTGGCGTCCCGTCCTGGGTGTGTCCCCTCCCCCTCCGGCCTCGCACCCCGTGTTGCCGGGTTAGGACAAGCGATTGTAGACATTGTGTGTGTGTGTTCAGAGTGAAGGTCAAATATGGCGAGAAGCACCCCCACTCGACAAGTCAGCCGTCGACATTTGGCGCGTCGATCCGTGCTGCTCCGTCATCATAGAAGCGCCTGCGTTGTTCGTTGTTACGTCTCCAACGAGGTCTAAAAAGTCTAAAACAGAATGAGAGATGTACTCGACTCACGTTGAAACACTATATTAAGTCCATATCAATTTGTGCACCCGTGCTTGGGATACGCTTTGCTCTGATTTCGCGATCGGTTCTGTCGAATACGAATAACTGCGAAAGACTTCCGGAACTTGTGCCGGATTCAATGTTCTCCGGCCGTTGTGAAAAGAGCTTACCTATTACGGTAAGCGGGGAGGGAAAGTTCTGGAAAAGCGCAAAGTGTTGGTCATGCCATTAAAGTGTCATCGAAGGGAGCTGAACTGGGACCAGCCGGTCGCACAGGGAGGGCGGACAGGATGACAAGAGTAGGCATGAACGAGGAAACTTCCGAGAGTTTTCCATCACGCTCGTGCTCCAAAATTACATCGAACTGGCACTTTTCTACAGTGTTTTACACTGATTTACCCACGTGTACGGCCGGGAGACTGGGTTCTTCCGGTGCACGATGGGAGTTCTGACCACTTTTGTACCCGCTGCCCTACTTGTGCTTGCACACACACACACACACACACTCACACACGAAAAGAACAGTATATTCCTGGCAGCCTGAGGTCATGGCTGCTTGTGCGAAGAGGCAGGCGGTTGCTGTACAGCAGGGAATTCTGGGATGTGAGCCGAAGGCCCGCGCGCAAACAAGCTCAACGTGAAGCAGGGCGATAGCCCCGCCCCCATCAGTTACCTTACCCCGAGAACGCGGCGACGGCGGAGGTGCTGTCCCGGAAAGCACGGGCCGCGAGAATCGGCTCGAGCGTTTCCTCTCCCCGAATAAGCGTTTCTCCCGCCGGACGCGCGCGGCTTCGGTGGGAAATTTGTCATCGCGGCCGAGGACATAATGTGAATACGTGCGCTTTACATTCATCCAGGGACAGATGTTCGCAGCGGGACCCGTCATTCCAGAAAGAGCTCGGGTCTGAGCTGTACCAGGACCGGGAAACCGCTCCCTTGCTTAAGATTTCTTTAGGGTTGACTGAGGAATCCGGCAAAGCTTCTTACCTCATACCTCGACTGACACCTTCCTGTTACAACGCTGGCTAATCCAGCAAGCAAGCAAACAAACACACACACACACACACACAGTGTGCAACCACTTGACCCGAGCGGGGGGTCTCGGCGAGCCGGAGCCTAACCCGGCAACACAAGGCACGAGGCTGAAGGGGGGGGACACACCCCCGATGGGACACCGGTCCGCTGAAGGACACCCCGAGCAGGGCTCGAACCCTAGCCCCAGCGCAGAGCGGCCCCGGCCAAACCCGCATCTACACTACAGTATCTACGCTACATAGATAGATAGTGCGACACGTCACCGAGTCTTCGCGCGGGATGACGCTCGGCCTCGGGTTCGTTGAATTGAGTATCGGGCTTTGTTTGCAACAACGTGGGACCGGAACGTGAACGTGGTTAAGAATGTTACAGAGACCTGACCCGGTCCCTCTCTTTCTCACGCCATGTCAGTCAGCACCTGCAAGGGCTTCAGTTGTACCATCGGGAGTCATGGCAACTAGATGTTTGTTTACGGTAACTAGGTGTATGTGGTAGGGTAACACGGTGTGCAGGTATGCAAGTGTTGCTGCGGGTTGGTGTCCTGACCACTGGCATATCACGATCGATAGATAGATAGATAGATAGACCAATTTATTGATGGATGGATGGATGGATGGATACCACATGCACTTGATTTTATTTATGTACATAGCTGTGTTTATGTATGTTTGGATGTATGTGTATATTTTTGTCCGCAGGTGAGTGTTTTAATATATTTTATTTATGGAGTTGTTTTCCAAGTGTGTTTGTGTGCGCTTGTCTACGGGAATATTTTCTCTCTCTCTCTCTCTCTGTGTGTGTGTGTGATTGTCCTCTGTCTGGCCTGCTCATTCTCCCTGGAGTTCCGCACTATCAGAAGCAGCTCCAGCACTGTGTGCTTTTAATCAGCCAAGAATTGCCTCGCTGGGTCAAACGGATCAACCCCCTGCAGTCCAGGAAAGCTTCTTGGCGACTTCAAACGCCGGCACAGAACCTCATCCGCCCGCCGCCATATGCACTCTGCGTGTCTCTCCGTCTCTCCTGACATTTTATATACGTTTCGTCCAACGTGACGCGCTTAATTAGCCGGAACGGGACCGCGCGGCGGCTCAGCGGGTAGCGCCGGCGACTCGCGTCACCTCGGCTGCGCATTTGGACGCGGGTTTGAACGCACCTCGGTCCGCGTGGAATTTTCTCGTTCTCTCTGTGTTCGGGTGGCTTTCCTCCGGATGCTCTGGTTTCCTCCCACAGTCCGAACACACGCGTTTTAAGCGGATTGGCGATCGGTGAATTACCTGCAGTGCGTGTTTTCTGCGTTACGCTGCTCGGTGAGACATGTGAATGACTGTAGATAGTTTACTGTAGCGTATCCAACAGTAATACTTGGGAGAGTTGGTAGCGTAGTGGTTAGAGTGACTAACTTTAGACCTGCAGGTTTGAGCCTTACCTCTGGCTGTAGTACCCTTGAGCAAGGTACTTACCCTGAATTGCTCCAGTAAAAATTACCCAGCTGTATAAATGGGTAAATAATTGTAACCTCAACATTGTAAGTCGCTTTGGAGAAAAGTGTCAGCTAAATGAGTGAATGTACTACTTTATACTCATGTGTTTGGCTTTAGTGGAAAATAAGAACGTGCACAACGCGCAGAGAAGCGCCCGGGTTCTTCTTGTGATCCGAAAGTGAAAAACGGTTCAGGAAACTGCGAGAAGCAGGAGGGGTTCAGCGCGCGCACGTGCATCGTCGAAAGGCACCGCAGAGCTGCTTCTTGCTTGGATCCGTGCTGGAGAATAGTAACAATAATAATTTATTATATGTCCTCCTCATCTGCATGCGTGTATCCTGCCAGGGAGCGGAAGGACTTGCGTAACGCTCAGTGGGAGTGTTTTGCGGTGCATCACGGGACGTGGCTGGCGCGGGGCGGAGGGGCGCCCGCGACCCAGAGGAGGCGTGTCGAGCGAGCGTTACGTAACCGCGTCTTCTCCCCTCCCGCGGGCCTCGCCGGCGTCCGCCAGCGGCGTGTAACGTTTTAAAGGGAAACCAGATGGTGGGAAGACAGGTGGGCCAATTACTGTGTCTCCCATCATGCAACACTCTAGCGAGGCTGCTCAGGGATGCGCGGCACACTTTGCTCGGCCAAGGAAACTACGCTTAACGGCAGTCCTGATGCGGCTCCATTAGTCACCGCCCGCGCGGAGTAAACTGGTTTCCTGTTGCCGATACGGTGCGTGGAGGGACGGGGTGCGCGCGAGGGCGGCTATGCAAATTGGGAGGACGGTCATGAAGTTTGGAGCGCGAACGGATTTGGATTTCGGGGCGCGGTGAAAAATTGCGAACCGCTCGGACGCGCACGCACGTGCGCGAACGCAAAATATCATTTCGTACGAATCGTTTGCATTTAATAACAAAGTGAAAATCCTCCTCATTTGAATTTCTTTCAGAGGAGTAAAGAAAATGTAGACGGAATACAGAGGATCTGTCCCCTATAGCCTCCCATAAACTATACCTCTAAGTAAGTGGCTGTGGACAGAGATGTCAGCGAATATAATAATAATTATTTTATTTATAAGCAGGGGGATGCAGTAGCGCGGTGGTGCAGTGGGTTAGACCGGGTCCTGTTCTCCGGTGGGTCTGGGGTTCGATTCCTGCTTGGGGTGCCTTGCGATGGACTGGCGTCTTGTCCTGGGTGTGTCCCCTCCCCCTCCGGCTTTACGCCCTGTGTTGCCGGATAGGCTCCGGTTCCCCGTACGGGACGAGCGGTTCAGAAAATGTGTGTGTGTATTTATAAGCAATGACAGATGTTATTATTAACATATTGTTTAAACATATCATTAATATTATCAGATGTCTAATGTAGCAGTAACTGTAATAACCGTAGTAATATGTAGTTTAATTATGAACAATTCTAAATCTGTATGCTTTTGTTTGTTTATGGTTGTTACTAATAAAAATAATAATAATTGTGTGAATCCATTTAGCATCATACATGAACAAAACCCATGTGACTGAATAATAATAGAATTTTTCAGATTTTTAATATATATCAGACCATCATTTTCTAACCATTTTACCCATCAGACTGGACTTCTATCACTAACACATTAGATGGTCAGAATTTCAAGCACTTTTCCTGCAAGATTTTGAATGTGCTTTTTTTGTACCTAATACATTTCTCAGATTTAATGTACTGCTAATAATAATAATAATAATAATAATGCTGTATATGAGGGCTGTGTTGCATGTTACCATGTCAAGTTGAGCTGAGTAAACTGTAAGGTGTACATGTGTGCCTGGCTGATCGGAAAGCGTGCTGCACGTTGCGGCATGACGGACAGCGAGAGAGTGTTCGCTGCAACGTGTCGCTACACGCGCCACACACGGCGCTTCTTTCCGTTCGCAGAGATGGGCTCTATAGGCTGCGCTGGGGATGCAGCAAGTTTCGCGAAACTCCGACGACTCTTCTCGGAAAACGACACACGCGTTTCTGCGAAATGCTCTTTTCTTTCTCCCCCAGAAGGGAGCGGTGCGCAGGAGGAGGGGGTTGATCCCCTGCAGGGAGCGTTATTGCGGGCAGTAAGGCCGTTGCCCGTTTGCCCGAGCTTGCATTGAAACGTCGAGGCCTCCCGCCTGCAAGGGCCCCAGCGTCGGCTTGACAGGCGGCGCTGCGGGGCGAGACCTTTTCGACCGCGAGGTTGTCGGCGCGAGGGAGCCGTGGTGGAAGCGTGCGAGAATGAGCTGGCGTTCAGCACGCACAGAATGCCCCTCTCCGCAGCGTGAAGGCTCAGTCAACATGAGTGCACCTTGTGTACCTGCCTGCATCTTCGCACACCTGGGCCACAGACATTCCACCAGGATGCACTGGGTCTCCCGGGGGCTTCGGTACATTTACATTTATTTATTTATCAGACACTTTTCTCCAATGCAACTGCCAATGAACTCTATGTAGTGTTATCAGCCCACACACCTTATTCACCATGGTGACTTACACTGCTAGATACACTACATAACAATGGGTCACTCATCCATACATCAGTGGAACACACACAATGGGTGAACCTAAACAGCATGTATTTGGACTGTGGGAGGAAACCAGAGCACCCTGGAGGAAACCCATTCAGACACAAGGAGAACAGGCAAACTCCACACAGACCGAGCAGGGATCGGACCCACGTCCCCTCGCGCCACCCAGGTGCAGCCAGACAGCAGCGCTACTTGCTGTGCCACCGCTCTGCCCATGGTACCCTCTCCCCAGTGTTTTGGGAGAATCGGTCAAGCAGCAGGAGGCTTGCGGGCCACCTCACACCCCCGCCCAGGAGAGAACTACGAACGGGGCCGTTTCTCATTGGCTCCCATACGACTGTTACGGTTACGCGTGAACGTTATGATGTTCTGCTGAATTTAGCTAGTTTATGAGCTTAAGATCGAGATGCGATTATTAAGATTAACGTGGCGGCGCTTCCCTTGCCTGGTAATTGCGCACACATCAGTTTGTGTATCAACCCAAATGAACCCCGCTCATGTCTGCGCTCCCACAGCATCCCCAGATCGCTCTCCGCAATATTACAGATAAGCGTACCCATGGATCATCTGTACCGGCGACGTCAGAGGCCGCGCAACATATTCGATGTGCCTCCATAAATCAGCTGCTCCGCTTTCGCTGGAATTTGGGATTCTGTTTGCCTGCGCTCGCCCCGCGGAGGTTTCCGTTTACCGAGATGAATTCCGCGCATAAGCAGAGCCGATTGCAAAGAATGACGGCGGGCGCCTGGATGCTCCGGGTCCCGCCCCTTTCACGCAAAAACCGCAACGTTAAATTATTTATACGTGTTTTGGTGCATTTCTCTCCTAAAGAAGGAGGCGAGAGAGGGAGCAGGAGGGGAGCTGCGTGTGAAGATCTGCGCTCGGCTCTCCGGCGGCTGCACGGCAGCGGCATACAGATTCGGGAGGAGACGCAGAGTTTTCCTCCCTGGCTGGAATCGGGGCCAGATGAGGCTTTGAAAGGAGAACGCAGAGGAAAAGGAAGATGGAAAGTGGGGGAAGAAAGAAAGAAAGAAAGAAAGAAAGGGGGGGGGGAAGAAACCCAAGTGTGCAAACTTTGTTTAATCCTTCTCTTTATTGATAAGAGCTCTTAGTGAAACACACAGAGACAAAACCGTAACGTGTTTGACAAGGACGAACACCAGAGCTTCGCCTCGACTCCGGGTTCGTACACCTCTCTGAAAAGATGTTCTACATTTAATATCGCATTTCTTCATTGAGCAGATGCTTTTCTCCAAAGTGACTTACCATGTTAAGATTACAATTTTTACCCACTTTATAGAGCTGGGTAATATTACTGGGGCAATTGAGGGTAAGTACCATGCTCAAAGGTACTGCCCCCCAGAAAAGGGAATCAAACCTACAACCTGAGAGCCCGAAGGCAGTAACTCTAACCACTACGTTACCAGCTGTCCCCGTAGAGCCAGCATCACCATTATAATGCTTCGTATGTGGAGCTGTAGGAATAAAATTCTGCCGGCACGGAACAGAAATAAGCAACATAGAACGAACTGCTGCAGACATGAAATCGCATTGTGCATAAATGGAGGAAAACATCAATATGCAATGGGTGCGTCTCTGCGCACGATTGACAGTTGAGCGTTAGGCTCAACTTTTGACGATCAGCTGACCTTTCGGGCCTCTAACCTTTAACTAGACAGCTCTGCACATTATTAGAGGGAATCTCTTTTTGGGAGATGGTAAATTACCCCGTTATTTGTATCGCTGTTCATCTTGGAAGCTAAATTTAGTGGCGCAACTTAAAGTGCGAAATGAATCGGCATGAGCGAGTGAACGTGACCGCTGTCTCGACATGTCTAATGGCACGCCGGCATCTCTAAGGCTCGGAAGACGTGGCCGGTTTGCAGAGATGCCGCGCGCGACGTTGCTCGCCGAGATACCTCGATCTTGTTCGGTTTAGCTTTTTAACTCGAGATGCTGTTTGTGTTTTGTATTAAAAGTTTCACGATCTTTCTTCAGAGCATAAATAAAGCATGCGCTATTGACGGATCCGTCGGAAGCCGTGCGATTGTGTTGGGTCCAAGGTCGGTGGACCCATGTTTGGTCACGATCGGTCCTTTTTCTTTCCCCGCGTCGCCGTGGAGATCTCCGGAGTACCTCTTTCTCTCGCTCAGTCTGCCTTGGCGCGCAAAGCCTGTACCTTCCCGCACTGATAGAGAAGGTGTTCGGATAGTTGTTGCAGGAAAACGAGGAAGAGGATGGAAGAGCACCGCTGCACGGGTTGCGTGGCTCTTCTCCGGATGGAGAACGGATTCCTCAGCACTTCATGACCTGCAGGGTTTGTTTACGGTGAAAGGCTGTCGTTCAGAATTACCCGTGATGCACGGTTTATTTACAGCGAAAGGTTATTGTTTGTTGCGAGCAGTTCCCATGTTTCGGAGCCTTTCGGCGACTGAAGGTCATGCAGAATTCGGTGCGCCGAAGGGATTATTTTCGGCGAAAGGCTGTAATGCCGAATTGCGCGCGATACCGCGGTTACTTACAGCGGAAGTTGTTATGCAGCCCTTCCACGCACAGCGGGATTTCCACCCAATGGCTCGGGTGTCGAATTCCACGTGACAGTTTGTGTTTACGGTGGGAGGCCGTTGTGCGCAGTTCGCGTTACGCATGGTTTATTTACAGTGTGGCGCCGTTATGCAGCACTTTGTGCGTCGCGCTCTTTCTGCAGCGAAGGGCGGCGAAAAGGCAAGCCTCCTCCTTCCCCCGGCTGAGATATAAGTCTGCTGCATGAATGGAAAGAGCCCGCTCGACTTCCGGCCTGCTTAGAAATGCAAAAACAGCAGGATTTCATCGCTTTTATCCATGCGGCCGCTTTGAATAATGCATGCTCGTAGTTCCGAGTGGGCTGAACAGCGCCGGTCGGCGTTTCGGCGTCGGGTTATAACCGGGGGATTCGGTGCATTGTTTTCGCTTTGCCTCGCTCCCAGGGCCAGAGGACCGCAAGCGAGGGGGCAGGCATTTTGATGGAGGAGCCAATGAAACGGTGCACTCTCCCCCCGTCCTCCACTTTGCGATCCTTACTCTGGTGTTAAACACTCACTGTGGGCAGAGGACCGGGCCTTGTTGTACTCACCAGTCAAAGCAGCCACACAAAGCTTGAGGGGTTACCATGACAACAGCTGCACATCAGATAGCGCTGGCCCTTGTGTAGCCAATGGGCAATGGCCTTTTGCTGTCAAACTGTATTAGATGCAATGTTGTGTGCAGGAAAGGGAAAGAGAGCGAGAGAGAGAGCGAGCGAGCGAGAGAGAACGAATGGGGGGGGGGGGGGGCGGGGGGCAGCATCCTTATCTAGGTCATTTCGCAAAACTGTAAACACAATGAGGATGACATGCAGTTCTATTTATTGACTCTACAGAAGCTAAAATGGTGTCATCATGGAACTCGGTGTTATCTGTGGAACAGATGTGTTCCGCTGTGATCTCTGTGTTTAGTACACTGTGCTCCGCAGTGAGCGATCACTGTGTTAAAGTAGCACACTGAGCTCCACTTTGATCGCTGTAGACGGTGCTGCTCTGGTCCAGCCACATGAGCATCACCAAACGTCTTCACTCACACTCATCTGCAGTCGCATCCTTGCTTGAGGTTACTGCGTAGCAAACCAACTCCTAACTATGTCAGATAATGGTAAAAGACCATAGTGAAGCTGTGGCAGCAGTATGGTACTAAAGGCCTCTCTGCAGCAGTGCTCCTCAGTCCTCCAAAAAAAAATAAATAAATAAAAAATACTTGGACAAAATTCATTCTTTATTCTCGGCCAATTTGCTAAAGGATTTTCTCCTCCGCATGTGACAGCGAGCCCGATATTGAATAAAGCACCTTATTTAGAACCAGCAGGAACATGTGATAAGAAATTTGGCATTCCAATTTGCCAGTTTTGTAACTTAACAGAATTTAAAGAATGAATGTCATTGTTCATGTGCGTATATGTAAAATAGTAAACCTGGGTTTTAGGCTCATATTAAAACCAAATCAAAAGGAATAGCTGGGTGAATTAAACCTCTGGATACAAGGACTATGGGCAACAAGGCAAAATAAAGGTTAGAACGGTGAACAAGCAACGTAAGTGGGTGTTTACAACAGCTGAAGTACAATGGATTTCGACTGTGGGAAATGATCAGAACCGTGGACTCTGCTGTTTGTTACGTGTTATAAGAGATTGTATACAGACTGAATTGATTAGTCTTGCTAATGAGATCCATGTGAGAGACAGCTGTTGCTCCCTTGTTCTGTCAAAAACCCCAGTTGTTTAAATGGTCTCAGCACATTAAAAATGCAGTGCTATAAAACTGCCCTGGCATCAACTGGTCAGATAAAAGTCTTTACAAAGCCTTCCAGACTATGTATGTCTCTGACAGACTGAGTGAAATAGCGGTGAAGAAAATGGTACCCTGATCCTCGTGGTGGCAGAAGTGGGATCGCTCACCCCTCTACTGACTCACAGAGAGTATATGAGCTAGATGACTGTGTGGCCTCTTGTTCCCCTCTGTTTCTCAGCGTATCCAGTTCATTGTGTTGACAATAGCTATTGCATGGTGTAACATTCATTTTCTGAGTGGGTGTAACAGCGTAATTGTTTTCACTCGGCTTCCAAATATGCTGTTTGAGCATTACGTAAAGTTACATCTCAGCATGCATGACCTTCTTCCAATGACTAAATTCATATGGAAGCCATTCGGATTTTTCTATGCGTATTACTTATGAAAGGACCATAAAACTCAAAAAATGATGATAGTTGTGTCACGTTATGACTTGCAGCAGATGGTTTACATATTAATAAACAGTTTTCCAACAGTTTTGAGTGATAAGAACAAATTTTAAATGCAACATCTTGCTAGCAGAACTGGTTCTTTCCCCCTCGAGAGCGTGCAGACACACGATACACACATCCCATATTTCGTAACTTCATGAAAACTTCATGAACTATGTTTTTAATTTAAAAAGATTGAGCCGGGGGGGGGAGGGCGGAGTGCTGCAGCGGGTTTGGCTGGGTCTTGCTCTCTGGTGGATCTGGGGTTCGAGTCCCGCTTGGGGTACCTTGTGACGAACTTGCATCCCGTCTTGGGTGTGTCCCGTCTCTCTCCAGCCCTCTGTTGCCGGGTTAGGCTCCAGTTCGCCACGACCCCACTTGGGACAAGCGGTTTCAGCCAGCGGGGGTGCGTGCGTGCGTGTGTGTACTGAGACATTTGAAGGTATACAAGGGGTTAGTGACTAGAACGAAGCTACAATGACACTCATGTGGACCAAACCATTTTAGGGCCCTTCCTCCAGTTTCAGGAGTGATCTTAATTTGAACACAGCGGGAGGAACTATCTGAATTTTTCCAATTCGCTGACAAAGGGTTGCCCTTCTGTTCGCATTTGACCTCATCGGAAACGCGAACAGACCTCGTTCCGCACCTTTGATCCAAGCCCCCAGTCCGACAACAGGAATAACGAGCCCTCTTCCATCTCCTTGCTCGAGTTTCAGCCTGTGCGCTCCTGCTCCTGCTTCGGCAGAACAACGGGGCAGACCTCCGCCCATCCCCTCGCTCTGCTGGCTGTGGATGGCAATTAGGCAAACGCGGTGATCGGCCAGCGCTTCCAGCCTGTAGACTGGGGTGGGCAGCGCGATGCATTAGCGTACGATCTGCCCCAAACAACATGAACTGTCAGAAGGGATTATTTCAGCTGGTTGAGTCAGGAGGGGCCCACTGCTCAACTGCTTCACACTGAGAAGGAAGAGGGAGGGAGGAAGGGCTGTGAGAGAAGGGGGGAGGGAGAGCGAGACGGGGGGAAGGTGCAATAGGAGAGAGAGAGAGAGAGCAAGAGAGAGCGTCTGAGTGCAGGAGTGGGAGGAAGAGTGGCTGTTAGCCAGGAGCTACGAGCGGAGCAGCGATGTTGGAACACTCTTCCGAGCTGGGCTTTGTGCAGGGCGTCTGCGGGGAAGGCACTCGCTGCCCCGCCTCCATGACCGTCGCCGGGAGGAACGAGGAGCTGCTCCTGAGGTACGCCTGCTGAGCTTGCGTCGGGTCCACCGTGGTACTCCCTGTCCGATCCGGGCCGCCGGGTGACACGAGGGGATGGGGATGGGGGTGGGAGGGTGCTCTTGCCCCGATGTGTGCTCAGGGCGGCGTGTCCTATTTTTTTTTTTTTTTTTTGTCCTATTTACTTCCCTCATTTAAATACCCCGACTCACCCCTCTGGGGAACAAAAAAAAAAAAAAAAACAAAAGCTGGAAGAATGAAGAAGAGGAGAATTAGGATTCGGCAGAGCAGACTTTGCGCTCACGGGGAGCGGTGGCACGGACCGTTGGCCGAGTTTACCTTTGTTCCGTGCGCCTCTGGCTGTACTTGTTATTGGGGTACTTACAGTAATGTATACATGGCAAAGCGAAGGGAGGCAACGGACATCGTATCAGGCCTAACTAAAGCAGAACATCCCCGCTGTAATCCGCCTTCATCCCGGAAACACAGTTTGCGCCCTTGTTTACGTGCGGAATTGACGCCGCTCGCTGCCACTCCGTGCCGCATGACGGGCTCCGAGAGGAACGCGCAAAACGGGGCGTCCCGCCGTTTGAGAAAATGTCTGCTTTTGTTTTGTTTGGGTCTCGGGCGCCCGCTGTGGGGGTGGCGGGGGGTGCCGAATGCATCCTCGACAATGGGACAGCCGAACAATAGCACCGTCGGGCACTTCATCGCTCGTTCTCACCTCTGCCGCCGCCTCCTTTCTTTCCCCAGTTCCTCTCCTATTTGAGTCATTATGGAACGGAGAGCTATTGTGTGCTGCAAAAGCGGTTCGCTCTATTTGTTTTTGTGTAACCCGTGATAAACAAATCGTTCCCTTTTACGTGTCATGTTTTCTAGTCTTTAATGTATCATCCTGCATATTAAAATCAAGGCAGCCGCTTTAAATGGGAGGTTTCTAGCTGGTTCGGGTAGGGTAAACATCGAAGGACGACGCGCAATCGCGGGTATCGCTGGGCTTTTTCTGTCCGACTGAATTCTGCCCGGAAAAAGGTAGATCTCCTGCCAATGTGACACGGTCAGAAAGTACAGTAAAAGTACACACGGTGCTGCTGTAATACACCACCTGCTTTGGTTTCTTTTAAGACATTCAGTGCCCCGTTTAAATGAATATGACCGCCAGTAAAGACGTATGGCTGTGAGATACAGATGCTTACCTACAAAACAGAGATGTTCATAATTTCGAACCGGATGCCCTAGTGAGCGTTTCAGTGTTTAGAAGGCTCCTTTGCTTGGGGCATTGCTGATTCAGGTTTCTAATACCTGGTTATGTAGTTTTCGTTGCTTCCGGCCAACTTAACGCATCAGCGGTCATTTTTTGTAGAACACAGTTAACACATCATATATTGTTAACATCAGAACACGGGCGGACTAGTATGGATATTAACTTTTTAGTTGCCTCAGTGCTTCCGGGCAGCAAGGTTTGTGACCGTTAGGCTGCAAGTGTTTAAGCGCGAGAGTGAAAATGCTGCTTCTCGGAAAATAAGCTGGCTGCGTACATACAAACGCAAAGGCGTAATAACCGTGGTGATAATGGCACCCGTCAGGTGCTCGTGTAACCCAGTAAGAGTAAAAATAATGTGTGCTGTACTTAGGAAGCGTATGTGATACAGTGTGAAAGGCAGCACGGCGATGAAGAAATGGCTATTTTGCAGAAGGTTGCAGGGTTGTACCCTTGAAAGGGACACTTTGCTCTAATTGCTTCTGCTGCTTAAAATGTTAAATTATGAGCCCCAGAACATGCCCTGCTTAAGAGCGTCTTTCAAGTAAGTGCATAATAAATAATAACTTCCGTTTCAGCCCCAGGGGGGTGGGGTGGGTTTGGCCAGGGCCTGTTCTCTAGTGGGTGTGGGGTTCGAGTCCTGCTTGGGGTGCCTTGTGACAGACTGGCGTTCCATCCTGGGTGTGTCCCCTCCCCCTCCGGCCATGCCCCCCGTGTTGCCGCCACCCTGCTTGGGACAAGCGGTTTCAGACAGCGTGTGTTTTGTCCCCAACACTACACAGAGGTTATCAGTTACAAGCTAGGAGCTCCCTTGAAGACCAAGTCCTGGCGACGGAGCGGACTTCAGCACAGGTACCCCGAGGGCTGATCTGGGATCAAACGGGGGCGCAGAGAAACATTTGATGATAGCTGTCCCCCGCGAGCCCACTCTGTGGAATGAGGTCTTAATCCACTTGCTCACCCAGCGCTGAGAACCGAGAGAGGCCAGAAGCTTTGGACAAAATCCGGGCGGCCTTTAGGGACCGGTCTGTAATTTGCAGTCTGTAATTAGTGGCTGGGCCTCACTGTTGTGGCGACAAAGTGTGTCAGTTGAGCCTTCATTCTGCGTTATCCGAAAGAGTGGCGTACAACACCTGCCCCCCCCACCAAGCCGATCCCGTAGGGCCAGTGCGTCTGCTTGTCCTGAAAACCTCCTGCGTGACCACGACTTCCACCGTAACCCCGCGTCGCAGGTGACTGGGTGAAGGGCCGACGTGTCGGAAATAAATCATCGACGAGGAAGTCGATACCGATTTCCCCAACGTGAGCAGGTTAATTACAAGGTAGGGAGGAGCGCCCGACGGACATTTACCGCCTGTGTGGCGCCGTTTTAGTTTGGAGTAACCGGGCAGCAAGACCCACTTCGGGGGGGGGGGGGGGGGTCACATCCTCTAGCTCATAGGGATCACTGGATCTGCAGGACTTTCAAATGGAAATGCGCCGGGGAGGGCGGAGGCAACCACTCATGTTTCCAGGGTGCGATTTTAATGAGGGAAAGGCGAGCAAGGGAATAAAATACACCTTTTAATGAATGCGCGACACACGGATGAGGGGTTTTGCTTTAAGTCCGGTGCTCTGTGTCACCGGGAAGAGAACCAATTAAAAACGGGCTCTGCTTGGTGGAGCCTCGCCGGGGCGGACCCTGTCCGCCTCCTCTGAAAAGGGAGGCCGTGGCAGGAACACGGCGAACACGGGGGCACGGCCGGAGCCCGAGATCAATGCCGTCCTGCAACAGCCAGAGACACGCTTCGTTTTTAAAACGGCACAAACCCTTCTGCACGGAACCCAAAAACAGAAGGCTTGCCAGCTTCAGCCGCCTGCGACGGCATTGGGTCCGCCGCTGGCATGGGCTAACGTGCGCGCTTGCCCAAACATGCGCTCGCCTCGGCGGTAACTCGAGCCTAAAAACATCCGACGAATTCGGCAGCCGTTAGCGTTACACTGACCCGCGCGGCGTCAGCTGGAACATGGAGAGGATGTCAGGTGTGGACCGGGTCTGGTTCCACTCAACAGCTCTGTTAATTCCCCATTTCAGCAGATCTTCAAGTGGCTGCTCAGCTGCCATGGAAGAGGGCATTTATGAGGTGCAGGAGAGCCTGGAAAGAGCTGTTGGGGCATCTGGGTGACAGGTGACCGTTTCGTCCTGTCTGAGACAGGGCACGTGAAGGGGGCAGCGCTGAAAAACCGACGGTGCTCGGACTCGTGTTGATTAGTCTAACAGATCACTCAGTCAACGAGAATCCAATGAATGTGACACACATAATAATAGGTAGTGTAATAATAATAATATTAAGGATAATAATAGGTGATGTATTGTGGCTCAGTATAATGCATGTAATATAACTCCTGGGTGCAATACTTACATAACTCATATCCCATTTGAGCCAGCATGTGCTATAATGGTTAGAGCTGCTGCCTCTGGCCTTTGAGTTTGTATGTTCCTCCTGCTGTAGTATTCTTGAGCAAGGTACTTAACCTGAATTGGAACAATAGAAATTACCCTGCTTCATACATGGGTAAATCACTCTGAGCAGCTAATTGTATGTCAGTTTGGAGAAAACGCACACACATTGTCTGAAACCACTTGTCCCAAGCGGGGTTGCGGCAAACCAGAGCCTAGCCCAGCAACACAGGGCTCAAGACTGGAGGGGGAGGGGACACACCCAGGACAGGACGCCAGTCCATCACAAGGCACCCCAAGCGGAACTCGAACCCCAGACCCACCAGAGAGCAGGCCCTGGCCAAACCCGCTGCGCCACCGCACCCCTCGCTTTGTAGAAAAGTATCGGCTAAATAAATGCATGCATTATTTTTTAAAATACCAAGTCAATTCCTTTATCACCTGTAATGGAACTTCACTACGCGGTCCTCCTTCCAAGGGTAAAACATCTGATTTTACCCCTAAAAACGGAATTTAGGGGAAGTGTAATGCAGACCACTTTGTGTGGGCCACCAAAGAAAACGCTTTGGTTTGTTGTTGCAGACACAAACTGTATTTACAGCAGGTATAAATACAGCAGGTATCAACTGACATATATATTTGCTGGCATTGAAGACAGTTGGTCGGGTTCTTCGCTGCTCCTTCCAGGTCTAAGAAAACAGTGTAACCCCCAAGGAACGTTCAACTGCCATCGTGAGAAAATATCAATGTGCCTTTCTGAGCTATTCTGTCCAGCACCTGTATTACTTGTCCATAATCTGAGAAAGCAATATAAAAAAATTATAATAATTCTGTCCAGTACTAAGCTCATTATACTGTGTAGATATAACATAGCTTTAAAATGAAATGGTTTGTCAGTGCTGAGAAAAAGTGCTACGGCATAATCGGATTCCTGCAAACTGCAGAAAAACATTTGAATTTCTGCGTTAATAAACCCAGGGAAGGGGAGCGTGGTGGCGCAATGGGTTGGACCGGGTCCTGCTCTCCGGTGGGTCTGGGGGTTCGAATCCCGCTTGGGTTGCCTTGCGACGGACTGGCGTCCCGTCCTGGGTGTGCCCCCTCCCCCTCTGGCCTTACGCCCTGTGTTGCCGGGTAGGTTCTGGTTCCCCGTGACCCCGTATGGGACAAGCAGTTCAGAAAACGTGTGTGTGTAAACCCAAGGATCGCAAAAGGAAAAACTGGCTTGATGCGTCTTAACCGGGAATGCATGATGGGGGACTTTATATTCTGACTTTTGCAACCAAGTTCCAGTTAAAAAGTTTCACAAAAGGACGCTCTGAAAAAATGATTACATCAAAAACGGCATGTTGAAGGGCACACCTATGATCGCACGCCAAACTCTCCTCCTTCCCAACACGAGAGGTGTTGCTTCGTGGTACATTTACTAAATGCAAACTGGTGTGATTCATTACAAATTCCTATGAAAAGTGAAGCTCTATTTGCAGTTTTCTGTCAGTGTCACCAGTCGAGACTTTGGCCCCAAGCATGAGACGAACGGTGTCACGTGACCTTTTTAGTGATGAACGGTGAATTAGAAGAAACCTTATTTTATCCAACTGGTCTTTAAGGAAGAAGAAGTCCCTTCATTAGGGGTGGTGCCTCCGCTCAAACAGTTTATTTAACTGCTTTGGACAGAAAGGCGCTGGGGAAGAGGGACTGCACATCGTGCTTCTGCGATATAAGTCGGCAAAAATACACAGCTTATATACGGCTATGTTTTGGTGTTGGGAATCTTGATGGCGGTGGAATCCAACTTTCATCTGTTGCTGTGCAACAGAGGGGTGGAGATCAGGGGGGCACAAAGCACCGAAGGAGGTTGGAGTGATGAAAGGAAAGTAACCTGAATGGTAGTGAATCTTCAAGAGGGAAATTATGTACCAAGGTCACCGA
Organism: Scleropages formosus; assembly: GCF_900964775.1. Taxonomy (NCBI): domain Eukaryota; kingdom Metazoa; phylum Chordata; class Actinopteri; order Osteoglossiformes; family Osteoglossidae; genus Scleropages; species Scleropages formosus. The sequence continues at coordinate 2,378,584 of NC_041810.1, read as the reverse complement.
AAGAGGAGTTTATCTTTGATGTACATCCAGGACCGCAGCTAAACAACAGCACAGCTCACGAGGGTCACCATCACTACTCTACGGATTACTTATCTCTGAAATAGTCTACTTTTTTCCATTTAATTAATTTCCTTTTTCTCTGGAAATGTCACCCAGTAAGGCATGACTAATCCAGTAATGAGGTCACGCTTGAGCTCTAGTATGTCGAAACGGCGTATAGTGCATATACTGTACGTTCAGTTTCGCAAAAGCCCGCTCGTCGAGCCGGAATATTAATTTGTTTACACACTTAATCGGCTACTTTATATCTGCGCGGAACAACTGCTAAACAAACGACGGCTCTGCTCGGCAACCTCTCCGCTTCCAATCAATTAGGTACGGCGCAAGCAACGCGCGAAGTGTGATGACAAATGCGATTTGCCGTTAACTCGTGCGACAGAGGAGAACGCAGCGGTACGCGCGGTGCAGGGGTGGAATTACAGGCCTGAATAGTGACAAGGCGTTTGCGACCTCGGCTATTAGCAAACCGGTATTGAAAGTATCCGACCATTATCACCATTCGGAGAGCTGTAAATCTCAAAGATGAAGGGCACGGTAACGGGGACAAGAGTACACAGTGATTGAGTTACAGGGATTCAGTGCTGAAAACAATCAAAATGTCAGCCTATTGTGCTATATATATCAATACTGTATGTAGTTTTATTATTATTATTATTATTATTATTATTGCTCATAGGGTTTGCAAAAAACAAGACGTTCGTGAACATTACTTAATTATTGCTCCATTAAGATCACTCGCAGACGGATAGAGACAAAGGCACAGGAAGATTTTCAAGCCATTAATAATATTTCAAGTTTAATAGCAACAAATGAAAGTTATTAATGATTTGAGAAACTGCGAAGGCCCGGGCGCGTGCAACAAAGCCGTGACGGAAAGCACCGCAAGAGGGAAACGCCACGGTCGGACGGCGAGATGTTATTTGTCGAGTGCATTTCCTGCGCTTGCGGAAGACATAAATGGTGCTGCTATAATTACAGGCCAAAGGTGTGATAAGACTGTGCTTTCTCGCTGACTGACTCACTTGCGACCCAGCCAGTGTGTCCCTCAAGGAGTCATTGGGGACCAGTTGGGCCGTCAACTTCGGCCAAGAGGACGTGCAAGAGCAGCTGGGGATTCTGGGAATTCTGCCCTTTTGGATCAGCTGATCCTCTCGTAATGAAAAGCAATGTAAATTCGTCAGCGGGGATGGATGATGTTAGGGACGCACGTGGCAACAGCCAAATATTACCGCAGTTTAACTTTGCACGTTGACTTACAGTATTCTCTCTCTCTATCTCTCTCACACACACACACACACACACACACACACACACTGTGCTGCTTCAGCGCGGCGAGCCCATTTACAGTGGACGAATAACAGTAATCATCATCACCGTTGCAATTTTTCATTATCTAAGGCACTGGAGGAGAGATTGCGTCTGCCTGTGACGTCACTCTGGACTCCTGCGCGCACGCCAGCGCGGCGCGAGCAGTCCACGCGGCGGTCGCGAGACGAACGAGCCACGCCCGCCGTGCGGGGAGCTGGGTTTTCCACGCGCGGCCGCGGGAACGCGAAGCTGGAAAGGAGGGGAGGGAGACGAGGGGAGGCGAGGCGAGGCGCGGCGGGACGGAAAAGATATTGCAACAACTGGCGAGCGAGCACCTGTCCTCCTCCGTCTCCCGCCGGCCCCGCGCGGCAGCTCGAGTGGACGCGCACAGCGCGGGACCGCGCCCGCACACACTCGCCCACACGGAGCACAGGAGGAGCGGACGAACATGACTTCTTCTTACGGTCTGGATTTTCTGCCCGATCTGATGGTGGAGAGCCGCCTGCTCGGCTCCGGCGACGCGATGTAAGTACACGAGCGAAGCGTCCCACGAGGCGCCCGTCGTCGATGCCATCATCAAGTGAGAAATATAACATGAATATGATGAGTGCCAGCAGCAGCGGCACGGCTTCGAGAAAGGACGGACGCGGACGGTGCTCTGGCTTAGTCAGCGTGTACGGGATGTCTGCGTATAGTAAACCTGGCCATTAATAAATAATCAACTCGGTCGGTGGCATTTCGTCGAACAGCTAAGCTAGTTGCTCCAACACGAGCGTTCAGCAGGACACCGACCGACTCCGAGAACAATAAAACAGAGCGAATAAAATTATTCGTCCGCCTTTTACGCTGCGATGGTGGCAGCTGTCCTTCGCGGGGTATTTAAACTTAAAAGTTGCAAGTTCACTTTACACTGATGCTCGAAGCCAACACTGTTGTACATCCGTCATGTGCTAAAGCGTCGCTAATTCTCAGACTGCAGTGCATGCAGCCCGACTGTTACCCTGCTTTTACCCCTTTGCCTGCCTGTTTTACTCACCACACTTGTCTTGCCTCGTCGGACTTGACACGGTTCCTTCCTTCCTCCTGTCATTCGGTAGAGCGAACTTACAGCATACGCTTCGTCACCTTCTCCTACTCACCTTCACCGACACCGTAATTTGATATTGATTAATTCGTGGTTATAAACGGCTTTTTTTTATAATCCTGTAACGGTGCTTGTTTTTCTCAGAATCGACGATTCCAGGCTGGGAAAGCGGTGTGTTCGGTGCGGTTTGATAAATCAGATACTGAGAGATAACTGTACGCGAAAATTGTTCGCTTGACCAGCTCAGTCCGTGCAAGTGACAAAAAGCGGCCCTCGTGTCGCCACAATAGCGGCTTCTGTCTTCCGATTGCAGGTCCTCGGTCCGTCGCCCGGTTCGCGTCGGAGAGACGCGCGCTTCCTTGGTAGCTCGAGCGCCGCGCTTCCGGCAGCTTTTGGCGGGCAGTCGGATGTGGGAGAGAGCGAGCGCGCGCCTAGTCACCCCAGGCTCGCGTCGGTAACTGACGCGCTTCGGTACTTGTAATGCGTCTAGTTTTATGCGTCTCTGAATAAAACTTGTCCCTATGACGATTTCTTTTCGTTCATTTTCGTGTGAGGCAGAGTTTCGTGGAAAACGTGTGTGAAGCGCAGCATTTGTTGGTGGCGAACTGACAGGTGAGAGTCACGGGACGGACGGTGCCTCAGCCCGCTCCTCCCGCTTGCCTCGGTACATCGCCCTGTTTTATTTCACCAGGGGTTTTCTCGCTCTCTCTGTCCCTCACACACAAACACACAGAGAGTAGTTGCCCAGCTGTATGTATAAAATAATTGTAACCTTAACACACTGTGAGTCGCATTCGAGAAAACTGCTATAGTATAGATGCACTGAGGCAGCAGGTTACTATCAGCTAGAACCATCACCTTCTGCACCTGAATGATCCATGATGTTTGAGCCTCAGCACCTGCTGCGAGTGTCCTTGAGGAAGCTTCTTGCCTGAATTGATACAGTAAAAATTACCCTGCTGTATAAAATGGGTAAGTTGACATAAGACGCTTGACATACAAGTTGCTTCAGAGAAAAACCGTCAGCTATACACACAGTAGAGTGTAACACGCATGGTGTGATCTTCTTGGTAATTATCAAGAATTGAATAATACCCTGCTGTATTATAACTGGCTAAGGGCACTAAAGTTATTTATCCAGCATTCTGTCACCTTGGACAAAGTTGTCAGGTTAATATGATTAGTACACTTTTCCCCACTTGCAACTAATGTGTTCCTGAGAAAACCTTTGCAATAACTCGAAGATGGAATAACCTCCCGTTGAAGTGAATGGTAATGTTCCTGTGCCCTACTGATGCCTGTTTTTACTGAGATACCACCAAATTGTGTTATAATGGAAACGTACTTCAGTACCTAGTTATTTATAATAATTCAGTGTTATAAGGCAGTTCTGCTTCATTACTCTTTAATTCTGCTTCTTGTCCACCTGTGCAAGCATTTAGCATTTAGATCTTTTGTGACTGACATAGCATACACGTAATACTCACAAACAAAACATTTATACGTGTGATAGTGCTTATATATTAATTTACCGTAACCTTTACTGCAAAGAGTAGAACAATAAAGGCAAAAGAAATAAGTAAAAATTATGCAAATGAATTTGTACTGACTGAACAAGTTGACATCTGTGATTTGCCATGGGTTCAGTCCCAGATCAGAGTTTTCATGTTCTCCTGGTTGTTTGCATCAGTTTAACCCCACCAGTCCAAATACATGTCAGGCGTATTCATGACTCTAAATGGGCATGTGTGTGTGTGTGTGTGCACGTTCACGTGATCTATTGCCCTGGTGTATAAATTAGTTTATTACTTTAAGTTTACTATGGTATATGTAATACTTTGTCACCTTGGGTTAATGTGTCAGCTAAATACTACATAATCATTAAGTAATTTTGGAGAAAATGTTTTGTTAAATAATTAATATAAGGTCTTGTTTTTTCAGCTGTCATGATGCACATGAAATCCAAATTTGGAAACGCCTCATAAGCCAAAGTAGGAGTATTACATTAAACTCTTTGTAGAGAAGTTGAATTCTTAACTTGGATGAGTATATTCAGGGTTTGACTTATAAGAAATGTACTGAGTTGTATGTTTTGGTGTGATTCAAAATCCCCATCAGAATTAAATGTATGGGTCAATAATTACAACACCCACTGCTTGTTACTTTGTATAGCTACGAAAAACTATATTTTTAGCTCCATTCTACTTTTTACTGTTTGATGTTTTTGACTTTTATTTGCTGATTGTTAATAGCAATGCTATTCAAATAGCATCCTCTATTCTAATTTGGCACCTCACTGCCATATATGAGGGTGTTTCTTGCCGCTGCCAACACTAGTTGGAAATTGCTCTGACACTCAGAATACACACTAATCCTCTTCTATTGTGTTTAGCTGTTTGTCAGCTCACCCTGGTCACAGTGCTGCTCAGCATTCAGCAAGCGAGAAACTGCAGAATGCTCTGGATTGAATGCACATAGTTAAATCTTTTTAAGCGCATTCGTCGTCAATCGCTTTTGTAATTCCAAAAGATTGTTAGCTGCCTTTTTTTATGCAACGTTTACTTTGCACGGCTGGCCATTTGACTGCACTGTCAGTACAGACAAAATGCACTTAGAAAGGGTTTTTTCACTGTGGTTTGTTTGTGGCAGTTTGGGTTCAGCCTACAATGCTCAGTGCAGTTTATTAAAGGTATAATGTTTACTGTTGAGTGGTCAGTGTTCTTCCTCACTTTGGTGAATGCTGTCAGACTTGTGAGACTGTACACTCCTGGAATACATTGAAGAAGAAGAGTTTCTTCTCTCCTTGACTTCAGGCTCTTGTTTTCAGATTTAACAGCTTCTCTGGGAAATGTGAGCTTTAACCTTTGACTCCGCTGCATTCAGAATTGGAGCTGTAAGACAAATCACCTTGTGTCCCAAAGGGTCCCTCCAGTACCCTTTGCCACAAGTTGGCCTTCTCCCTTGGTCAGGAGATACAATGAGTGTGCATGCTCCTTCTTTCAAGAGTAGCTAGTTACCCTTTTATTCAGCAGGTAGTGTAGTGGCTAGAGCAGCTGTCTTCCTTCCAAAAGATGCAAGTTCTATTCTCGCCCCTTGCTGTAGTACTCTTAAACGAGGTACTTGCTCTGAATTGCTCCAGTAAAAATTACTCAACTGTGTGCAAAAGTCATTGTAAACAACTTATTATTGTAAATCGCTTTGGAGGAATGAGTCAGCTAAAAGAATAAATAGTTGTAATGGTTTTCAGGGAGAGGTGCAGATGCTGTATATCTCTCTCATCATGTAGGTATTACTGCTAGAGCGGAAACATCCTGGGCCCATAGCACCCATCATAGATGCAGCTGGCTTCCCACTCTTCTGTTTCCTACAGACTGCACTGTGTTGTACTGCTGGGTGCCACAGTAGCACTAGGTGTTGCCTGTTCAGGAACCTGTTGTACATATCTGCTGACTGAAATGTACAGGTGTTTCAGTAACAGCTGTTGAATTTGGTGAAATTTGAAATAAGGTGTAATGTTGTTTGCTAAGCAACGGAACTACGTGAATTAAAATTTCATCCATTATGGTCCTTGGATGGTGAACTGAAACTGAATGCTGGGATGAAAGTGTGTGGAATGTGAAGGACAGTCCCAACAGTGTCTGACAGACCATTCTTGGTTCACTTTGGCGCTGGGGTTTGGTTCGATTTAGCCTTGATGTGTTTTCACCTCAGTTCTAAGTGACTAACACAAAGAAATGCGTATCCTGTATGACTATGAGCTTTTCTCTCAACTGCGGGAGTGTTTCACTTGAGGCCTTGAGATGAGTGAAACGAACAGACAGCCTTCATATCGTTCTTGCACTCCCTCTCCCTTTTCCCTTTCATGAAAAGGGAAAGAATTAGTTTCAACAAAATGGCGCTGTTTTGAAGCCAGACCCGTCTGCTGTTTCTTCGCTTTTCCTCGCGTGTTCAAACTGCTGTGTGAGAGGATCATGTTGGTCACGTTTGCCTGCTCGTTCGGCAACGTCAGATGTTTTCACAGCTTTGCTCTCCTCCTCGGCCTCTGACTTCCAGGGATATGAAATACAGTGTGAAAGGGACGCTGAAGGGCCGATTATGCCCTCCCGTGGCCTCTTTGGTTGACACAGGCCAATATGCCAGCAGTACGGAGATCCTAGCTTAGCCGCCCTGCCAGCTGTTCTGCTGGCAAATGTGTATGTTCCCAAGCCTCTGTGTGGAGGGGGATTAGTTCCACCACTCCCTTGTGCAGTGTGTCCGATACCCATGAACATGCGTGCATGCATGTATGCATACCTCGGCTGCCTTTCACATTATGTAGACATCGTGAGGTTAAGTCTCTGCTGCCCACATTTATGTGCCCAGGTACAGTACATGGTGGTGATAATCCATCAATTTAACAACAGTTCTTTTTGGACATTGTATTCAGGCAACAATAGGAATTGATGAAATATAACAAAAGTTCTAGCGTGACCCCTGCCTTCCTGACAGCAATGGTGCAGAACTGTGGGGTGTAATAATTTAAATTTTGAATTACAATTAGCAAAAAAATCCTTTGAAGGGGAAAATGAATATGGAATTGGGGTAGGGAAGTGCGCTAGCTATGGGGGTGGGGGCGGGGGATGTACGGGAGTCCCAAACCCAGTAATGAGCTGCATGTGGGCTGGAGTACTGCTTTGAAATTTAACTCATCTTACGTCTGCAATTTGCCAAAAGGTCACGACCGGCTCCTTTTCAAAGCCGTAATGCAGTGCAGCACAAAAATAGCGTGCACTGGAAACCCAGAAAGTGCTCCCAGGCTGATTTCTCACAAAGTGTCACCGGAATACTTAATACCTTTCAGTGCCCACTAAAGAAATCCAAATAAATAAAGTAATACTTTTCTTTCCCTCACCAAAATGGGAGGGATTTGAAGGCTGGCTCTCCTGGCTTATTTCTGTGTTCTGATGTGCCATCTTTTCCTCTTTCTCTAAGTATGTACCAGGTCTGCTCTATAACCATGTGCTCTTTGTGTGAGCTTTTCCTGAGGACTCTGAGCCCACGGGGACCTTAGGAGCTTTCTACCTTCAAAGGCCGAAGTCTCTTGTCAAAATTAATGTTGCTGCCAGCACTCACAAGCAACAATAACCCTACCATTCCCTAGCAGCATTCTGATATCTGTCCCTGCATTTCGTGATGAAAGAAACAATGACTTCCTCATTTACTCAGAATACGCACACTGGGGTGGAAAGGTTCGATTAAGACGTTATCCTTGTCAATGTCTTCTGATGACAGAAGAATCCTCGGGCGCTGTATTTGCTAAGGACATGCATGACTTGGACCTTTTATCTGAATGCTCCCTCTGGTGTTTCTCCTTTTCAGATCGACAGCCCATTGGCGCATCCCTGATCTGCCCTAGATTGATGTAATTGAAAATCCTCTGCCCACTGCCCCTCTCTCGTGCCATTCCAAGAGTTACATAAACGGGCCATTAGTTTTGCCTGCTAACGGCTACAATGCTTGGCTTCCCGAGCTGGACCTGGCAGGCTATGGCAGCCACCGCTTTTTGAAGAGGCAGGCTGCGGAGGAAAGCTTATCGAAGCACCCCTCCCCCCTCTCGTTCAGCCTCTCCATTCTGTGAAAAGTAGGCCACAGTCCTTAGCCTCAAATAGGCTCTGCAGGGGGAAAGTGCTGTCAAAGCTAACCTTGACTCCTACACAGAGACGCTCTCCGAGTCAGGAGACGAATTGCCTCTGTATTTAACCACCAGAATGTATCATTTGTGTTCCTTTTATGTCGAAAGATGAAATCACTCATTAAACTGATGATTTTTGAAATGCTGGATTTGCTTAGGAGTCACCCTTAACCAGTGTGATTTGTAACATTTCTGGTTTCACACACTTCCCATGAATTAAGGCTGTTTAATTACTGGAAGAGTTGTGGTCAGGTTTCCAGTTCAGGGTCTGCCCAGGACTAGCACTGTGCAACAGTGTTTGCCCTGTAGCTGTAGGCCATATCTGGTATAATGTGCTGTAATGACCACATCGGACATCCTTGGCTTAGTGTCCCAAAGCATTTCACAGATGGGCTGAAGTGAAGATCTTGATCTGATGTTAAGTGAGCCCTAGTTAATAGGGACATGAGTTTAGATGTGGACATTTTTTGCTCGAAATTGAGGAAACAAAAAGTTCTATATCGACGTGAGATAACAGGACTAGTGCAGTGTTGGCGCAGTGCCATCATTTTTATTTCTTTCCACTTTTTTAAAATTAAATCCCTTGAGAGGCATTTGAGGAGGGGGTTGTGACTGTTTTATTGAAATAGTTGATCTACAGTGGAACTCCCAGGCACTCAAATGCAGTTAGGAGGAGAGGACAGGGACGAGAGACGTCGCTCCACAGTGTGGAAGAGACTTACGAGGAGTCTTTGGCCCGGAGGGTTTCCGCACTCATAATCGTAATCACATTTTCACTGGAAGTGCAATTCTGGCTGTTGTACCCCTGCAGCAGCTGAGTGGGTACCCTGTTAGGGTAGAGGGGGATTTAAGGCAGTCTTTCCATATCTGTTTAGGGGAGAATCGTTGCTGGCAGCACTTTGGCTTTATTGGTAACACAGGACAGAGTAACAGTTTTCTTTTGGTGCTGGTTTTTTCTTTCTAAGATGGGAAAGCAGGAACTGTGTGTGCAATCAAAAAATTTGATGCTATGGTTGTCTGTGTGGAGTCCTTACGAGTGCCCCAGTTGGGTGAGTCTCTTGTTGGCAGCTGGGCCCTTGGGCTTCAGCCCACCCTGCTGCAGACATCTTTGGCTCGCTTGGCTGCACATTAACCCAGCAAACACACTTTGCCTTCTTACTACCACTAGCAGGAGTCAGCTGTCTACGTGACTAGGGTTTGGTATGGCAGCTGTGCTGCTGGGCCCAGGATGGATCCAGTGGTAAGCAGGCAGGTGAGCCACAGGAAGCAACCCTAAACACATAAGTCCTCTTGAGTGCTACTCTGTAGTCCTACCGATCTGGACCTCCTTCAGCTCCACAAGGCAAAACAAACAACTCTGTGTATCAGTGGATGCCGTGATAAGCGTGGCATGTTGAAGTTTCAGTAAAGCATCCATACGTTTTGGTCCACGTCATTTTTCTTTGCCAGCTGCTAGCTTAGCCATTGTTCATACCTGCACTTGTTTCCCTCAGTATTCTCTGCGTGGCCCCTAACCTGCTTGTGCAGCTGTGCCTCACAGGCGTCGATTCAACACCCTCACTGGAGATCAGCAGAGATGAAAATACAGACATCTGGTACCGGTAACGAGTCTGCCTGCCCTTGGTAGAATTGTCAGTTGTTGAGGGCAGTTTGATTGCCCTTATGCTCCGAGAGAATCAACGTCAGCGGGGAAAATTGTAGTTGCTCTTGCTGATGTCTGAGTGCTGTGGGGTTTGTGTCTGCTTTATATACATTTGCATCATTATGCAATATTTTCGGAAGTGATTAGAACATGTTACACAAGCACTTTGGCTGTTGAGGTGCTGTTGGCATGGTGAACGAGAGTCAATACCTTCCATTGTATGGCTCGGAGAACCACGTGTGCATCACTTTCATTTCTTTGTTACCAGTGACTGAAAGTTCCAAAAGCAAGCTGTGAGATGTATTTAGCTGTGTCAATAAAATCCCAATTTTGGCAAAAGCCTCTAGCACTGTAAAAGGATTCCAAGTGGGGGAATTATCAGTATGTATGTGCACACTTTAGGGGAGGGAGGAAGTAAAAGGGGTTTAAGTGTGGATTGTGTGTTGTAGCTGGGGTAATCTTTTGAACTGGTGCAGTAAAACTCGAGTTCCCCAAATGTAGCTCAGTTGTGAAAGAACTGGAGTTGCACTTGAGACCAAACACTATTTAAACTTGAATTTCTTCAGGAGAGAATACCCGTTATGTAAATGGGTAAAAATGTTAAGTTAAATCTGTTTTGTTTAATTGCCTGCTAAGCAACAAAGATTAATAAAGTGCCATGGATAAGGTATGCAAGATCATGTAACAGTAGTCAGCAAAAGGGTTTTTGACATTCTTTGAAAGTGCCCCCCCCCCCCCCCCCCCCCTTTTTTTTTTTTTTTTTTTTTTTTTTGTTTTGTTGCCACTGAGATGCTTAAGGATGTGGGTGGAGCAGTCATTGCAGGGTGATTGGACTGTTGACATCATCCCTGGAGTTCTCTCCGGTGGATGTTGCAGTAGGAACCATTGAGATTCAGCCCCCCCCCACCTCAAAGCCTTAAAGTAGCAGAGCACATTGGAACCTCCAGCGGTTCATAACAGTGATTAGCCCAGAGGGAAGGGATGATAGACCCCAGTCAGTCTGTTGACTATGGTTGGTGTTTCTGTTGTAATGAATTTGTGTTGAAGTGTTTCTGCTATAATTAACCCCAAATATAGTTTGTCTCTGGACCACTACACTACCCATTACCCAGGCTGTACACAGATTATGTATTTAGAAGTCTCTAGCTGTCACTGTTAGTATTCTTTGCCCTGGCCTTATCATCTTGATAGATAGGAACTTCATTGATCCGGTACGAAGTGGCACAAGGCTACAGCAGCACACATGGAATAGCTTAATGAAGAAACTGGAATAAAAAATAGTACAAAAGTTTACCATGAATAGTGCGGAAACTGACTTCAAATTAGAAGAAAAGTAAGAAGTAGTACAGGCATGTTAGTACCACCCCAACAGCAAGAGGACTCATTACAGAGCTTAATGGCTGCTGGCAGGAATGACCTCGGGTAGTGGTCCTTGGAGCAGCAAAACTGGCCCAGTCTGTCTGTGAACATTCTCTTTTTAGCTGGAGTGGTTGTGGTGATTATGATGATGGCGGTTAATAATAGTTTTCATGGCTGTGCAATGGGTGCTCACCCTCACCAGATTTGTCTTTTGGAATAAACATCATGTGTCCGAGTTGCCGTTTTAAAGGTCCAAGCCAGTGCACTAACACTTAGCCAAATGTTTGTGTAAATGGATGTATTAAAATTTCATAAGAATAACTAGAATGTTGTCTGTGAAATGCATTCATGGTGAAAAAGTGAAGGATAATTCTTCTACTTTTTTGTTTTTAACCTCCACATTTTGCCATATGTTAGCTGCAGTCCTATGGGATGGTGCATGTCCCAGAATGGAGGCCGGGCTACTGGTTTGATGGATTCTCGCAGTGCTGTTTCCCCATAAAGGTGTTTCTTAAAAGAGATGCTGTCACACCACCGCCATGAATATTTCACAACCCTCAAGCTGAAGGTCAAAGCTAGACCAAGCAAGGGGGAAATATCGAGAGGCGTGTTATTAAATTTCCTTTCAAATCCATTTCCGCTTGACATTAGCCTGTGAAAATTACACGCTTTTAAAAGTTTTAAAGAGGAGAGAGTAACATTTTGAACCTGGTAATTTAGCAGGAGGGGTTCCATATCTCCTCTGGGTGCAGAGATTGTGGACTCCTCAGCACATGCTGAAAAGACAGAGAGTAAAGCAGTAGCTTCGCTTTGGTGTCTGAAAAATATTCCTTCAGCAAAACATGCTTAACCTTTCCACTGAAGAAGTATTACATCACAAAATAACATAGATGGTCTGACTTCATATTTTGCTTAAATCCAGAACTATTTCTGAAAGTTAAAAATTTGAAATTACATTTGATAACTTGATTTTTGCTACAGTTCCATTTACATTTATTCATTTAACTGATGCCTTTTTTCCTCAAATTGACTTTGAGTGTTGAGCTACTTTCACTGAATTACCCATTTATATAGCTGGGTAATTCTTTCTGGAGCAATGCAGGGTAATAACCTTGATCAGGACTACTTCGGTAAGAGGTGGAATTCGAGCATTGTAACACTTCTAGTGTATATCACACTAACTAGAGGTTTTCTTTAGGTCGGGTGATATTTTCCTTTGATTGCAGCACAAAGAAGTGTTCAAATTTTACAGTACTGTTTACAGGGCATGCATGTTTTCTTTGTCTTCTCTTTAATATTCTGGGCTACTTTATGGTTCAGTAAACATTAACTCCTGGGATAAAACTAATCAGGTAACTTTTTTTAGGTTTACCCAGAGTCTGTCGAAGCAAAACAGTCGTCAGTTTTCTTTTATAATGTCACATTCTTTTTGAATTCTCTTTTGCAAGGTGTTCCATTTTGTTCTGTAGGACCCTGAACAAAATGTAATGAGATTGATTACTGGAAAATAAATGGTGCAGCTCTGAAATGGGGGACTTGGAAGAACCATTTTTGTGGTCCTTTGGCACACCAGTGTAGGTCAGTGTATTGGAGCAGTGTTTTTTTGGCTTTGCTTTGTCTGGTGTCTCAGTGCCTGAGAGCAGTCATACAGTGTTAAACCACTTAGATGTGTTTATGACCCAGTGTAGCTGGACCACTGTGGTGTGTCAACAGCCTTGTGTGGTTCTGTGGTGTTGCTCCACTCATGTCAGGCTTGAAAATCTCAGTGGGGAGGGGGTTTCCTATTTCAAATCCTCAATTCCATTCTCTGCTGTTCTGCCAGATGTTTAGGGCAGGGTTTGGTTTGTCCTTTACCACCTCTGAAGCTGCCATTCTCTGGGTTTTATACAACCACTGCCTAGTTAAACTGTTGGTCCAAACCCACACAACTAACCTCCACCTTGGGATCTTGCATCCTACAGGCCAGTTTGACAGAGTCCTGTTTTTAACCTTTGTCAGATAGCCATTTCTGCATGTAAAGTTGGAAAAAAAATCAAAAGCCAGTCCCTAAGGGAGATCCTTTTCTTCTGGGACTTTGAAACTGTAACTCCTAATCCTGATACAGGCCTTGGCATAATGTCCTTGTATGGCTTTCTGCAGTAAATGTCGTCTAGCTTTATAAATGGATAACTTGTACTTATCTGTTTGAATGACAAAGGAATAACAAAGAATCCCGCAGGACCTTCTCACTGGGAGTGCGCTCTGTGGACTGGTCAGACAAGAGCTGTGGCATTGCTTTTCACTCTGCACTACAGCTCACTAGGTCTTGCAGGTTACTTCCTGCTCCTTACGGTCAGCCAGGTACCCCTGTCTGATTGTAGCTCAGTTATTTATTTATTTTTAATCCATAACCCATGAAGGGTCCATTGAAGCAAATGTGCTCAGCACATGCAACTTGGTGGTTAGCTGTGCATCGACAGCTTGGATGTGAAGAGAGGGGAGGCACAGCAGAGCCCTCCACTGGGAGCAGGTACAAGGGGAGATGGGGCTTCTGAAGTGTCGGGGTAGCACGCTGGCAAGTGGCCGCAGATGAAAGGGAATAATAATCTCCATTAGCGTGCACAGGGAGTTTTCTAAGCTTTTGTATTTTTCCGCTTGTTTAATCGCCGGCTGTCATTGGCCTTGTTGTCCCAGTAACCTGGTAATGAAGCTCTGAGATGCAGCCCTTGCAAGGCTTGAAGAACTGGCTCACTTTCTCAGAATGGGATTGTGTGTGTGTTCATCTGTGTGTTTCTTCAAATTTTCTTAAAACCACCGCATAACACTTTAAACAGAACAGAGAATTGCAGAGCAGATGTGCTTCATCTCCTGTCATAAAGGAATGGTCTAATACAGTATTATTAAAATCCTGTGGTACGAGTTTATTGTATCAGATCTAGAGCTGCTACAAAAATAGAACTGCACAGCACTAATAGATGGGAATGTCTTCAGGGCATTTTGCTGCAAAGCATTGTGGGTGATCATTTTCACATACCACCCCAGATTCTCTCATCTAATGTCTTTGTGTCCTGTGCTGCTTATCTATCTCTTGTATTTTCTTAGTTCTGTTTGCAGTGCCTCCTTGGCATGTTATATTGTCCTTCATTGAACTGCAACCTTGAACCCTGCAGGCCAGCCAAAGCCCAGTCAGCAAGCAAAGGAAATATTGATTATCTGAAGCGGAGGCTTCAAAGTGAAGGCCCTTTTATGCATCTCATGTGCTTTCTATGGACAAGACAAGGGTGAGGCCCCTTTGACTGTGACAGGAGCAGGGGGTCCATGGCTGCCCTTTGGCTGGGCCCACTGATCTTCGGTGCTGCCGTGTCAGAGGACCGCACTTCTACATCTATCTGCGTCTCCGCCATATGGGTGCACGTAGGATGGAGGTATCGGGCGAATCGGTTGTGCCAGAGAGGAATGTTGTCTGGTTCATCTGACATGGCTGCATCTCCTTGGGATCTGCTCCAAATGCTGACTGCATTAGGGTTAGCTTTGAAAATGGTCAATGTTTTTGGTGTCCTTTTCAGTGGAGATGCTGCTTCATTTAATAATTAAGATTGGACAGGGACAGCTGATAGCATAGTGGTTAGAACTGCTGCTTTTGGATGCAAAGGTTGCGGGTTCAATTTCCACCTCCATCTGTAGTACCCTTGATCAAGGTACTTACCCTAAAATTACTCCAGTAAGATTACTCAGCTGTATAAATGGCTAAAAATACTTAGCTTAACATTGTAAGTTGCTTTGTAGAAAAACGTCAGCTAAATGAATGAATGTAAGATGATCCCGGGAATGAATGTGTGCTGTGGCGAAAGGGTTTACAGAGTAAATTGTGAGTGTACATGTTCTTTATCTGCCTGCCCTTTTTTTTTTTTTTTTTTTTTCCTTCCCCCAAACTAGGGTACATGTTATAGATGGAGACCTAAGAACATATACACCCTTATGTTATCCTTTGAAGAATAGAGGTGACAAAATGTGAGAAAGCAGAAAGAGGAGGTGGCAGCAGGTGATGCGGTAGTTATCTTTGTAACCTTTCACTTCAAGGTTTTAAGTTTCAACCCCATCTTTTGCTGTAGTACACTTGATCAAGGTGTTTACTCCAGACTGTTCCTGTGAAAACATCCAAGCTGTATAAATGGGTAAATCTGTAAGTACCTTAACATTGTAAGTTGCTTTGAAAAAGAGCATCATGAATAAATAATAATGCAGTCTGTGCACAGAAAACAAGCCCACTGCCCCTGGACTGACCTTATTGTTGGGTAAAAACTGAAATCTCTGCTTTCTTCAAGCCGTCAAACCTATCAGCAGCATGCTGAATTGAATGACCATCAAATCTCTTCTGGTTGGTAAAATATACATAAATTTTCTCTTGGCACTGAACAAGGCAAACACAGTACGTGGCCAAGATTCAGATTTCAAGGTCTATAAACATGGCTACCTCAAATCTTGCCTGTCTTTGCTGGCCGGTCTCTCTCTCATCTTGTTTGTGTGATTAGACAGATTTGTGCTGAGCACCTGTAGTCTTTTAAAAGGAATTATTTTGTGTGGTTGTACCGGATTTGATCTGACCTGATTACTGGTTGAAGCCCTGTTACTATGTGAAAGTTTAATAATATCTCTGGTGGGGAGGGATTGTTTCAACTTCATTAATCAGCCCTGCTTTTACATCTCCCCCCAGCATGTTGGAACTGTCTGCCAATATTGTATTTTACATTATCTCTGTAAATGAATAGACTCCCACGTAACAGCTTGATCACAATCCATACTGCCTTACAGGTGTCTAACCTTGAGTTGAATACTCAGCAG